>NC_138963.1:33930000-34582500 GCF_055761805.1 Camellia sinensis | reverse complement strand
TGAACGACTTGATGGAACAAACTACATGGAATGGTCTCTAAATGCAGAGATCAAGATCCGTGGCAAAAAACACTGGGGATACATCACAGGAACTAGAGTAGCTCCAGCAGATACCAAGTCGGAGGCATATGAAGTCTGGGATGACGCAAACTCCCTGGTTAAGTCCTGGCTCCTTGATGCAATGACAAAGGATATTCGATCTCTTTTCCTTCGTCTCCCTACTGCACAGAAGATATGGGAAGCCATCAAGCGTACATATACAGTCGAGCAAGATGCATCCAAGGCCTATCAACTTCACTGTGAGGTAATTTCTATACATCAAAATGGGGGTTCTATCATCTCTTATTTTGGGAAATTACTGAGTATATGGTAGGAACTTGATGCTATTGATGAATGTATCATGGAGTGCGCCAATGATATTTTAACATATACCACAAAGGTTAATTCTCAACGTGTGTATATATTTTTGGCTGGCCTCGATTCTCAACTTGATGGAGTTCGTGGATGTATTCCTAGTACCAAACCACTCCCCAACCTACATACAGTTTATGCAACTGTTTGTGCAGAAGCTAATCGTCAGGGTGCTATGTCTAGAGACAAGATTGGAGAAGGGGCTGTCATGGTGACTAGAACAACTTCTACTTCCAAGAAAGACCTGAAATGCACTCACTGTAATGGAACTGGACATATCATAGACACTTGTTTCAAACTTCATGGCTATCCAGATTGGCATCCTAAGGGCAAGAAGGCTTCTCAGACCACCTCTCAACCGAAGGGAAATCTCATTACTGCCTTGGGCTTTAATGCTCACTCAGGTATGTCACTTACTAGCAATAGTGACTGGATCATTGACTCAGGTGCAACAAATCATATGACTTGTGATCGATACCGATTTAGTCATTTTTTCTCTAAATGTGCTTAAACCTCCATCACCAATGCCAATGGTATATCGTCTCCAGTCATGGGGATTGGTACCGTTTGAATATCTCCTACTTTAACCATTCAAAATGTCTTATTTGTACCTTCACTAAACTGTCATCTTCTCTCTGTTCCCCAATTAACCATATCTCATAATTGTAGTACTTTGTTTTTTTCTACTCACTGCGTATTTCAGAACATCCATACCGAGGAGAAGATTGGCAGTGATAAACAAAGTGGAGGGTTGTACTATCTGGAAGATGGGTTCTCGTCTACCAAGAATGGAAGAGCTCATGTTCCAAATATAGATTTACAGCCTCAGAATAAGACGGCAATTTGGATATGGCATTGAAGACTTGGCCATCCTTCATTTCACTATCTCAAATGATTATTTCCCTCTTTATTTCATGGCTGTATGGTTTCTAATTTCCATTGTGAAACTTGTGTATTGGCAAAAAGCCACCGTACCTTTTTTCCATTAAGTAATAATCAAGCCACAACACCATTTGCATTAGTTCATTCTGATGTATGGGGGCCAGCTCCAGTTCTCACTCTTAATGGAATGTGTTGGTTTGTTACTTTTGTTGATGATTGCACACACATGATTTAGGTTCATCAAATGAAACACAAGAGTGATGTTTGCTCCATTTTCAAACAATTTCATCAAATGGTACTCACACAGTTCGACATCAATATTAAGGTCCTACGTGCTGATAATGGAGACGAATACTTTAAACATGATCTTAAGGACTTCATGGCCTCTGTGGGTATTATTTCCCAAACCTCATGTCCAGATACTCCTCAACAAAATGGGGTCACCGAAAAGAAAAATGGACATTTGTTGGCAGTGATTCGTTCTCTCTTAATTGATGGATGTGTTCCACTTTACCTATGGGGCAAAGCCTTGAATTCAGCAGCCTACTTAATCAATTGCACACCATCTAGTGTTCTGTCATTCAGACGACCCTTAAATGCTTTGTCGGATCATTGTACTCTTCCACCAGTTGTTTTTTTTCCCCCGAAGATTTTTTGGGTGCGTGGCGTACATCCATCTTCCACCCCCGTCACCGGACTAAACTTGAGTCTCGCGCATTGAAGTGTGTTTTTTTGGGATATGAAACCCATCAAAAAGGGTATCGTTGTTATGATCCCTCCACTAGGAAAATACATGTTTCTATGGATGTTGTTTTCCATGAGACTGAATTCTTCTATCAGCCCACTGTTACTAATTTATCACTTCAGGGGGAACATTGTTATAACGAAGTGATTAATCTTGTAGACCTACAAGCTTTCGATATCTCTGCCAAGCCAAATGACAGGCCAAATACTGAGGAAGAAGGGGTTGCTGACTTGGATTCTGCGCCTACTGATTTGGCCCCAACCATTCTTAACACTGCTGAAGTCCCTGTTACTGAAGAAAATGATTGTGTCCAGGATAGTACAACATCTCCAAGCAGTTCCTCACAACTAATGGACCAATCTTCTCCTGAGATACTTTTAGAGGTACCTACTGTGGAGAAGTGGTTCTGGAAATACTCTTCAGATCATGGGAGACGCTAGTGATCCTCAGCTAGTCACCTGAAAAGACACAAACACTCCGGTCGGGGGTGCCAGAATTAGCACTCCGACGGATAAGTTAGTTCAGACACTCAGAATAGCTTGTCTACTAAGTTTTAGTGAAGTAATTCTTACATACCTTTCTAAATCTGTGGTTCTTGTATTTATACTTGCTTTTTGGGCCTCGGGGCCTGAGCCTACTTTTATCCCATTCCCTTTTTATTCATTCGGAGCCACTGACCTCCATCTATTCGGCTTTCCTAACGTATTCGGCGTCCTAGTCACGCAACATGAAGCCGAATAGTATCTAATTTCTGGTGTACACATCTTCCGACTGTTCTACTTATTTGGCTCCCACAATTGCCCCCCAAGCACTTCACCGATGACAGTTGGCTGGAGTGTTTGGTTTTGAATTTCGAAAAGTCGGAGCCAAAATTCGGCGGTTGGCCTCATCCTCATGCGGATATCTAAGCGCACCCCTTTCGGTTGTCGTGTCGACCTCCCGCTCCCTCGTACGTGTCTATTTATTGCGATTTAAAATTTTGACGTCCTTTCAAGTATGTATTTTATGACGCTCATCGTTGGATTGCCTTTTGAATCGTCCCTGAAACTTTCTTTTCTGATATCCTCTTCGTCCTTTGTAAGTTCTCTCCTCCCTTGCTTCGAAGACTCTTTCTGGTTTATTCCTTCCTTGGCATATTCTCATAAACTGTAGGGTATGGCGAAACATTTAAAAGACCTCCTCTCGTCAGATTGAATTACTGGCTTTAAATGCCATTTCTCTATTCCTGATGATGCCCGTCTGTCGTTTGTGGCAGACAGCACTCTTGATATGGAGAGGGAGGACAAAACCACGATTGTCTTTCCTCTTTTGTCAATTGCAGAGGGTGTAGTCCGTTTCCCCCTTCACCTGTTTCTTAGGGCTGTGCTTCACCATTGGGGTTTAATCCCTTCCCAACCTAATGTGAATTTCTTTAGAATCATAATGGGGGTTATAGCGCTCAACCGTCGCCTAAGAATTAACCTTGGCATTCCAGCCATCCGGCAATGTTATGCCTTGGCTAAGTCTTCTGGTCGGCACGGGCGTTTCTTCCTTAGGGCCAAGGGTATCGACCATTAGCTGATTACTATGCTTTCCAGTTCTGGAAAACGGGTTGATGATGTTATAGTCGTTGTCCAAGGTAACTGGGAATTTGGCGAAGGGGAGGATCACGTCGACCCTATTCCTAGACGGAGGGGCGAGCCAGGTGGTTGATTGCCTTCTCGCTTTTATTATTTGTTCGTTTTTGTTGTAAAGCCTCTTCTTTGAAATGTTACGACTTGGCTTGTGCAGGGAGCAATTTGAAGAAAGTTGTGTCTTCAACTGACGGTGCCGTTCTTTTGGATATCGAAGTTACGCTCAAATATTTCAGCCGTCGAAGTCTTCAGAAACAAGGCAGGGCGGCCCACATTCTACTTCGTTACGAGTCGACATATACGACCTTCTCGGCGGCGGAAAATATCCCGGTTTTGGAGGGTGAAGATTCTCTCATCGCTCTTATTTTGTCCGACTTCAAAACTTGAGGCAGGTTGGTTTTAGAGGGTCCGGTTCAGAGCAGGATGTAGCTAATGCTACCGAATCAGATCAGTCCGAAACCGAGTCTGACGCAGTATTGAATTCGGCCGATCCTCCATCCACTTCGAGCCTAGGGGATCTTTCACTTGACGGCATTTTTTACGGCTTAGAGGATATTCCCGCCGCAGACCTCGAAGACATGGCCTGGTTAAGCCTGACAAAACTTGCCAGGAAGGCGAATGCGGAAAGGTTGGCCGCGCGGCGAATAGCGGAGGCCCTTCCGTCTGAAGTACCACCTACCACCGAATCTCAATTCTCCTTACCTGTTAGCGAATCAGAGTTCTTGTGCGTTGAGGTGGAGACGGCGGAAAATCGGGATGCCGAATCTACTTGATCGTGCAGGCCGGCCAAGAAGTTGAAGCAGAGAAACGCCCTGTTGAGTTTGAGGCCGGCTCAGAAGAACACGGCGGCAAACGTCCTCGATTAGAGGGATCGGACGTGATCGTTCCTTTTGTCATTCAGCCGATGATAAAAAACATGCCAGTTTCTTCTGATGCTTCGGCGCTTAAAGATCTAGAAGTCGCATTCAGCTTGGCTACGTCCGTGTCATTGCCGTCTGACAAGGAGGCTTTCCGGGTGGAAACGGATCTGAATGCGACAGCACTAGCCGCCCAATCGGCACTTTTGGTACATATTCAAACTTAGCTTCATTTAATCCAAATGCTGTTGAAGTTATGGTTTTAAATTCTTGTTTTGCAGACCGTCAGATGGATAGCCGATATGGGCCGTCGCCATGGCGACGCCGTCAAACAGATTGGTCATTTACGCGAGGAAGTTGAAGGCCAGAGGAGAAGGGCCGAGGTCGAAGCTTTGAGGGCGAACAAGGAAGCCTCAAGGGCCGCCACCGAGATGGAGAGGGCTCGTTGCGCGGATCAATTGAGATCAGATCCCGAGAAGAAGGCGGACGCGAGCGAAGATGCGCTCAAATTGGCCCAGAAGGCAATCTCCAAACTGGAGGCTGAGTTGGCTGAAATGTAGGCGGCGAAAGAAGCAGCCGACTCGGAGTCTTCCAAAGTATTCGAGGCTGGGAAAAATGCTGGATTCGCCGAGTACGTGGACCAAGTCCCCAAGTTTGAAAATTGGGGATCAAACATGGCTGGCACAAAGCCCTTGCTGCTGCTAACGCTTCATTGATTATGCCAATACCATATGAGCAAGTGGATGTTGAGCCATTGGAGTTTGATTCCGATGGCTCATCCGGCCAACTGACATAGTTTTTAGGATGTCGAATGTATTTTTACAGTTTTTAATTTAGTATGTTTCATCTGTTGCTACAGTCATAGTTTTTTGCTAGGCATTTGTATGCGGGCTTGTAGCTTTTGTTTGGTAACTTAAGTATATAAAATTTTATGAGTTGTGCTCAACCGGCTAAGGAAAATGCTGATGAATGATCTTGCTTTCGGTTATGGTTAGATCGGCAGCTTATCTTAGGTATTTGGCCGATCAGATTAGTAAATATGCCCTTGCCTTAGCCAGGGCGTGAGCTTGGGAAGTCGAGTGGGCACAACTCGTGGGTTGGCTGAGGCACACATTGATCGGCGCTTGCGCTTGAAAACATGGCCGACTAGATTAGTAAATCTGCCCTTGCCTTAGCCAGGGCGCGAGCTTGGGAAGCTGAGTGGGCGTAACTCGTGGGCTGGCTGAGGCACACATTGATCGGTGCTTGCGCTTGAAAACATGGCCGACCAGATTAGTAAATCTGCCCTTGCCTTAGCCAGGGCGTGAGCTTGGGAAACCGAGTGGGCGTAACTCATGGGCTGGCTGAGGCACACATTGATCGGTGCTTGCGCTTGAAAGCATGACCGACCAGATTAGTAAGGCAAATTTGTCCTTGCCTTAGCCAGGGCACGAGCTGGCCCAGCTCGTGGGCTGGACAATTGTCATATGACTGTTGACGTTTGGGATTACTGACGTTGCCTCGGGAGAGCTGCAAACATTTGAAGGATAAATGGGGCGGGTGCACGCCAGAGACCCTACTTATTTCTGTTCAGGCAACTTGGGAGGGACGAAGATTGACTGAATCAGACGGCGCAATGAGTCGTAGTAGTGAGCCCACGCGCACGGGAAGAAGAACGTCCAAGGATTGGGAAACACAGCAGCCCCTTAGTCATTGAAGCAGATCGCCCCGAAAGGACAGGGAACAATGGGGAAATTCTCCGCGCCCGTGATAAAAAATTGAGCCTGATGCGACGCCACGACCGTTGAGTTTTGTGGTTTTTGTGAGGAATAGACCAATGACGGAGGTGGATTCTATCATTAAAGACCCAGATGTGGCAGTCAAGTTCGCTCGACAGATATTCCCGCCGGAAGTCCAAAAATCGATGGTTGGACGTCGAGATTTTGAAGTATTTCGAGACGGCATACATAGGGCCGTAAAAGGACTATATACTGCTTATGAAGTCGGCATGCGTCCGCGGGAAGCGCGTCGTAAGAGTGAGAAAAAGGACGAAAATAATCGCAGTCTGGAGATTCGCGCGGAAAAGGCTGAGCGTGAGCTTCGGGAGCTGAAGAATGTTTAAACGAGCGCGTCGGTGGCGGTCGGCCAATCTAAATTGGTTGTTGCAGAGGGAGTGACCAAACGGACCTCGGGTTATGAAAAGGGATTTCAGGATGGCCTGAAGGTCGGGATAGAGAAGACCAAACAGGACCTTCTCGAGGAGGTCTGCCGATGTGAAAATTGTGGATTCAAGCACGGTTGGATCAAGGCCCTTCAAACCGAGGAAGCTCTTGAAGCCGTGGGCATTGATTCGGCCTCGCCCCTATATCATCGCCACTACTTTCCTTATTCCGATTTCGAAATTGAGAAGAGCGACGATGAGGGTGCCGAATGAATAGACTTTGCGCCGAATATCCACAGAATTTCTTTTACTTTCAACGTTTGTATTTGGTCTTGAAATGTCATGTGTTTAATTAATCGTATTATTTCAACTTACTGGCAAGTTTTGTGTTGTGTGGCGTAAATGTTTAAACATGCATTGATCGGCTTGAATTAAGAACGATTCAATGAATATTTATTCGGCCAATGAAGTGGTCCGAATGTATCTCTCAAAAAGGCCAATCCGGATTCAGAGCCTTAATCGGCCTTAAGGTGTCGTGCACCAAAAGGAGCTCCGAGTCCGGAGGCTTTATTTTCGCCAATCGTGATATCCACGAAGGGCGCTCCGAATTCAGAGTCTTAATCGGCCCTGAGGTGACATGCACCAAAGGGGGCTCCGAATCCGGAGACTTAATCGGCCCTGAGGTGACATGCACCAAAGGGGGCTCCGAATCCGGAGACTTAATCGGCCCTAAGGTGACATGCACCAAAGGGGGCTCCGAATTCGGAGACTTAATCGGCCATAAGGTGACATGCACCAAAGGGGACTCCGAATCCAGAGGCTTAATCGGCCCTAAGGTGACATGCACCAAAGGGGGCTCCGAATCCGAAGGCTTTATTTTGGCTAATCGTGATATCCACGAAGGGCGCTCCGGATTCAAAGTCTTAATCGGCCCTAAGGTGTCATGCACCAAAAAGGGCTCCAAATCCGGGGACTTAGTGTGGCCAATCGTGATATCCACGAAGGGCGCTCCGAATTCGGAGGCTTAATCGGCCCTGAGGTGACATGCACCAAAGGGGGTTCCGAATCCAGAGACTTAATCGGCCCTAAGGTGACATGCACCAAAGGGGGCTCCGAATCCAGAGGCTTTGTTTTGGCCAATCGTGATATCCACGAAGGGCGCTTTGAATTGTGAGTCTTAATCGGCCCTAAGGTGTCGTGCACCAAAAGGGGCTCCGAATCCGGAGACTTAGTGTGGCCAATCGTGATATCCACGAAGGGCGCTCCGAATCCGGAGGATTAATCGGCCCTGAGGTGATATGCACCAAAGGGGGCTCCGAATTCGGAGATTTTATTTTGGTCAATCGTGATATCTACGAAGGGCGCTCCGAATTCGGAGTCTTAATCGGCCCTGTGGTGACATGCACCATAGGGGGCTCCGAATCCGGAGACTTAATCGACCCTAAGGTGACATGCACCAAAGGGGGCTCCGAATTCGGAGTCTTAATCGGCCCTAAGGTGACATGCACCAAAGGGGGCTCCGAATCCGGAGACTTAATCGGCCCTAAGGTGTTGTGCACCAAAAGGGGCTCCGAATTCGGAGACTTAGTGTGACCAATCGTGATATCTACGAAGGGCGCTCCGAATCCGGAGGCTTAATCGGCCCTGAGGTGACCTGCACCAAAGGGGGCTCCGAATCCGGAGACTTAATCGGTCCTAAGGTGACATGCACCAAAGGGGGCTCCGAATCAGGAGGCTTTATTTTGGCCAATCGTGATATCCACGAAGGGCGCTCCGAATTCGGAGTCTTAATCGGCCGTCAGGTGTCGTGCACCAAAAGGGGCTCCGAATCCAGGGACTTAGTGTGGCCAATCGTGATATCCACGAAGGGTGCTCCGAATCCGGAGGCTTAATCGGCCCTAAGGTGACATGCACCAAAGGGGCTCTGAATCCAGAGACTTAATCGGCCCTAAGGTGACATGCACCAAAGGGGGCTTCGAATCCGGAGGCTTTATTTTGGCCAATCGTGATATTCACGAAGGGTGCTCCAAATTCAGAGTCTTAATCGACCCTAAGGTGTCGTGCACCAAAAGGGGCTCCGAATCCGGAGACTTAGTGTGGCCAATCGTGATATCCACGAAGGGCGCTCTGAATCCAGAGGATTAATCAGCCCTGAGGTGACATGCACCAAAGGGGGCTCCGAATCCGGAGACTTTATTTTGGCCAATCGTGATATCCACGAAGGGCGCTCCGAATTCAGAGTCTTAATCGGCCTTGAGGTGACATGCACCGAAGGGGGCTCCGAATCCGGAGACTTAATCGGCCCTAAGGTGACATGCACCAAACGGGGCTCCGAATCCAGAGACTTAATCGGCTGTAAGGTGTCGTGCACCAAAAGGGGCTTCGAATCCGGAGACTTAGTGTGGCCACGTGATATCCACGAAGGGCGCTCCGAATCCGGAGGCTTAATCGGCTCTGAGGTGACATGCACCAAAGGGGGCTCCGAATCCGGAGACTTAATCGACCCTAAGGTGACATGCACCAAAGGGGGCTCCGAATCCGGAGGCTTTATTTTGGCCAATCGTGATATCCACGAAGGGCGCTCCGAATTCAGAGTTTTAATTGGCCCTCAGGTGTCGTGCACCAAAAGGGGCTCCAAATCCGAAAACTTAGTGTGGCCAATCGTGATATCCACGAAGGGCGCTCCGAATCCGGAGGCTTAATCGGCCCTGAGGTGACATGCACCAAAAGGGGCTCCGAATTCGGAGACTTAATCGGCCCTAAGGTGACATGCTCCAAAGGGGGCTCCAAATCCAGAGGCTTTATTTTGGCCAATTGTGATATCCACGAAGGGCGCTTCGAATCCGGAGGCTTAATCAGCCCTGAGGTGACATGCACCAAAGGGGGCTCCGAATCCGGAGACTTAATCGGCCCTAAGGTGACATGCACCAAAGGGGGCTCTGAATTCGGACGCTTATTTTGGCCTTAGAATGCTTAATCGGCCCTTAAAGGCTTGGGAGCGAGCTTGAGAAAACGAGAAGCTTTGTATTGCAACGGTGGAATATGTACAAGTATCAAGCCCACAAGTCGGGTCAATGATAGAATTTACGTAAATGTGTTGAATTCCAAGGCCATGGCAGGCTTCTTCTTGACATGTCTGAGAGCCGATATGCCCTTGTTCCTACGATGGATTCTATCTGATAGGGGACGTCCCAGTTTGGACCCAATTTTCCATTGGCCAGTCTCCGGTCGGCTGGAAGTACCTTCTTCAGGACAAGTTCTCCTGGCGTGTATCGGCGCAACTGAACTCGTTGATTATACGATTTGGCGAGCTACTGCTGATACCGTGCCATGGATGCCAGGGCGCGGTCTCTTCGTTCTTCGATCAGAATTAGATCCAGGGCGAGCATCATGTCATTTCGGCCCATATCAAAAACTTGCGATTTTAGAGTTGGGAGGTCAATTTCCAGGGGTAAGATTGCCTGGGTTCCAAAGCATAGAGCAAATGACGTTTCTCCAGTGGATCTCCTCGGCGTAGTACGATGAGCCCATAATATACTCGGTAATTCTTCGACCCATTTGCCTTTAGCTTTTTCCAGTCTCTTTTTGATGCCGTCCAAGATGGATTTGTTAGAGGCTTCGGCTTGACCATTGCTTTGGGGGTAGGCCGGTGTCGAGAAGTAAGGCCGAATGCCATATTTGCTACATAACTCTCGATATACGCCACAATTGAACTGGGTGCCATTATCTGAGATGAGAGCTCTCGGAATGCCGAATCGTGTTATGATGTTTCTCCATACAAAGCGTTTAATGTCGGTGTCTCGTATATGTGTTAACGCCTCCGCTTCGACCCATTTTGTGAAGTAGTCCGTCGTGACGATTAAGAATCGCTTGTTCCTTGGGGCCCTGGGCAACGGTCCTATAATATCAAGTCCCCATTGAGCAAACGGCCAAGGGCTGGTGATAGAGGTCAACTCTTCAGCAGGCAGACGGGTTAATGAGGAGAACTTTTGGCACTGTTCGCATTTTTTTACATAACTCTCCGCGTCAGCTCTCATTGTCTGCCAATAGTATCCCTGCGTTATAGCTCGATGGGCCAGGGAGCGTCCGCCAGAATGGGCACCACAACTGCCCTCATGTATCTCTGTCATAAGCTCCTCCACTTTGTCGGGGTGCACGCATTCCAAATATGGACCATAGAGGGACTTTTTGTAAAGCCCTCCTTGCGGATCCAGATAGTATCACAAGGCTTTATTTCGCGCTTGTGTGCTTCTTTTTTGTCCTCTGGGAGTTGTTCAGAAGAGAGGAATGCAACAATGGGGTCCATCCAGCTTGGTGCGGATTCTATAATGTTGACGTGGATTTCCTCCGAAGGGCCAATACTCGGCTCCGAGACGAAACCTACTTCGATGGTCCGTTTGATCTCAGAATTGATGGCAGAGGCTAGGCACGCCAAGGCACTGCGTGTGTGTTCTGGTCGCGTGTTATTTGGTTCAGTTCGTGATGGTCAAATTTTGCCAGCAAGGAATTGGCCGTTTTCATGTAGGCCCCCATACGGTCGTTTCTTGCCACGTACTCCCCCTTTAGCTGATTGATTACCAATTTTGAATCACAAAACACAAGCAGACGCCGAGCGCTGAGAAGGTGCGCATTCTGTAGACCGACTAGAAGGGCTTCGTATTCGACTTCGTTATTTGATGCATCGAAGCCAAGCTTGACGGCTTGCTCAATTACTGCGCCGTCTGGAGACATGATTACAACTTTAGCGCCACTGCCCCTTTGGTTAGATGATCCATCATAGTATAATTGCCAAATATCCCCGACATAAATTCTCCAGTTCGGCTTTGGTAGAACTTCAGCCTTTGGTCGAACTTCATCAGGTTTGAGGCTGGCAAGCTCGCCGGTGAATTCGGCAACAAAGTCGGCCAACACCTGCCCCTTGATTGTAGTTTTAGGTAAAAATTGAATGTCATATTGGCCGAGTTCAAGAGCCCATTTTGAAACACGTCCTGATGCTTCTGCACTCCGTAGAACTGATCGGAGGGGATAATCTATTAGCACCCCAATGCTATGTCCCTGGAAGTAATGCATTAGTTTTCTTGCCGCCATGACTAGGGCTAAGATGAGTTTTTTTGGTAGAAGGTAGCGTATTTCGGCGTCAACCATTGCCTTGTTCACATAATACACTGGCCGTTGCTCCCCCTCCTCCTCCTTTAACAGTACGGCGCTGACGGCTCTATCGGAAACTGCCAGATATAGGATGAGCGGGTCACCAGCGGCAGGTGTTGTCAAGAGAGGTACTGAGCGGAGGTAGGTCTTGAGTCCGTTGAAGACTGATTCACATTCAACGGACCATTCAAAAGCCTTACCCTGCCGTAGTGTCTGAAAGAATTGTCGGCAGCGATCTGTAGACCGGCTAATGAACCTGTTGAGTGCAGCGGCCATCCCTATCAACTTTTGGATTTTTTTTACTGAACGGAGGGAGTCGAGTTCCAAGATTGCTGTGACTTGCCTCGTGTTGGCTTCGATTCCTCGGTGATTGACGATGTAACCCAGGAATTTGCCAGAGCCGATTCCGAACGCACACTTGGAAGCATTCAGTTTCATTCTGTATTTGCGTAAGATGCTGAATGTCTTTTCTAGATCGGCTATATGACTTTATTCTTCTTTGAACTTGACCACCATATCGTTGATGTATACTTCCATAGTGTGGCCGAGTTGTTCTTTGAGCATGGCGGTGACCAATCTTTGGTAGGTTGCCCTGCATTCTTCAGCTCAAAGGACATAACTTTGTAGCAATAGGTTCCTCTTGGGGTGAGGAAGGCAGTTTTGTCCTGGTCATCTGGATGCATGGCGATTTGATGGTAGCCTCTGTAAGCATCGAGGAAGCTCATGCGTTGATGACGTGCTGTTGTATCGACGAGCTGGTCAATTCTAGGTAGAGGAAAACAGTCTTTGGGGCAAGCTTTGTTCAGATCCGTGAAGTCGACGCACACTCGCCAAGTCCCATTTTTCTTCTTCACCACCACTGTATTGGAGAGGCACGTAGGGTAAGTGACTTCTCTAATTACCTCGGCGTCAAGCCGTCTGTCTACCTCCTCAACAACGGCGGCAGTGTGCTCCGCGGCTGACCGTCGGCCTTTCTGAATGATCGGCTTACATTTCGGATCGACATTCAGATAGTGCTGTGAAACTGATGGGTCTATTCCCGGCATTTTGTATGGAGTCCACGCAAAGACGTCAAGGTTTTTGAGCAAGAAAGAGATCAGCTGCTGCCTGTCGGCCTGATTCAGAGAGGCGCCGATCATGAAGAACTTTTCTAGGCTGCCATCAATATCAACTCGGTCTAAATCTTCCGTGGCCTTCTCATTTGGATACCGCCCAACATCGTCCAGGATCTCCTGATTCGGTACCTCAATGGAGTTTACTTGCAGTTCCTTTGGCGTTCTGGCGGCAAAGAGATAACATGCTTGTGCCGATTTCTGGGATCCGTGGATTTGCTCAATGCCGTGTTCTGTTGGGAAACGTAGCAGTTGATGATAGGTGCTTAGGACGGCCTGCAAGGTATGCAACCACAATCGCCCCATGATGAGATTGTACGGCGATGGCAGCTTGACGACCAAGAATTCCACATCCACCGTTTTGGAATCTGCTCGAACGGGTAAGCTGATCTTTCCCAATGGGTACTCTAGAGTGGCATTGAAGCCGAATAGTGGATAAGGAGACGGAGTCAGGTCTGACTCGCTGAATCCGAGTTTGGTGAAGGTTTTATAATACATAACCTCCGAGGTACTGCCCCGGTCGATAAGAACGCGTTTGACGGTGAATCAATTTACGCGCAGTTCAACAACCAACGGATCGATGTGAGGGAGTGTTACACCGATCAAACCAGAATCATCAAAGGTGATACTTGGCGTTTCTCGGGGCCGCTTTGCTGGCGTGAGTTACTGTTGGGGGCCTGGATGTGATTGGATCGCATGCACGAGCGGGGCTGCTAGCAGGCTGTATATTATGTGGACGGTGTCACGCGGAAATGCATCATTCGGACGGGCAGGTGTTTCGACCACACTACTCCGGACGCATTGGTGGAGACGTTCGTCCTTTGCCAACTCCTCGAGATGATCTGTTGAAGCATGGCGGCCGTCAGTTTCTTGCTGTCGAGTCCGAGATCGTCGATTATCTGCCCTCGGGGGTCACTCAGAAGCCTGGCGCACCGTTTGTTTAGATTTTGCTATTTTCGAGGCCAGATCGCGACGAAGGCGTTCATTCTTAGCGATGATGTTGTCCAACTTCTGTTTGGTTTGCCTAGCTTGTGCCATGGTCGCGTGTATTGTCTTTTGCATTAGGTTTGGAGATGAGGAGAGGTCCGAGGCAAGTCTTGCTACGATGGTTTTTGGTCCAAGCGAGTTCGCTGGAATGAGGTCACCTCTCTGTGCGGTCTCGTCAGTGGCTATCAGAGAATCTTCAGTCATGCCTGCCATGAATGTATTTGAGTATTCCCACAGACGGCGCCAATTGTGGAGAAGTGGTTTTGGAAATACTCTTCAGATCCTGGGAGACGCTAGTGATCCTCAGCTAGTCACTTGAAAAGACACAAACACTCCGGTCGGGGGTGCCGGGATTAGCACTCCAACGGACAAGTTAGTTCAGACACTCAGAATAGCTTGTCTACTATGTTTTAGTGAAGTGATTCTTACATACCTTTCTAAATCTGTGGTTATTGTATTTATACTTGTTTTTTGGGCCTCGGGGCCTGAGCCTACTTTTATCCCATTCCCCTTTTATTCATTCGGAGCCACTGACCTCCGTCTATTTGGGTTTCCTAACATATTCGACGTCCTAGTCATACAACATGAAGCCGAATAGTATCTAATTTTTGGGGTACGCATCTTCCGACTGTTCTACTTATTCAGCTCCCACACCTACTGATTTTGCTCCTATCACTAGTAATGAATTCATACATGGTGAATGTTTTGAACCCCAAATGGCCTAGCATAATCTTCCTGCTCGTTCTAATCGTGGTATACCTTCCACCAAATATGAACCCGATCCTATGTCCAAAACCAAATACCCATGTGTCATCCCAAAAATTGTCCAAGTCATATGCATCTTTTGTATAACAGTTATCTAGTGTCTCTGTTCCTAGTAAATTGTAGGAAGCTGTAACAGATGTCAAGTGGGCTCAAGCTATGGCAGATGAAATGGCAGCACTGAAAAAGAATGGCACTTGGGAACTTGTTCCTCTACCAAAGGGGAAGAAAACTGTGGGATGTCGGTGGGTGTTTACAATCAAACATAAGGCAGATGGAACTATTGAAAGATACAAGGCTCGACTAGTTACAAAAGGATATACCCAGTCTTATGGAATTGACTATCAAGACACATTTGCACCAGTTGCCAAGCTTAACATGGTTAGAGTGCTTTTATCTGTGGCAGCTACTCGAGATTGGAAACTTCTTCAGTATGATGTTAAAAATGCTTTTTTTCATGGAGACCTTAAAGAGGAAGTTTATATGGATCCTTCCCTAGGTATAGAAGAGTATTTAAATATGACCATGGTGTGCAAACTCAAGAAGGCGTTGTATGGGTTGAAACAATCCCCCCGTGCTTGGTTTGGGAGGTTTTCCAAGTCTATGAAGAGCTTCGGTTACAAACAAAGCAACTCAGATCACACCTTGTTCTTGAAGCATAGAAAGGGAAAAATCATAGCTCTAATCATCTATGTTGATGACATGGTTGTAACAGGAGATGATCAAGAAGAAATGGAAAACTTACAACAACGCTTAGCCTCGCAATTTGAGATGAAACAGCTAGGTGACTTGAAGTATTTCCTCGGAATTGAAGTAGCCCGATCAAAGAATGGTATTTTCTTATCCCAACGAAAATACATTCTTGATGTGTTAACCGAAATAGGGATGCTCGGATGTAAACCTACAAATACTCCTATTGGGCAAAATCACAATCTCTTTCGGTGTCAAGATGCAGCTCTGACTGATCAAGGAAGATACCAATGACTTGTAGGGAAGTTGATTTATCTGTCTTATACTAGACCAGATATTGCATATGCAGTAGGTGTAACCAGTCAGTTTATGCATGATCCTCGTAAACCCCAAATGGATGCTGTGGAACGAATACTAAGGTACTTGAAATCTGCTTCAGGTAAAGGATTGCTTTTACCAAGCATGACCACCTGAAAGTAGAGGGTTACACTGACACAGATTGGGCTGGTTCAGCTGATGATAGAAGGTCTACTTCCGGATACTTTACCTTTGTTGGAGGTAATCTTGTGACATGGAGGAGTAAAAAGCAACCAGTGGTGGCAAGGTCCAGTGCAGAAGCAGAATATAGAGGCATGGCACTTGAAGTGTGTGAGTTACTCTGGTTGAAGAATATCCTGCGAGATTTGGGATTCAAGCCTTGAGATGCAATGAAGCTGTATTGTGATAATACTTCTGCTATTGCAATTGCCCATAATCCAATTCAGCATGATCGAACAAAGCATGTAGAAGTTGACAGAAATTTCATAAAGGAAAAATTGGATGCAGAAGTTATTACATTTCCTTTCGTGCGGTCTGAAGATCAACTAGCTGATGTTTTAACCAAGGCCGTAGCTAGCAACACCTTCAGTAACTCTTTGGACAAGTTAGGCATGTGTGATATACATGCTCCAACTTGAGGGGGAGTGTGAGTTGGAAAGATATGGCTTGACCCATTATTAGATATATACAATCTGTGTAGATATTATCAGAATTAATGTGGTTGTTATCTTACAATTAGAAGATTAGATTTGATCAATATCCTACCCTAATTATAGGATATATGATCTACCATGTATAGTTGGCTTTATGCATATATATTGTAATGTCCATAGTGAATAAAATTCAGAAGAGAATTATTCTCCAAACGTGTTGTTTGACAGTATTCCCATTCAAGACAACATTACATGTTAGTCTCAATCATAATAGCAATAAACTCGTCAATATACCAAGTTTTATGCAGAAGACTCATGTAAAACATACTCAAAAATTGGATTTATTATGAAAAAATTCAAAATTCAAAATCTATCATAATTAAATAAAATGGCATAAACTATCATGTTTAGTCTTCTCCGGTATTGGTGACTATCTTGACACTTACCAAAACTTCTTTCACGCATAAAATATTTTAACTCTCACCACACTAATTGCAGTCATTATTCCAAAGAATAATTAGAATTCCTCCTATGTCAAAACACATAAGTTTACATTTTTATCAATACTTTGATAAATAATTGGCATCCATTTATAATACACCACGTACTAAACCGATATATCAAATATATCAATTAATGACATCATATTAAAAAAAATGATGCTATTAATTGTCAACTCTACAACATATGTAGACATGGACAAGATTAACAAGTCAATCATAATCATAAATTTATCTCCCCCACATTTGTGATACTACATAAATTAGTACAAACAACATGATTCATTTCCAAACAAGAGTCACTGTCATAACCAATAATTCATTTTTGATGAATTTTTACTTTATTTATTCAAAATATTTGGGACAAAAAAAATTGAATTAACTCTTCTAACTAAAAAAAGAAAAATAAAATAAATGCCCACATTAAGATCATAGTTCATAGTTAAACCAATTCTACTATACAAGGTTCATAACTAAACTATGTCATAAAACTTAAAAATTACTTCCAATTAAATGGAACGACACCACTATTTAAACCATCATGTTTAAATTTTTCTGGTACCAACAATCGCTTTAACAACGAAAAGATACTATGATCATAACCAAATCGAAAGTCACTTACCCATGAAATATACTTTTCCATATAGTATTACAAAAGATTGTAACGATAAAATTATAAACCATGATCAAAATTATATGAGAAAATAACGGACTCATTAAATTATATTTATACTGTGTTTAACCATATATGGATCATACAAAAATGAAAATCATTCCGTCAAAATGACATCACCAAATTTATAGAAGATAAACCTAGTGCCTACTGTTACAAATAACTGCATTGATTCAAATAGATGAACTCTTCTAATCTAATCAAACAAACTGATTAAAATGATAAAAAATGTCATTATCCAACGGAAATCACAACTGGACCCATTTCAATTAAATACAGAGTCGAAATCAACGATATATAAAAAAATAAAAACAAAAAAACTGATTGACTCTATATAGATTCACTAACAACACAGTATCAACAAATGTATATATATATATATTATATAATTATATACGAATTTACCCATTAGTTCTTTCTCCTTAAAAGGATTTATACCACTGTAATTATTGTTCTTTTTTAAAATTTTTTATTTTTAATAGAACAAAACCAGAAAATCATATATGGATAGGAATTTAATAAGAATAAACATTTTCTATAAAAGAGAACCAAAAGAGTAATTGGAAATCTGTCTTTAACAGATTTAAAACGACCAACATATGATTATGGCGAATGGAATTACGACGAAACGACAAACGGAACGGAACACAATTACGATGGGCCGCTGAATGGGACGTTACACACAACCCACATTCTCTCTCTCACTTTCTCTTTCCACAGAGGCACACAACTTTTTCTCCCTCTTTCTTACTCACCAAACACACACCATATCTTTACCCTCTCTCTCTATTTTCCCCACACAAATCCCAAAAGGACACAGTGAGGGCATTCTTGGATGAGTACACATTAGAAAGGAGTGTTTAATCTAGAATGATTGATCTAGAAATGGAAGTGGACAAGGCAATGAGGATTATGGCCTATTGGATGTACTTATAGTCATTAGGGTGCGAAGATTTTCTCAAGAATCTATCATCTCATGATGATGATTTCATCTTGCTACTCTGTGGGGAGGCTGAGTCGGCCTTGGCAACCCTTGAACCCGATTCAGTAACACCCATTTCGTCCACCCCCCCCCCCCCAAGGACTGTCCGACTTGCAAACCTTAGTTCCTCTATCTATGAGATTGTTGAAGATAGAGAGAGAGAGTCTCTAGAGGGGTGTCTAACTTCTATGAACATGATAGATATAACAAATGACATATATATATACACACACAGAAACATTTGACAAGATTAGAGATATATTAAATGAATTAATCAAAAGCGTAGCGTACCAATCATGAACATATATATATATATATATATGAGAGACAATCCATCGATTGTTGAGAAGAGAGAGAGAGAGAGAGAGAGAGAGAGAAAATTCTCCATTTTGATCTCTTCTCTTCCACCATCATTATATTCCTCTTGACTTAATTCTTTGTAATTAATGGAAACTTTATTGCCTCTCAATTCTCTTTCGATGGCCGAATCAATTGCGCCAACGCTCGCTTCACTAGATCGCCTTCGACTGTTCTGATCCGAACGAATGAGTTCATGTAGACGTGCCCCGAGGACTCTCGAGCTCTGTGCTGTGAAGGCGCAAAATTCTTTTTGTTCTCTAGCTACTACAGTTTGGACTCATGTCACGGTTCTGAATCTAATCTCACAATGTGCGATGTAAGATCGATAAATCACCAAAGAGTCCAAATTTGGCAAATCGTTTTGGAAAACTGATTTTATAAAGAAATGCCAAACATGGACTGCTTTGCCAGATACAGAGTCACCACCTAAATATTTTATTTTGAGAAAATTTAGGAAACCCTGACTAGTGCCTAAGGCCACGTGTCCGTCATCACCAAAGTTGCCTCGGCTTGGGAACTTGGGTACGAGAGGGGAAGGTCATGCAATGAGCACCCCTGCTCGCCCGATCAAAGATCACCCTGTACTAAGCATGATATTTTATTTTTGAAAACACACGTGTTCTTATTCCTTTTATTAACCTAGAATTACTATGTTATGCGCACAGCAAACATGTATAGACTAGATCGCCTAAGTTGAAACAAAACATTGCATATTTGTTTGTGAAAATGGTTTGAAGTTTGCTACTCGCAAGTAGGCTAAATCACAGATTTCAATGAATTATCCCAATTCAAGCAATCTAACCTTCACCCACAGGCATTCAGGCAGTTATAGCAAATAAGCAATTAGCCTCATGGCAAGCATGCTTTCATGGCAGCATTAACACACATGTAGTATGCTAAAGCGTAAACACTCACAGTGTACTCCGAGCCAAAACAAAGAACTAGTTAGAAATCATGTATGATCCTAGTTCATGTTAAAATGGCTAATGCAACACATGCGAAAATACAACTCAGATAGGCTCGGCTATTCTAAGATGTCATGTGAAAATGTAACTTGATACATGTATTCAAATAAGAATTGAAATACAATGCAGTTAGTATGATGCGCCGAGCCCGGTGCATGCAATACAGATGAATAGATGCAAGCATGCAAGCATAAGGTATGCTAAATGAAATATGCCCTAAAACTAACCATCGTAAGCGGTTAAGTAAAAGGGAGAAAGAAATGGGGGTTGGAAGACATGCATCACACACACGCACGCTTATTACAACAATATGCCCTCTTGACGGAGGGACCAAATAAGAAGCCAACTAGCTAATCTAAGCTAATTAAACTAATTATTACAAAACAAATTAACTAATTCTAGTTAACTAATCATTACAAAACAAATTGAAATAGCTAAACGCATTAACTATTAAAGTACAAAACAAAGCATAAGCTAGCTATCTAAGCCTGACAGCTAAGGAAAGCAATAAAACAGGAGCCTCGAGAGGGAGAAGAATGCTTGCATGCCTGGTCGCCTCGTTCGGAAATCCAATGCGATTCCCCGATTTGCCTCTGTTTTCAATTATTCTCAGAACCTTGCACCAAGCTCCAGAAATCTAAAACCCCACCTTGGGAACCTGTGGGAGGGTGGCCGACCACTTATTGGTGTCACCAGCCACCTGCCGACCACTTTCTGTGTTGGAAGCCAGAAAAAGTGGTCGGCCAGCTAGTTTTTCTGGCTGGCCGACCAGTTATTGTTGCCGAATTCCAGTTTGCTGCAACAGAGAGCAAGAAAGGGCATGGCAATGTATTTGCAAGGTATGTGTGCACAACCACCCTTCCTATCATTTTATGAGCTCAAGGGAGTGTAGTTCTTGACCCTCGCGCCACCAATCGCGCATTTCAATGCGTGATGGCCGAGAAGCCAAATTGCACAGTTCAATATGAAAGGAATGCACAAATAAACACATAAAGCCTAAAACTTTGTCATGTATGATCAAGAGTGTCGGCGACCGAGAATTGAGGTACGTTTCATCACTTCAAGTATGAAACGTCCCTCGTTTCCCGTATTTGGACTAACACTTATTCCAAACAACAATGCAACAACATGGCATACACGACGCAAACAACAACATGGCATACTCAATGCAATGTGACATGATCAACTTAACAAAACTAGTGACATGCGAACAATGCTAATGAATGCATGCACAATGCAATGTTACAAGGGCAACTTAGCAATGTTAGGAACATGCATACTCAATGCAAGGAAATAACTTGGCATACACAATGCAAATAACCACATGGCATGCACAATGCAATGTAAGATGGCATAGTCAATGCAATGAACAATAAGCATGCGAGCAACATGTAAATAAAATGCTAAATGGACTTAAACCAAAAAGGTGTAGACCTTAATCATGCCCAAATCAGTGGCCAAAATACCAAAATAAAAGGCACAAAATACAAAGCATGCATGAACAACGCATTGGCCAACTAAGTAAGCCTAAGAGCACAACCCTCAAGAAGGCTCAAGGAGTGACAAATGCAGAAGTGTAACAACACTAAATGCATAGAAATTAAGTAAGAAATGATGCCAAATCATTTAAACAAAGCAAGCATGGCATGCAAAGGTCCCAAAGCATGAAAGCTAATAAGGAGGACTAGAAAGGAGGCATGCAATACATGGCACAAATACATGAACCAAACATGGACAGAGCTTAAACAGGTCAAAACAAAGACCTAAACATGCTATGATAGGGGCTCAAAGACCTAGGCATGCAAGCATACAAGCTAAGCCATAAAAGAGGCAACAATGCACAACACTCAAAGGCACTTAAAGAGTGAATAAAGTGGGAACATGGCAATGTGATAAGCTCTGAAATGAAGTATTAAATGATGCCAAATCATCTAAATAGCTCAAAGATAGCATGCATGAGTCAACAAAACACAAAGCTAGCAAGGCCAATTGCACTACAGCTATACAAAGCATGAAGGGTATGGCAAAGACAACCCAAAACGTTCCTAGATCATGCCAAAATGATACTAAAACATGCATGGAAGGAAGCCAAAACAAGCTAACATGAAGGGCATAAGACATGATGCATACAAGGCAAATAAGGTGGATTACACTACACCTATTAAGACCAAGCATGGGATGACTTAACCAACAAAAATTAGAGTTATATCATGAAAAAATAACCCCAAATAAGCACTGAAATGATAGCTCGCAAGCTTAGGCATGAAGGCATACGCAATGATTCATGTTAAGGCATAAAGAGGGAAACCCTCCAACGCATTGAATGAGTGATAAATGCAAGTACATGAGCATGAAACATGGACTGAAATCACATAATAAATGATGCCAAATCATTCAAATAGTCCAAGTAAAGCATGCTAGTGGACTTGGTACACAAAGCTAACAAGCTAGATTGAACCATGGCTATACAAGGCAAGTCATGCATGGCCAAAACAACCTAAATCAGAGCTAAAGCATGTTAAAACATGGACAAAAACTTCTTAGAGTTAAGCCAAAAGCATGCTAGAATGACATGTTAAAAAATGATGCATGTTAGGCTAAATCATGGAAATGCACTACAAGTGCATGAAGCATGAAAAGGCCAACCAAATCAAACCTTAACAGAGGTATGAAATGGTAAAACAACACCAAAAACATGCTGAGATGGACTCAAATCAAGCTAGAATGACATGCTACTTCTTGAAGCATACAATACTAGTGTGTGTGATTTACACTATAAGTGTATAAACTATGCGTGGAGTGACCAAACCAAGTAAAAATAGTGGTATGCCATAGCAAAATAACCACAAATATAAGCTAAGATATGGCCAACATAAGCTTAACAAACATGCTCACACATGAGGCATTCAAGGCAAGTATTGAAGACACAAAGAGATGGGATGACCCTCTCCTTTTTGGGACCTTAAAACACCATCCCCACCACTGAAATCCCTCTAGATTTCAGTGGTGAGAAGGCCAAAACAAGGTGGTCCCAAAAGCTCACAAAAAGGCACAAAAGCAAGGCCAAACAAGGCCTAAGCAGGGGTAACCAACCCCAAACACAAAGTGACCTAAACAAAGATCTTAAGCACCAAAATTCAGAACTTTTTGTAGTTAAGAGTTAAGCTTAAAACAGCATGCAAGTAGGGCTAAAATCTTAAGCAAAAATGGGGGTTTAAAAGGCTAAAGGCTCACCCATGAAGACCACCTTCAAAGTTGCAACTCCAGCAACTTTTCCAAGCTCAAACCAAACCAAGAACCTCAAAACTAGCTCCTAAGCACCTCAACAACAAAAGGATGGTGTTTGAGTGTGTGTTTGTGTGCAATAGTGAGACAAAATGACACTTTTAGGCACAAAACAAGAGCAAATAAGGAAGAATAGATACAAATGTATATCTATCTCTCAAGCCTCCATTTTCTGAACCTGGAGGAGGGAGGAGGAGCCTCCCTCTTATAGAGAACAAAAGCTAAAGCTTCTCAAGGAAGCTAAGGTTCAAGGCTATCCCTCCATACAGGAGGATGGCTTCAGTACCTTCCAACTGTGCCAACTGGAGGAAAATATCTCCAAAAAGGTGATAAAAAGCAGTCGACCACTTGAAGCAGCTACTTAAAGTGGTCGGCTGACCACTTTAAGTGGTCTCCCAGAACAAAAAATGGTCGGCCATAGGTGGGAGAAGTCTACACACTGAAAGCAAGGTGGTGGTATGGCGGCCGACCAAAAAAGGTGGCCCAAAGACCAAGAAAATTGGCTGGCAGGAGGAAAAGTGGTCTCCAAGGGGAAAAACTGGTCTCCCACCCTTGTACCACCTTCCAAACAAGGAAAATAAGGTTTGTACCAAAAAAAAACCAAAACGGATGTAAGACAAGAGATCGGGAGGCAAAGCACGCGATCGAAAGCCTCGAAAACTAGTCTACTGGCATCAAAAGTGGTATACGACCACAAAAGTGGTCTCCCGAACCACAGTGTTCCTCTAGGCAGAGGCAACAAGGCATGGTTCAAAAGCCACACCAAACGGAGAACGTTAAGCGGTCCCGAGACAAGGTGCGTGACTGAAGGCTCCAAAAACCGAAAACTAGTCTCCAAATGGAAAAAGTGGCCTACGACCACGAAAAATGGTCTACGACCACAAAGAGATGGTCTACAAGACCTCTTCCTCCCTCCGGGAAGAGAAAACAAGATTCGGTCCACAAACCGAGCCAAAGCATAAAGAGTTCAGAGGCCCGGAGGCAAGGTTTTCAGCCAAAACTCCGAAACCTCGAAACGAGCGCAACATGCACTATCACCGAGCGCTCAATCGATGACGTCTGAGTCTTAAGTCGGTCAAAAATAGGGTATCTACAGTTCGCCATCGCCCATTTAATCGAGTGTTTAACCGATTAGGTGAGTACAAAAAGGAGTGGCCAGTGTTATAATTCTTGGGAAGACTATACCGGAACGATCCCGGATGATTCATCGGCGAAAACACAGAAACAACCTCTATCTAAACAAAATGTGGTTTGGACTGAAACAATAATTTATGTAAACCAAACTAAATAGATAGAAATTTGTAATTTGTAATTACTCATATGAAGGCAAGATGTTGCTTTTACAAAGACAAACAAGAAGATTCAAATGCTTAAGGAATCTTCTTCATTTTACGAATTCATGGGAATGACATTTGTATATTATTTAACTCTGCTGCAACATATATGGTGTACATGCAATGTCATCTTTGTTAAAGGTGTTTCATCTGTCTTAAGATTATTAGAAAAATAGTACCAAACTATATAGAAAATATAATTTAAAAAATATATAAACGGTTTTTGGGCAAAACAAAAATTGAAATAAATTGACAAAATAATGTAACAAAACATTTATTACATAAAAAGATAAAGCCTGATCGAGTCGAGTGTGTGGCACTCTTTCCTTAAGACAGATTCGTCCTCCCACCGGTGCTTAGGATTCAGTGGACGTTTATCTCCAAGATACAATGATCAATATCTTCCACTAGCAGGACTATTATTGCAAGCCTAGCGAACTTCCCTGTGCATGAAAATATGAAGAATAAATGCAAAGATGAAGAAGAAAATGACTAATTCTCTATCCAAATTGAAGTGAGGGATATAGAATAAATGCAAAGATGAGGAAGAAAATGACTAATTCTCTATCCAAATTGAAGTGAGGGATATAGAATTTATAGATTCCTTCATGATTCTTCAAAAAAGGTTGTGACCCTTCAAAAGGACACATCCTTCCATCTCAAGAGATACAACCATTGGAGTAAATTTTAATTTAAATTTTTCAACAGTAAGGATTTAGGGGTGGTTTAGAATGATCTAAACAAGTGCACTTTTTGACTTTTTATGAAATATGAGTTGTGTATGGGTTGGGTTTGAAGTGATGTGGTAGAGAGGTGATGTGACTTAAATACGATGATGTGACTTAAATAGAATAATGACTTTTTGACTTTTTTAGGTTATGTCAAACAAGACCTTAATTTAGTGCATGGAAATTAATCCAAAATATCTTACCTAAGGCTATCTCCAACGGTGCATCAAACCCTGCATCAAATGTGAAATTTGATGAAAAAGTCAATTTTTGGCACTCCAATGGTTTCACCAAATGGGTATCAAAATGAGAATTCAACAAAAGTTTCACCAAAATGAGAATGCGCTGGGTCTTTCACCAAAATACTATTCATTACCGTTGTATTTTCACTACCGAATGACCCACCGGATGACCCATCGAATGACCAATTTTTGCAAAATTTTGTACAAATTTTACACTGGGAGGTTGACCTCCCGGGTCGACCCCCCCAGATGACCCTCAAGCTTGAAATTTGAATCAAGCTCTCTCACTCTCTCTGCCAATCTTTCATGTTGGTTCCTCACAGCCTCAACCTCTTTTTGCCATTCTTCTTCCTTCTTCTGAGATGCCTTCAAGCCATGGTAAAGCATCAGCTATGGCAACAAGGTGGTGATTTCGAAAACACTTGGCCCAAGGACATCTTAAAATCTTCAAGTTCTTCATGGTCAAACCCAATTTCATAAAAGTTTTAGGTAATGGAGGTTTTTGTAAAAATTCAAGAGAGAGGGAATGGAGATCCAACCCGGAAGAAGTGATTCTTCGAATGGGGTAATTGACGTCGGCATTGTCACTGAAGATAGGATCATGGAGCTCAATCTCGTGGAGGTTCATGAATCGTTGAAGGGCTCTGAATAAAGCCTCATAGTTATTGCTGTAGAACAATCTGTTGGAGGCTACAAATTTATGTCGAAGTCGATTGGTGATGGAGAGGAATTGCTTAGAGACCAAACAAACGGATTGCAAGAAGTTGATGTCATCGGCTGCTAATCGATTCAGAATCAATTCCCAGCAGCCTTCGAACAGCTCAGCTTCTATGATTTTGCTTTGAAGAAACAAAAACAGATGATCTTCAATTATTTATTTGTATATGATTGATTCGGCAAGAGAGATGAACATGAGAGAGAAGATAATAAAACCCTTGTTCCACTAGCACCAAATCACAGCAGCCATAGCTGATGCTTTACCATGGTTTTGACAGGAGTAATCAGGAGGAAAAAAAAAAAATTCATAAGCCTTATTAGTCGACCCATTCCCTTTTTGTGCATACTGTTGGAACTAATTGTATCAAATTGAGAAAATCAACTATTTTTTACTTACATTTGGTAAAAAAAATAATGAATAGTTGGCGATGCTATAATCTAAAAAAAAAGAGAAAGTCCACGAACCATTATTGATAGTTGTACCTTGTGCATGTGTTGTAATTCTTGATAGTGACTTCAAACAAAAAAAAAAATGTCCACGAAAGCTCACACGGGAATTTGTAGATCACCTATAGCTGTAGCACCAAGTACACTTTTGTGAGGTTCTCTCCCAAAACTGAGCCATTATTGATAGTTACAGCTTTTGTTTTTTTATTTTATTTTTATGTTATGCTAGAAATTTTAAATAAATTATTAAATTTTGTATCAAATTTCTCATATAAGTGTGGGACTTTACACATGTAATTTGTGTGGGTTTTACACCCATATAAAATGTTTGATAGAAAATTTGATAATTTATTTAAAATTTATAACATTTTTCTTTGTTTTTTTTTTTTGGGGGGGGGGGGGGATCAAATTGATAGTTGAACCTTGTGCTTGTGTTGTAATTTTTGAAAGAGATTTCAAAAAGCAATTTGGAATGCAAAGGCTATGTTTGGTTTATATTTGTAAAATAATTTTAAAAAGAGTTTATAAAATTTAAAAATTTGTTTGATTGTATATTTTAAAAATAGTTTTAAAATTTGGGATGATTCATTTATTTATTTTTTTGTAGTTAAATAGATGAGTGTGAAAAAAAGTGACTGATTGATGTGTGTGTCAATTTCCGACCACACTGCCAACTCAGTGTTCAGCTGGAGAGCACTGGCAGAATAGATGGCGCCTGATTGACCTGCAATAGAAAGAGAAGATTCCGGCGGTGGTTCGTCTCCGACGATCAAGTCAGTTATCTCTCAAAGCTAAATCAAGTGCTTAACTCACTATTCAGAATACAAATTACATACCTTAGACCCATGGGGGTGCCTCTCATTTATAGCCATCACTTACCTAATCCCAATAGAAGCCTTGCTTCAATGGACTTTTAGCTTAGTGCTTATCATGGGCTCTTCAATAGATAAAGATAAACTCCCTAAGAGCTTTATCCTTATCCAGGCTGAAGTCCTTTTTCATTCTAGGACTCTTGTCCCTTATCCGCTTATCTCGGATTCCAATATCTTCGGAGGTAACCTCGGCTTAGTCGAGATAACCTCGGTATCACGACCAGGACACGTGGCACCTCGGCTGACACGTCGGTGTCACCTTAGCCACGTGTTAGTATCTCAGAAAATATATCTCCATAACTGCCCCCTAGGTTCTATTACCTCGGCATTCTGAGGTGATGGAACCTATATTAGAACTTCCTTCCAGTACGTCGACTTAAAATTTCTTTAGCTGAGATCATCATACAGGCCGATATGTCTTTTTAAAGAACAAGAATTCCAAGAGCTCCTTCACGCGTATGAGCTATCATGCATAATAACTCAACCGTTTTTGTCACACGTCTTTCTTTCACTAGATCATACTTGATACGCGCCTGTAAGTCATTTCGCGTCTGCATGCGCCGTCTGACGCATACGTCGTTTTTAGGCGCATTAATTGTCTTTTTGCCGCCGTTTTGAGTTTTTGACAAAACTTCCTTCTTCTTTCGTCTTTTCACTTTACATCGTTTGTTTTTCTCAAGCTCTCAACTCTCTTTCCCTTTAGCTTCCTTCTTCAAAATACACCATTATTGCTCCCGCGAAGCTTTCTGCAACTACTTTCGTTCACTCCCTTCCGGTGAGGGTTTTTGCTAATCTTTTCCGTTGCTGCTGTTAGTCTGACTTCGGCGATCTCAACACTGGCTTCACTTTTTCTGGTAAGCCACTGTTCCTCCTGGTTTTATCTCTTGTTGCGTTTCAAGAAGTTCCGCTTCATTACATGTTGCCATTGCTGTTTTGCTCAAGTATTCGATTTATGAATCATGTATTTGAGTGTGTTTATTGCATGACTTTGCTTTTGCCCATGTCTTGAATACACACACTGCTCACAATCTTCTTGCACTTTTGCCACTGTTCTTAGCTTTATACCCTTGCACTAATTCTGGCACAATGTTCTTGATAGTTCATGTAACAACCCTCACCTTGTCTTAGTCATGCTTGCATGCATTTGCATGATCTTTGTCTTGGTTAAGCTTACCTATTTGCAGACTTTGATTTGTTTTATCGAAGTGTTGTTTGCATGCCTTGTTCCTTGATTGCGTGTGTTAGGCCGAGGTCATCTTAAGCCTAGGTCGCACCTTTGAACCTCTTACACCTAGGACCATCTTGGAACCACTTTGGTTGACCTCCACCTACGCCCTGGCATATTAGCCGAGATGCCATCATCTAGGTCGAGGTGTGCATTACCTAGGCCGAGGTGTGTATCATCTAGGCCGAGATGTTATCATCTAGGCATCGTAGATCCTTGATCCTTGCACCTAGTGATCTTGTTCCTGAACTGGTATGACCTAGACCGAGGTGTGGCATAGCTGGGCCGAGTGTTATCCTTCCTAGCTGAGATCATTGAGACCTTACTTGTCGAAGCCTTTGTCCTAACCCGAGATCATTACCTGCCGGAGTGCCTATGTTACCTTACTTGTTGTATACACTTTGTCATGCTCTTGTCTTGTCAGTCAGTCACCTTTTTGAGGAGAGCCAACTAGTCGTTGCCACGTGCCCCAGCAGAGGGTTAAGTCTGCTGGCAGTAGAGAAACCTACATCATTTTGTTATATCTTGTTCTAGGAAGAGAGAGAAGCTCTAGAAAGAGAGAAAGAAGAATTCTTAGAGTGAGAATAGATTTCCAAGCTTGATCTTCACACCTTGAACCATTAGATCTGTGATTTGAGGTTAGAATCTTGATGTGCTCTTGTTATTATTTATGTGAATCCAATTGCATTGCATGATCTAGCATGATTCATGAGCCATGCATTGATTTGAAGTTTGTTTTAGAAAGAGAAAATGATGTTCTTGTGTTCTTGAAATAAAACCATGTTTTGATCCGAAAGTTTGTATCAAGATCCGTGTTTTCGTGTTTGTTTTCATGAAATCTCCAAGCATGGGTACCAAGGTCCATGTTTTCGAACTCATCTCATGAAATCTCCGATTTTGTAATAACAAGTTAAGATTTTCACATTCATGTTCTTCATGTTCCTCGAAGGGAAGCCCAGATTTTCCCGACTTTATTTCCCTGAGCATGGTCATCGGGACCACACCTCGGCCAAGACCTGGTTGGTACCCAGTATGTTTTCCCGAGTTGAAAAACAGTGCTTGATTCCCAACACATGATTGCTTTGTTTTGACTTGGTTTTGGAAAGAAATGCCGAGATCATTTACACTCATGCAAAGCTTGTTTTAGGAATGCATTTCAGATCCATCTTTGAGCAACTCTTCTTGCCTTCTTGAAATGCATTCAATGGGATTTATTATGTGCTTGTAGGCCTTGGATCCTTGCTTGTAATCCCCACACCCGAAGAGCTATGTGAGTGGTATTTTAATAAAGTTATGTTATAAAGTTTTGATAAAGCATTGCTTCGTTTTGGAAAAGTATTTGATCAAGTATGAATGATTGTCCCTAATTTTTGTGTCAAGTATTATATTTATTTTGATGACATTCTTGGAAAGTCCTTAGTGCTAGGGACTATAATGCAACTAGTACCCTTGTTTTGAAAGTCCTTAGTGCTAGGGGACTATAATGCAATTAGTACCCTTGTTTTGAAAGTCCTTAGTGCTAGGGGACTATGATGCAACTAGCACCCTTGTTTGAGATATCTCCCTTGTCTTGCCACCGGCGGTTTACCGTGTGGGTTTGTCCGGAATGTCATCCTTTGTATTATATTGATGTTAGTAAGCATCCCTTGAAGCTTGAAAGACTTGATAGATGAACTCGGTTCATCCCTTGATTTTGTACAAGTTATTATATGTATTGTTTTGATAAAGATCTCGGATATCATTCATTTTAAACCTTTATTTCTAATATCATTCACTGAGTATCCAAGCTTACCCTCTATATATATATATATGTAGGTGACGAGCAAGAAGGCGGTGACGCCTAGATGATTATTTACAAGTTGTTTTGGATTCGTATTTTGTAGCATCTTGAAGATCATGCTTCTGGCTTTGTAGTATATTTTTTTTGTATATGTCGGCTTGAGAAGCCTTTTGATCAGGATGTAATATGTACTTTATTTTGTTGTATTCAAATTGTAAACCATGTTAAAATGTATGACATTTCATTTGATCTATGCATCGCTCTTATGGACTATTTAGATTTAAATTTATTACTTTCACACATGTAAACCCCATATGTATACTCTGATTGTGTGTGAACTTGGTAAGTTGGCCTTTGGTAATCTCGGATTACTGGCCATCATGGCACCATTCTACTAAGGGTGGAATGGGGTCATGATAGTTCATCACTGTTCTTGATTCTGAAACACATTCTTGCTTTTCTGTTTTCTATGATTTTTCTAGATTCGTGTCTTCAATCTTCGTTTCCATAGATCTAGGTTTGGGATTTGTTTCTAGAATCTACGAATCTTAGGAAAAACTGAAACGATTCTCCATAGATTCTGTGTATTTTTAGGTTTTAGTCAAGGTCCGTTAAACCCTCCAAAACACTCTCATCTGAAATCCAACTCCTCTAGCTAAGCCGATATCATGGGTATGTGGAAGCATAGGGTAGACACCCCGACCAAATTAGAGCACTTTAGTCGAGAGTTTGACATCCTGGCCGACGTTCATCTGAGGTTGGCTGGGGAGGATGACTCTATCATGCTCACAGCTGATTCGATGCCTTTCCCTGTTGTGGCCTTTATTGAGTGTGGTCTTAGGCTCCCACTCAACATCCTTTTTCGAGAAGTCCTCCACTACTATAAGTTGAACCCGATGCAGCTCGCCATCTATTCCTACCTAGTCACCAATGGCATAATAGCCTTAGCCCGACAAGAGAATGCTAGGGTTACCTTAGCCGACATCCAATACTGTTATACTATGTGCGGCCTTTCACAGAGAAAGGTTATATCTATTACCTCAAGCCGAGGTCCACAGAGTATAAAATCGTGGCCGAACTCCCAGACTCCAACAAGGGAGCTGGGGATGATTACTTCATTACCTCGGGGAACTGGGAGTTCGCTCCAAACGAAGACCTCCACCTCTACCCTCTTCCTCAAACAGTTTTTGTAGAGGGTAATGGTAAGAGCCCAGTGTTTACACTTACTTGTTTTCTAAAGTCTCCAATACTTTGATCTAATGTTTGCGCTATTCTTTTTTTGTAGTTCTTCCTCAGCCGCCAAAGGGCTTCCGCCAGTCTTTCTTTCCCAGCAAAGACTTAAGGAAACTATTGGATCTTCCAGTCCACAAGATAAGTGCCCCTTTGGTACTCAATTTCATTCCTACGTACAAGTCTGTTCTTCCCGACGCTCCGAAGAAGAAGAAGAAGAAGAGTCTGTCTCCTCCTTCCGCCATAACTTCCCAAGTTGCCTCCACCTCTCGGCCAGGTCAAGGATCGACTTCTGATCCAGCGGAGCAGCCGTCAACATCGGCTCCATATCTGATCCCAATATCCCAGCACAAACGCCAGCAACGAACTGTTTTTTCTGCCGAGATGGGCTGTCAGAAAGTAGTTGCTAAAGATTTTTTAGCAAACATTCCCTCTACCGTAGATGCCCAACCTATGCCATCTCAGGCAAAGCCGAAGCAAAAAATGATAAAGAAGGCTCAGCCAAAGGCAACGGTAACTGTAACGCCCTCAAAATAAACCCATAATCATACATTCATGATACAAAAAGATATATCATATTACTAACATCAGAGTATTCTTACAAGAAATGTTACATGTTGACAACAAAAGTAAATGCCCTACAGGCTTACACCTTTCCAAGTCAACACTTGGGTTCAACAAAAATAGAGTTCTAACTCTTTACACAAAATAAGCCCTTGGCTTGATATACATGTAATACACAAAATAATCACAAAAGGGAAGCCTTCAGCTTCTATAACCTCCCAAGCTGCATCATTGGAGGCGGCATATCACCTGCACCTGAAAATGATGTCCCATATTGGGTGAGCCAACGCCCAGTAGAGAAATGCTAAACATAATATGAGTAATAACTAAAACATTAGCATTTGATAAATGTTTAACTTATACAAACCAACGCACAACACAATCTAATTCCATGACAGATATGTCCACATGTCATTCCACTTTCCTTTACTTAGCAAATTTTCAAGTCATAACATGGCTCAGAACCTGGCCAAACAATTCCCATGAGACTACAGCTCATGTCAGAAACCTTTCCAATATCAACAATTTAAATGAGATCATAACTCATAATAAAACGCTTCCATACTTCACAATTCACATGAGATAGCAACTCATAATAAAACACTTCCATAGTTCACAAATGATACACAGATTCGCTGTATCAATGGAGTCCATCCCCTATCTCCTCCCAAATAATATCCGGTTTAGGAGTCCATCCTCTATCTCCTCCTAAACCGTGGAGTACATCTCCTATGTCCTCCTACACAAAACAATGTATATAAACAATTATCATTTACACGATCAATCAATACACAAATTCGATGTATTATTCCAACCGTCATATTCGATGACAAATTCAACCGATTAGTTTTAATTCATCTAATCATCATGCAGTGTCTACAACAATCAAGACCATCCTCCACCGATAGCCCAAAGCAATTATTTCTAAACAGATAATAATTACATCCAACAGATAAATTATCAATATTGTCAAAGGTGGGTGATTAATAAATCTAACTCCACCATTCAATCTCATAATAAGCCAATTTCATTATTTCCAACCCAAATTCATATTCCCATAACTTTCCCAAATTAATTATACAAATTAATTCATAATAATAAATTAGAGCTTTTCTCCATTTTCTCAACATTGACCCCAAAGGTCCAAATATTAACAAGAAACATCAATACCCTCCTTTAAGACCCAAAACACATATGTATTGGTCAAAATAACAAAACCCCTCTTTTCAATATTTCAAATCTCAAACCCTAACTTCCCCAAATCAAACCATTTATACAAAGTGCCCAACATCTATGTTAAAGCTCATAAAAGGGAGTAGTTATCCCTACCTCAAGAGATGAGACCAAATGGAGAAGATGAAGAATTTCGAAGGTGCTCCAAATCCTAAGATTTTCGAATCAAAATGTAGCCCACACCAAGCTCAACACTTTTTACAAAGGAACTATGGTAGAAGATCACTCAAACTAGATGATTCCTTAGAGAGAAGTTGAAGTTTAGAGTGAGGAGCTCTCCAATAGAGGTTTTGAAAAGGTAGAGACAGAGAGAATACCGAAAAGTGATTCAAAAAGTGAAATACCGAACTAATATAAAAACAGGTCCGCTCGAGCGTGGGATTCCTCGCTCGAGCGTCAGACACAGACTTACGCTCGAGCGTCAAAAGCGCCGCCCGAGCGCCGGATGCACACTTCCAGAAGTTTTGCAGACGATGATCCCTGATCGAGCGTGAAAGTGGACGTGTAACAAGTCCGCGGGGGACCTCGCTACAGCTCGGACTCGATTTGTAGTCACGGTTCCAAGTCTGAACCAAAGAGTCCAAATCCGGCAAATCGTTTTGAGAAAGACAGATTTTTTTGAAAGAAGTGCCAAACATGGACTGCTTTGCCAGATACAGAATCGCCACCTAAATGTTTTTTAATGGGAAATTTAGGAAACCCTGACTCGGTGCCAAAGGCCACGTGTCCGTCATCACCAAAGTTGCCTCGGCTCGGGAACTTGGGTACGATTGGGGAAGGTCACTTCGTGAGCACCCCCGCTCGCCCGATCAAAGATCGGCCTCTACTAACCATGGTATCTATTTTTGAAAACTTTGTGTGTCCTTATTCCGATTATTAGCCTAGGTTACTATGTGATGCACACAGCATATAAGTATAGACTGGGTCGCCCGAATTGGAACAAAATATTTCATGCTTGTTTATTTGAAAGATGATTTGCTACTCGCAAGTAGGCTTAAAATGCAGATTTTGCCACCTGCAGGTGGGCCTAGAAAAGATGGTTTTGCCACTATCTAGTGGGCTTAAAACAAACATTTGATGAATTATTCCAATCTAAGTAACCCAACCTTCACCCACAGGCACTCAGGCAGTTATATCACATAAGCAATTAGCCTCATGATAAGCATGCTATTCATGGCATTCACTCACACGCATGCAAGGATGCTAAAGCATAAAACTTACCGGGTACTCCAAGCCAAAACAGAAACTCATTAGAAATCATGCATGAATCCTAAGTATACAGAAATGCCTAATGCAACACATGCAAAATGCAACTATAGCAGGCTCGGCTATTCTAAACATGGCATATGAGATGCTACAACTATCATGTATTCAATTTAGAATTGAAAAATACAATGCAGTTAGTATGATGCGCCGAGCCCGGTGCATGCAAAAACAGATGAATGATGCAAACATGCTATCATACTGTATGCTAATTGAAATATGCCCTAATCTAACCATCATAAGCGGGTAAATAAAAGGAAAGAAAGACGTGGGTTGGAAGACATACATCACACACACGCACACTTATTACAGTTGTGCCCTCGCGCAGAGGGTCCGAATAAATATACAGTCCCGAATGAAAGAATATTACAGTCCAAATATTACAGTCCGAATAATATACAAATTCCTAATTAATTAATGAATTAACTAAGAAAGTAAATAAAACTGGCGTGCAAGCCAGGGACTGCCTTGCTTCTGATGAATGATGCATGCCCGGGTTGTCTTGCGCGGAAATCCACCGGGATGCCCCAATTAGCCTCTGTTTCGCAGTTATTCTTGAAACGCGTGCCAAGTCCCGAAAAGTTGCTGATTCTTCATTTTGCTGTAACAGAGAGCGGGAAAGGGGCATAGCAATGTATTTTCACAGATATATGCACGTCTCGATCCTCGTGCCACCGATCACGCATACCGAGGCATGATGGCCGAGGAGTCGAAATGCACAATTCAATATAGGATGAATGCACATGAAAACACAGCTAAAACCTAACTCCATCATGGATAATCCGGAGTGTCGGTGACTGGGATACATTCCGTCACTCAGAGTACGAAATGCACCTCGTTTCTCGTGCCCGGGCTAACTCCTATTCCGAACACGATGCAATATGCATGACATGCATGAAATGCAACTAAGATACAATCCTAACATACACAATGCTATGGAATGACATACCTCGAAATACGTGCACACGGGTACGCAAATCGAGAAAATGACAGAATGCGATCTAAGATACAACCTAGTATGCACTATGCTGTAAAAATGAGATGCCTCGAAATGCGTGCACACGGGCACACAAACCGAGGCAATGGCATATGCAATGTAAATGACATGGAAATGTGATATGGGCTTACACTAACATGAGAGAGCCTCAGCCACACTCACATAAGAGGCCGATAGATGAAGATGAAGTGCCTTGAAATGCGTGCACACGGGCACGCAAACCGAGGCAATGGTATATGCAATGCACTATGGCTAAAATGGCATGGAAAATGCAACATGGACTTATACTAACATGAGAGAGCCTCAGCCGCACTCACATAAGAGGCCGATGGATGAAAATGAAGTGCCTCGAAATGCGTGCACACGGCACGCAAACCGAGGCAATGGCATACGCAATGCAATGGCATGAAAATAGCATATAGAATGCAACATGGACTTATACTAACATGAGAGAGCCTCAGCCGCACTCACATAAGAGGCCGGTGAATGAAAATGAAGTGCCTCGAAATGCGTGCACACGGGCACGCAAACCGAGGCAATGGCATACGCAATGCAATATGGCTAAAATGGCATGGAAAATGCAACATGGACTTATACTAACATGAGAGAGCCTCAGCCACACTCTCATAAGAGGCCGGTGAATGAAAATGAAGTGCCTTGAAATGCGTGCACACGTGCACGCAAACCGAGGCAATGGTATATGCAATGCAATGGCATGGAAATGGCATGAAAACATGTTAATGGATTTTTAGCAATGAAATGTGGGGGAAAACAGCCCCGAAATGAGGCGAAAACACACCCGATGCATGGAATCTCTCCCGAAATGCAAAATTAGGCACATAGAATGAACTACAGCTATACAAAGCATGCATAATTGGTACATGGAATGAAAAGACAGAAGCAAGGCAGCCCCAAAATAAGCATTTTACCAGTACAAATCATGGCCAAACAGCAAGCAAAGATAGGGCAACAATGGCATGCAAAAATGGCCCTAAACATGAGATTATGAAGCAACTCACAGCTGCTAACTCCAAATAGGTTAGGGCCCTTCAACAACATTGAAGAGGGGCCAAAAATAAGCCACTTTACAGAACTTTAAAAACCCTAAAAACAAACATAGATATGGCTAAGCTCTTATGCAAGAAAAAGGGCCAAAAGATGGCCAAAGAGGCAAGTGGTATATGCAAAGCCCAAACTGAAAAATTCCCTTCTACAACATTGAAGAGGGACCAAAAATATGCATATTTACAGAACTGTAAAAACTCCAAAACAGTATAAAAACATGCTAGAAATGCAATGCAAAAATGAGGCTCAAAAGAGGCTATAACACAAAGTCTACAAAATATTCACCAAACAGCCAAAGACCCTTAATGAAACATGTTAAGAAGGTCAAAATAAGACTATTTATAGGCCTGTAAAAAGACCAAAAACAGAAGCATGATAGGCTGCCAAAGCATGCAAGAAAATAGCATTCAAGGAGGATATTGAAGCAAGTGCAATATGGAGGGCTCAAACCGGGTTGAGCCCTTAATGAAACAAGAAAATGAGCTCAAAAAAATGACCTTTTCAGTTTTGGTCGGAGCTCAAATCAATAAGCATGTATGGCTTACAAAAGGTGCAAGAAATGGACCAAAAAGGGGGAAATGCTACTCACCCTTGAAGACCAATGCTTTTGTTGCTTCTTGGACCAACTTTGATGACTTTAAGCTGCTGGAATTCCTCCCCTTGCTGCTGGAATGGAGTAGTGGTGATGGAGCTTGATGATGATGAAGAAATGGAGCCCAAAACTTGAAGGAAATGGGGTGATATGTATGTATATGCTCCAACCAATCCTTCTAACCCTCTTTTCTTGAGTTGGGAGGCCAGAAAAAAATGCAAGAGAGGGAGAGAAGACTCTAGGCCAAAGTGGAGGGAATTGAGGCTCTTGTTCCCCCACAAAATATCCCCCGGATATAGATATTTTCTGGGGGAAACAGCTGTACAGCTGTAAAGTGTGCAGAGAGAGGAACATGGCCGGCCCATTATTTTTGTTTCAGGTGGCCGGCCGGCCACCACCCCTAGCCGGCCGGCTAGGGGTCAAAAAGGCCAAGTTCAAATAGTGGCCGGCCACCACAAAAAGGTGGCCTCCCGGGTCCCCTCTTCACAACCCTGTGGTTCGAATTTGGAAACTCTAAAACAGGAGAGAGAACAAGCCATTTTGAGGAGGGGTTCAAAAGGTTCAAATGGAATTAATGGCCGGCCATAAACTTTTAGGGTCCTCCCATGTGTGTACATCACAAATATGTGGTTCAAAGTTCAAGAAAGTGGCCCAAGGGTGTTCAACATTGGCTCGGAAGGAGGGGTTCAAAAGGGTCAAGAAACATTAGTGGCCGGCCATGAACTTTTAGGGTCCTCCCATGTGTGTACATCACAAATATGTGGTTTGGGTTTGAAGAAAATGGCTCCAAGGTGTTCAACATTGGCCCGGAAGTGCGAAAAACGGGTGTCGGAGGGCGAAAATGAAACATAACTGGTTGCCAAGATAATTGCTGGCCTCCCACCCTCCAGTGACCTCCCTGGTGATGAAACAGAGGCATCTGCCAAAAATGAACGAAAACCGATGCAAAACGAATGCTCGGGGGCCGAAACACGCAGTTCGGGGTCCCAAAAATGGGCTGTTAAGCACCGAAAGTGGCGTTCGGCCACGAAGTGGGTTTCTCAGACCCCAGTGTCCCTCAAAAGGGAGAAAATAAGATGTATGCCAAAATTTAGAGTAAACGGAGATGGTTAAGCGGTCCCGAACCGAGGTACACGGCCAACGGTCCCGAAAAACTGAAAACCGGACTCCGAAATGGGCAAAATGGCCTGCGGCCATAAAATGTAGCCCACGGCTACTGAGAGATGGTCTACTGGACCCCTCCCTTCCCTCAGGAAAAGAAACCGAGAAAACCGAGTCTGGTTCACAAACCGAGGCAAGGCACAGAAGAGGGTTCGGAAGTCCGGAGGCAGGGCTCGCAGCCGCGACTCTGAGACTTCTGAACAAGCACAACATGCAATATCACCAAGTGCTCAACTGGTGACGTCTGAGTCTCAAGGTCGGTCATTGTTAAAATAAATTTCCATTTCCGAACCATTCTCAACAACTTTCATAAACCAAAACATATACAATGTTTTACAACTTAAGACATATTCAATGCTCTTAAAGTTCATCATTACAACAAAATTCCCAATACATGATTACACATTAACGAACAAGTCCGGATATTTCTCACGGCCTCCAACTCACGTTCCCAAGTGGCTTCCTCCACTCCGTGATATTTCCACAAAACTTTCACCAAAGGTATCGTCTTGCCTCGCAAGACCTGTTCCCGCCTATCCAAGACCCGCACCGGTCTCTCCTCATACGAGGCATCCTCATCAACCTCTAAGTCGGTCCAATCCAATACATGCGATGGATCCGACTCGTACTTCTGAAGCATACTAACATAAAATACGTCATGCACTCCGGACAACTACGGCGGTAAAGCTAAACGGTATGCAACCTCCCCAATTCTCTTAAGGATCTCAAAGGGACCAATAAATCAAGGGGACAACTTCCCACTCTTCCCAAACCTCATCAAACCCCGCCTAGGTGATATTTTCAGAAAGACGTGATCACCCACCTCAAATGCCAAAGGCCTCCTTCTACGGTAGGCATAACTCTTTTGGCGACTCTGGGCTGTAACAAGCCTCCTACGGATAAGCTTAACTTTCTCCGTTGTCTCTCGAACCAACTCCGGGCCCAACAAAGGTGCGTCACCCACCTCGGCCCAACACACTGGAGACCTACAGGGTCAGCCATACAAGGCCTTAAATGGTGTCATACCGATACTCGACTGGAAACTGTTATTGTAGGCAAACTCCACTAAGGGCAAATGCCTCTCCCACGACCCACTAAAGTTAAGAACACAACCTTGAAGCATATCCTCAAGGATCTGAATAGTACGCTCGGACTGTCTGTCAGTCTGAGGATGATAAGCCGTGCTAAAGGTCAACCTAGTGCCCAAGGCACTCTACAAACTCTACCACAACCTAGCAGTAAAACGTGGATCTCTATTGAGACGATCGATACTGGGACCTCGTGCAACCTCACTATGTCCCGAACATACAAGTCGGCAAGATGATTTACCGAATCTCTCACGCACATAGGAATAAAGTGCGCCGACTTAGTCAACCGGTCTACAACCACCCAAATAGCATCACTACCCCGCTGAGTCCTCGGAAGACCTATAACGAAGTCCATAGTTACATGCTCCCACTTCCACTTGGTAATAGGCAAGGGTTGCAACAAACCCGCTGGCTTCTGATGTTCGGCCTTCACTTGCTGACAAGTAAGGCACTTAGACACAAAAACCGCCACCTCTTTCTTCATACCCCACCACCAAAACTGGCGACCCAGAACACGATACATCTTAGTGCCTCCCGGATGCACCGCAAGGCGTGAATGGTGAAACTCTCGGAGTACCTCCTTTCAGCAAGACTCCGGCACAAACAAGTCTCGGTATCTCACACTCAGGTCAGGATACATAGCCAAACCCTTCTCAGCTTTCCCACTGGAGATCTTTTCCCGGAGGGATTCTATCTCAAGGTCACCTCTCTGTGCCTTTAATACTCGATTCACAAGTGTAGGCTGCGCAACTATAGAAAACAAAGCCGCAGACTCAACAGATTCACCCAGAAGCAAATCAAACTCGCCAAGTGCACCCAACATTTCCCACTCCTGGATGGCTATACAAGTTACATCACTAATGGATTTCCTACTAAGGGCATCGGCCACAACATTGGCTTTTCCCGGGTGATAGTGCAACTCGAAATTGTAATACTTAATGAACTCCATCCATCTTCTTTACCTCAAATTCAAGTCTCTCTGTGTAAACAGATACTTCAAACTCTTATGATCTGAGAACACCTCGAACCTCTCGCTATAAAGGTAGTGCCTCCAAATCTTCAAGGCAAAAATCACAGCTGCTAACTCTAGGCCATGGGTAGGTAATTTCTCTCATGTATTTTCAACTGCCGCGAGCCATAGGCTACCACTTTTCCCTCTTGCATCAACACACAACCCAAACCCTCTCGTGAGGCATCATAATAAACCGCATAACCCAAACCTCTCTTCGGAATAATCAAAACTGGCGTGTTGGTAAGTCTAACTTTCAACTCCTGGAACGACTTTTCACAAGTCTCACTCCATACAAACTTGACCCCTTTCCATGTCAATCTAGTCAACGGCGAAGCTAGCCTGGAGAAATCTTTCACAAATCGACGGTAGTACCCAGCTAGTCCCAGGAAACTATGGATCTCAAAAACACTCTTAGGCTGTGCCCAATCCTGCACTGCCTCTATCTTGGATGTATCAATGGACACCCCTTCCCCGGAGACTACATGGCCTAAGAACTTAACCTCTCTTAGCCAGAACTCACACTTCCCAAACTTAGTATACAGCTTATGGGCTCTAAGCAACTCAAGCACCACTGTCAAGTGTTCCCCGTGCTCCTCCTCCGAAGGTGAATAAATCAGAATGTCGTCCACAAAGACGACCACAAAGTGATCTAAGAACTCCCGGAATATCCGTTTTATCAAGTCCATAAACACTGCCAATGCATTGGTGAGCCCAAAAGGCATCACCAGAAACTTATAGTGGCCATACCTCGTATGGAATGCTGTCTTTGGGATATCTCCCTCCCTGACCCTCAACTGGTGGTAACCCGATCTCAAGTCTATCGTAGAGAAACAACGGGACCCTTTCAACTGGTCAAACAGGTCATCTATATGGGGCATAGGGTACTTGTTCTTAATCGTAGCCCGTAGCCCGATTCAATTTCCGGTAATCAATAAAAAGTCTCAAAGCCCCATCGTTCTTCTTAGCAAAGAGGGCTGGTGTTCCCTACGGCGAAGCACTAGGGCGAATGAAGCCCTTATCTAGCAACTCCTAGAGTTGAATCTTCAACTCACTCAACTCGGTTGGGGCAAAATGATACGGTGCCATAGAAATTGGCGCCGTGTCGGGCACTAAATCAATAGAGAATTCTACCTCTCGATGGGGTGGCAAACTAACAAGGTCCTCGGGAAAGACATCCGAGTACTCACAAACCACTCTCGACAACACAGTCTGGGTCTCATCACACTCACTACTCATAGAGCTAGCGAGAAGACCACTAAGCTCACTCCGCCCTAGCGGATCATACATCGATGGAAACACTCTACCAACCCGATCCCCCAAGAAATGGAAACAATTCCCGCTCAAGGTACATACAGTGACCCTCTGATGATAACAATCAATAACAGCCCGGTATGACGATAACAAGTCCATACCCAAAATCATATCAAAACCCGACATAGCCATAACTACAAAAGAAAATGGAAGCCGGTGGTCGGCGACCTCTATATCACAGCCCCGACACCCTTGTTTCAAAATCAACTCACCCCCAACAAGTGATACAACACAAATAGGAGAAGCTAACTGTGCCAACTCCAACCCCAAAAGAGATGCGAATGCAGCAGATATAAAGGAATGGGATGCACCCATATCGATCAACACATTGGCAACCGAGTTGCAAAACAAAAAGGTACCTCTCACAACAGATGGAGCTGGTACAAGATCCTGCGCGGTAACAGCATACAAGCACCCTGAAGGTCTCTGATCTACCTACTTACCTCTAGGAGCAAAAGACTGCTACACAAACTGAGATGATGAAGCCCCTTGATTGGCCCTCGAGGCCTGAACTGACTTTGCTGGCTAAAAACTCTACGTTTGCCTCAAACCAGACGCACCCGATGTGCCACTCAACTGGGGGCAATACCTCTTCAGGTGCCCCGCCTGACCACACTGGTAACAAGAGAGCGGCTGGCCTCTGCCCTGACTCTGGCTCTGAGGTCGAGCCGAAAATGAAGCTGCTCTCTACCCTCCTCCTCTCTGCGGGCAAACTGGAGACTTGTGGCCCAGCTGACCACATTTGTAACAGGTAATGTCTCCCTGATTGCCTTTCCCAGAACCTGCACTCGGCACTAGAAAGGTGGATCTCGCTAAAGCATCTTGGGACTACTAAGGGTTAGAACCCCTCTGCCTCCTACTATCCCCCTGGACATCTTGACTCCTCTTGGAGCCCCTCAACCTCTCCTCTTCCTCGTGCATAATAGTCTCCATATGGGCCGCGGCATCCACAAGGCGTCCATACTCCTGAGTCATGGGCCCAGCAACCCTAACCTTGAGTCCATGCCTCAATTTCATCTCGAACTCAAGACAACGGCGTTCCTCAAACGCCACTAGCTCAGGTGCAAACCTGGACAAACTGGTAAATGCGGCCTCAAACTCGGCCACTGATGAACTTAGCTGCTTGAGCTGACAGAACTGATCCCTCAACTTCTCCCTGACAGCGGGAGACAAAAACTTCTCCTGGAAGGCGTCAACGAAAGCCTCCAAAGTCCCACCGATACGGCCCCGAACACACTTCCACCGCTGACCCGCGTCTCCTTTCAGCGGGAAGGATGCCAAGGTCACCTTCAAGGCCCCATTTTCGATGCCAAGCATCTCAAACGCCTTTATCATCTGCTCAAGCCACTCATCAGCCTTCAGTGGCTCTTTGGGATCGCCAACAAACTCGTCCGGGTTAGACCAGAAGAACTCCCTCTTCAGAAAGGAAGGCCCTGCCTCAACTACATGGGCCTGGGCTTGATTCTCAGCCTTGAGAATGCCTATAGATTCTCTCAAAGTTCCTGCCATCTCGCGGGCTAAGGCGCCCATGGCCTGTTGACCTACTGGCTCGGCCACATTGGCCTAACCAACACCCTCCTGCTGCGCCGGAATCTCATCCAGTATAGGCATCTCCTACCTTCTAGGCCTACCTCGCCTATCACCATGTCCTCATCCTGACATCCCAATAAGGTAATAAGAACATTAGCACATTCACAAATGTGCCGAAGCTATAACGCTCACGTCCTAATACAATGGACAACTGTAATTCATTCCACGTAAGCACATAATCATATAAGCACTTACGAATTTCATTTCCGGATAATGACAGTCCCGAGGCGTTGCTAGAGTTCCGGTTAGAAACAGCATTGATCAGGTGCCTTTCCAACAGGACTCCCAGAAACCCAAGGATCCAATCAACATCCTAGAAACTAAATCCCATACTCATATAGTCACATAAACATGTTATCAAGAAAACATATAACATCATGCATAAGTCTCTAACAAGCGAGACAAACCCATTGTGGTACTAACCACTCCCTGCGTACCCAAGGTATTCGAACCCGGTATGCTCTGATACCAAGTTGTAACGCCCTCAAAATAAACCCATAATCATACATTCATGATACAAAAAGAGATATCATATTACCAACATCAGAGTATTCTTACAAGAAATATTACATGTTGACAACAAAAGTAAATGCCCTACAGGCTTACAACTTTCCAAGTCAACACTTGGGTTCAACAAAAATAGAGGTCTAACTCTTTACACAAAATAAGCCCTTGGCTTGATATACATGTAATACACAAAATAATCACAAAAGGGAAGCCTTCAGCTTCTATAACCTCCCAAGCTGCATCATTGGAGGCAGCATATCACCTGCACCTGAAAATGATGTCCCATATAGGGTGAGCCAACGCCCAGTAGAGATATGCTAAACATAATATGAGCAGTAACTAAAACATTAGCATTTGATAAATGTTTAACTCATACAAACCAACGCACAACACAATCTAATTCCATGACAGATATGTCCACATGTCATTCCACTTTCCTTTACTTAGCAAATTTTCAAGTCATAACATGGCTCAGAACCTGGCCAAACAATTCCCATGAGACTACAGCTCATGTCAGAAACCTTTCCAATATCAACAATTTAAATGAGATTGTAACTCATAATAAAACACTTGCATACTTCACAATTCACATGAGATAACAACTCATAATAAAACACTTCCATACTTCACAAATGATACACAGACTCGCTGTATCAATGGAGTCCATCCCCTATCTCCTCCCAAATAATATCCGGTTTAGGAGTCCATCCCCTATCTCCTCCTAAACCGTGGAGTACAACCCCTATCTCCTCCCATACAAAACAATGTATATAAATAATTAACATATACACGATCAATCAATACACAAATTCGATGTATTATTCCAACCGTCATATTTGATGACAAATTCAACCGATTAGTTTTAATTCACCTAATCATCATGCAGTGTCTACAACAATCAAGACCATCCTCCACCGATAGCCCAAAGCAATTATTTCTAAATAGATAATAATTACATCCAACAGATAAGTTATCAATATTTTCAAAGGTGGGTGATTAATAAATCTAACTCCACCATTCAATCTCATAATAAGCCAATTTCATTATTTCCAACCCAAGTCCATATTCCCATAACTTTCCCAAATTAATAGTACAAATTAATTCATAATAATAAATTAGGGCTTTTCCCCATTTTCTCAATATTGACCCCAAAGGTCCAAATATTAACAAGAAACATCAATACCCTCCTTTAAGACCCAAAACACATATGTATTGGTCAAAATAACAAAACCCCTCTTTTCAATATTTCAAATCTCAAACCCTAACTTTTCCAAATCAAACCATTTATACAAAGTGCCCAACATCTATGTTAAAGCTCATAAAAAAGAGTAGTTATCCCTACCTCAAGAGATGAGACCAAATGGAGAAGATGAAGAATTTCGAAGGTGCTCCAAATCCCAAGATTTTCGGATCAAAATGTAGCCCACACCAAGCTCAACACTTTTTACAAAGGAACTATGGTAGAAGATCACTCAAACTAGATGATTTCTTAGAGAGAAGTTGAGGTTTAGAGTGAGGAGCTCTCCAATGGATGTTTTAAAAAGGTAGAGAGAGAGAGAGAATACCGAAAAGTGATCCAAAAAGTGAAATCCTGAACTGATATAAAAACAGGTCCACTCGAGCGTGAGATTCCCTGCTCGAGCGTCAGACACAGACTTACGCTCGAGCATCAAAAGCACCGCTTGAGCGCCGGATGCACACTTCCAGAAGTTTTGCAGATGATGGTCCCCGCATGAGCGTGAAAGTGGACGCTCGAGCGTCTGATGACCTGTAGAAAAAAATGTTGAGAAATGAATTATCAAGCTCGAGCGTGAAAACGCCCGCTCGAGCGGAGAAGCAAAAACAAAAGGGCCCGCTCGAGCGTCAAAGGCCCCGCTCGAGCGTGAAGGCCAAAATCTGGGCATCAACTTTTGGTTTCCGAACACAACCAACCTGTTCTAAACCTACCCAACACAACCCAAGACTCAAATACAAAGAGTAAAGGATGGAAACGAGAATAAGGCAACAACACATCTACGGAACCAAGTCCGGAATACAATTAAACAAGAAAAGGGAAAATCGGGATCGCTATAGTAACTTAGATTAACACTGAGGATACCTTGCCAATTTCAAAATTGGCTTCGAGCGGGAAAACCACCTCCGTCCCTGAGAAGAGGTCTGCCAAGGCCAAACCATCTCAATCAACTCGGTCTAAGAGGCCGAGGTCAGAGTCTGCCACAACGTCGAGCTCCATGCAGGCTGGTGCCCCCTGGGCTCCACCTATCACCTTGGAGAACATGCCAGTCTATGTTGAGGACAGTGCCGACGACATCAATGTCGGCGTTGCCCTTTCTACAGCCTTGCTCCTTCTTGGGGATCTCGACCGCAACGTCGAGATGACTGAGCATGAGAACTTCGCCTTGATGCTCCAGCGTTCTATTCAAGTAAGTCTTCACACTTGGTATCTTTTTTTTTTTTTTTTTTTTTTTTTTGTACTTAGAATTTTTTTTAATAACTTTTGCTCTGTTCACTTTCAGGCCATCTAGCATGCTCATTCCTTCTCAATGCAAGCCTTTGAGAACCAGAAGGAGCTGGCTGACAAGAGGAGGGAGGTCTCCAGTCTGCAGAAGACCAACAAAAGCTTACAGTAAAAAATGAAGACTTTGGCAGACTAAGCCGAGGCTGCTGTTAAAGCCAAAGATGATGTCGAGGAGAAGGCAGATTCTGCAGAGGCCATCAAGAAGGTTCTTGAGGCCGAAAAGAAAGAGGCTGATGAAAAGATGGCCTAGGCCCAAAAAGAATTACAAGATGCCTTGGCTACGAAAGAGGCCGAAATAAGAGCCACAGATGAAAAGGCATACTCTGAGGGGGTGGCTGATGTCACGGCCAACTACGAAAAATAGGTTAAGCAGGCATGCAACAAGGGTTTTACCCTTGGTTGGATGGCTCTTCTGAAAAACTTAAAATTCCCGAGGACTCCCCCCTCAGGAACATTGACGTCCTTCCCCTGCCATTCCCTCCAACTCCGAGCCAATCCGACGACGATTCTGAGTTTGAGGAGGGGGCTTTGGTGAGGAAGTCAAAGGAGGCCATTGGGACCAAGTCCCTTACTCAGAATGAGAAGGTCCTGGACTTGACTCAAGATGAGGAGGGTGAAGAGGTTCCCAAGGAGGTCACTCCCGAGAAGGCATCATCCGACGTGCCTCTTGCCGACAAGAGCCTCGATCAAACCCTTAATGAAATAGATGCTGAGGTCACGGCTAAGAAGGTTGCCGAGATGTCTTTCCAGCAGTCTTCTGAACTTCAAACCCAACCTCCTCAAGATGCAAAAGAGTCTTAGTTTGAATGTTTTTCTTTTGCTTCTGTACTCTGCACTTTTGGTTTTCCTTTAAAACAATGTAAGCTCTTCACATGGCCGATGAGCTTTCTTATAAATACAACTTCTTTGTTTTGTTTGTATATTTGTCTTCCCTTTAATGCTCTTGTATGATTCCATACTTAGAATATTTTGCATATTTTCAATACACATTTTATCTGTATAATTTTCTCGGGGTGAAACACTTCGGCCATACCCAATGACGGTTTACATCGACAAATGCATAAGTACTCAGTTCACTACAACCTTGTCCGTAATTTGTAAATTTTTCACAAATTTCAACAAATATTGCACATAACCTCAGTTTAACTTTAACTTGAAAATTTTTCACAAATTTCAACAAGTGTTAAACATGATCTCCGCCTAACTTCAACTTGTAAATTTTTCACAAATTTTAACAAGTGTTAGACATAACCTCAGTTTAACTTCAACTTGTAAATTTTTCATAAATTTCAATAAGTGTTAAACATGATCTCGGCCTAACTTCATCTTGCAAATTTTTCACAAATTTCAACAAGTGTTAGACATAACCTCAGTTTAACTTCAACTTATAAATTTTTCATAAATTTCAACAAGTATTAAACATGATCTCGGCCTAACTTCAACTTGTAAATTTTTCACAAATTTCAACAAGTGTTAGACATAACCTTAGTTTAACTTCAACTTGTAAATTTTTTATAAATTTCAACAAGTGTTAAACATGATCTCAGCCTATCTTCAACTTGTAAATTTTTCATAAATTTTAACAAGTGTTAGACTAATTTTAGCTTGTATATTCTATCTTTCTAGGAACCATTTTCCAACTCTTTGCCCCCTAATGTGAACTTAAGTTCCACTTGGGTTCTCATTATGCATGCATTCCAGGAACATCGGCAAGTATCGTATAATTGTAAGAAGTCAAGCTAAAACTTTATATATTTACGTCGGCAAATAACAAAGAACAAAAAAGTCTAATGATAGAAAATTTTTAAATTGCAAGTATTCCAAGGTCTTGGCAACTCTTTGCTTTCATTATCTTCAAGTCGATATGCCCCATTGCCCAATACCGAAGTGATTCTATAGGGTCCCTCCCAATTTGGGCCGAGCTTACCCTCTCTGGGATCCTTTTTGTTGCCGACGACTTTTCTCAAAACCAGGTCGCTGACTTGGAACTCCCTTGGGTTAACCTTCTTATTATAAGCCATTGCAAGCTGCTACTGGTATGCTGCCAGCTGAATTGCAGCTCTCTCCCTTCTTTCTTCTAGTAGATCCAGATCTCAGGCTAATAATACATCATTGGTCCCACTCTCTACTCCCTGGGTTCTGATCCCTGGGATGTCGACTTCAAGAGGAATGACTGCTTCTGTGCCATAAGCCATGGCAAATAGGGATTCCCCAGTTGATCTTCTCGGCGTAGTCCGATATGCCCAGAGTACACTTGGCAGTTCATCCAGCCACTTTCCTTTTGCTGCCTGCAACCTCTTCTTTATCCCATCCAGAATAACTTTGTTGGATGCTTCTGCTTGTCCATTGCTTTGAGGAAAGCTTGGGGTTAGAAAATAATTCTTGATCTTGAATTTTGCACAGAAGCTCTTGATTAGCTTACTGTCAAATTATGTTCCATTGTCGGCAACTATTGCTCTTGGGATCCCAAATCTTGTGATTATGTTCTTCCATATGAAGCTTTTTACATCCATATCTCAGATCTTGGCTAGGGGCTTAGCTTCTATCCATTTGGTGAAGTAATTTGTTGCTACCAGCAGGTACTTCCTTTGTCCAGTTGCTTGGGGCAGTTGCCTAACGAGATCCATGCCCCATTGGGCAAACGACCAAGGACTGGATACTGGGTTTAGGTCTGTTGCTAGTTAGTGTATCAGAGGTGCAAACCTTTGACACATTTCACACTTCTTGACATAGGCCTCTGCATCCTTCTGCATGTAGGGCCACCAATACCCCTGGGTGATGGCCCTATGAGCTAGTGATCTGCCCCAGTGTGGCTTCCACAAATTCCTTCATGTATTTTATACAAAAAATCTTCAACTTGTGAAGGATGTACACACCTCAAAAGGGGTCCAGTGAAGGATCTACTGTAGAGATGTCCTTCCGCTGTCAGACTGAATCTTGCCACCTTCAATCTGATCTTGTGTGCTTCTTTGTGATCATCTGGCAGTGTTCCTTCTTTCAGGAATGCTACTATTGCATCCATCCAACTTGTTCCCATGTCCACACACATTGCTTCACGCTTTGTGGTCAGTGGTTCGATGCTGGGGCCCGACAAGTAGTCGACCATTATTGTCCTTGCTTTTCCAGGTTGTATTGCACTAGCCAGGTTGGCCAGTGCATCATCGTGACTGTTATCATCTCGGCTAACCTGATGTAGTCGGCAATTCTGAAACAAGGCCACCAACCTGTTGACCTCTTTTGCATAGGCCGACATTCTCTCGTCTCTGGCTGCAAACTCGCATGTCGTCTAGTTGACTATGAGCTGGGAGTCGCAGAAGACTATTACCTCATCTGCTTCTGATGCTACTGCCAGCTTCAATCCTGCAATCAATGCTTCATACTCTACTTCATTGTTTGAGGCCTTGAACCCCAAATGAATGGACTATTCTAATATCTGTCCATCTGGAGATACCAGTACTACTCCTGTCCCCACTCCTTATCAGTTTGAACTCCCATCGACCAACAGTCGGAAAGATTCGCCGATGTAGATGCTGCATGGTCTGAGTTTTTCTTCTTTCCTTTGTTCTGTTGCCTTCGGCTGGGCTCCTCCTTGCTTGCTATGACATCGTTCACCTTGGCTCAGCGGAGCCCGATGTATGATGGATTCTGGTGTGAACTCGGCCACGAAGTCGGCCAAAACTTGGCCTTTGATTACTGTTCTGGGTCTGAACTCTAAGTCATACTGGCCCAAGGCCACTGCCCATCTGACTATTCCCCTTGTCAGGTCTCCCTGCTGCAACAGGGACTTCAATGGATGTTCAGTGAGCACCACAATTTTATGGGCTTGAAAGTAATAGTTCAGCTTCTTTGAAGCCATTACTAAGGCCAGCGCCAACTTCTCTAGGGGTAAATACCTAATCTTTGCATCTGCTAGGGTTTTGCTTACATAGTAAACAGCCATTTGTTCCCCTTTTTCTTCTCGGATTACCACTGCACTTACCGCATGTTCTGAAATTGCCAAGTACAGAAACAGTTCCTCTCCAAGTTCTGGATTTGAAAGAACTGGAGCTGTGGTCAGATACTTCTTCAAGTCGGCCAAGGCGGCTTTGCACTGCTCGGTCCATAAGAAGTCTGTGGCTTTCTTCTCTAAGCTGAAGAAAGGTTTGCACTTATCTGAGCATCTGCTTATGAACCTATTCAGGGCTGCGGCCTTTCCAATTAGCATTTGTACCCGTTTTGCCGACGTCGGGCCCTTCAACTCCAGGATGGCCTTGATCTGATCTGGGCTGGCCTCAATGCCCCTTCTGGTCACCAAGTATCCTAAGAAATTACCAGATCCAACTCCAAATGCACACTTCGATGCATTGAGTCGGAGCCGATATGTCTTGAGGATTTCAAATACTGCTTTTAGGTCGGCCAGATGACCTTCAGGTTCCTTGGTCTTCACGACCATGTCGTCGATGTAAACTTCCACCGTTCGGCCAATCAGGTGTCTGAACATCTTGGTTACCAATCTTTGGTAAGCTGCTCTTGCGTTTTTTAACCCAAAAGGCATCACTTTGTAGCAATACAGCCCTTTTGGGGTGATAAACACAGTCTTCTCTTCATCTGGGGGGTACATGGCTATCTGGTGGTGCCCCTTGTAGGTATCCAGGAAGCTCATTCTTCCATGCCCTGATGTGGTGTCCACCAACTGTTCAATCTTAGGTAGAGGAAAACTGTCTTTGGGACAGGCCTTGTTGAGGCTGGTAAAGTCCACGCAGACCCTCCATTTTTCATTCTTTTTCTTCGCCACTACTGTGTTTGATAGCCATGTCGGGTAGTTTACCCCTCAAATGGCCCTGCCGTCCAGAAGTTTATCTACTTCTTCCTTCACTGCTTCAACGTGCATCAATGTCGGTCTTCTTGCTCGTTGGTTACAGGTTTGGCCGACCTGTCAACGTTCAGTTTATGGCAAGTGACCTCGGGGTCAATGCCAAGCATTTCGTAAGTCGTCCAGGCAAACACTTCAATGTTTGCTCTTAGGAAAGCCTCCAACTCTTTTTCCTCTTCTTCGGCTAAGCCCGAGCCGAGAAGGAAGAAGCGTTCTTCATCCCCCTCCTGGACGAGGATTTTCTTCAGTGCTTCTTCACTTTTCTCGGCTGGCTCCTTGCCGACGTCTTCTAGGACTTCCACATCTTCGTCTTCGATTCCTGCCCTCTCTGGTTCTCGTACGCTGCAGGTGGATTTCATTGCTGCCATGGAGCAATTTTTTGCCTGTAACTGATCTCTTCTGACTTCTTCTATCCCATGCTCTGTTAGGAACCGCAATAGTTGATGCAATATTGAGGGAACAACCCTCATTGCATACAACCATGGCCTTCTTAGGATAGCATTGTAAGGGGAGGGCGTGTCGATTACGGTGAACTCTGTCTTTATTTTCCTGGTGCCAGCCTGCACCTCCAAGTTCGTTGTTCCAAGTGGCCACGTCGGTGTTCCATTGAACCCGACCATTGGGCCATTGGATTGCTCCAAATCGTCTGGGCGAAGGCCAAGCTCCTTGTAACACCTGACGTACATGATGTCACAGGAGCTGCCTTGGTCGATTAGGATGCGCTTCACTTGGCACTCCCCGACTTGGAGGGATACTACCAAGGCATCATTGTAGGGATGTTGGACCATCTCAAGGTCGGCTTCAGTAAAGGACACTGGTGGTCCTTGGTACACCTCGGCCCGATGTCGTTTTTTCCCGACCTGGTACACGTGCTGCAAGTGTTTTACCCTCTGGGTCTCCCCCCTTATTTTGTTTTCGTTGACCTTTGAATGAATTACATTAATTACCCGAGGTCCTCCTGCTTGTAGTTGCGGTGTTGGGGGAGGCGGAACTGCTGGTGCTTGAGGTAGTCTTGCCTGTTCTTCCCTTGTCTTGGCTTCATCTACAAGGTCCCTTAAATGGCCTTGCCTTACCAGGTCTTCCAGGTGTGCTTTCAGGGCTCTGCAACCCTGAGTCATATGCCCATCTTCGTTATGGTAAGCACAATGCTTACCAAGGTTTCTTCCCATAAATTCTCCTGGCACCCTAGCTGGTGCTCTGAAATAGGGCTGTGATCGGATTTTGTCTAGAACTTTGTGAATTGGGATTCGAAACACAGTTGTGACTGCCTGTGTAGCCCTCAGTCCTATCTCTTTGTTGGATCCGTTGTTACCTCGGCCTCGCTTCGGCTAGCCGTTACCTTTCTCTTACTTTGTCTCTTTAGTTCCTGATGTGTCTTCCTCGGCTCTGGCATACTTCTTGATTTTGGCCATGAGCTCTTCCATGCTTTTTGGCAATGTCTTTGCCAAAGACTTTCGTAGTGGACAGTCGTCTTTTAGGCCGTTCTTGAAAGACACAACCGCCACCTCTTTGTTACACTCGGGTATTCGGTTGAACACCTCATAGTACCTTTTTGCATAGGCCTTAAGGCCTTCATCCTTACTGATTCTCAGAGCCATCAATGTGTCCACCCTTAATGGCTGTAGCTTGTTTGTCACGAACTTGGCCACAAACATCTCGGCCAGGCCTTCCCAGGTCTTCACGCTTCCCTTTGGCAGTTTGTGAAACCAATTTGATGCAATCTCTCCGAAGGATGAGGGGAACACCTTGTAGAACAGCGGCTCGTTCCCACTATATAATGCCATTGAGTTTAGGTATAATCCAACGTGAAAGTTGGGGTTTGACTTACCATCGTATATTTAGAACCTCGGCATACTGAATCTCTTTGGAGCCTCAAACTTGTCCAATTCCACCGAGAATGGTGTTCTTGGCTTAACAGGAGAAGTTACCTCGGCATCGGCATTCTGTTGTTTCCTTTTGAGGTAATCTCTCAAATCTTCTTTGCTCCGCCTAGGAGCTCAGCTATCTCCCGACTTCAGTCTTTTCAGCATGCTACTCTCAGCTTCATTGTGGGCCCTTTTCAATCTTTCTCCATGAGTTATGTCGAAGCACAGCTTCTGCCTTTGAACATGGTGATGTTCTCTGGGGTCTGCTTTTTTAGTGCGATGTGTCCTTCGTGACTCTTCTCTCCTCGACTCTCCTCGCCCGACCTCCTTGGAAGGCCGGTGAGAGTGTTTTTCGCTTCCGGTGTGCTGAGGGGCTGTTGGGATTGGCTTCTGCCCTCCCTTCTAGGCATTGGCCGCTGGAATTGGCGTGTCCTGCAGCGGGAATGGTGGCTGCATGATATTATTTTGCATCATAAAATTGACGACCGATTGTAGGTCTGCCAACTTGTTTGCCATCTCTGTCACCTCTTCGTCCATCCGCAGGCATCTATCCTTCCATATCTGGAGGTCGTTCTCGTTGTAGTACCCACTTCGATCTGGTTTCTTTGGCACGTTGCCATCCTGGCCGACGTCTTTCTTGCCGTGATTCTGGTTCTGAGTTTCCTCATTGCGACCATCTTCCTCCATATTAGGATCAATGTGCTTACTGTTCCCAGCAGGAGTTTCGTTCCCAACCTTATCCTTCTGTCCGTTGTTGGCCATCTATTCTCCTTTCTTTCCCACAGACGGCGCCAAATTGTGTGTGTCAATTTCTGACCACACTGCCAACTCAGTATTCAGCTGGAGAGCACTGGCAGAATAGATGGCGCCCGATTGACTTGCAACAGAAAGAGAAGATTCTGGCGGTGGTTCGTCCACTTGGGGGCACTTCGACGATCAAGTCAGTTATCTCTCAAAGATAAATCAAGTGCTTAACTCACTATTCAGAATACAAATTGCGTACCTTAGACCCATGGAGGTGCCTCTCTTTTATAGCCATCACTTACCTAATCCCAAGAAGCCTTGCTTCAATGGACTTTTAGTTTAGTGCTTATCATGGACTCTTCAATAGATAAAGATAAACTCCCTAAGAGCTTTATCCTTATCCAGCCTGAAGCCTTTTCTCATTCTAGGACTCTTGTCCCTTATCCGCTTATCTCGGATTCCAATATCTTCGGAGGTAATCTCGGTCTAGCCGAGATAACCTCGGCATCACGACCAGGACACGTGGCACCTCGGCTGACATGTTGGCGTCACCTTGGCCACGTGTTAGTATCTCAGAAAATATATCCCCACAATTGATATGTATAACGTGAGAGATTGAGATAAGAAAGAGAAAAAATAATGGATTGATATGTAATAGAGAGAAAAATAATTTTGAATTTTTTTTAAAAAACTTTTGAACCAAATAAATTTTTAAAATTTTTCTTAACAATTATCTCTTAAGACACAAATCAAATAAGGCCAAAATTCTTATACAGTGTGTAAAATTGGGGAGAAGAAATTGACAATCCTTTATTGAGAGATATCTAGGGTTGGGATTCAAGTTGTGTCCATTCATGAACCGAATTAAAATTTTATTTTTAAAAGGGTCAAAATATGAATAATTTTTTAATCAATTAATATAAATTATCGTCATCCAATAATTAAATATTAAATTAATACATAACAAATAAATTAAATATTTACTTTGGCATCGTTTGCTAACTAATTTTTAGTTAAAAGTCAAAAAGTTACAAAAAAAAAAAAAAACCTAAAATGTCAAAATGTCACATAATACACATCAATCAATGAAAATCAAAAAATTTCTTTCTTCACAACTATATATTCAACTAAAAATATTATTACGAACATATTATTTTTTTCACCTTGAAAAATCTAGAAATCCGCTAGATATTGATTTGTGATTATGTATCAATTTAAAGTAATAAAATAATCCCAATCAAACAATCAAGACAAATCAACACAACGATTTTAACGTGAAAAAATCACAATTAGAGTGTCTCCAATTGTGATAAAAAATCACGGGCAACAACCACAAAACAATCCACTAAGAAGATATAAAGGAATTACACAGGTATACTCTCAATTATCTAGCGAATCCACGCCCGAATTGAACCAACCCCTATGTGCTTCTTCTAGCCCCGTCTTTACCTCAGAATTGTCTTGATGATGAGCCACTCCAGAATCCACCAAAGTTTCAAGCTCAAATTCTTCAGAATCCACCGAAGAACAACTCTCTCTCTTTTGTATAGAATAAATAAACAAACCTTTGATGTATTCTTCTTAACCCATGAGTTGAATACTCAATTAAACATCAAAGAAAACTAGTAAAATATCCCCAGATATAAACCTTAATATCCAAAAAGAAAATCTGAAGAAGTAATCCTAAAATCTGACAGAAACACGTACTTATAGAAATCTGAATCGCGATGCACGCTCGAGCGAAGACTCTCTCGCTCGAGCGAGGAACCAAAAATGCATGTTTTCCATAAGTGACTTCGCTCGAGCCAAACAACCTGTGTTCGAGCGTAAAATTATCTCTTTCAGGTTTTTACACAGACGCAGCCTTCGCTCGAGCGAGCAAGGGCGGATAGGCAATTTCGAATGCAATTTTACATTTTACTTCGGGGGCGCTGCCCTTCAACTTCGCCTGGGCGTTGCCCCGGACTCGCTAAGGGGCGCTGTCCCCTCGACCCCCGCGAGCTGACCGGGCAGCTTGATTCCCGGCATAATCAGCGAAGTGGTAATCTTGAAAGTATTAACATCACAAACTTCTCTGCAAGGTATAATTCGGTTTGGATTCACATCTAAAAACTCCTAGCCTCACTGAAATAAAAAGGGCGATAGCCAAATACAACTTAAAGAAATTTTGTCAAACGGGATTGCCAAGAATAAAAACCTAACACATCTCATAAAAATGTCAAAAAATTAAAATATTATTAAAAGAAAACTAAAGTTGTCAAACAGACCTCTTTTGAGCAGTGGTAACAAAGTAAACTTATTAACTTATTAATTTATTTGAATTATATTGTTCTTTTATTTTTTAGTAGGTCTTTTCGTAAGAAAAAAAAAATTTAACTTATAAATTACCCGCAAAACAATCTTTAATCTAGTAATTAATTAATGTTTTAATTGATTCAACTCATGTATTAATTGATGTACTAATCTCGTAAACAATCTGATGTATTAATTGATTCAACTCATTTATCTAATAAATCGGATTTCAAGGTCCATTCAAATCCCCAAAGTTTTCATGATTTGCCATGATAATAAATTTTTCAACAACTCATTTTTAATAGAATAATGCTATAGAGTAACGTTAGAGACCCAAAAAATTCTATTAAAGTTTTTACCAAATGTCTTACATACGGGTTCCACACCTATGTGAGATATTTGGTAGAAACTTTGATAGAATTTTTGAAATCTCTAGTACTTTTGGAATTTTAATCTACTATATGTACCAATTGATATACTAACTAGTGTATCAATTGATGGTATGACATAATTTAAGAGATTTTTGAAATTTATAATATGATTAATGAGTTTGGTCAATAATAATGTCATAACTAATATTAGTACACTAGTTAGTATGTTCCTAATAATGTCTTGTGATAAATCCACATGTGCCTTTGTTTGATATGTTTGTTGATAAATTTATTAGTGATTTTATGTCGGTATGTTTAATTAGAATTTTTTAGTATCTTAATCTTAGTGTTTTTAAATTTACACATTAACAGCATATAAATTTAAAAATCATTGAAACATTTAAATAATAAATATATCTAGTTTAATGAGCAGAATTAGAAATTACCTAGATTAACACAAGCTAATATACCCATTAAGAAGAAAACTATAACGTGAACCTCTAAAAAGGTACGCATGGTAAGAAAGTAACGAATTTTTTGTGATGAAATTTATAATTATTTGTGATGTGTTAGAATACTTTGTGGTAAAGTTATATAATGAATTTATGGCGTCCATCCTAAAGTTATGAATGATAAAGTTACACTTTCTGATTTTTGGTATAACATTTTGTGATAGTTTATGAACAAAATCAACCAATTAAACTTTATTCATGAAAATAAATTATAATAGCAAATTGCAATGAATATCTCAGACATCCAAGGAAGGATTAAAGCAATACTATCTCTCAAGCCTAGCGAAGGCGAAAGATCTTAGTCGGCCACTACGAATGTTTTGAGAAACAAGTCCTAGATTTTTCATCATTGAAATTCTATAGATAAGACCAAACCAAAAATAAATAAATAAAATAAATCAAAACAATCTAGCAATTCAATAGGTGCATTGCGAAAAAATCAATCAATTAAACTTTATTTATGAAACCAAAGTAATAACAAGTTGCAATGAACATCTCAGACATCCAAGGAAGGATTGAAGCAGCACTATCTCTTAAGCCTGGCGAAGGTGAAAGATCTTAGTCAGCCACCGCGAATGTTTTGAGAAACAAGCCTTAGATTGTCATCATCGAAATTCTATACATTGATATGGATCCAAATGTGGATATGGGTAAGGAGATAGGTTAAATAGTTATTTTTAAAATATATTTACTATATAAAAATAGGTTAAAAAGTTGTTTTTTAAATATATTTATTATTTTTTATCTTATATATTATTTTTAGTGATAATATTTTTAATTTATCTATATAATTAATTAATTTATTTTTAATTGACATGTATATATTATAAATAAATAATTATAATAAATAAGGAATAATAAATTATGTTAAAATAAATAAAAAATAAAAATAGATTTTTTTTATAGATTTTTATTATATATGATTTAATTAGATTTCTGTTAAACAATTAGAAGATTTATTTTATTTATTATATGTTCAAAAGTTAAGAAATAATAAATTCTGATAAAAAAATAAAAAAGAAATAACAAATACAAATTATATTAGGCATAAAAGAAATTATATTATACATGCCAAATTATATTATATAAAACAAATTCTATTAAAACAGAGAGAGAGAGAGAGAGAGAGAAGCAAACAGAGATGAACAGGAGATCGAGAGTGCGAGAAGAGAGAGTGATGAAGACGATCGATATCAATAGTGAAAGAAGAGAGTGACGAAGACGATTGAAACCCTGAGAGATGAAGACGATCGAGATCGACAGTGAGAGTAGAGAGTGGCGAAGATGATTGAAGCCCTAGTCTTAGTCCTAATCTCAGGTATGCCACCATATCCACTGTCTCCATGTCGTATCCCGGTCGAATTCCGTACCCGTACCCGTGTTGTGTCGTGTTGACACGAGTACTTCATCAAAACTGGCGAGTCTGTGTAACGTAGTATAAGATCTAACCAAAAAAATTAAAAACAAAAACAATCAATCAATGCAGTAAATGCATTGTGAACAAAATCAATCAATTAGACTTTGTTTATGAAAACGAATTAATATCATGTCGAAATCAAGAGCTCAGACATCCAAGGAAGGATTGAAGCAGCACTATCGCTCAAGCCTGGCAAAGGCGAAAGATCATAGTTGGCCACCATGATTGTTTTGTGTCATCATCATCAAAATTCTATAAACAAGACCAAACCAAAAAATAAAAAATAAAAAATAAAAATTAAAAACAAAAACAATCTAGCAAAGCAATAGATGCATTGTTAACAAAATCAATTAATTAAACTTTATTTATGAAAACAAATTAATATCAAGTTGCAATGAAAATCTCAGACATTCAATGAAGTATTGAAAGCAACACTATCTCTCAAGACTGGCGAAGGCGAAAGATCTTAGTTAGCAATCGCGAATGTTTTGTTTCATCATCAAAATTCTATAAACAAGAACAAACCAAAAATAAAAAATAAAAAATAAAAAAATTTGAAACAAAAACAATCCAGCAATGCAGTAGATGCATTGTGAACAAAATCAATCAATTAAACTTTATTTTTGAAAACAAATTAATAACAAGTTGTAATGAATAGACATCCCAGGAAGGATTGAAGCAGCACTACCTCTCAAGCCTGGCATAGGTGAAAGACCTTAATTGGCCACCACGAATGTTTTGAGAAACAAAACAAGCCTTAGATCTGTCATCATTGAAATTGTGTATACAAGAACAAACCACAAAATTAAAAAGAAAAACAATCAATCAATTCAATAAAGGCATTTGTAAACAAAATCAATAAATTAAACTTAATTTATGAAAACAAATTACTATCAAGTTGCAAAAAACATCCAGACTCGTTAGAAAAATTTCCTTGGTCTCCATTTAACAAGAGATTTTTAGGTAAACTCCCCCTATAATTCGTATGCGACGTCACTTGGAGCTAACTCAATTTGGGTGTGTGCAGCCCCTACAAGTCCAATTTCCGAGATGGTTGATTTGGCATGGTAGAGTGAAAACCAAGGATATCCTTTCTAGATTCTTAGCTCTTGACTCTCAATTTTCTAGTGTATGCATTTTTTGTGAGTTTGGACCTTTTCCTCGGAAGGTATGGTGTCTTTGTGTAAGCTACTGGGGACTACATGAGCTTGCCCTATGAATTGAAAGATGTTGGTCTGTTGGCAGGATCATAAATTCAAAAGACTAAAAAAGTGGATTTGGTAGTCCATTCCTTTTGCAGTCTTCTGGGCCATTTGGTTTACTAGGAATAACTGCCTTTTCAATGGATGGACATTCTCTAGGGATAGTTTGGCTGACCTCATCAAGTTCAAAGTAGCAACATGGGTAAAAAAACAAAAAAAAGAAGATAGGAGTTCTACCCTCACCCTTTCAGATTTAATTTTCAATTTGCAGCAGATGATTTTATGTTCCTTATTTTACTGTTTTCCTATGTAATGTGGTTGGTCTTTTGCCAACCTTGGTGGTGTTCTCTTTGGTGTTATTGTATTTGGGCTCCTTTGGTCTACGCACATGATTGCCCTCTTGAGTGTGTGCCAAACTAGTTGGTATACTCTCTAGTGACAACATTGCAATCAATAAGCTAGAGGCTCGGTGTTTTGTACATTTTCCCACCTACATCTAATAAAATTTCTCTTTCTTAACTCATTAAAAAAAAGGTATCTCAGACATCCAAGGATGGATTGAAGCAACAGTATCTCTCAAGCCTAGCGAAGGCGAAAGATCTTAATTGGCCACCACAAATGTTTTGAGAAACAAGAATTAGATTTTTCATCATCAAAATTCTACATACAAGACCAAGCCAAAAAGATTAAAAACAAAAGCAAACAATCAATACAATAGATGCATTACTAACAGAACCTTCAATCAAATAAATTTCAATTACAAAAATCGAGAGCTAAATCTAACAGAGAGATAATAAAGCAATGGAATATTGGAACATAGATATTATATCAAGGAGTTGTACCACAAATGTAAGGAATATATTCAAGATAAATTTAACATCAAAGTAAATACATCAAACGCAAATCATTACATGTTTATTATTGTTGCAGCTGCAAAACATGATTAATTTCTAAAACATTTTATTCAAACTATTATATGAACAATTCCAGCAATGTACCTGTGGGGATATATTTTCTGAGTACCAACACGTGGCCAGGGTGACGCCGACGTGTCAGCCGAGGTGCCACGTGTCCTGATCATGACGCCGAGGTGATCTCGGCAAGGCCGAGGTTATCTCCGAAGATATCGGAATCCGAGATAAGCGGATAAAGCACAAGAGTCCTAGAATGGAAGAAGACTTCAGCTTGGGTAAATATGAGACTCTTAGAGAGTTTATCCTAATTCTACTGGGAGTCCAAGATTAGCAATAAATCCTAAGTCCATTAGAGCTAGGCTTCTATTTGGGACTAGGATTGTGTTGGCTATAAAAGGGAGGCACTCCCATGAGTCTAAGGTATGCTTTTGATATTCTGTCTAGTGAGTTAAGCACTATTGGTTATCTTTGAGAGCTATTGAGTACTGACTTGATCGTCGGAGTGCTCCCGGGTGGACGAACCACCGTCGGGATCTTCTCTTTCTGTTGCAGGTCAATCAAGTGTCATCGATTCTGCCAGTGCTCTCCAGCTGGTATTTGCTTGACAGTGTGGTCGGAAATTGACACACACAATTTGGCGTCGTCTGTGGGAATGAAAGGAGAATAGATGGCCAACGACAGATCGAAAGAGAAGGTTGGGGACGACACCCCTATTGAGAGTAGGAAACATATTGACCTTCGAAGAAGACAACTACAACAAAGAAACTCGTGATAAGAATCACGGAGAAGAGGACGTCGGCCAGGAGGGTGACGTGCCGAAGAAATCAGACCGAAGCGAGCATTATAAACGAGGACGACCTCCAGGTATGGAAAGAAAGATGCTTACGAAGGGACGACGAGATGAAGGGAATGGCGCATAAATTGGCGGACCTGCAAACGGTTGTCAATTTCATGATACAGAACAACGTCATGCAGCCACTGTTCCCGTTACAAGATACGCCGATTCCAGCAGCCAAGAAAGATGCCCAAGCAGGGGGGCAGAAAACGATTCCTGCAGTCCCTCAGCATGGCGGGACCAAGGGACATTCTCACCGGCCTTCGCGGGAGGTCGGTCATGGAGAATCCCAAAAAACACAATCTCAGCCTAGATGATTAGGTCCGAGAAGAGAAGAGCTCAGCCTAAAGTGAGCAAATCCTAGATTCCAGAAGACAAGATCTCGACCTAGATGATTAGGTCCGAGAAGAGAAGAGCTCAGCCTAAAGTGAGCAAATCCTAGATTCCAACAAACAAGAGACCGAAATCATTATTTAACACTTGTTGAAATTTGTAGACAATTTACAAGTTGAAGTTAAACCGAAATTATTGTTTAACACTTGTTGAAATTTGTAGACAATTTACAAGTTGAAGTTAAACTGAGAGCATTGTTTAACACTTGTTGAAATTTGTGGACAATTTACAAGTTGAAATTAAACCGATATCATTGTTTAACACTTGTTGAAATTTGTGGACAATTTATAAGTTGAAGTTAAACCGAAATCATTGTTTAACACTTGTTGAAATTTGTGAACAATTTACAAGTTGAAGTTAAACCGAGAGCATTGTTTAACACTTGTTGAAATTTGTGGACAATTTACAAGTTGAAGTTAAACCGAGATCATTTTTTAACACTTGTTGAAATTTGTGGACAATTTACAAGTTGAAGTTAAACCGAGATCATTATTTAACACTGATTGCAACTTGAGAAAGTTTACAAGTTGAAGTAAGAGAAAGGATATGTCTTGTACTTGTTGAAATTTGTGATAAATTTACAAGTCAGGGCTAAGGTTGTGTCAAATTAAGTACTTGGGTACTTGCCGAGGTAAAACATCAGTTTGTATAACCGAGGTGTATCACCCCGAGACGGTTGCAAAGAAGGACGGTTTCGGCTGAGAAACTTGAACGAACTTGGTCGTTGGTTCTAAGGCATTGATAAAAGCAGACTATAGGTCTTGGTCATATTGAGCCAATGAGTTCTGACTTCGGCAATAGATGATGAAGCGAGCTTAGCCGACGTACTAAATGGAAGAAATGATATAGTTTCCATCACCTCAGAATGCCGAGGTAATAGAATCTAGGGGGCAGTTGTGGGGATATATTTTCTGAGTACCAGCACGTGGCCAGGGTGGCGCCAACGTGTCAGCCGAGGTGCCACGTGTCCTGATCATGACGCTGAGGTGATCTCAGTAAGGGCGAGATTATTTCCGAAGATATCGGAATCCGAGATAAGCGGATAAGACACAAGAGTCCTATAATGGAAGAAGACTTCAATTTGGGTAAATATGAGACTCTTAGAGAATTTATTCTAATTCTACTGGGAGTCCAAGATTAGTAATAAATCCTAAGTCCATTAGAGCTAGGCTTCTATTTGGAACTAGGATTGTGTTGGCTATAAAAGGGAGGCACCCCCATGGGTCTAAGGTATGCTTTTGATATTCTGTCTAGTGAGTTAAGCACTATTGGTTATCTTTGAGAGATATTGAGTACTGACTTGATCATCGGAGTGCTCCCGGGTGGACGAACTACCGCCGTGATCTTCTCTTTCTGTTGCAGGTCAGTCAAGTGCCATCTATAGACACCCCATTTTTGACCGTCCTCAAGACTTGGACGTCACCGTTTGAACACTCGGTGACTATCCATGTTTGTGTTCGTTTGGAGTTCCCGGAGGCCTCGGCTCGCGCGCCTTGCCTCAGGATCTCCGAACCCGACCGTTTAGTGTCTGGTTTTACACCAAACACTTGTGTTTTGCCTTTGAGAGGCAGGGTAGGGCTTGTAGACCATCCCCACCCACCACCGGCAGTGGCTAGAGGCCACCGGCTGGTTTTTGCTGCCACCGGCAATGTATATTGTCGGCCGGCACTATTTGTTGCCGGTCAGCACTATTTAGTGCCGGTCGGCACTCTTTTTGGCCAAGATGGCATTTTTGGTCGGCCGACTATTGTGCATCTACTTTTGCAGATATTTTAAGACAGCTGTCTTGCTTTTGGCTCCCCTCCATACACGTGTATGGAGGGATCTCTCTCTTGGAAGCTTGTCTTGTAAGCTTTACAAGACAAAAGCTTCTATATAGAGAGAGCTTGGTCTCTTGGCTTAAGAGGTTAGAGACTTGAGATATTTTGAGAGCTTAGACAGCCATTGTTAGGGTTTGAGTTCTAGGGTTAGGGTTAGATACACATCCTATCTCTCTTTCCCTCTCTTTTGTGCTCTTGTGTGTGTTTTAGTCCATACTATTGCACACAAGCACCTAGTGTTTCACCTTCCTCTTGGAACTGAGGTTCTAAGGGACTAATTTTGAGGTTTTGAAGCTAATTTCAAGCCATGGAGGGCCATTGGAGCATCTTTGTTGAAGAAGTCTTCACGGGTAAGAATCTTACCCCTTTTTACCCCTTTTTTGCATTGTATTTCTACCTATCTTAAATTCATTTTTGAGCTTAGTGTATAATACAAAAAAGTTCTGTTTTTAAGCCCTCTTGGTTGTTTGTTAAGAGTGTTTTGTGGTTTGGGTAAGTTTGAATACCCTTAGGCCTTGAAAGGCCTCATTTTGTGCCCTTTTGTGTGAACTCCGGGATTTTGGTGTTAGGGTCTCTTCACCACTGAAATCTTGAGGGATTTCAGTGGTGAAGGTGATGCCTTGAAGTCCCAAGAAGGAGAGGGCCACCCCCTCTCCTTGTTGTCCTTGAAAAGGGCATGTTTTGGCCTCTTGAGGGAGCACCATGTTAGAGGGTGTATTGACCATGACTTGGCTGCTTTTTTATGCTTAATATGTCATGATATGCCTCTGTTTTTAATTGGTTTTGGTACACCATGCATGCTTAGCATACCTACCATGTAATGCCATGTTATTGCCTCAATGTGCCTTAGGTTGTGTGCCTTTGTTTCTAGCATGTTTTAGGCTTACATTTGTGAAGCATTTGTGCCTATTTTGACATGTTTTAGGTCTATCCATAGTCGTTTGGTTTGATCTTGGCATGCATCATATAGCCTCTTTGCATTTTGGCTTGTTGGCCTTAAATATGTGCATGTATAGCATGACATCTTTGCATTGATTTGGTGATTTGGGGTCACCCTACATATTATTTCAGTCCCATTTTCATGCTTGCGTGACTGCCTTGCATGCATCTTTAATGCCTCATAAGCTTGTGTAGCAATGCTCCATGTTTTGGTGTTTATGCATGCCTTTGTTTTTGAGTCATTTGGATGCCATCTAAGTGATCCTTAGGCCTTGTATTAATGTCCTAAAACTCTGTTTTTGGTCGATGAATTCATGCCATGTTTGGTCTTGCTAAGTGTAGTTCAATACTCCATTGGTTTGTTTTGAGCACTTAGGCCATTTGTTGCATGCTTGGCTTGATTTATTGCTTGGTTTGGCACCATGTTTTTAGCATGATTTTAGAGCTCATGTTGCATGCTAATCGTCCATAAAATCCCTTTGCGAGTGTGCTTAAATGTTGCTTGCTTAATGCTTGAGGTTTGGACCATAACATGTGTATGTGTGCATGTGTGTTTAGCCTCCATTTTTTGGCATTTTGGCTGCTATTTTGGGCCTTATTAGAGCTGCCCAAGTCTTGTATAAGTCCATCTTCACATCTATTTGCATGGTCCCATGTTTGCTTGTATGCTTGCATAAGCTTGTTGCCATGCCATGTTGCATCCTTAGCTTGTATGCTTAGGTTGCATTGCATCTTGCATGCATGCCTTATTCCTTGACTTGATGATGGGAATTGGGCCTTAGTTTGTTTGATTGGTTTGCATGCATTTGACATGAAAATTGCATACTTGACTCTTTGGGCCATCATGCATGGAAATGCGTGATTGGTGGTCCGAGAATCGAGGTACATGCCCCTTTGAGTCATTACCATGATAAGGGACATGGTTGGTGCATATATGTCTTGAATTGTGCTGCCATGCTTTGCCTTGCCCTCTGTTGCTGTCATTTGTAGATTCTGCAGGAACACTCTGCCGACCGGCAGTGTAAGGTGCCGACCGGCAATAATTTCTCTGCCGACAACTTCATTTCGTGCCGGTGGCCACATACCACTGCCGGTGGCAATTCCATGCAGCCGGTGATGTCTCCTAGCATCCAAGGAAGCAGTCCTGAGATTTTGGCAACCTCCAGAGGAGTGAAGGAAGGAAAACAGAGGCAGTTCACGCATGGCGGCGCGTTTCCCGAGGCGATTTTCCTGTTTTCTTAGTCTTAGTTAGTTGCTTAGTCGATTAGGCAATTTGTAATATTAATTAGCTTACGTAGTTAATTAATTTGTAATATTTATTTGGTCCCTCTGAGTGAGGGCAAATCTGTAATAAGTGTGTGTGGGTGGTGTGTATGTCTTCCAATCCCCACTTCTTTCTTCCCTTTTATTTACCTTCTTATGATGGTAGATTGGGGCATCTTTAGTTTAGCATACCTTATACTATGCATGCGTGCATTCATGCATTTGTACTGCATGCATTAGGCTCGGTACATCACGCTAACTGCATCTGTACTTCAATTCACAAATTGAATATGTGGTGATTGATCGCATTTCATATGCCATGTTTAGGGTTAGCCGAGCCTGCCTAGATTGCATTTTTGCATGTGATGCATTAGCCATTTTCAACATGAACTAGGACATGCATGTTTGCTAACTAGTTTACTGTTTTGGCACGGAGTACGATGTAAGTATTTATGCTTTAGCATCCCGCATGCGTGTGAGTGTTGCCATGACAGTATGCCTGCCATGCGGCTAAGTGCTTATGTGTTAAAATTGATTGAATGCCTGTGGGTGAAGGTTGGATTGTTTGAGTTGGAAAAACTCATTGAAATCCGTGTTTTAGCCTACTTGCGAGTAGCAAATTCCAAAGCATTTCCAAAACAAACGGATATGCAATGTTTCTTTCCAAATTAGGCAATCTAGTCTATACTTGTTTGCTGCGCGCATAACATAGTAATTCTAGGCTAATAAATGGAATAAGAACACATAACATTTTCAAAATCGGATATCATGGTTAGTAGAGGCCGGTCTTCGGACCGGGCGAAAGGGGGTGCTCATAGTTGACCTTCCCCGATCGTACCCAAGCTCCCGAGCCGAGACAACTCCGGTGATGACGGACATGTGGCCTTCGGCACCGAGTCAGGGTTTCCTAAATTTCCCCATTTTAAAAATATTTAGGTGGCGACTCTGTATCTGGCAAAGCAGTCCATGTTTGGCACTACTTTTTCAAAAATCTGTTTCTCAAAACGATTTGCCAGATTTGGACTCTTTGGTTCAGATTAAGAACCGCGACAACAAAATCGCGAGTCCGAACTGTAGTAGCATGAGGCCCCCCTCCGCGAGACGCGTCTACACCATCTATTTTGCCAATGCTCTCCAGCTGGGTACCTGCTTGGCAGTGTGGTCGGAAATTGGCACACACAATACCAAAGCTGTGAAAGAAGACTAATTTGGTCTAAAGCATTCACTTAAATTTACAATTGGACTGATCTGACAAGTTGGTTCACTAATTTGATGAGCTAATATAAACTTTATTTATATGACATCTCTATCTATATACAAGGTGAAAGGATATGACAATAGAATTATATTATACGAGTTTTACAATTGTGGAAGTGAAATACTTCAAACAACTAGAGAATGAGGAAAATAAATAAAATATCCAAATGAAAGTGGGGTTTCACCGATCCAAGAACAAGGGAAGAGGTCTGGATGTGCAAATTTACACCATTGTGTAGCCACTAACTAAGAAAACAATTGATTTTTTTGATATGATCTGAAACCATTAGCGAAATAAACAAAACAAAGAAAATACATATTACCTCTTATTGTATCCCTCAAAATGAAAAACTCAATAGCCACTAAAAGATCTTAGTAATTAAAATAAATTGATGTAAAGTTATACCCAGATCATTCAAGGCCTACAAAACCCCAATCATAGAAGCTCCACTCCATGGGTTGGAGAAAACCCCAGTGAATATTCAATCAATGGCTGCTATAGTAGCAACCAGTGCACCCAGAATTTAAAAAATCACATTTTAACATACAAAAATATACATAATCAAGTCGGTTCACTAATTTGATGAATTAAGACCATCTCTAACCCTTCACCAATTTTTTTCATTTAATTTGATTTTAAATTTGAGTAAAAAATTTGATTCGATATGCATCCCAAATTTCTCTGAAAAAAAATATGATCTCCAATGCTTTTTAAAATTTTCATAAAATTCAAATTTGATGATTTCTCAATTTGATTAAAAAAAAATGAATACCTTGAAAATTTGATGAACATTTGATAAAAGGATTGGAGATGATTTTTGAGTACTTTTTCATCAAATTTAAACCACTACAAGAAAAATCACCTTTGGCGACTAAATTTTTAGTCGCCAAAGGTCCATTTTTAGTCGCCAAAAGTCGCCTTTTTACCTTCTCGGACTAAATTTTTTAGTCGCCGGTTTTGTTGCGAATAAACGGTCGCAGAAGGTTTTGGTGACTAAAAAGGTTTTAGTCGGCAAAAAGACAGGTCTTTAGCGACCAAAGTTTTCGTCGCCAATACTCAATTCCACTGTTTAAAATTATACATTTGGCGACTAATCTTTTAGTCGCCAATAGTTGATGGAACGCCAACCAAACTGTTTAGTCACCAAAACAAATACTTTTGGTGACCAATAGTTTAGCCGCCAAAGGTTGTTCGGTGGGAAAAAAAAAGAAGAAGCTAACTTTTCTACTTTTTCTGAGATTCAAACCACCAACCTTCTACATTCTAAACCTTTAGCAACACACTCCTTCCACTATACCACTACAACATCACATGAATATATATGCAATATATATTATTTATATACTATATTGACCCGTATTAATATAAAACTATATATATAAATATAATTATTTTTATGCAATATAATTTATGTAAAAAATAAATTATTTACTAAAAAAAAATTGAAGTCACTTTTGGTGACTAAATATATTATTTAGTCGCCAATAATGTAATTTTGGGCTACTAAAATATTTTTTAGTCGCTAAAAAATAAGTTCCGGCTGAAAGTAGCATTTTTGGCGACTAAACCTATTTTTAGTCGCCAAAAACGTCCCCTTTTGGCTACTAAACTGAACTTTAGTCGCCAATTGCCTGTTTTTAGCTACTAAATTTTTTTTAGTAGCCAAAAAGCTTCACTTTCAGCGACCAAACTGTTTTTGGTCGCCAATAACTATACATTTGGCTACTAAACTCTTTTAGTCGCCAAAAGTCGACTTTTGGCTACTAATTCCATTTTAGTTGCCAATTGTCTTACTTTTAGCGACGAAAATTTGGTTTTTAGTCGCCAAAACTGCTTTTCCTTGTAGTGAACTTGATCAAAGAAAAGATGAAGAATTAGAGATGTTCAAATATATAATTTAATTAAATGACAGCTCCATAATTTTCCACATCTGTCTATAGACTATATATACAAGGTGAAAGGATATGACAATAGAATTATATTATACACAAATTTTACAATTGTGAAAGTGAAATACTAAATAATAATAAATAAATAAAAATCCAAATGAAAGTGGAGTCCCACCACTCTAAGAGCAGGGGAAGAGGTTTGGATGTGTAAAAATTACACCATTGATGCTACTGTGACTCAGTGAAAACAAGTGATTGACGGAAGTATTTGCGACGGCACACTTGCCGTCTCGAAAAGTGACTTTTTGCGATGGCACAACTTGCTGTCGCGAAAAAAGTGAGTTTTTGTGACGGCACAATTTGCTGTCGCTAAAAAGGTGAGTTTTTGCGACGGCATAATTTGCTGTCGCGGAAAATAGAGTATTTGTGACGGCAGAAAATGTTGTCGCAAAAAAAGAGAGTATTTGCGGCGGTAGAGATTGCTGTCGCGAAAAAATAGAGTTTTTGTGATGGCACTAGTTGTCGTCGCAAATAAAAAAAAAAAGGTGAGTTTTTTGCAACTGTAATAGATTCCTAGGGATGGCAATTTGAACCCGGTCCGACGGGGACCCGACCCCCTGTCCCCGATAAGAATGGTTTTTTCCCAAAAAATACCCCCGTGGGGACGGGGATGGTATTCAAAATTAAATCCCCGGTGACATTCGGGTCGGGGACGGTGATACATATTTCATCCCCGGCCCCACCCCCCGCTCCGGTTAGCCCCGACTTATATTATATATATATATGTTTAGTTTGGTTTGGTCTCTCTTTAAATATTATATTATATATATATATATATATATGTTTAAGATGGTCACAGTGTAGAGTGTAGACTGCACTCTCTCTCTCTCTTATCTTCTCTCTCTCTGAGTCTCTGACCTAGGTTACTCTCTCCCCTCTCTCACATTCGAAACCCTAACCTCTTAAACCCAATCGTCGATGAGAGTCGAACGCAGATGAGAGACGATCGCAGAGACGATCTGCCAAAGAGTCGATCATCCCGATCATTACGATCATCGACGCAGAGAGTCGGTGAGAGGGGGATCATCCCGATCATCGACGCAGAGACGATCGCAGAGACGACACCGCCTTTGCTATTCCGCCATCGAAGCTCCTCTTCCCTCTTCTTTGTCGCCATTTCTATTCTACTCTCTCTTTATTTTTTTAATTTGTTGGGTTGTTGTTGTTATTGAATCTGTTGGTGTGGTTGTTATTGAATTTGTCAGATTTGTTGTTCTATTTTTTTTTTTTTTTTTTGTTATTGAATCTGTTGGTGGTGTTGTTAAACAGCAGATCTGTTGCTGAATTTTTTTTTCCACCGCGGAATTTTCGGGGTCGGGGAAACCCGATCCCCGTTAGGGGACGAAGGTGGGGGCAGCAACAGGTTCCCCATCGGGGATCGGGGCCGGGGATGGGGAAATTTTCACCGTCAGGGATCGAGGACGGAGAGGGTGATCCCCGGCCCTGCCCTGCCCCGTTGCCATTCCTATAGGTTCCATTGCAAAAAAAAAAAAAAGGTAAAAAAAAATATTGTGGCTTTAAGATGGCTTCATATATATACAGTCAGGGACGAAACCAGGATTTCTTTTTCGGGGGGACCAAAATATTTTTTTTTAATTTAAATTTTATATCAATTGATATAAACAATTCTATTTCAATTAAAGAATGAAAAATAAATTAATATTTATTACTAAATTAATACGTAAAAAATAAAATAAGTTTCTATTTGAACAAAAGAACACAATTTGTTAAAAAAATCATCATCCATTTTGTTACAACACATAATTTTAACAATTTTCTTCATAATTATAGTAGTAACTGAAAGTGTAAACACAAATGCAATACTTTGCAAACAAGTGGATAGATTGTTTCATTTTTAGTCCTCAACTATTGACGCAAAATTTTTGTAATCTCTTTAGTTCTCAATTGTATTTTCTTATGATCCGTGAAGTTTTGAAGATAAAACTTGTCTGCATTCAACTCTCTTTCACTTTAAATTTTTTATTTAGTCTTTTTTTTTATTCTAATTAAATTTGCTCTACATTTTTTGTATAACAATAATATTCATGGTCATAATAGGCAATGTCATGGAAAGAATGACTCAAATTTATTTGTGAGATGTCAAGCCGTTGAAAAATTTGTCATTTAAATGAGGCTAGTAATCTTCCTTTTGGTTATTCCAAATCGTAATGCACAATATGCACTTATTTGAGAATTTCTCTTTTTCGTATGTGTAATGTGAGTTATCTAATTTTTCACGTAATAATTTACACATGCATCCACGTAGTGTGGAATAAGATTTCTCTTTTTATATCCTTATGTTCAGTTCATTGGTTTGGAAAGAGAAATAATAAAAAAAAGATAAACACATGAAATATAATTATATTTCACTTACATTGTACACAAATTTTCTCTTTTTCTTTTCAAATTTATAAACCAAATACAACCTAAAAATATGCTCAGTATAAATTATATTTATGAATCTTGTAAGAAACAAATAAATAAAAATTTCAAATACACAATTGTTTCCTTGTTAATAGAAATGACGTGGGCAATCGAAAAAGGATATGACCATATCCATTCAAAGCAGAGGGGCCACATTTAATAAAAATTGTATTTAACTTTCAAACAACTAACCATAGCAGTGGCACTCTCCAGACAGGCAGAGGGGGGGGCATGGCCCCTCATGGTCTCTCCACAGGTCCGTCCTTGTATACAGTTACAAAATGGTTTGAATAAATGTAACGGTATTTTTCTGTCGCAGAAAAAATTAAAAAAAACGACGTCATCGTACTCTTTTGATATAACATGTCTCTTTTCACCCATTTTTTTCATCTTCATGTCTCTGTCTCTTCTCTTTCTCTCTCTTACTCATCCTTCTTTTCTCTCTGTCTATCTGTCTCTGTTTCTTTGTATGTGTATGTGTGTGTCTCTCGTTTATCTCTCTTCTCTCTCTGTCTCTCTCGCTCATCTCTCTTCTCTCGCTCATCTCTGTTTTCTCTATTTTTCTCTTATCTTGCTTCTCTCTGTCTCTCTCACTCACCTCTCTTCTCTGTATCTCTCTCTGTCTCTTTCACTCATCTTTCTTCTCTTTCTGTCTATCTATCTGTCTCTCTCTCTCTCTCTCTCTTTTTCTATGTATCTCTCTCGTTCATCTCTTTTTGCTCTCTTTCTCTATCTCTTTGTCTATCTCTCGTTCATATCTTGTTTTTTTTTTCTTTCTCTCTCTCTCTCTCTCTCTCTCTCTCTCTCTCTCTTTCCCACTGTGTTTGCCTTGCTCACTCTCACTCTCTCCATTCCCTCTTCTTTATTTACCGAGCTCCCTCTCGATTTATCGATCCACTACAAGAAAATGTACTTTTAGCGACCACTTTGTCTCTCTCCCACTTATTACTATCTCTCTCTCTTTTTTTTTTCTTTTTTTTTCTCTCTCTCTCTCTATCTCTCTTCTCTATCTGTTTCTCACTCATTGCTCTCTTTTTCTCTCTTTCTCTCTCTCACCACCCGTCTTCTTTACCACCTTCACCACTATTGCAAATGCCATTCCACTACCACCACCACTACTACTATTGCCACTTCACCTCTACGACTACCATTGCTACCACCATCACCACCACTCTACTACCACCACCACCACCACCACTACCACCACTATTGTCACTACTACTACCATACCTCTCCTCCACTACCGCCACTCCATCTCCTCTACCACTACCATAACTTCACCACTAATCTCTTTCACCATCACCGCCATCACCACCACCACCACCTCTTATCCACCACCTTTACCACTATTGCCAATCCCTCTTCTCTACCACAAAAAATTAGTTCCTGATTTTTAATAACCAAAAAAAATGAGCCGCAGAAAAATATTTTTCAGTGACCACAAAAAATTAACTTTATTTTAACTGAAAATATTTTTCATTAAAATATTGCCGCTACTTCTACCAAATAAAAACAATAATTTTTTTCATTAAAATAAAAATGAAAAAAATAAATTTTCCACCTTAGTAACTAAAAAAAATGAAAAAAAGAAAATTTTATTTTAACAAAAAATAAATAAATTATCCTAACTATGCTCATCTTTTCTTCTTTTTTTTTTTCGTTTTCCCGCTCTTTCTAATTCCGCCCTTTCTTTTCCCCCCATTTGTTTCTCATGATCTCAAATTCCCAATCCCTAATAAAAAAAATCCCCAAAATACGATACTATAGGAAGAGAGAGAGAGAGAGAGAGAGAGAGAGAGAGAGAGAGAGAGTTGATCGGAGATTCAAAAATGGCGAACTATCACTTCGTGTACAAGGACGTGCAAGGAGCTTCGACTCAACAGGACGATATTCAAAGAAAATTGGGAAACCTCCCTCCGAAGCCCCCTGCATTCAAGCCCTCATCCTTCAAGCCCACCGAGGATGAAGATTCTAAACACAAAGACAAAGCCCACCACCGCGACTACGACAACCACCGACGACTACGACTATCTGTTAAGTTCTCTCTCCTTCACTTGTTTGTTGCTCTCACTCTACCCCTTTTCACTCTCCTAATTTTCGAAACCCTAACAAGTGATTTTTTTAGGGCTAGGGTTGGTCAAAGTCGTTTATCTCCTATGTGATTTTGATTTTGATTTTGATTCAATTTGTTCATTGCCAAGTTCTTTTTCTTTAATTTAATTTATGTGTAAATTATGCACACTACCTGTTTGCTAATATGCCTTTGAAAATAGAAAGTATAGAATCTTTTAGTGTCTTGACCTTGAATAAAGAGGCATTCTAACTACCAACCACCAACATTAAGCTATAAAATTTGGAATAGAAATTTATACTCTTGGTCTAGTAACAAATAATGAACCTTACCAAGCTTAAACGAAAGAAATCTAAGGCTGCTTTCAGAAGGTGTAGTATAGCCATCAGTTCTAGGTGGTGGTGATTATTAGGAAATTGTTGAGATATAGAAGGAGCTAGAATTGATTAGAAAGACCCATCAAATAATGTAAACTGTCTGCTATCTTCTTTGATAGTCAACTCATTAATTCCATTAGTCTTGTAAATTTTTTTTCCCTTTCTTTTTTTTGCTTCTTATTGAAATAATATTGCAAGTGTGCACCATCCACTCGAAAGGAGTCTGCTCTTATGGAAGCCAATGCAGATACGAACATGTTAAAGTTTGTTGAATATGGTTTCATTTGTTTATGGTTTCATTTGCTTCTTATTCATTTTTTTGTTTATGGTTTCATTTGTTTAGGAGTCTGTTTCTTAAACATGGTTTCATTTGTTTATTTTTTGTAAGTTTTGAAGGCAATAGTCAAAGTAAGGTTAAGATAGGAACTTGTGATAGCTCATTTTTCATCAAATCTGGATTTTCTGAGCAAGAGTCTAGAGCTGGCATATCTGCATAATGTTGTTATACTGAAAACACTTTTTAGGCACTTTGATAAATGCTTTAAAGTTTACAACTAAACTTGATTTAGGATGTAATAATTTTGTGAAGTTGCTTTGCTCCCCAAGGCATCATTTCTTAGATAATCAGCGACTATTGCGGCATTGCATTTTTTTACCTCATGGATTTATGCGATTTTCTTAGAATGGAAGTGTTGAATTCTGTTCAATACATTTTTTCTATTTTTCTATTAAGATGAGATTTTTGTGGATGTTTTGCAAAGTTACTCACGTTTTTAGCTTGTTAATGACAATGTATCTGTTTCAGTTACTGAGTAATCTAAGATACTGTATAGATGTTTTTGTAGTATCCATTATTATTTTATCGGTGCCTTTATTTTTCTTCTACTCTGATAGATCCTCAAAGTTGCACTCAAGATCTGGTTGTTGCATGATTTGAAGGAAATTGTATTGCTAATGAATATAAGGTAAGTATTTGTGAATCCACTGTGAAATTTTTGTTATAAAAAATTGTATTGGTGATCTTTCCTAAATGCTTATAGGATGTTTAATAGTTGATTGTGCACAATTATTGCTGTTTTTGTTCGGTGATTGTAATGATCATCATAGATGGTTCTTTTCGGGAACTTTTTCCCATCACTCCATTAGATTGATTAAAGTTCTCATTACAATTAATTCTCTTTCTCTTTTGACAGTTCTACACATTTTTTACAGTCTCCACTTCACTATTATTTCTCTTATCCTACTTCCCTACTTTCTCTTTCATATACAGATGTGCATTCATATGGTGACCAGCACCAGTTTAGTGTAGCAAAATGGTTAATAAAGGATGGGATCCAGATTTTGTATAAAAAGTAACTTATCTGAGTTTCATTTAGAGTGCCTTCCTTTGATTTAAAGGAAAAAAGAATTACCACACTAATACAGAAAACTCTTTGACACATTTATTAGAACACAAAGATTAATTATGTCAAAAGAATGAAAAAGAAATCTTTTGCTTTCCTGGATTAAACCTAATTGATACTTTATTAATATTCATTATTGACTCATATCATAATCCATGCCTCATTCCTCATCCATAAGAATTTACATGTTATTAGCATATGCTTAATTTTTCTTTGAAACAAACATCCACTAATGAGTATTTTTGTTATTCGGAACACTAAAATTTTGTGGAATTGAGTCGGAGTCGAAGGATGCTACCGCCACAGAGAACAGGCAAGTAAACGAAGCAAAATTTATTTTCTGCATTCCTTCTTCTATATGCTCCTTATTGTAGTAGCTTTCCTTCTTTTACTGCATTCCTTCTTTTATTAAAAGAAAAAAAAAAACTTCGAGATTTTCAGTTTACTACATGTTAAACAGTATTTAATATACTCAAAATAAACACATCTTTTTTAGAAGTATAAATTAATCCACTGTCATCATTTCCTGCATAACAGTAATAAGACTTGTCTTTATATAAATTTGTATGGGTTAGTTATTCGAGTACAAAAATCTGTTTTCACTTATATTCCCTTCTTTGTCATTTTGTATCCTCTAAAGGAAGCAAGATATAAAAGATTAATCATTATGCATCAACCACTATTTTTTTTTAAAATATATTTATGTGCACTTTACATTTCTGTTACGATAACTCACAAATACATCAAAAGTTGGATTGACTTGTTTTACCTACACACAAATGCGCCATTAAAAGTTAAACATGCTTTACCCACCTTCTTTGTCATAGAAAAATTAAACATGACGTATAAGATGTGTTGTTAAAAGTTATAGCATGCCGTTGAAAGTGAATAACTTTTCATAACTGGTCATAATACGACTTTATCTTGCGCGTAAGAGATGTTTTGGAAACACTTGGCACATTGTGTGGCTTTTATAATTTTTATGAATCCAGAACAAATGTTATGAAGTTGTTTATAAGAAGAAAAGACCTATCTTAATACATGAAGGCGGGTTTCAACTAGATTTTCTTATATATGCTATATATGAAATAGTTCACGGATTTAAAGTTTAAGATTCATAATTACATTGGAGATTGTAACGTCTCTTGATCTTAATTAAGACGTCACTGCATTTAATAAACTTAGGCGTTGTTTGGTTTGTTTTTTAGAAAATTTTTGAAAACAATTCTCTACAAACAAATTTTCAAGAGTATTCAAACCAAACAATTTTTTTCAAAAAAAATTTCAAAATTTTGTTTGATTACTTACTTTCCAAAATCACTCTCTCTCTCATACCCATCAAATCATTCAATTTTTTCAAAACTTTCTCTCCAAAACAATTTTCCAAAACCATTTTTAAAAAAAAGCAAACCAAACAAGTTTTTGTACTTTTTATCTCAAAAATTACTCTACAAACACAAACCAAACACACCCTTAGAATTTGAGATGTTGACGCCTCAAAATCACCAAACGGCGTCAGATTAGCACAAAACTTGGCACACACGACCGTTTAGGCATGAGAGACTTGTGGGAGACGATGAGACTCCAATCGGGTTCTCGGTTATGGAATTAGAGTCGAATTTCGGTCTAGGCAAACTAGTTCCTTAAGAAACTTAGAATTCGAGGTGTTAACGCCTCAAAATCACAAAACAGTGTAGGATTAGCATGAAACTTGGCACACAGGACTGTTTAGGCATGAGAGACTTGTGGGAGAAGACGGGACTACAATCGGCTTCTCAGTTTTGGAGTTAGAGCCGAATTTCGGTCTAGGCAAACTAGATCCTTAAGAAACTTAGAATTCAAGGTGTTAACGCCTCAAAATCACCAAACGGTGTTAGATTAGCACGAAACTTGGCACACACGACCATTTAGGCACGAGAGACTTGTGGGAGAAGACGGGACTCGAATCAGATTCCCAGTTTGGAAGTTAGAGTCGGATTTTGTTTTAGGTAGTATAGTTCCTTAAAGAAATTTAGAATTCGAGGTATTGAAGTCCCAAAATCACCAAATGGCGTCGGATTAGCAAAAAACTTAACACACACGACCGCCTAGGCACGAGAGACTCGTGGGAGAAGACGAGACTTGAATCGGGTTCCCGGTTTAGGAGTTAGGGCCGGATTTCACTCTAGGCAAACCAGTTTCTTAAGAAACTTAGAATTTGAGGTATTAACGCTCTAAAATCACCAAACGGCGTTAGAGTAGCACGAAACTTGGCACACACGACTGTCTAGGCACGAGAGACTTGTGGGAGAAGAAAGGACTCGAATCGGATTCCTGATTTGGAAGTTAGAGCTAGATTTCACTCTTAAGAAACAAACTAGTTTCTTAAAAAACTTAGAATTTGAGGTGTTAATGCCCTAAAATCACCAAACGGCGTCGGAGTAGCACGAAACTTGGCATACAGGACCGCCTAGACACGAGAGACTTGTGGAAGAAGACGGGACTCGAATCAAATTCCCAATTTGGGAGTTAGAGCCGGATTTCACTCCAAACAAACTAGTTTCTTAAAAAACTTAGAATTCAAAGTGTTAACGCTCCAAAATCACCAAACGGCGTCGAAGTAGCACGGAACTTGGCACCCACTGTCACGACCCGCTCCCCGTACCCAAGGGTTAAGCATCGTGATGGCCAGTAACTGAGGTTACCTCCGGCCAATTCAGAAACAAATCAAATATCGCGAGCTGAAGAAAATAAGGGTACCAAAATAATCATTGGAGCTTCTATTTTTATTACAAAATTATACTAACCAAAAAGGCCGATATTTACATAGAAAAATAATATCATAAAAGTACTCTGTATGTCTATTCCACAACCCGACTTTCCAAAAAGCTATTTTTGAAGTGCATTGATTCCTAAAAATTGGTAAACAACTATAAGCACATGGCAGAGTGAGAAATATTATACCAAGAGTATAAGGGACACGAAATAACCATGGACAATTAATTAGGCCAAAACATTTATATAACTCAGTTTGGTGCATAAATCATTTGAGTAGCAGAAACTGAAATACAGATATTATATAAATAGATAACCATAACCACGGTACAGAACAGAACAGAACAGAGGTCGCAGAAGTGACAGTCAGAATAGAGGTACGGATTCAAGAGGTGGCTAGTACGGATTCTAGAGGTGGCTCCCACAATAGTGTAGCACTTAGCTCCGCACAGCACTTTGGTCCGCACAGAACAGAGGTACGGATTCAAGAGGTGGCTCGTACGAATTCTAGAGGTGGCTCCCACAATAGTATAGCACTTAGCTCCGTACAGCACTTTGCTCCGCACAGAACAGAGGTCAATGGATCCATGACAGACAGAGGACCACAAAGTGATCAAACAGAGGCCAATGGTTATTTAAGTCCCCCAAAGTGTGGGACTCCAGTGGTGGTACTTACAAAACATAATTGTTTATAGGGTCATAGCCAAATATTCTTTAAAATATAAACAAACATATCCATAGGTTTCCTTTTAAGCAAATAGGATTCAGAAATAAAACCACGTAACTGAAATGTTAATATAGTTTATAATAGTTTATAAAACATAACTTGTATAAAATAGATTTTGATAAGTCAAAACATAAGTAAAATATATTTTGGTAACTCAAGGTATAATATAACTCACCTTAACTTTAATACCCCGCTCGTTCTTTCCATTATCACAATTCCTTTCAACTACCATTATTTTTTTCTTCCTTTCCTCTCTTTTCTTTCTTTCCTTTCTTTTCTTCTTTCTTTCCTTTCTTTTCTGTTTTTCTTCACGCAGGTTGATCAACTCCTCCCTACTTAAGGGAGGAGGATGCCACAGGCGCTCAACACGTGGCAAGCGTCGCTTTCGTTTAGATTTAATTCATAATTATATAGATTTATTCTTATCCATAGTAGATATTTAAGATAATTATCTTTTGCTTCAATATTTTAATATAATTATACAAATTAATTAATTCTTAATTAAATTACACATTATCATATACTAACAAAAAATTAATTATTTATTTTATTATTATGTCCATTATTATTATTATTTATATTTTGAGACCTAAACTTTTAATAATTATATTATTTTACAAAATTACACATAATAATATATAATAAATTATATATTTTCCGAACTGAGATTAAATAATATTACTATAAATTCTATAGAATAATTAAAAATCTGGGTTGTTACAATCTTCCCTCCTTTTAAAATTTCGTCCTCGAAATTTGTCATATGTAAGCTATCCGCTGCGCACTCTGATAAATACATATATTAGATAATTGATCTGATATAAAATATTACCTTTGAAAAAAAAAACTTTACCAAAAATAACTCACTGTCTAGTTGTCAAAAATTAGTTTGGGCCAAAATGAGAAACAATTGGTGACTTTAAAAACTTTTTCACTCATTTTGCTTACGATAAAAATAAATAAAAATGAGAACACAATGACAGAATTATATGTAAGAATTGAAAATTTTGAGATGAACTTTTCATTGATGGGAAATAGTTTCAAAAATTAGTATCTTTATAATTGGAACCCACTTTTAAAAACATCAAAATAATTTTTTTTTTGAATACTAAACTAAAAATTATATGTATTTAATTATATTATAATTTTGGTGGGGTGCTTGACCCCGACATCCTTCTTTTCTTGTCCTTCTTTTACTATAACAAATATAAATTATATCTAATATCCTTTACAAATTAGGCACACTAAAAAAAAATTATTATAAATATATAATCATATAAAATTATAATATAATTAAATCGATGAAAAAAATATAAAAATTCGGTACTAATTTCCTGCCATCCTACTTCTTAAATTTGCATGTGTCCTATGCTCCAATGATTTTTTTTTTCCTAAAAGAAAAACCATTGCTCTAATACCACTTGTCACGATCCACTCCCCGTACCCAAGGGTTAAGCATCGTGATGGCCAGTAATTGAGGTTACCTCCGGCCAATTCTTAAACAAATCAAATAACGCGAGCTGAAGAAAATAAGGGTACCAAAATAATCATTGGAGCTTCTATTTTTATTACAAAATTATACTGACCAAAAAGGCCGATATTTACATAGAAAAATAATATCATAAAAATACTGTGTGTGTCTATTCCGCAACCCGACTTTCCAAAAGGCTATTTCTGAAGTGCATTGATTCCTGAAAATTGGTAAACAACTATAAGCACATGGCAGAGTAAGAAATATTATACCAAGAGTATAAGGGACACGAAATAACCATGGACAATTAATTAGGCCAAAACATTTATATAACTCAGTTTGGTACATAAATCATTTGAGTAGCAGAAACTGAAATACATATATTATATAAATAGATAACCATAACCACAGTACAGAACAGAACAGAACAGAGGTCACAGAAGTGACAGTCAGAACAGAGGTACGGATTCAAGAGGTGGCTCGTACAGATTCTAGAGGTGGCTCCCACAATAGTGTAGCACTTAGCTTCGCACAGCACTTTGGTCCGCACAGAACAGAGGTACGGATTCAAGAGGTGGCTCATACGAATTCTAGAGGTGGCTCCCACAATAGTGTAGCACTTAGCTCTGCGCAGCACTTTGCTTCGCACAAAACAGAGGTCAATGGATCCATGACAGACAGAGGACTACAAAGTGGTCAAACAGAGGCCAATGGTTATTTAAGTCTCCCAAAGCGTGGGACTCCCGTGGTGGTACTTACAAAACATAATTGTTTATAGGGTCATAGCCAAATATTCTTTAAAATATAAACAAACATATCCATGGATTTCCTTTTAAGCAAATAGGGTTCAGAAATAAAACCACGTAATTGAAATGTTAATATAGTTTATAATAGTTTATAAAACATAACTTGTATAAAATAGATTTTGGTAAGTCAAAACATAAGTAAAATACATTTTGGTAACTCAAGGTATAATATAACTCACCTTAACTTTAATACCCCACTCTTTCTTTCCATTATCACAAACTCTTTCAACTTCCATTATTTTTTTCTTCTTTTCCTCTCTTTTCTTTCTTTCCTTTCTTCTTTCTCCTTTCCTTTCTTTTCTTCTTTCTTTTCTTTCTTTTCTGTTTTTCTTCACGCAGGTTAATCAACTCCTCCCTTAAATAGGGAGGAGGACGCCACAGGCGCTCAACACCAACACGTGGCAGGCGTCGCTTTCGTTTAGATTTAATTCATAATTATATAGATTCATTCTTATTCTTAGTAGATATTTAAGATAATTATCTTTTGACTCAATATTTTAATATAATTATATAAATTAATTAATTCTTAATTAAATTACCCATTATCATATACTAACAAAAAATTAATTATTTATTTTCTTATTATGTCCATTGTTATTATTATTACTTATATTTTGACCCCTAAACTTTTAATAATTATATTATTTTACAAAATTACACATAATAATATATAATAAATTATATATTTTCCGAACTGAGATTAAATAATATTATTATAAATTCTACAGAATAATTAAAAATCTGGGTTGTTACACCCACGACTGCCTAGGCATGAGAGACTTGTGGCAGAAGGCGGGACTCGAATCAGGTTCCTGATTTGGGGGTTAGGGCTATATTTCACTCTAGGCAAACTAGTTTCTTAAGAAACTTAGAATTCGAGGTGTTAACGCCCTAAAATCACCAAACGGCATCGGAGTAACACGAAACTTGGCACACACAACCGCCTAGGCATGAGAGACTTGTGGGAGAAGACAGGACTCGAATCGGATTCCCAGTTTGGGAGTTAGGTCGGATTTCATTCTAGACAAACTAGTTTTTTAAGAAACTTAGAATTCCAAAATCACTAAACGGCGTTGAAGTAGCACAAAAATTGGCACACACAACCGCCTAGGCACACATGACTGCCTAGGTACGAGAGACTTATGGGAGAAGACGGGACTCGAATCGAGTTCCCGGTTTGGGAGTTAGAGCTGGATTTCGGTCCAAACAAAATTATTTACTTATCTTTGTAATTGTATAGTAATTAAATTTTTATATTTTTTTGTAATTAACATATTAACACATAATTATATTGTCATTAATTATATTTATTTTTTGTTTTTAGATATTTTTCGAGTAGGAGTTTGTTTCTTGTGGAATGCATATCTGTGAAGAATGCGATTACTTTTGTTTTTGTTACCCACGAAGAATGATGAGCAAAACTTGTAATTTTGGTTTATGTTATTTTGAATTATGAACAACATTATGTATTTAAACATTATATATGTATTATGGAATATTATGTAATGGGGTAATTCTGTTGATGTGTAATTATGAATGCAAGTTTATTTTTATTATGGAGAAATTGTTTTTTCTGTACTGGAATTTTTATATTATTATGCAATTATTGGTATCTTTTTCAATTGTTTTTCATTTAATACAGGTACTTTTAATATTTTTAATAATTTTTTTGTAGTTTTTTTTTTGTTGTGCGACGACACCACACCGTCGCAAAAAATATTAGAACTATTGGCGACAGGGGGCATGCCGTTGCAAAAAAACAAAACCATTCGCGACAACATTTTTTGCTGTCTCAAATAAAACTTTTAGCGACGGTAAAAATGTGCCGTCACAAAAGGTCTGACTTTTTTACATATTATATGCGATAGTAAGTTGCCATCGCAAAAGGTAACATTTGCCGTCGCAAAAAAAAAAAAGGAAGGTTTTTGCAACGCCCTCTGTTGTGACCCCCCCCATTGCCGTCGCTAAAAGTCATTTGCTGTCACTAAAACTATTTTAAGACGGCATTAAGAGTATTAGTAACGGCACCGTGCCGTCGCAAAAAACTGAATTTTTTGCAGTGGCCTAAGAAACCCCAATCATAGAAGCTCCAATCCTTATAGACTTTTAAACATATATAAATATATACCTAATTTTACAAACTTACAAACAAACTATGGATGCCACAGGAAAACTCAAAGAGCAATTACCAGAAAAGCACACCAAAGAGCCACTAGCGTCGCCACCGTCGGGTTCTACGGCCTCCACCATGGACTGCCATTGCCTCATTCCTCTTAAGATTTCTAGGGTTATAATCGTATCGAAGACTGTGATGATAATTGTGTTTGGGAAGGGATCAGCTAAAATAGCCCACTAAGAGCATCTTCAACGGTTCACCAAAAAATTCATCAAATTTGAGTAAAAATATGGCCAATTCCTTTAGCTGATATCAGTCACTCCAAAGGTGACTACTGTAGCTTTCATCAAAACACCGGATGTCCTAGAAGACAACTGGTCGGTCGACCAGCAAGAGCAAAATGAATTTTTTTTTTCCTTTCATTTCTATTTCCCTCAAATCCTTTGCCACTTCTTTTTTCCTCCATTAATCTTTTCCATTTCTTTTTGGACTTGAATACAGTACTTGAAAACATGATATTACGACAATTCGGGAAAAAAGTGAAGCATAACATTGATTTGTCTCTGGTGCAAGTTTATGACTCTGAGTTGAAGGTGACTTCCCAAATTCAATCCTAAAAAAACCAACGTAATACTGGTAGCATATGTGAAATTGTAAAAAAAAAAAAATAAGAATTTACTACGAGACAATTTATGAATTACTCCCTCATTATGCTTTACACACAACCGAAAACTTAAAATTTTCTATGGAGAAACTCATCGAACACTTAAAGGGCAACCATAAAATCAGATATAACAAATACATTTCATATTTATATATCTACATATATACATGGAGAGAGAGAGAGAGAGCATCTTGTACTTCTATGAAGGAAGAAACGCAAAAATCAACAATATGATGGAAGACAAGCAAGCAAAGCATATGAGATGAGACAGTGTTTAGATGTCTGATAGAAGGTGCTGTTATCCGGACGACCGGTGGGACAATCGGCTGGACGTCCAGCTGGTTGTCTGATGGGACCCACTTCCAACGTAAACACACAGTAAAATGTTGAAATCTGACCTAGCTCTTCAGTTTGGTGAAAGTTTTGGCCAGTTCTCAATTTGATATTATTTTGATGAAATCGTTGAAAAGATAAAAACTATCATTTTTTATCAAATTTTAATTTGGTGATTAATCTGATGAACCGTTGGAGATGGTCTAAATGGTAAAATAGGTTAAAATTCTTAAGATAAAATATCATATTTAAAAACATCTTTAATGTTTACTTCTTTTATTTATTTATTTATTAAATTTGAGTAAAAATTTAAGTAAAAGTTTCATCTGATATCACACATTCTAATGGAGTAATCTGGGATTTTATCAAACTATCGGTCGATCAGGAAGACGATTGGGGATGTTCGGGCAGTCAATCGGCCAGTGTAATTTTTCAAAATCTTGAAACAAATTTTAAAAGGAGATGGTCGACCGGGAGGACAACTGGACGAACATTCGGCCGATCGTCCAATGCTTATGCATACCTATAAAGCTAATGACTATCTACAGTAATTTGATGAAAGACTCAGGCATCCTCAATTTGATGAAAGATTTGAGATATCCTGAATTTGATATTGGTTTGATATTAACATTGGAGCACAATTTTTATCAATTTTTCTTCAAATTTAAATTTGATAAAAAATCTAATGAAGGATTGAAAATGGTCTAACCTATAATAATTATTATTATTTTTCTTACAACTATCAAATTAACTAAATTAAAGTCAACTAATTTTCCAAACACAATTATTTTAGTCAGGTTAAAATAGTTAAAAATCCAAATAGTCAACTAAAATAACTAACTTCCCAAACAAGACATAGACAATGTTGAGTTTGGGATTTTTAGGGTTTAACTTTATTTTTTTTTAAATCAAAAGTAATTACAAATGTAAAAGGACATTATAGTAGTCTATATCTAGTTGTTTCTTGTGACAATGAAAAAATCAGATATTCAAGATTTGAATCGATAGAGTGACTATGACCTTTTTGTTGTAATCTAATTTATTAACTCTCATCCTATCATATAGTCAGAAAAAAAAAAAAAAATTTACAAACATGAAAAATATTGATATTAACAAACATATCACTTTCTCACCATAGTTAGAAAGTCAATAGGCCAAATGACTTCATCACAAAGTACTATACCATCATTAGGTCAAATGCCTCAATTTTTAGGATTTAGTTTAGAGGGCAATTATTAGCACCTACTTTATTTTTTTTAACCCTCCCTTTTTTTATTTTTTTTAATTCCAATTTTTTCCAACAATAAAATTCTATTTATACTCTCATCTTTAACGCTCTAATTTTAAATTTTCAAACTCTAACCTTAATTCCATCTAGGGGTGAGCAGCAGATATACTGATCCGCCAAAACCGACAGAACCGAACCGATCCGCCGCATTTTAGACGGATGCGTGATGATGAGCGAACGGTTGCGGATTGATTTTCTCTAATTCACCAATCTGGCGGACGAATAGTGGATTTGAGATTCCTTTGGCCGCAACCGAACCGCCAAACTACGAGCCGCACTAGTAATTTATAAGATTTTGTGTTTTCAGTTTGTTTAAATATTCTGTTTGTGTTTTCAATTAAAAAAGAGTTTAAATATTCTGTTGAAAAAAAGTTTTTAACTTGAATATTTTTTTTGAATTGAAAAAAATAAACGTATTATTTATCTATATTTTTTGGTTTTTAAATCTATTTCTAAAAATAATAAATAGAAAATATGATATATGCTGGTTGGTTTTTGTTTTCAAAAATAAATATAGATGTAACAATACAGAGATATATAATCTCTACTACTGTCTGTTCATGGTTTTAGTGGTTTGAATTGTTTTTATATTGGTTTTAGTGGTTTGAATTGTTTTTATATTTTAAAAACCACAGATTATAATACTTTATGTGGATGAGACATGCTGTGATTGTAATTTGTGAATGAGACATGCAGTGATTGTGATATTCTAAAGTTTCAAACTTTCTTATTTTGGATGAGGCATGCAGTGATTGTAATATTTTTTTAAGTCATTGACTGTAATATTTTTTTCTTCTTTTTTTGAAGAAGTGTACAAGTTGAATTATATTGAAAATTTATAAAATTTTAATCCGCCAAACCGATTCTCATCCATCCGCCAAACCGCCAATCCGCTCAATCTACATCCACCGAATTGGTGGACGGACGTGGATTGATTTTCTCCAATCCGTCAATCCGCCAATCTGATGAACGGATGACGGATTGGAGGTTCTGTGGCCGTAACCGATCTGTGCCCACTCTTAATTCCATCAACACCCTTGCACCTCTCCCATCGGCATCAACAACACCCCACTCACCTGTCATCACCTACTCTACCTCCGACTACCTCTCCAAACCCCAAACCCAGCATTCTAATCAAATTACTAGTTTTCGAACAAGAAAGTGAGATCAAACATTGTTAATAATGGATTCAACCCATCTCTTGATAATTTTCTCTCTCCTAACCCTAGCTTCGAAACCCATTTTCTTACTCTCTCTGACCTTTCTGGCCAAACCTTAGCTTCAATTTCAACATCGCTCTCTTCAGCGACGCCAAAATCGTCAATAGCAATTCTTCAATACAGCTCACTCGTCCTATTGTTTCGACCTCTGGGTTTCTCATTCATACAAAACCCTTCAAATTCCTTGAATCGAACCACCCCATCAAACCTACTTCGTTTTCTACCAACCTTTCCTTCTCAATCTCTCCTTATTTCGGCGATGAGAATGCGAATCATATGGGTGTTGATGTGTGTAGTCTTGTTTGAGCTAGAGTTAGCAATGTTTCGTCTTTCAATTTGGTTCTCAACTGGGCAATTGGCATTGTAAAGCTAGGCCTTCGTCACTGGAAAAGTGTGAGACAAAAAGAGCCAGCAGATCTAGAAAAAGAAGAATGAGAGAGAGAGAGAGAGAGAGAGAGAGAGAGAGATGGGAGGGGGGGAACTGCCGGCAGGGTGGAACATTATAGAAGAAAAGTTGGGGTTCAAAAGATAAAAGGTATAGTTGGAAATAAGGTAGGGATTGAAAGAAAAAAAAATGAAGGGCACTCATTTAGGTGGAGGAAAGGTTCAAAGAAGTTGATGGTCTAAAGAAAGAGTGCTGCTATTAGCACCTGTCAAAATTTTTTGAACCCCCTATTTTATAATTTTTTTTATTACAATTATACCATAAAGTAAAATTACATTAAAAGACATTATGAAATGGAACACCCACCTATCAATAATAACTAATACTCTATAATATTGGACACCCACCCACACCCCTACCCCCGCCTTCAACTCCAACTACACGTATTCCATGTTTGTAAACCCTAAACCTATTACTTTTCATAACCAATTAACATAAACCCTAAATCTATTATTTTTCATAATCATCTTAAATCCTAAATGTGTCATCTTCATTACCATCATCAACGCTATTGAACTTGAAAGTTTTGCTTCAAGTCTAACGTATACTTCATCACTGATTTCACTATGTAGAGCAATGGAGGACGAGGACAACATTCTCGGTCGTTTATCTGTCTTGTATTAACATTCTCGGTCGTTTTCAGTCGTTCTTGTTTCGTTCGAGCTGTTCGGTACTGGTTTGTTGACTGTTACAATTATGTTCGGTAACACAGTACTGAACATAATCCTTTCGTTCAATACATAAGTTTTGAACATTAATGCAGATAGTCAGTTATGTAATTTTCTTTGTTAAACTAACTTAGAATGGAAAAGAGTGAATTGGAATGGATTTAAGTTATGTATTTTGAATGGATTTAATTCATGTTATTTTAAGTTGTGAATTAAAATGGATTCAAGTTACACAGTGATGAACAAATTTTGTTCGGACGTACAGTGCTGACAGGATCATTATTGTTCGACAAAACAATTCTAAACAAAATACATTTTTTCGGCTACACAATGGTGAACAAATTGGGTGGGTGTGCTTTTCATTGTGAAAATATGGAGATTAGTTTTCTATTATGAAAATATTATGGAAATATTATGGAGATTAGTTTTTCATATATATACATTGTTTTCTATTCTTACAATTCGCATCAATCTTCACTTTCTCATTTGAATTTCCCAATCAATGGCAAATTCCAAAGAGACCCACGTCGTTGAAATCCTAATCAACGAAGAACACCAACCCCACAAATAAATACATTGTGTTTTCAGGAACCACTTTTTAGATGTGGTTAATGTTGGAGAGAGAAGAGAGAGAAAAACTAGGGTTTTGAAGGGGTTTTGAGAGAGAGAGAGAGAAAAGAGAGAGAAGAGAGAGAAAAATCTTCACTTTCTTATATGAGCAAAAAGGGTTTTGAGAGAGTGAGAGAGAAGAGACATCACTGATGAGGAGAGAGAGAGAGAGAGAGAGAAGAGAGGGAATTGGAATGGATTCAGGTGGGTGTTCATTTCATTGTGAATATGGCTAGATTTGGTAATAAGTGGGGTGTTCAAAAAAATATTATTAAAATTTAGGGTTTAGGGTTGGGGTCCAAAGAAATGGGGAGTTCTAAGAATTTTAGTAGGTGCTAATAGCAGCACTCCTAAAGAAATTAAGTAAGTGTTAATAGTATCTTCGTAGTTTACAAGGAATGATTGTAACGGAGTCTGTAATTATTTTTAGGTAAATGCTAACAAATATTTCTTAGACATTGTTTAATATTGAGAAGTGTATAAAAAATATATTGAAAATATGTACAAATGTTAAAAAAGTGCATTGAATTTTATAAAAACTATCTTGTGTTCTTCGATTCTTTTGTCTTTTAGTTGTGCACTAGGAGTCCTTGTTAGCAAGACCCTTACTTTTAAATTGGTTAAAGTGGAAAAATTGCTAATCGTTTTATTTTCATAATTTTTTTTAGGAAAAAATATTTGTTCAATATTTATTTTTATTAAAAATTAATTATATTTTTTAATGTTTATTTTTATTAAATTATTTCTATTTTTTAAAATTTAAAAACAAGCTTAGAAAATCTAACCAAATTATTTAGTGTAGTTTAGTTGAGTTATGTATATATTTTTTTAATATTTTAAAAGTTTGTGTCTGTTTTATATAATTTATACTTGCAATAAATTGGAAAGTTGGATTTTAGGCTACTTAGCTCAAAAATGGTGATTATTTGATAGTTTCAGAATACAGTTACGTGGTGTTCTAAGGTAGTATAACTGGCGGAGAAAGTGAAGTATTGATTATTTATGTTAGATGATTGAGAAACATGAGTTTTAATTCGGATCCGCATCGATAATCTAAACCGTCTATCTCGTAGACCCCACAATGAAGGTTATCCATGCAAAAAATCAACTTCATCGAACAACTATAAATATGGGAACAAATTGCATTTTGTTTTATAAAACAAAATTTTGTATAATATTTTTAATTTTTTTTTATTAAAAAACGTAAGAGGGTCAAAGATCCATTAAAGACATCATATTTTTTGGAGAAAAATTATACAATAGTCCTGGGATAATAGCTTAGGATTTAGGGATAATAGCTCATCTCCATAGCTCATCTTCATAGCTCATCTCTCTATACCTCTTCATACTTTTCTTGTGGGTTTTAATCCAGACCCGCATCGATAATCCGAAGAGACTATCTCGTAAACCTCACAATAAAAGTCATTCACGCAAAAAATCAATTTTATCAGAAAATTATAAACAAAATGGGATTTGTTTTTATATTTATAGTTGTTCGATAAAGTTAATTTTTTACATGAATGACTTTCATTGTGAGATTTACGAAATAAACGATTCAGATAATCGATGCGGGTCTGAATTAAAATCCATAAAGGAATATGGAGAAATATAAAGAGATGAGTTATAGAGGAAACGTTATCCCATTTAGAGTATATATGTATAGCAAAATATGACTATAAATCATACTTTCTTCAAAGTACTTTCCAAATTATGACTTTTCAGAGAAAAAAAAATTAAGATTCACAATTTAAATTGCATGTAGCATTTTTCTCATTTATTATTGTTATTTTTTATTAAAATAATATTAAATGCTTAAATAAAATAATGAAAAGAAAAAAAAAGAAAAAAAAAGTATTAGAAACCCATTTAGAAATGGCAAAACTTCAATCTCATTGATCCAAATCCATTTGAAAAGGACAACTATAACTCTAAACTATTATAAAATTCAATTTTCTAAATAAGTTTATGAAAATTTGTATAATTATAAATAAATAAATAAGTTCGTAATAATATGTATTTCCAATGTTAATTGAATATATAACCAAACACAACTTTTGTACTTTGAGCCAAATGGCAAATCCAGGGGCATTTTGGGGAGAGGTTAAAAAAGTCAACTTTTTAGTTTTTTAACGTTTTTAGCCAAAAATATTGGAAAATTCTATTTCTACACACCAAATTTCCTCAATCCACACACTTAATGAATCTTTTTTATATTACATTTTTATCCTAAAATAAAATTACCAAAATATCTTCATCTTTCCAACCAAAATCCTAAGTCCTTTGATCAGCCTAATCATGCTCTCACCTCCGATGAACCTCCCCACCGCCACCGCCACAACCATTGCCGCCACCATCCCTATTGCCCATTTACTCTGCAACCACCATCATCCCGTTACCAATTTTTATTGATGGCATTGCTGCAAAAAAAAAAAAGTAATTAGCAGTCAATTTCTTTAATTGAACACAAATCTTATGATGTAAATAGTAGAATGTTTCTGTGAAATGACCATAAATGTATTATTTATCAGCAGAGTTGAATCATCTTTCACCCGACATGAAGAAGTTTCCTATGAATGATTCATGATTGTTAAAGAGTCAAAAATACCAACTTTGCTTGTTGGCAAGGATAGTTAAAAAGCCACTGCTGTTATAGATCGAATGAATTTCAAAATCATGAATGCATGTGAACAATTGGGAATTACATTTGGGTGTATTTAAAATGGCTTTCCTGAAGCAAATTCTTGTCAACTAATGTTCCAATATCTTTAACTTCTTTCAAATGTAACCAAAGTCAATTTCTACTCTCTTGTCAATTAATGTGACTCATGAATTTCTTACCAGGTGCCCACCAAACACAGAGATATACATACAAACAACTACCTATCAATTTGCATCAGATTTAAATGGGTCAACTTCATGATTAAAATTTTTAATTTTTTACTTTCCAATAGAACTATAAAAGATATGTGTTAGGATTAGGGTTTGAATTAAGGAAGGAGATGAGGACATTTTTGGTATAATAAGTTATTTATTGAGTAAAACATTAGATCTCAAATTCATTAAGAGTGTGCTTTGAGGAATAATGTGTACAGAGAATATTTAGTGTGTGAAAATAGAAGCTCCCAAAAAAATCAGCTTTTTTATTCAAAAGAATCCAGCTTTTTGTCAAAAAAGTTATCAGAAAAGTCAAAAAGTTAAAAAGTCAACTTTTTACCAACTTCTCAAAACACCACCCAATTCTATATAATTATAATTTTAAATGTCATGAAATTCTATATAAGAGGAGAAATTGTTGCGGATGGAAACAAGTTTACCTTTGTGACTCTTATTCAAGCAGGTAATGTACATAATTTCAAGCTAAACAAATTCTATGATTAGTTCAAAAAAAAAAAAAAAAAAAAAAAAAAAAACAAACAAACAAATTTTATGATAATTTACATGCAGTTCTACCATTATTTGGTTACAAAGACAAGTAATAAGGAGTTTAGAGTACATCATCTTCTTCATATTGATGATCATTTCATACATGTCTACCATTGTTTGGTTACAATGAATAGTAATAAAGAGTTAAGAATATATCGTCTTCTCCATTTATTGTTGAATATAAGCAAATTTTACGATCTTTTCGTCCTTGAACAGTTCGCTTTGTGGGAATTACTTCTAAGGGCACCAGCTTCCGCAAACTTGCCCCCACCCTCTCCCTTATGTCTATTGTCTCTGGACTAATATTGCAATCAAGCTCCCAATTGAAAGAGTGCAGCAGGGTGGCCAGCCCTAACTGAACTACTCGGTGGGCCAAGTCATACCCTACACACGTTCGTCTTCCTGATCCAAATGCAATCAACTCAAAATGTTGTCCCTTGTATCCAATATTTGAGCCTAGGAATCTTTCGAACTTGAAAGACAAGGGGTCATCCCAAGAATCTGGATCCCTTCCAATTGCCCTGCATTGATGAGCACTTGCGTATCTTTGGGTATTAGATACCCCATATATTTGGTATCTTCCATTGTATTCCGCGGAATCAGTAAAGGAAATGCAGGATATAATCGGAGCGCTTCCTTAACTATGGCCTGCAAGTATGGAAGTTCATCAAAGTCATTTTCTTCAACCTTCCTAGTTAGTCCTAAGACTCGATCAAGTTCTTCTTTGACCTTTCTCATCGAGGTAGTAGCTCTGTCATAGCCCATTCGATGATGCTGCTTGTAGTTTCTGATCCGCCAAAAAACATTTCCTGCATCATTTAACATTGATTAACAACTAAATTCTCAAAATTTATTGGCCAACACACACAAAGGTTGTGCATAATTATTATTAGATTTTTGACCACCAAGTCATCTAAAAGTTTAAGCTATTAGATAAGAGGAACAACTTTATTGTACCATTATGGCGATGACAACGTTTGTCTCTGAGATCGTCTCAGTCTCTTCTGTTCCATCGCATTTGTAGTCCAAAAGCACATCTAGGAAGTCATGTTCATCCTTCTCTTTACCCAATTCCCTCTCCCGATTCCTCTCCTTCACAAACCTCTCTACAATCTTCATGGTTCGTCCCATGTCATGCACCATACCCCTGTTAATTCCTAATGGATCCAACCATTTCAAGATCAGCAATGCTAGGTATCATGAAAAACTTTTCATGAAAATAATCATGAAAGATTTGTGACTCTTGAATTACACTTAAAATAAAGCACCACAGACTAATCAAGGTAATCCAAGGATCATAACTTTTTCATGATCATTTTCATAAAATTTTTTTCATGATCCCTAACTTTTCTCTTTCAAGATTGGAAAAAAGTCCGCGATATTAGGCTTCCCGGCCCACTCCATGACTTTGTTCATGGCATCAAAGAACTCACGCCCTTCTTCGGACTGCTACTCCAACAGATCCCTCGACAGCATGAGGTTCGCAACAAAGTTAAAAGACATGAGAAAGAGAAAGTGGCTAGTTTTCACCCCACCTTATCCTCCCCTGGCGCTCCACATCCTCCTCAATCCATTCGATCATGTTGTCCACACACTTTCGCCTCAGAACGACAGTCTCTTCGATCCGTCTATTGAGCAGGATCTCCTTCGAGTAAAGGCGCCGCAACACCCGCCAGTATGAACCGTAAGTGTTGACAGACAAGGCTCCCTGGTTGTAGTTTAAGGCTGTCAGGGCATAGCAGACCTTGCGTGTCGCAGAAATGAAGGTCATGTTTCTTGAACAGTTCAGCTGCAGACTTGGCTGATTGTGTGACCATTGTGTTCATTGAACCAAGCTGCAGCCAAATAACAGGACCATACTTGGCTCTGAGAGTGTATAAGGTTTGATGTGGCACTGTTCCAAGATCAAATATGTCGCCAATAATTGGCCATCCTGGTGGCCCTGGTGGTGGTTGGGGAGAAGAGCCATTTTTGGACTTTCTCCAATTGAAAAGGAGAAGAAGAGAAGGTGATAGAAAGACTATCAACCAGGTAAGTTTGCTCCAAGTCTCCATTTTTTTTGTTTTTGTTTTCTTATCTGAAGCTCTCTTTAGTTCACCTTAATCTTGTATGCTGATATATTACCTAACACACACACACACACACACACACACACACACACACACACACACATATAATGTATTGCCTTCAATATTTTACTTGTTTAATTAAAAAGTAAATGAAAATGCTAAACAAAAATTTTTATTCAAAAAAAAAAAATCCTTCATTTTTGTAATTATGAACCATAATAATAGGTATTTTAACTCTCAATGAATGAATATAATTACAACAATGATAGAGACTACTAATTTTGGAACTCTAAAAAGACCACTAATGACATGACACTCAATAAAAAAAGAAAAAAAATACAATACCAAGGCCAAAACATCAAATCATTCCTGGTGAGGCCTACTACCACATCATTAGTGATAGCACTAATTAATACCCTTGTATATAGCATGCTACATACACTAAAATTCTTACTAAATTAAGGATACTAAAAAATAGAAGGTCAAAAATTAGAAGACGGGTAGCAACTTGTTGTGCGGCACAGTGGGGGGTTTGTCCTAAACTTATTTCGTTGATTTGAGCCTTTCATATTATAAGATTTATCGATTAAATTATTCATGAAAGCAATCAGATTAATTGAACGTTTGTAACCCTATAAAAACATCACATTTTTTTTTCTTTATAAAAAAATAATTAGCATGATTTTGATAATTTCTTAAAAAATAATTAAGACCTAATCATAGATTTACGGATTTCTAATTAATATTCTTTATAAATAATATGCTTGATAAATATTGAGAATATCAACATAAATTCATGACAAACTTCATGCACTCTCACAGGCGGCTAGTCAGTTGTGGGCAAAAGATTTGATAATATCTCATGGTCTGTAGCATTTTTCCTGGATTGACTGTGGCAGCCCTTTGAAAATTATGGTTTTGCTGTCTCAACACGATAAATGAGCTTTAATCAATCCCAAATGAATGTGACTGGAAATCTTTTGACTTGGCAATTGTTAATTCTGAGGAAAATACAAGTCTTAAATTTTTTATCAAATAAATAATCAAATATCTTATATAGGTATGTGATCTATAAATTTACGAATCTCATATCTATATAAGACATTTGATAATTTATTTAATAGAAAATTTAATATCTCTAGTATTATCTTAATTCTCATAGTTTGGATTGATTGATGGCAATAATTTGTAGATTATCCCTTCGTTGTCTCAACATGAAAAATGAGTTTTAATGGGTCCCAAATGAATACTGAAAAATTTTAAAAATAGAGAAAGATGTGAACGAAATTTTTGTGTAAAAATTTTATTTATATAGTATTACTCAAAAGTAAAACAACTGAAAATTGACCCCAAAAAAAAATTGTTTAATTATTTAACGGGCTTGATTGATTGTAAACATTTGTAAATTATGATTTTATTATCTCTTATTAAAAATGAGTTTTAATTGTTCCCAAATGAATGTTAATGAAAATATTTTTATTTTTTTTTATTTTAATCATTCAGATGGTTCGAGAATGTTCAAAAAAATGATATATGATTATACGTATTTTATAAAAAATTTAAACATATAACATTTGGTGATTATATATATATATATATATATTTCATATCATAACAATTTTTATGTGATTCAAATTTAAAAAGGAACACACATAAAACCCCCATTGGGGGTGTTGGGATCTCTTTTGATTGGTCAAAAACTTTTTTTTTTTCATTGGCAGCCCCCCACGTGGAGGTGGGGGGTGCTGGGGGTCGTTCCGTACGGGATCCGAAGCAGCGCTCATTTAAAAAACACTACTACCTTATTCACATTGTTTACAAAACAATACTATGTATGTCATAATTTAAAAAATAAGGTGGTGTTTGGTGCAGATTAAATAAGTTGCTTATAACTTATTTTAATTTAAGAATTTGTATCAATTTATTTGGTGTAACTTATGGTTACAGCTTAGGTTTCATTTGGGAATTGGTTATTTTTTTTTGGCTTTTTAATTATTTGGTTATTTTAGTAGGTTATTTTTAATTTTTGTGTTTAGGAAGATGAGTTAGATTGTTGTATTGAAAAATGGGTTTAAAATGAAGTTAAACAATGAAATGACAAAAATGACCCTAAGAAGATTATGTCCTCGTTGAATGACGTGGCGTTGCCCTCTAACTTGGGAAATGTATTTGGATTCCATCTATTGGTGTGTATCTCAATGTTCACAAGGGGCAATTTGAACATTTGGCGATCTGAGCTACAATGCTGTCAGGGAAACATGTTTGGTTTGTATTTGAGAAACATGTTTTGAGATAAAAAGTATGAAAATTTGTCTGGTTTAGTTTTTTTTTAAAAGATATTTTGAAAAATTATTTTGAAAGAGAGTTTTGAAAAAAATAATTGATTTGATGTGTATGAGACAAAGATTTGTTTAGAAAACTTGTAAACCAAACAAGTTTTAGAAAAAAAATTTGAAAAAATTTATTTGGTTTGACTACTTTTAAAAACTTATTTGTAGAGAATTTTTTCTAAAATTTTTTGAGAAACACAAACCAAACAAGGCGATAGTCTTTTATTTTGTTTATACATGCTTTTCTGCTATTTCAGTTGTAAGGCCAAAATAGGCCCCCCTCAACTTACTTTCCAAACACCATTATATTAGATAGAAACAACAATGTTATATCTATAGAATTAAAATATAAAAATATATATATACAAAAAGTAAATTATGTAATTTAAATTTATTTTAAGTATCACCTAAACATAATTCATATAATAGGCAAGATGAATTTATTAATATATTTTTTGTGTTTAAATTCAATGCATGTGAATAATGTTGGGTTGATATTTTGTGGTGAAATATCAAATTAAATAAAGAGTCCGATGGGCTACCAAGTAGTGTTTGGTTTTATTTTTAAGGTATGATTTGGATGAAAAAATTTGAAAAGTTTGTTTAGTTAACTAATTTTTAAAATATAATTCAAGATTCAATAATCTAGGAACACTATGTGGCCGTATTTTAAGTCAATCACCAATTACTTAGTCCAATATTATTTCTCCATCTCTAACATAAATCGTGAGTCCCTACCCCTCTTTACCAATCAAAATCTTATGGAGCACCACGTCTCCATATTTCGGGAATACTAAATAATCACCCACGATTTGGATGAAAAAATTGAAAAGTTTATTTAGTTAACTAATTTTTAAAATATAATTCGAAATTCAATAATCTCGGAATACCACGTAGCCGTACCCAAGTCAATTACCAATTACTTAGTCTCATATTGTTTCCCCATCCCCAACATAAATCATGGGTCCCTACCCCTCTCTATCAATCAAAATCTTATGGAGCACCACGTGTTCATATTCCGAGAATACAGAATAATCACCCACGATTTAGATGAAAAAGTTAAAAAGTTTGTTTAGTTAACTAATTTTTAAAATACAATTCAAAATTCAATAATTCCGAAATACCACGTGGCCATACTCCAAGTCAATCACCAATTACTTAGCCACATGTTGTTCCCTCATTCCCAACATAAATCGTGAGTACCCCTTTCTACAAATCAAAACTTTATAGAGTACCACGTATTCATACTCCAAGAATACTGAATAATCACCCATCGATCCATTACTTTTTCTCTCTCATCTCTCATTCTCTCACATTTTACATATTAATCAATCAAATTTTCTTTCACACTCATCTATTCAATTACAAATAATCCAAAACTATTTTCAAAATCCATAACTAAATAAATTTTTAACTCTTAAAACTCTTTTCAACAACTTATCTTTCAAAATATAATTCAAAACTCAAAACTTATTTCAAAAACTAAACTAAATGGATTAATTTTACTTTCAACTCTTGAATTATCATTAAATTATTTATTTAGTTATTAAATTATCAATTGAATATAATAAGTTCTTAAAATATATGAATCAAAATCTATTTGATTCATTAACTGTCGATTGAATGTATTAAGTTTTTAAAATATTTAATTTCAATTTGTTTATTCCGAGAAAGGATTACAAAATTAAAATATAAACTCCTAATAAGTATTATAAATTAATAAAAGAGCTTATCTCATTAAGAATTTATTTTTATTTTTTTTAAAAAAAATTAAACTTTATTATATTGAGTAATAATGATGCAAGCAGATATTTACTACCAATAATTGCTCATCCTACCACAAATATTATATTTGCAAACAAGAGCTTCCAACATTGAATATTTGTAAAACTATCAATTATTATGATAGTCCATTGTTGAGTTGGACATAATTAAGGGTGTAAATTTGGCTCAGTCCGACCTAACTCAGCCCACCTAGGCCTAATTCATATCGGGCCTCGCAGGCTCCCGCCAAAATTCAGGTCGAGCCGGCTCACGGGCCAAAAAATTAAGTTGAGACTCAAGGGTATTTGGGCCTTGTGTGGGATAGTGGATCGGGCTAGTGGACCAGGCCTCGGATTTGGACGGACCTGATCATTTTTTTTTTGGTTTTTTTAATTTTTTCTATCAAAAAATTATTATTTTTCACTAAAAAGAACACTGGACCTCAAGTAGGCCGGACCTTGAGTAGACCTTTGTGGAGAAGTGGTTTGGAAATACTCTTCAGATCCTGGGGGACGCTCGCAATCCTCTGCTAGCCACCTGAAAAAGAATTAACACTCCGGTCGGGGGTGTCGAAATTAGCACTCTGACGGGCAAGTCAGTCTCTACTCTCTGAATTACTTGTATTTTAAGTTAAGTGTAATGGTTCTCACGTACCTCTTCTTGGCTAATGTTCTTCTATTTATATCTTTTCGTTCTTGGGCCTCGGGATCAGGTCCACTTTCAATTCGCTATTTGGCTTCAATTATAACAAACTGCTTTTCACTCGGCCCTTACTTGACCGGCTATTTGGCCGAATAGGATAGGATTCGAGCGTATGAGATGGCGTCGAGTGCTATATATTTCGACCCTGAGTTCAATTATTCGGCATCTCTACGATTCCCAATATTCGACCCTCATAATTCCCCCCCAAGCATTCCACTAACGACAGTTGGCTGGAGTGTTTGGTTTCGAACTCGAAAAGTCAAAGCTGAAATTCGGCGGCTGACCTTATTCCAACGCAAATGTCTGAGCACACGCTTCTCAGTTATCATTTCAATTTCCCGCCCCTTCGTACACTTCTATTTATTGTGATTTAAAATTTGGACGTCTTTTCAAATACATACACGCTTTTAGACGCTCGTCTTGCAACTTCATTTTCTTCACTATTCTCTTCGTCTCTTGTAAGTTCTCTCCTTCTATGCCCTGAATCTTTTTTTCTTGCTTTTTTTTTTGGCTTAGCACATTCCTATAGATTGAAAGAAATGGAAAAACATTTAAAAGATCTTCTTTCCTCGGATCGAATTTTTGGCTTCCGACGCCATTTCTCCATTCCTGAGTGACAGACGACACCCTCAATATGGAGAGGGCTGATGAAACCACGATTGTCTTCCGTCTCCTATCAATCGCAGAGGGTGGACTCTGTTTTCCCCTTCACCCGTTCCTTAGGGCTGTGCTCTGCCATTGGGGTTTAATCCCTTCCCAACCCAATGTCAACTTTTTTAGAATCGTAATGGGGATTATCGCACTAAATCGATGCCTTAGGATTAACCTCAGCATTCCTGTTATTCGGCATTGTTATGCCTTGGCCAAGTCTTCTGGTCGACATGGATGTTATTTTCTTAGGGCCAAGGACACCGACCATCAACTAGTGACTATGCTTTCCAGCTCTGGGAAGCGAGTCAATGATATTATGGTCGTTGTCCAGGGTAATTGGGAATTCGACGAAGGCGAGGATCGCCTCAATCCTATTCCTAGACGCAAGGGCGAACCAGGTGGCCGTGTGGCTTCTTTGATTTGTTTTTTGTCATGTTTTTAAAGCTTCATCTTCGAGACCTCATGGTTTTGCTTGTGCAGGAAACGAATTGAAGAAAGTCCTGACTTCAAACGACGACACCGTTCTTTTAGAAATCAAGGTTGCGCTCAGATATTTCGGTCGGCCGAGTCTTCAAAAACAGGGGAGGGCGGCCCACGTTCTTCTCCTCTACGAGCCGAATTATACGACCTTCTTGGCGGCAGAAAACGTCCCAATTCTGAAGGATGAGGAGTTTCTTACTGCCCTTATCTTGATTGATTTTAAAAATTTGAGGCAATTCAGTTTCGGGGGGTCCGATTCAGAACGACCGGAAGTAGCTGAGGTTGCCGAGTCAGATCAGTCCGAAACTGAAGTCGACGAGGCTCTGAAGTTAGCCTTTGAGGAAGCCGACCTCAACTCAGCCGACCCTCCGTCCACTTCGGGCCGAGAGGACCTTCCACTTGACGACATTTTTCACGGTCTAGAGGATCTTCCCGGCGCGTACCCCGAAGATATGGCTGGGTTAAGCCTCACATAACTTGCTAAGAAGGCGAACGCAGAAAGGATGGCCGGGCGGCGAAGAATAGAGGCCATTCGAGCTGGAGTGCCTCCTGTCGTCGAATCTCAACCCTCCTTGCCTATTGGCAAGTCTTAGACCTCCTTGCTTGTTATTGAGGACGGAACGGCAGAAAACTGAAGTGCTGAGGCCGAGTTGGTTGTGCAGGCCGATCTAAAGGCTGAACAAAGAGTAGAGAAGCGCCCTGCCGAGGTTGAGGCCGGCTCAGAAGAAAACCGCGCCGACAAACGACCTCGTGTAGAGGAATCAGATGTGATTGAGCATTTTGTCATTCAACCGAAGATAAAAAAAACACGCCGATCCCCTCTGATGCTTCGATAATTAAAGATCCAGTGGTCGCTCTCAGCATGGCTACGTTCGTTTCACTGCCGGCTGACAAGGCGGCTTTCTGAAAGAAGCCGGATCTGGTTGCAATAGCATTGGCCGCGCAATCGGCACTTTTGTTATATATCTTGACTTTGTCTTTTCACTTTATGCAAACACTATTTTGGTCTTAACTTTCTGTTTTGCAGACCGTCGGAAGGATAGCCGAGATGGACCATCGCCATCATGACGCCGTCGAACAGCTTGGCCGTCTTCAAATGGAAGTTGAGGGCCAAAGGAGCAGGGCCGAGTTTGAAGCTTTAAAGGTGAAGATGGAAGGCGCGCGGGCCGAGACTGAGATGGAGAGGGCACGAAACACGAATAAACTGAGATTGGCCGCCGAGAGAAGGGCAGACACGAGCAAAGACGCGCTCAAATTGGCCCAGGAGGTGGTTTCCAAACTGGAGGCTGAGTTGGAGGAAGTAAAGAAGGCGAAGAAAGTAGCTGACTTGGAGGCTTCTAAGGCATTCGAGGCCGGAAAAAGTGCTGCTTTCGCCGAATATGTGGACGAACTCCCCAAATTTGAAAATTGGAGATTCAAACACGGCTAGCTCAAAGCCCTTGTTACTGCTTATGTGACATTGGCTATGCCGATTCCATACGAGCAAGTGGATGTTGAGCCGTTGGAGTCTGACTCCAAGGATTAATTTGGGCGACACCTATTTTTGTTTTAGGAGTTTTCAAATGTATTTTTACAACTTTTTATTTGGTGATTTTCATATGTAAAATGGCTACAATTTGTGCCCAATTTCCTAATGAAAATTTCCTTTTTTGCCTTGATATTATCTGTGCTAAATTTTGTCATTGATGAATGATATTGTTTTCAATTGTCAAATGGCTATATTTTGTTTTTAATACCAAGTATCGATCGGCATTGGGTTTAAATACTTAGCCGATCAGATTTATAAATTTGCCCTTGCCCCAGCTAGTGCATGAGCTTTATAAGCCGATTAGGACTAGTTCATGGAGTGGATGAGGCATAAAACAATCGGCATTGGGTTTAGATACTTGGACGATCAGATTGCATGAGCTTCATAAAGCCGATTAGGACTAGTTCATGGAGTGGCTGAGGCATAAATCGATCAGCATTGGGTTTAGATACTTGGTCGATCAGATTAATAAATCTGCCCTTGCTCCAGCCAGTGCATGAGCTTCATAAACCGATTAGGACTAGTTCATGGAATGGCTGAGGCATAAAACGATTGGCATTGGGTTTAGATACTTGGCCGATCAGATTGCATGAGCTTCATAAAGCCGATTAGGACTAGTTCATGGAGTGGCTGAGGCATAAATCGATCGGCATAGGGTTTAGATACTTGGCCGATCAGATTAATAAATCTGTCTTTGTCCCAGCCAGTGCATGAGCTTCATAAGCCAATTAGGACTAGTTCATGGAATGGTTGAGGTATAAATCGATCGGCATTGAGTTTAGATACTTGGCCAATCAGATTAATAAATCTGCCTTTGCCCCAGCCAGTGCATGAGCTTCGTAAGCTGATTAGGACTGGTTCATGGAATGGCTGAGGCATAAATCGATCAGCATTGGGTTTAGATACTTGACCGATCAGATTAATAAATCTGTCTTTACCCCAGCCAATGAATGAGCTTCATAAGCCAATTAGGGCTAGTTCATGGAATGGCTGAGGTATAAATCGATTGGCATTGGGTTTAGATACTTGGCAGATCAGATTAATAAATCTGCCCTTGCCCCAGCCAGTGCATGAGTTTCGTAAGCCGATTAGGACTAGTTCATGGAATGGCTAAGGCATAAATCGAACGGCATTGGGTTTAGATACTTGGCCGATCAGATTAATAAATATGCCCTTGCCCCAGCCAGTGCATGAGCTTCATAAGCTGATTAGGACTAGTTCATGGAATGATCTGATTCGCATCCGGCTTTTGGCGTTTGGCATTAAAGATGTCGCCTTGGGGGCGCTGCATACACTAAGAATAAATGGGGTGAGCTCGCACTAGTGATTCCATTTGTTCTTATTCATACTCGATTTAAACTAGCTTGGGGTAAGTGCGAATGTCAAACAGACTGTTCTTCAACAGCAGAGGAGAAGAACGAACATTAGCAGAGCTAGACACTGCAATGAATCGCAGCGGCAAGCTTACACGCATGGGAGGAAAGATGTCCAAGGAACGGAAAAAACGCCAGCCCTCTAATCGTTGAAGCAGATCTCCCCGAAAAGAAAAACAGCAACGGGGAAGCTCCCCGCGACCGCGACCGAGACCGAGGAACGAGCTAGATGCGGCGTCACGACTATTGAGTTTTGCGATTTTCGTGGGAAATAAACCGATGACGGAGGCGGATTCCATCGTTAAGGATCCGGGCGTGGCGGTCGAGTTTGCTCGACAGATCTTTCCACCGAAAGTCCAGCAATCGATGGTTGGACGACAAGATTTTGAAGTATTTCGAGAAGGTGTCCATGGGGCGGTGAAGGGGCTATACACCGCTTATGAAGTCGGCATGCGCTTGCGCGCCGCGCGACGAGAAATAGAGAAGAATGACGAAAGAATTCGCAGTTTGGAGGCTCGCGCGGAGAAGGCCGAGCGTGAGCTTAAGGAGCTCAGGAAAGCTCAAACCTTAGAGCCGCGTGCGGTGGGTCAATCTAACCCGATCGTGGAGGAGATGGTGACTCAACGGCTGTTGAGTCACGCCATCGCCAACGGAGATACGGCAAGCATGTTCACCGTAGTGAATGCGAGGACCATGGGTTATGAACAAGGCTTCCATGCGGGCCGGAAGGTTAGGATCGACAAAACCAAAGAGAAACTTATGGAGGAGGTTTGTCGATGCGAGAACCGGGGATTTAGACATGGTTAGATCGAGGCACTTCAGGCCGCGGAGACTCTCCGAGCAAAGGGTGTTGATTCGGTGTTGCCACTGTACCAGCGTGATCATTTTTCCTTTTCCACTTTTAAAGTCGAAAAGAGTGACGATGAGGGAGACGCCGGATAAAAACACTGATTGTGATGCTGAAAACACAAATTGCGTTAAAAACTATGTAATCATTGGTTGACTGAATAAAATGTTTTGTTTTCAATGTTTGTGTTTCTTTATAATTTTTGTTCGGCACACATATGTTTGTATGTTTTGTGCTTTATTGTATAAATGTTTCAATAAATGTGTTTTAGATGATTGGATAGACATTGACCATCTGGAGTTCATTTCAAATGTACATATGCCCTGATGTGCAAACGGTTTTTGTCAGCTCGTCATAACAGCGTTCTTTAATAAATATTTATTCAGCATGTGTTCCACACGGCCCTGGCCCTAAATCCGGAAGCTTTGTCGGCCCAAAGGCATGATGCGCCAATGAGGCTCCGAATCCGGAGGCTTTTTCGGCCCAAAGGCATCATGCGCCGATGAGGCGCCGAATCCAGAGCTTGGCTGATCGTGATACCCATGAAGGGTGCTCCGAATCAAGAGGCTTTATCGGCCCAGAGACATACCGATAGGGCTCTGAATCCGGAGACTATTTGGCCAATCGTGATATCCACGAAAGACACTCCGAATCCGGAGGCTTTATCGGCCCAAAGACGTCACGCGCTGATGGGGCTCCGAATCCGGAGACTTTATTTGCGTGATATCCACAAAGGGCGCTCCGAATCCAGAGGCTTTATCGGCCCAAAGAGGTCATGCGCCGATGGGGCTCCTAATCCGAAGACTTTATTTGGCCATTCATCAGATCCACGAAGAGCGCCCCGAATCCGGAGGCTTTATCTGCCCAAAGACGTCATGCGCCGATGGGGCTCCGAATCCAGAGACTATTTGGCCAATCGTGATATCCACGAAGGGTGCTCCGAATCCAGAGGCTTTATCGGCCCAAAGACGTCATGTGCCGATGGGGCTCCGAATCCGGAGACTTTATTTGGCCATTCGTGATATCCACGAAGGGCGCTCCGAATCCGGAGGCTTTATCAGCCCAATGACGTCATGCACCGATGGGGCTTCGAATCCGGAGACTGGCCAATCGTGATATCCACGAAGGATGCTCCGAATCCGGAGGCTTTATCGGCCTAAAGACGTCATGCGCCGATGGGCTCCGAATCCAGAGACTTTATATGGCCATTCGTGATATCAACGAAGGGCGCTCTGAATCCGGAGGCTTTTTCGGCCCAAAAACATCATGCGCCGATGGGGCTCCGACTCCGGAGACTATGTGATATACATGAAGGGCGCTCCGAATCCGGAGGCTTTATCGGTCCAAAGACGTCATGCGCCGATGGGGCTCCAAATCTGGAGACTATTTGGCCAATCGTGATATCCACGGAGGGCACTTCGAATCTGGAGGCTTTATTGGTCAAAAAGACGTCATGCGCCGATGGGACTCCGAATCCGGAGACTAGCCAATCGTGATATCCACGAAGGGCGCTCTGAATCTGGAGGCTTTATCGGCCCAAAGATGTCATGTGCCGATGGGGCTCCGAATTCGAAGACTTTATTTGGCCATTCGTGATATCTACAAAGGGTGCTCCAAATACGGAGGCTTTATCGGCCCAAAGATGTCATGCGCCAATAGGGCTCCCAAACCGAAGACTTTGGCCAATCGTGATATCCATGAAAGGCGCTCTGAATCCGGAGGCTTTATCGGCCCAAAGACGTCATACACCAATGGGGCACCGAATCCAGAGACTATTTGGCTAATCGTGATATCCACGAAGGGCGCTCCGAATTCGGAGGCTTTATCGGCCCAAAGACGTCATGTGCCGATGGGGCTCCGAATCCGGAGACTATTTGGCCAATCGTGATATCCACGAAAGGCGCTCCAAATTCGGAGGTTTTCTCGGCCCAAAGACGTCATGCGCCAATGGGGCTCCGAATCCGGAGACTTTGGCCAATCGTGATATTGACGAATGGCGCTCCGAATCTGGAGGCTTTATCGGCCCAAAGACGTCATGCGTCGATGGGGCTCCAAATCCGGAGACTTTATTTGCGTGATATCCACGAAGGGCCCTCCGAATTTGGAGACTTTATCGGCACAAAGACGTCATGCGCCGATGGGGCTCCGAATCCGGAGACTTTATTTGGCCATTCGTGATATCCACGAAGGGCACTCCGAATCTGGAGGCTTTATCGGCCCAAAGACGTCATGCGCCGATGGGGTTCCGAATCCGAAGACTATTTGGCCAAACGTGATATCCACGAAGGGTGCTCCAAATCCGGGGCTTTATCGGCCCAAAGACGTCATGCGTCGATGGGGCTCCGAATCTGGAGACTTTATTTGGCCATTCGTGATATCCACAAAGGGCGCTCCGAATCCGGAGGCTTTATCGGCCCAAAAACGTCATGCGCTCATGGGGCTCCGAATCCGGAGACTTTATTTGGCAATTCGTGATATCCACAAACGGCGCTCCGAATCCGGAGGCTTTATCGGCCCAAAGACGTCATCCGTCGATGCGGCTCCGAATCTGGAGACTATTTGGCCAATCACAATATCCACGAAAGGCGCTCCGAATTCAGAGTCTTTATCGGCCCAAAGACGTCATGCACCGATGGGGCTCCTAATCCAGAGACTATTTGGCCAATCGTGATATCCACGAAGAGCGCTTCGAATACAGAGGCTTTATCGGCCAAAAAACGTCATGCGCCCATGGGGCTCCGAATCTATAGATTGGCCAATCGTGATATCCACGAAGGACGCTTCGAATCCGGTGGCTTTATCGGCCCAAAGGCGTCATGCGTCGATGGGGCTCCGAATCCAGAGACTTTATTTGGCCATTCGTGATATCTACGAAGGGCGCTCCAAATCCGGAGGCTTTATCAGCCCAAAGACGCCATGTGCCAATGGGGCTCCGAATCTGGGGACATTGGCCAATCGTGATATCCACGAAAGGCGCTTCGAATCCGGAGGCTTTATCCGCCTAAAGATGTCATGTGCCGATGGGGATCTAAATTCGGAGATTATTTGGCCAATCGAGATATCCACCAAGGGCGCTCTGAATCCGAAGGCTTTATTGGCCCAAAGACATCATGCGCCGATGGGGCTCCGAATCTGGAGACTTTGGCCAATCGTGATATCCACGAAAGGCGCTCCGAATCCAGAGGCTTTATTTGCCCAAAGACGTCATGCGTCGATGGGGCTCCGAATTCGGAGACTTTATTTGCGTTATATCCACGAAGGGTGCTCCGAATCCGGTGGCTTTATCGGCCCAAAGACGTCTTGCGCCGATGGGGCTCCGAATCCGAAGACTTTATTTGGCCATCATGAGATCCACGAAGAGCGCTCCGAATCCAGAGGCTTTATCGGCCCAAAGACGTCATGCGCCAATGGGGCTCCGAATCCGGAGACTTTATTTGGCCATTCGTGACATCCACGAAGGGCGCTCTGAATCCAGAGGCTTTATCGGCCCAAAGACGTCATGCGCCGATGGGGCTTCAAATCCGGAGACTTTATTTGGCCATTCGTGATATCCATGAAGGTGTAGACACCCCATTTTGACCGACTTTAAGACTCAGACGTCACCAGTTGAGCGCTTGGTGATGTTGCATTTTGTGCTCGTTCTGAGGTTTCAGAGTCTCGGCTGAGAGCCTTGCCTCCGAACTTCGGGGCTCTTTTTGTGCCTTGCCTCGGTTTACGAACCGAGTCCTGTTTTCTCCGTTTTCTCTTCCTGAAGGGAGGGAGAGGTCTCGTAGACCATCTCTCAGTGGCCGTAGGCTACGTTTCATGGTCGTAGGCCATTTTTCCCGTTTGGAGCCCGGTTTCTAGTTTTCAGAGCCGTCGGTAGTGTGCCACGGTTCGAGACCTCTTAGCTACCTCCGATTGCTCTGGTTTTTGGCACACACCTTATTTCCTCCCTTCAGAGGGACACTGTGGCCTTGGAGACCACCTTCGTGGTCATACGCCACTTCCGGTGCCTAACAGCCTGTTTTCGAGGCCCCAAACCGCGCGTTTTGGCCCCCGAACCTTCGTTTTGCATCCGTTTTGGTCCATTTTCGGTAGAGACCCTATTTTCACTATTAGGGAGGTGATAGGATGGTGGCCGGCCACCTTTTCCCCTGAAAAGCCAGTTTTCTCATTTTCTCTCTCCAAAAGCCAATTTTTCTGACGGAAAGTTAGTTTTTCCCACTTTTGAGCCACATTTTCTGGCTTTTCATACCACCATTGTGTTGTGCTCATCTGGGACGCCACCAATATGGGCAGGCCGGCCAGAAATTCATCTTGACCCTTGCTTAAAAGCCAGCTTTTCTCTCTCTTGGATCACATTTTCTGATTTTTCTCTACAGAGCTGTGTTCTACTCATCTGGGAGGCCACCTTTCTGGGTAGGCCGACCAGCAATTTTGCTTGAACCTTTTGACCCCTGGTCGGCCGACCAGGGAGAGTGGCTGGCCGGCCACTTGAACTGGCCAGCCTGCTTATTGCTTTTCCTCTCTCTGAGTGTAATCCAGCTGTGCCAGCTGGAGACCATTTGGTGCATCCTCCATACACGTGTATGGAGGATCTTTGAAGCTTCCAAGAGAAGCTTTAGCCTATCTTCTCTATAAGAGAGGCCCTCCTCTTCATATCAAAGGGTTAGACATTTTTGGCCAAGGCACATAACCTCCCACCTCCATTGCTACTATTCCAAGCTCTAAAACCCTAACTTTCTTGGTCCATTTGCACTACAACCCTTAGCACCACATCTCCATCATCCATTCCAGAACCTTGGAAGTTATTTGCAGAGGTTGAAAGTTTACCAACTTGGTCCAAAAGTTGCTGGAGGTCGGCTCTTCAAGGGTAAGTGCCTGTTTTCCCTAAATTCACATTTTTTTGCATGATTGGTTAGCCTTATTTTCAAGCATTTCCGGCCTTTGACCCAAACTGTAAAGTGCCTTATTTTGATCCCCTCTTCAACTTTATTTTAGGGAACTTTGCTGTTTGAGGTCATTTACTTCCCCTTATCCTCTATCTCTCTTTTAGGGCTATTTTTGCATCCTATTTTAGCCTTACTTATGAGCATTTTCGAGATTTTCTATAAACTAGAAAAAGTCTTTTTTTGACATCCTCTTCAAGTTTTGTTAAGGTCCCATTTCTGTTTGGGGTCATCTTCCCTCTATGCATGCTTCATCCCTTCATGATTAAGGCCATGCATTAAAGCACTTGCATTAGCCATGGTTTGGCCTCTTAGCCACTGAAATATAGTGTATTTTCAGTGGCTTAGATGCATTTTTGAGGGCCAAAATTAGAGGGGGGTGACCCCCTCTCTCCTTGTCTTGTTTGGGGGTCTTTTGGGCCTTCCAAAGGGACCCTATTTTGCATGCATCGAAGTCTTGTTTCAGGCCTTATTCTGTGAGTTTTGGGGTCTTCCTTGGCTCTGTCCAAGGCCCTTTTGGCCATATTTTACGCCTATAATTCATGTGTAGAGCAATCCCATCCAAGGCTTTTCAAAGGAGCCTTTCTTTGCATGCTTCCTAGACTGATTTTAGGGCCTATTTGGTGAGTTTTAGGGCTGTCATAATCCATTTCAAGAGTTGGTTTTGCCATGCTAAGTGTCTATCTTGTATGTGCTTAACAACCCCTTGCAAGGCCCTCCAAAGAAGCCCCTCATTTTTGCATGCATTGGCTGCATTTTAGTGATTATTTGGGCATATTTTGGCATGTTTTATTCAATGTTTTTGGCTGGTTTGATAAGTTCTCATTTGCTTCATATACATGCCATGTAAACCATGCTTGCTAGCCAATGTTGCATGCTATTTTAGTCCATCATGTTAGCATCTTTTGGCCATGCTCCAAACTAGAAATGTGCATGTTTTGAGACTGCCTTAGCTCTGTCTTTTGACTCCATGATCAAATAATACTTTCTTTGTATACTTGTGGTTCAATGCATGTGCCTAGTATTGAGTTTCGGGGCTTATTCCATGCATCGGGTGCCATATTTCCATGTTTCGGGACCATTTAGCATCATGTTTCAGTGTTGAAATTTACGTGTTTGAATGCCATCTTGCATCCTTTGTTATGCATTCGGTCCTCGGTTTGCGTGCATGTGTGCACGCATTTCGGTTGTCTCATTTTCATCTAATGGCCACTGATGTGAGGTCCACTCATGTTGGTGTAAGTCCATTGTGCATTGTGTATGCCATTTCAATTCATAGCATTGCGCATGCTAGGTTGCATGTTAGAGCATTGTGTATGCCATGTTACATCGAGCATTTGTGTAGGCCATTTCATAGCATTGCGTATGCTAGGTTGTATGTTAATCACATTGTGTATGCCATCTCATTTACATCATATTTGGGATATGAGTTAGCCCAAGCACGGGAAACGAGGTGCGTTTCGTACTCCGAGTGACGGAACGTGTCTCAATTCCCTGTCGCCGACACTCTGGATTACACATGATGGAGTTTTGGTCTTGTTGTGTTTTCATGTGCATTCATTTCACATTGAGTCGTGCAATTCGACTCCTCGGCCATCATGCATCGATATACGTGATTGGTGGCACGAGGATCGAGGCATGCATACATATGTGAAAATACTTTGCCATTCCCCCTTCTTGTTCTCTGTTGTAGCAAACCAGAAATTAGCAGCCTTCTAGAGCTTCGCACAACATCCCGGGATTAATTGCAAACAGAGGCAAACCGGGGCATCGCAAGGAATTTCCCGACAAAGGCAACTCGAGCATGCATCATTCATCATTTAGAACAGAGCTGAGGCGGTCCATGGATTTGCGTGCCAATTTACCTACTTTCTTAGATTAATTTGTTAATTAATTAGGGTTTTGTATTTATTTAGACTGTATTATTTATTCAGACTGTATTATTCATTCGGACTGTATTATTCTTTTGGACCCTCTGAGCAAGGGCAATGTTATAATAAGTGTGCGTGAGTGTGATGTATGTCTTCCAACCCCACGTCTTTCTCTCTTTTATTTACCAGCTTATGATGGTTAGATTATGGCATGTTTCAATTAGCATACAGTATGATAGCATGTTTGCATCATTCATCTGTCTTACAAGCACCGGGCTCGGCGCACCGTACTAACTGCATTTGTGTTTCCAATTCCAAATTGAATACGTGCTAGCTGTAGCATCATCACATGCCATGTTTAGAATAGCCGAGCCTATCTTAGTTTCATTTTGCATGTGTTGCATTAGGCATTTCTGTATAGTTAGGATCATGCATGAATTTCTAACATAGCTTCTGTTTTGGCTTGGAGTACTCGGTAAGTACTTATGTTTTAACATCCTTGCATGTGTGTGAGTGACTGCCATGATAGCATGCTTACCATGAGGCTATATGCTTATATGATATAACTGCCTGAATGCCTGTGGGTGAAGGTTAGGTTACTTGGATTGGAACAATTCATTAAATTGTGAGTTTTAAGCCCACTAGATAGTGGCAAATCACCTTGTTTTCTAAGCTTACATGAGGGTGGCAAATCCACATTTTAGCCTACTTACGAGTAGCAAACCATTTTCAAATAAACAAACATGAAATGATTTGTTCCAATTCAGGCGACCCAGTCTATACTTGTATGCTGTGTGCATCACATAATAAATCTAGGCTAATAATCGAAATAAGAACGCATAATGTTTTCAAAACCCGATATCATGGTTAGTAGAGGCCAATCTTTGATCGGGCGAGCGGGGGTGCTCACGAAGTGACCTTCCCCAATCGTACCCAAGTTCCCGAGCCGAGGCAACTTTGGTGATGACGGACACGTGGCCTTAGGCAACGAGTCAGGGTTTCCTAAATTTTCCAAAATAAAATATTTAGGTGGCGACTCTGTATCTGGCAAAGCAGTCCATGTCTGACACTTCTTTCAAAAAATCTGTTTTCAAAAACGATTTGCCAGATTTGGACTCTTTGATGATTTCATCAGTCTTACATTGCACCCTGCGAGATTAGATACAGGACCGTGACACAAATTGAGTCCGAACTGTAGTGAGGCCGAAGGGCGCGTCTACAGAAGGGCGCTCCGAATCCGGAGGCTTTATCGGCCCAAAGACGTCATGCGTCGATGGGGCTCCGAATCTGGAGACTTTGGCCAATGGTGATATCTACGAAGGGCCCTCCGAATCCGAAGGCTTTATCCGCCCAAAGATGTCATGCGCCGATGGGGTTCCAAATCCGGAGACTATTTGGCCAATCGTGATATCCACGAAGGGCGCTCTGAATCCGGAGGCTTTATCGGCCCAAAGACGTCATGCGCCGATGAGGCTCTGAATCTAGAGACTATTTGGCCAATCGTGACATCTACGAAGGGCGCTCAGAATCCGGAGGCTTTATCGGCCCAAAGACGTCATGCGCCGATGGGGCTCCGAATCCGGAGACTATTTGGCCAATCGTGATATCTACGAAAGGCGATCCGAATCCAGAGGTTTTATCGGCCCAAAGACGTCATACGCCGATGGGGCTGCGAATTCAGAGACTTTGGCCAATCGCGATATCGACGAATAGCGCTCCGAATCCGGAGGCTTTATCGGCCAAAGACGTCATGCGCCGATGGGGTTCCGAATTCGGAGACTTTATTTGCATGATATCCACGAAGGGCGCTCCGAATCTGGAGGCTTTATCTGCCCAAAGACGTCATGCGCCGATGGGGCTCCGAATCCGGAGACTTTATTTGGCCATTCATGATATCCACGAAGGGCGCTCCGAATCTGGAGGCTTTATCGGTCCAAAAACGTCATGCGCCGATTGGGCTCCGAATCTGAAGTCTATTTGGCCAATCGTGATATCCACGAAGGGTGCTCCGAATCCGGAGGTTTTATCGGCCCAAAGACGTCATGCGCCAATGGGGCTCCGAATCTAGAGACTTTATTTGGCCATTCGTGATATCCACAAAGGGCGTCCCGAATCCGGAAGCTTTATCGACCCAAAGATGTCATGCACCCATGGGGCTCTGAATCCAGAGACTTTATTTGGCAATTCATGATATCCACGAAGAGCGCTCCGAATCTAGAGGCTTTATCGGACCAAAGACGTCTTCCATCGATGGGGCTCCGAATCCAGAGACTATTTGGCCAATCGTAATATCCATGAAATGCGCTCCAAATCCAGAGGCTTTATCGGCCCAAAGACGTCATGCGCCGATGGGGCTCCGAATCTGGAGACTATTTGGCCAATCGTGATATCCACGAAGGGCGCTCCGAATCCAGAGGCTTTATCGGCCAAAAGGCGTCATGCGCCTATGGGGCTCCAAATCTATAGACTGGCCAATCGTGATATCCACGAAGGGCGCTTCGAATCCGGAGGCTTTATCGGCCCAAAGACGTCATGCGCCGATGGGGCTCCGAATCCGGAGACTTTATTTGGCCATTCGTGATATCCACGAAGGGCGCTCCGAATCCGGAGGCTTTATCAGCCCAAAGACGTCATGTACCAATGGGGCTCCGAATCCGGGGACTTTGGCCAATCGTGATATCCACGAAGGACGCTTCGAATCCGAAGGCTTTATCGGCCCAAAGACGTCATATGCCGATGGGGCTCTGAATTCGGAGACTATTTGGCCAATCGTGATATCCACGAAGGGCACTCTGTATCCGAAGACTTTATCGGCCCAAAGACGTCATGCGCCGATGGGGCTCCGAATCCGGAGACTTTGGACAATCATGATATCCACGAAGGGCGCTCCGAATCCGGAGGCTTTATCGGCCCAAAGACGTCATGCGCCGATGGGGGTCCGAATCTGGAGACTTTATTTGCGTTATATCTACGAAGGGTGCTCCGAATCCGGAGGCTTTATCGGCCCAAAGACGTCTTGCGCCGATGGGGCTCCGAATCCGAAGACTTTATTTGGCCATTCATGAGATCCACGAAGGGCACTCCGAATCCAGAGGCTTTATCGGCCCAAAGACGTCATGCGCCGATGGGGCTTCGAATCCGAAGACTTTATTTGGCCATTCGTGACATCCATGAAGGGCGCTCCGAATCCAGAGGCTTTATCAGCCCAAAGACGTCATGCGCCGATGGGGTTTCGAATCCGGAGACTTTATTTGGTCATTTGTGATATCCGCGAAGGGCGCTCCGAATCCAAAGGCTTTATCGGCCCAAAGACGTCATGCGTCGATAGGGCTCCAAATTCGGAGACTTTGGCCAGTGGTGATATCCACGAAAGGCGCTCCGAATCCGGAGGCTTTATCGCCCCAAAGACTTCATGCGCCGATGGGGCTCCGAATCCGGAGACTATTTGGCCAATCGTGATATCCATGAAGGGCGCTCCGAATCCAGAGGCTTTATCGGCCCAAAGACGTCATGCGCCGATAGGGCTCCGAATCCGGAGACTATTTGGCCAATCGTGATATCCACGAAGAGCGCTCAGAATCCGGAGGCTTTATCGGCCCAAAGACGTCATGCGCCGATAGGGCTCCGAATCCGGAGACTTTATATATTTAGCCAATTGTGATATCCACGAAGGGCGCTCCGAATCCAGAGGCTTTAATTGGAACGCCTTTGAACTAGATTTGGCAGTGAGTAAACAAGGATCTTTGCATTACAAAAGTGGTGCATGTACACGTTAAACCATTAAGAACTATTATCATTCCCCACAAGTCGGGTTTAATGATAGAATTTTCGTAAGTGCGTTGAATTCCAAGGCCGTGAGAGGCTCCTTCCAGATATGTCTTTAAGCCGATACGCTCCTACCCTTACGATCGAATCAACCTGATAGGGGCCGTACCAGTTGGGTTCCAATTTTTCATCAGCCGGTTTCTTGGCCGCCGAAAGTACTTTCTTCAGGACCAACTCTCCTGGTGTATATCGGCGCAGCTAAACACGTTAATTGTACGACTTGGCAAGCTGTTACTGGTATCGTGCCATGGAGGCAAAGGCGCGGTCTCTTCGTTCTTCGATCAGAATCAAATCTAAAGCCAGCATCATGTCGTTTCGGCCCAAATCAAAAACTTGCGATTTTAGGGTTGGGTGGCCGATCTCCAGGGGTATGATCGCCTGCGTTCCAAAACATAAAGAAAATGGCGTTTCTCCAGTGGGTCGCCTCAGCATAGTTCGATGTGCCCACAATACACTCGGTAATACTTCGACCCATTTGACCTTAGCTTTCTCCAGCCTCTTCTTGATGCCATCCAAGATGGATTTGTTAAAGGCTTTTGCTTGTCCATTGCTCTGGGGGTAAGCCGGCGTGAAAAAGTAGGGCCGGATACCATACTTGCTGCACAGCTCCCGGTAGACACCACAATCAAAGTGGGTGCCGTTGTCTGAGATAAGAGCTCTTGGAATGCCGAATCGTGTTATGATATTTCTCTACACAAAGCGCTTGACATTAGCATCTCGAATGTGCGTTAATGCCTCCGCTTCGACCCATTTTGTGAAGTAGTCTGTGGCGACGATCAAGTATCGCTTGTTGCCCGTGGCCCTCGGCAATGGTCCTACGATATCAAGCCCCCACTAGGCAAACGACCAGGGACTAGTGATAGAGCTCAACTCTTCAGTAGGCAGATGGGTTAACGGGGAGAACTTTTGGCACTATTCACATTTTTTCACATAGTATTCAGCATCAGATCTCATTGTTGGCCAATAACACCCCTGTGTTATAGCTCGATGGGCCAAAGAACGCCTGCCAGAATGTGCGCTGCAACTGCCTTTATGTATTTCAGCCAGAAGCTCTTCAACTTTGTCCGGATGCACGCATTCTAGGTATGGGCCAGAAAGGGACTTTTTGTAAAGCTTTCTTTGCGGATCCAAGTAGTAATGCAGGGCTTTGTTTCGCAGCTTGTGCGCTTCTTTCTTGTCCTCTGGGAGCTGTTCGGAAGACAGAAATGCGGCGATGGAATCCATCCAACTCGATCCCGATTCTATGATATTGACATGGACTTCCTCCGAAGGACCAATGCTTGGCTCCGGGATAAAACCCACATCGATGGTCCGTTTGATCTCTGAGTTAATCGCGGAGGCTAGGTAGGCCAGGGCGTCTGCATGCGTGTTCTGATCACGTGTTATCAGATTCAATTCATGATGGTCAAATTTGCTAGCAAGGAGTTAGCCGTTTTCATGTAAGCCGCCATACGGTCGTTTCTTGCCACGTACTCCCCCTTCAGCTGATTGATCACCAGTTTTGAATCGCAAAATACAAGTAATCGCCGAGCACCCAGAAGATGTGTATTCCGCAAACCGGTTAGAAGAGCTTCGTATTCGGCTTCGTTATTTGACGCTTCGAAGCCGAGTTTGACGGCCTGCTCAATTATTGCTCCATCAGGAGCCATGATTATTACTCCAGCTCCACTGCCCCGCTGATTGGATGACCCATCACAGTACAGCTGCCAAATGTCCCCAACATAGATTCTCCAGTTCGACTTAAGTCGAATTTCATCAGACTTGAAATCGACAAGACCCCCAGTAAATTCAGTTACAAAGTCGGCAAGCACCTGTCCCTTGATTGAGGTTCTAGGTAGAACCTGAATGTCGTACTGGCCGAGTTCAAGACCCACTTTGAAACATCTCCTAATGCTTCCGCACTGCGTAGTACTAATCCGAGGGGGTAATCTGTTAGCACCCTGATGTTGTGTCCCTGGAAGTAATGCATCAGTTTTCTTGCCGCCATGACTAAGGCTAGGATAAGTTTCTCCAACGGCAGGTAGCGTGTTTCGACGTCAACCATTGCCTTGCTCACATAATACACAGGCCGCGGCTTCCCCAGCTCTTCCTTAATCAGTACGGCGCTGACGGCCCAGTCAAAAACTGCCAGATACAAGATGAGCGGGTCGCCTACCGAGGGTGTTGTCAAAAGGGAAACTGATCGAAGGTAGGTTTTGAGACCGTTGAAAGCGGCTTCGCACTCGGCGGACCATTCGAAAGACTTGCCCTGCCGTAGTGTATGGAAGAAGTGTCAGCAGCGATCTGTAGACCGACTAATGAACCTGTTGAGTGCGGCAACCATCCCTATCAACTTTTGAACCTCTTTTACCGATCGAGGGGAGCCGAGTTCCAAGATTGCTGTGATTTGCCTCGGGTTGGCCTTGATTCCTCGGTGGTTGACAATGAAACCCAAGAACTTGCCAGAGACGATCCCAAACGCACATTTGGAAGCATTCAGCTTCATTTTGTATTTGCGTAGAATGCCGAATGTCTCCTTCAGATCGGCTATATGATTCTGCTCTTTCTTGGATTTGACTACCATGTCGTCAATGTATACTTCCATAGTGTGGTCGAGTTGCTCTTTGAACATGGTGGTGACTAGTCTCTGGTAAGTTGCCCTTGCATTCTTCAGCCCAAAAGGCATAACCTTGTAGCAATAGGTTCCTCATGGGGTGAGGAATGCAGTCTTGTCTTGGTCCTCCGGATGCAAGGCAATTTGATGGTAGCCTCTGTAGGCATCAAGGAAGCTCATGCGCTAATGACATGCTGTAGCATCTACCAGTTGGTCTATCCTTAGGAGAGGGAAACAATCTTTGGAGCAAGCTTTGTTTAGGTCCGTGAAATCAACGCAGACTCGCTAGGTCCCATTCTTCTTCTTCACAACCACAGTATTACAGAGCCATATAGGGTAGGTCACTTCCCTGATTGCCCCAGTGTCAAGTAACCGGTCAACCTCTTCAATAACTGCGGTAGTGTGCTCTATGACTGATCACCGGCTTTTCTGAATGATCGACTTGCATTTAGGGTCAACATTTAAATGATGTTACGAAGCAGACGGATCTACACCTGGCATCTGATGTGGAGTCCACGCAAAGACATCAAGGTTGCTGAGCAGGCAGGAAATTAGCTACTGTCTATCGACTTGATTGAGAGAGGCGCCGACCATGAAGAACTTGTCTGGGTTGCCGTTGATTTCGACTCGATTTAGGTCTTCTGTAGCCTTTTCATTTGGGAGCCGCTCAACGTCGTCGAGGCTCTCGCGATCTGTTACCTCAATAGAGTTCACTCGCAACTTATTTGGCGTCTTTTGGGCAAGGAGATAACATGCTTGTGCAGATTTCTGGGAGCCACGGATTTGCTCAATGCCGCGTTCTATGGGGAAGCGTAGCAGCTGATGATAGGTGCTTGGCACGGCCTGCATAACATGCAACCAAGATCGCCCCATTATGAGATTATACGGCGATGGCAGTCTGACGACCAAGAATTCCACATCCACTGTGCGGGAGCTCGCTCAGACTAGTAGTGTGATTTTCCCCAATGGGTATTCTGGGTTGGCATTGAAGCCGAATAATGGATAAGGAGCCGGAAAGAGATCCGATTCTGAGAAGCCAAGTTTGGTGAATGTCTTGTAGTACATAACCTCTGATGTGCTCCCCGGATCAATGAGTACGCACTCAACGATAAATCGATATATGCGTAACTCAATCACCAAGGGATCGATGTGCGGAAGTGTTACTCCGGCCAGATCTGAATCATCAAAAGAACTGCTTGAAGCTTCATGGGGCCGTTTAGCCGGAGTGAGTTGAGTTTGTGGGTCGCGATTCGACTGAATCGTGTGCACCGCGGATAAAATTGGCAGACTGTAGATCATGTGGATCACGATGAGTGAAGGGGAATCCCGTCTCAAGGCTATTGCTTTGGTTGAGTTGCCTTTTCGGACGTACTGTTGTAGCCAACCATCCTATACCAATTCCTCCAGGTGATCCTTCAATGCATAACAACTCTCAGTTTCATAGCCATGATCCTTGTGATACTCGCACCGCCTATCCCATCTTCAAGTGTCGAGAGGTCCCACCATCTTTGACGGCCACTTGAAGAACGAAAGATGTTGGATTTTGGACATGACTATGCTGATCGGTTCTGACAACTCAGTATATTTCTTATTGGTGCGCCTTATGCGCCTGCTATCGAGTTGCAGTTGTTCATTCGCTCGGTGGGAGCATTGTTCGCTTGATCGGCGAGAATCTCATCTCTTATCTCGTTTCACCCGATGCCGTGGTTCAGGGCTCTGAGGTGCTACAGAATTTAACGGCTGAGCAATTTCAGCAAGTGCCGTCTTGTTGTTCACATTTTCGGCTTTAACCCGCAAGGCATCATCTTCTACTTTACAGTATTCTTCAACTTTCTTCATCAACGACCAAACTGTTTTGGGGGGCCATCTGGTTAAAGAGCTGTGAAGGGCACTGTCAGGATGCAGCCCCATCTTGAAGGTGGTGATGGCCATGGAGTCATTGCAAGCATCGTCTACCAGATTGAAACATTCCCAGTACCGCGCCAAATATACACGAAGGGTTTCCCCCGGTTGAATCTGCATTTCCCAGAGGGAATCGGCTTGCTTTGGCTGGATGTAATTAGTGATAAACCTTGCATTAAAGGATTTTTGGAGTTAGTGGAAGCTTTTAATCGAAGTCGGCTCCAGTTTATAATACCACCTGACAGCTAGTGGTCCCAAACTGCTTGGAAATATTTTGCACATGAAAGTCTCGTCATCTGCATGCAGCGTCATGGCTTGCTTGTAATGGGGGATGTAATCGGTGGGGTATGATTTATCATCGTACAAGGTGAATGACGGTGCTTTGAATTTCTTGGGTAGCATTGCCTTTGCAATCCGCCGTACAAAGGGATCATGCTGATCTTCATCTGAACTGTTTTATCTTCGCTTATGCCTTATACGGGGACTCTCTTCAGAAGAACTGGTAGTTTCAGGTCGCCCATTCTTCTTGGGCTCCGGGGATAATGAGTCGGAGTCGCTATTAGTGTTGTCTTGTCGGGCTCGAGGTCGTCGACCACCTGTTTTCGGAGGTCGCTCCGGATCTAGGCGTACAACTTGTTTGGACTTCACCACTTCCAAGGCCAAATCTTGACGGAGACATTCATTCTTAGTGATCATGTTCTCCAACCTTTGTTTGTTTTGCTTTACTTGTTCCATGATCGCCTGCATTGTCTCATGCTCCGAAGTCGAAGGTAAGGTGAAATTCAAGGCACGTCTTGCGGCGATAGTCTCCAGTCTAAGCATGTTTGTTAGAGTGAGGTCGTCTCTTTGTATGGTTTCGTTAGTGACTATCGGAGGGTCTTCTATTACGCCCGCCATGGATGTATTTGAGTATTCCCACAGACGGCGCCAATTGTGGAGAAGTGGTTTGGAAATACCCTTTAGATCTTGGGAGACGCTCGCAATCCTCTGCTAGCCACCTAAAAAAGAATTAACACTCCGGTCGAGGGTGTCAGAATTAGCACTCTGACGGGCAAGTCAGTCTCTACTCTCTGAATTACTTGTATTTTAAGTTAAGTGTAATGTTTCTCGCGTACCTCTTCCTATCTGATGTTCCTCTATTTATATATTTTCTTACTTCGGCCTTGGGATCAGGTTCACTTTCAATTCGCTATTCGGCTTCAATTGTAACAAATCGTTTTTCACTCGGCCCCTTGCTTGACCGGCTATTTGGCCGAATAAGATAGGATTCGAGCGTATGAGATAGCGCCGAGTGCTATATATTTCGACCCCGAGTTCAATTATTCGGCATCTCTACGACTCCCAATATTCGGCCCTCACAATTGCCCCCCAAGCATTCCACTAACGACAGTTGGCTAGAGTGTTTGGTTTCGAACTCGAAAAGTCAAAGTCGAAATTCGGCAGCTGACCTCATTCCAATGCAAATGTCTGAGCACAAGCTTCTCGGTTATTATTTCAAAGCCGAAATTTGGCGGCTGACCTCATTCCAGTGCAATTTTTTTAATTTTTTTACTTTTTAGGTATATTTATGTTAGGTATGTCTGAAAAGTAAAAAAAAAATTACTTAAAATATTAAAAAAATTCAGTAAAAATAAAAAAATACGAAAAATAAGAAATTATAATTTTTTAAAAAGTGTTTTTTGAAAAACCTAACCAAGCAAGCTAATGTTACATTATTATTTTTTTATATATCTTTTCATAAAAAATAAAAAAAATATATTAAAATAACATATTTTCAAATAAGACCTTTGTGAAATTGTTAAACAATTAATTGGCAATGATATTTAAAAAATTATACTACATTCACGTCTTTATGGCTCCCAATCATGTATTGTGGGATGTCATGTTACAGGAGAAATTATTTATTATTCTAGGACAAATTTAGGTGGTGTCTCAGTTTAATTATTCTTAGTTGAAATAGTTGGCTCATTATTTATTTGTCCTTTCTAAAAAGATGACTGAATACTCTAGACAATGAATAATTTCTCCTGCTATAGGGCCTGAAGACCGTCAATAAAATAATAAAAAATATTAAAATGTTTATAAATTTGGACAAATTACTTACACTTCCTTGAGGTTTAAAAAAATCATTGATTCCCCTCCGAGCTTTCAAAAATCACATCATGCCCCTTCGCAATTAGCACCGTTAACGAATATCATAAATTGACTAAAATGCACTTTTGATAAATAAGGACAAATTACCTACATCCCATTGAGATTTAGCTAAATTACAAATTCTCTCCTGAGATTTAACTAAATTACAGATTCCCTTGAAATTTAGCTAAATTATCATTTTTAAATAAGTTATGAAATACAAAACTAAAATAGAAAACAAAAAATTAAAGTTTTAGAGGCTAAAATTTATGGACAAAATTATTTTTAGGGGACCAAATATTTTTGTTGTTGCGAAAAGTGTCATTATATTTTTAGTAATGAAAATTGAACATTAATGATTAATTATTATCTTTTTAGTATCAAATTTTTTGTCTCAAAAAATAAACCATTTTAAGATCAAATTATTTTGTCTTTAAAAGTCTATTTATTATTGACATTTTTGAAATTTTATCGCTAAAACCTTATTTTTGACTTTTCAGTGCGACTTTTTAGCAACTATCCTTACGACGATAGAAATTAGTCTCTAAATATTTTTTGCAACAAAATTAACATATAGAGATAAAAAAAAATTAGTCTCTAAAACTTTTATATATTGTAGTGTCAGATGGTGAAAATATCATAAAATTAACAAATAATTAAATAAGTTAAAAACACAAAAAATGGCTTGTCAAAAAATTCTTAGGATATGTTTGGTTTGATTTTTAGAACTTTTTTTTAAAAAATAAAATATTAATTTGGTTAAAAAATAAAAAATAAAAAATAAATACTATTTTTATATAATTTTATCTTTTGAGTTGTTAGAAATAATTTTTACAAATTAAATATATTTTTTCATATTTATTTTTATTAAATTAGTTTTTATTTTTTTTTAATTCTAAATTTTTTTCTAAGCAACAAATCAAACATGGTTCTAAAAACTTAATTTTCGTTTTCCATTTAACGTAATTCTTTTGTAAATTTTGTTGATTTATCAAAGGGATTTCAGCAGGGGCAATATCGTCCATCAATTTATATTTTGATTATGTCAGCTAAGCGTTCTTAACGTTTAGTTAATGGTAGGGTTAAATTGTTATGCGAATTTAAATTTCAGGCGCGGGATATAATTTTTGAAATCTCAGGTGGGAATTTATAATTTAGCTAAACCTTAAAGGAGATGTATGTAATTTGCCCTAGATTTTCCTCAAGTTTAATTTTAAATTTGAGAGAGCTTTCTTTTTTATTTTATAATCGAGTGTCCAAACTAATTTACGTGCACCTAAATTAATTCTAGAGTTTTGAAATTAATGACCAAACAAATTTCCAGTAACCATGTTTGACTTTCTTGGTATTCAACCTTACGATCTTTTATGTGATAAGCCTAGTTACAACTTCTTCTATTTAGCCAAATCCCTTGGGGTTAATTTGAGAGGGCTTGAGAAGCTCGTGGGCCTGTCACATATTTCGTTTTGATGATCAAAATTGTTTATTTTATAGGTCTCTTTGTGTATATTATTTATAAAAAAATTAAGTTGATCTAATAATCATAACATTTTTCAGTTTATTGTATTTGTTTCCAACAAAATAAATGATTTATTTTGAAAAACGTATTTGTCGTCAATTTTTCATAGACATATGCAATAAAATAAAAATGTTGCGATTATCGAATCGACTTAATTCTTTTTTATTTTTATAAATGATATTGTACGGGAAAGAAATATACCTTCTCGTATAATCCTGTTGACTAAGTCTGTGCTCCTCCGTACGACGTCGCTTTGTCACCTGAAAACACAAACGTGAGCTAGCTGGCGGGTGTGTGCCGGAAACCCCTCCGATGCCTAAGTCAGCAAGCTTGACAAATAGACAAAGCTCTGTGTATTCACAAAGCAGAGTTGTGTGTTACCTCCTCCAAGGTGATGTTTGTGAGCTTTTATAGGTTTCGAGTGGCACAATCCTACTAGGACTACTACTCCTCCATGTAGAGTCCTCCTAGGATTCATACTCCTAAAAGATAATGCTTATCCTTCCACACCCCCCTCACTGCTTAAACCAAGTGAGATGGTTTTTACCATGGCCGAACTACCATATGACCGAAATAAAACTGGCTACGCTGAGCCACAGAGTATGCCGAACTATACCTAGTTCCGTGTTTCCTTTTACTCCTCCTTATCTCGGTTCTATCCTGTTCAACCCATGGTGTGTTTAGACCGAGCTACCGAGTAGCTAGGTTTTGACCGTTCTAACCACAATACATCATGACCAGACTAACGCTGAGACCGGCCTAACTCCAAGTTGCTTCTGGACCGGAGTAACTTTACAATTCTTGTGCCGGAGTAACTTTATCTCTCTCGTGGGCCGGAGTAACTTTATCTCTCTTGGGCCGGAGTAACTTTTCGGCCTTTTTACCCAGTCCTTCATACTTTGGGCCATAAAGTCCATCTCATAGCTCGGCCAAATTTTCACCAAAAATTACCCTCTCGATTGCCCCTTAATTCCATCTGCACAACATGATTGGGATTACCCGTCCACCAGCCGAGCTGAAGTTTTTAAGCCTTTCCAGCCGAGCTAAAAAACTCCTTAGCCTTCCAGCCAAGCTTATTTCACTCCGGGCTCTACTTGTTCGGTCAAAACGTCTTTCCAATCACAACAATCACAGCGACTGTAACGCTTCTCTTTCCAATAACACGTGGCACGTTCCCATTCGTAGAAGGCAGCTGTCAACGCCGTCTTCGTATTTCGCAATTTTGAACAGTTCCCGTCCTTTCTCTCTCTTTCCACAAAACAAGCTTTCTGTCTTTGAATCATTCACCCACACTTTTTACCTTCTTCTCTCTTCGTGCCTCTGCTTCTCCAACCTGAGTTTTTTGTTCTTCATTGGTGCTGTTGCTCCCATCACCAGCTTCATCTTCTTCTGGTAAGCTCCACAAAATCTGCTTTGTTTTTCTTATTTCTGCTTTCTATGTTTTTGCTTGTACATTTTTGTTTTTGCTTCTGTACTTTCATGGAAAAATCAGTAGAACCTATGAGTATATGTTATATATCCTATAGAAAACTCGCTTTTGATCCAGAATCATGTCCCAACCGAACTAGGAAACTGTTTGTGCTATATAAGTAGATCAATTCAGACAATAACAGAACTAGATACACTTTAGCCGAGATACGCTTACCGAACGAAGTTCTGTACTCAGTAAACTAGGAACCTTGGTATTCAACCGAGCTAGGCCTTGGGGCTAAGTCAGCTTTCTTAGTTTCTAAACCTAACTCAGAAAGCTGCCCCTAGAGACTCAACCGAAGTAACAAAACTCATAGTTCAACCGATTTAGGCCTTTGGGGCTAAACCAGCTTTCTTAGTTTTTTTTTTAGACCGAACTCAGAAAGCTGCCCCTAGACGATGAACCGGTCTAACATAGTTGTTTCCAAAGCAAGTATGCCGAGATGCTTGCCAAGATCTGGCTAATAAGAACCCCGCTCAAACCGAGCTACCAAGCATTTTGCTGAACCGAGATAGAACCTGTCCTCAAAGCCGAAGTAGGGCTCTTTTAGCTTGCTTTAATTTGTAGCACGGTCCAATGATCTGTGCTTAACCCCTTTGTTTTCTACTTTGCAGACTTAGGTTGCCCAGGCACTCCTTCGTGCCCTCAACCGAGCTTCTGAGCACACTTTTTGCACCGATATAACTTATTCGTAAATTATACAACAAATGGGTAAGTATAGGTATCTAGTAAATACTCCGGGGGGCCTAGTCGAATTCAGAAAAGATTATAATATACCCGATGACGTCCACTTGATCTTAGCCGAAAAAGATGTCATTTCATGGGGTAATGAAGGCTTTGTCTCCTTCACCCTTTTGTCAATTATTGAAACCGCACTACGATTTCCAGTCCAACCTTTAATCTGTGAGTTTCTTAGGCAAACTAGATTATGCCCTACCCAACTATCCACCAATTCATACCGTATCATCATGGGAATAGCCGAACTGAACCGCCAAGTCGGACTAAACCTTGGCCTGGCCGAAATCTTCCACCAATACTCCATTGGTTCAAAAGAAGATGGGTGGGACTATTATCTAAGAATACGTCGCCGCCGAGAGAAGATAATAAAATATACACCGGACAAAGACTTAAGCGACGATGATTTTTTCTAGGTGTCTGGGAACTTTGAGGATCATCAAGCCCAGATTCCTGCCGACCCATAAATTGGAAAAAAGGAGAGCCCGGTAAATTTACTTTGGTTTTCTTGCTTGCCTTCTTATATTTCGGTTTTTGAATCTTCCAGCCGGACTAACAGTTGTCTTCTTTCGCAGATTCTGCCCACCTTCACTCTTTATACAGCTACCCAAACCTAGCCACTTTGCGCGCCGCACTACGGTATCCAGAACGTAGCTAGGCCAAATTGCTGAAGTTCGAGCCGACCTACAGATATAGTGGTCGCCGAAAAGCCAGAGTGACTGATTTTCTTCTTGAAGACGCCCCAAAGCCGGACCCAACCTTACCACAAATCAGACTAATTCCACTCACTGCTGAAGAGGAGATGGCCAAAAAGAACAGAGTAAGGGCTCTCCTGACCGAAACCAACAGGGCCGAAGTACCACCAGCAAGTCAAACCCAAGAAACGGTAGTGGCCCATCCTATTCAACAACCGTCCTCATCCCGCCGAACCAAGTGCGCCCGGACCGCTGAAACCGAACAAAGTTTGATTGATGAAGAAGAAACTGCTCTTCCACCAAGCCTGCCACCAAGCCCCCAATCGGAGCCTTCTGACCGAACTACCACTTACTGGGTGCCAAAACTTACCTTCAACAACCGAGATATCCAAGACTCTAACTCGGTTGTTGCTGAGAAGGATCACCAGTTGGCCTTCAACCTGGCCAAGAGTGTGTGCCTCCCCAAAGATATGGAGCACCACCAAAAGCAATTGAACACCGAACTGAAGGCCATCCGGTCTTCAACAAAATCCATGATCTTGGTAAGTAGCTCTGTCCGTTTTTCTATCTAATTTTTCCAACTTTCACTTCGGCTCAAGGAAAGTCTTTGTTTTGTCAGGCCATTCAAAAAAACAACGTCACTTACAGGAAGGTGGTTGAGCTCAGGAAAACAACAAGGCAAGCCGTGGCAGAAGCCGAAGCGAAGACGACCGAGCTAGAGGAGGCCAGAAAGCAGATGGCTGAGCTACGAGCTGAGAACGGCCGACTGGCCGGATTGGTTAGTTCGGTCGAGGCAGAAAAGCAGAAGGCTGCCATTGTGCTAAAGGATAAGTATCTGCGCGAGCTGGTGAAGCTTGAAAGGAAGAAAGATACCGAGATAACCCAGCTGAAGGAGAGCGCAAAAGGAGCCGAAAAGAAAGGTTTCAAGAAAGCAGAGGATGCTTACACCCGGCAGTGTGAAGCCGCCAAGGAACTATTCTTCAAGTGCGGTTGGAGGGCAGCTGTTGAGAAGCTCGGTCACGATCCACAGACCGAGGTCTTCAACCCTCCAGCTTACTTCATACCGAACTCCCTAATGGAGTATGCTAATGCCATACAGCAGCAATTTCTTGAAGGCTCAGACTCTGATGAAGACTCTGCCTCTGAGGACACTCCGGTTGTCAATACGGACCCGTCAGCTCGGCTGGAGCCCACGGTGGAAGATCTGACTATTGAACAACCAGGTGAAACTGTGGTTCCAACCAAAATCGAGACTGAAACCGGTCTTCATGTTGATGCTGATGCTGCGTTTGATGCCGAAATTGATGATCTTTTCTCTTGATTTTGTATATTTTTTTTTTGGCTACCTTTTTTACTTTTGTAACCGGGCTACGGCCCCTCCTTTGTACTTGCTTCCTGATGAATGAAAATTTTCATTTACTTTTACTTCGGTTGATGTGTATGTTAACACTTCCAACTTTTATCTTTGGTTTTTGTTGCTTAAACTAACTATACTTATCAGCCAACCACTCCTTAGCCGCCATAATTACTTCGGCTGAGGAGTACTCAGAGTTGGTTTTAACCACTTTTCAGCCTTATCCTTACCTCGGCTGAAGAGTACAAAGAGTTGGTTTAATCCAGCCAACCACTCTTTCAGCCATACCCATACTTCGGCTGAAGAGTATAAAGAGTTGGTTTAATCCAGCCAACCACTCTTCAGCCATACCCTTACTTCGGCTGAAGAGTACAAAGAGTTGGTTTAATCCAGCCAACCACTCTTCAGCCATACCCATACTTCGGCTGATGAGCACTAAGAGTTGGTTTAATCCAGCCAACCACTCTTCAGCCATACCCATACTTCGGCTGAAGAGCACTAAAAGTTGGTTTAATCCAGCCAACCTCTAAGTTAGTTTTTCCAGCCAACTTAGAATAATGTTTGGTTATTCCGACCAAACGTCTTGCAGCCTGGATCCTTATCCTGGGCTTAGGAAGGGTGTTGGTTTAATCCAGCCAACCTCTAAGTTAGTTTTTCCAGCTAACTTAGAATAATGTCTGGTTATTCCGACCAAACGTCCTGCAGCGTGGATCCTTATCCTGGGCTTAGGAAGGGTGTTGGTTTATTCCAGCCAACCTCTAAGTTAGGTTTTCCAGCTTAGAATAAAAATGTTCGCAACATTCCTAACTTCACTAAAGCTAACTTTTATAGAACAACTCATGCTGAAAAGAATCGATTGTTTTATTGAAGAAAAAGAAATTACACCTGTTTGAAAGGAAAAAAGCTAAAAATAAAATAACTTGAGATTGGCCGTGTTCCATGGCCTAGGGATTGCTTTGTCGTCCTTGTCTTCTAAGTGGTATGCCCCTTTGCCTGCTAACCCAACCACTTTGTAAGGACCTTCCCAGTTTGGCCCTAACTTGCCATCTCCTGGTATCAAGGTGTTTCCCATCACTTTGCGCAGTACCCAATCTCCGATCTTGAATTGCCTTGGATGCACCGTTTTGTTGTATTTTCTGATTAACTCTCGTTGGTATGAGGCAATGTGAACCAGTGCTCTTTCCCTTCTTTCCCTCGCAAGGTCAAGTTCTAATACTATGGCTTCTCCATTCAAGTCTGGATCAAAATTTTCACTTCGAATTGTGGGAAGGCCAACTTCCAGTGGGATTACTGCTTCCATTCCGTAGGCTAAGGAGAATGGTGTCTCTTCTGTCGATCGCCGAGGTGTGGTGCGGTAAGCCCATAAAACATGAGGAAGCTCGTCCGCCCACTTGCCTTTTGCCTTCTCTAACCTTTTCTTCAATCCATCCAAGACGACTTTATTTGATGCTTCTGCTTGGCCATTTGCTTGAGGATATGCCGGTGTAGAATTGTAGAACTCTATCTTGTACTCTTCACAAAAGCCTCTGAAGATTCTACCGTCGAACTGAGTGCCATTGTCTGAGATTAGGGCTTTTGGTATGCCAAACCGAGTGATGATATTTTGCCAAACGAACTTCTTTACATCTTTTTCTTTGATTGATGCCAATGCTTCTGCTTCCACCCACTTTGTGAAGTAGTCTGTTGCTGCGAGAAAGAACTTCCTGTTGCCGGGTGCTGTTGGAAGTGGTCCTACTATGTCCAAGCCCCACACTGCGAAAGGCCATGGGCTGGTTAATGGTAGGAGTTCTCTTGCTGGTTGATGTATTTGGTGTGCGAATTTTTGGCATTTCTCACACTTCTTCACATATTTCTCTGAGTCTGCCTGCATGTATGGCCACCAGTATCCTTGTGAAATGGCCCTGTAAGCTAGCGATCTTCCTCCTTGATGGCTTCCGCACACCCCTTCGTGTATTTCAAACAAGAATGCTTCCACTTTGCTGGGGTGAACACACTTTAGCTAAGGTCCTGAGAATGATTTCTTGTATAATGCCAATGATGGGGAGAGCCAAAATCGCTACGACTTTGCTCTTATTCTATTGGCTTCTTTTTTCTCTTATGGTAGGATGCCGTCTTTTAAGAACAGGATGATGGGATCCATCCATGAGGGGCCTAGTTCTGCGCAACATACCTCTTCTGCTTCGGGGTCTTCTATGCTTGGTCTAGGTAGATAGTCGATCAGTAGTGGATGAGGTATGGAGGTATCTGCCATTGAAGCGAGGCCTGCTAGTTCGTCTGCTCTGCTATTTTCCTCCCTGCCGATTTGTTCTATCCTTACTACATCAAACTTCTTGATCTCTGTTCTGACCAATTCTTGGTACTTGGCCATCCTATCATCCTTTGCTTCATAGTCGCTAGAAATTTGGTTTACCACCAGCTGTCAGTCGCTGTATACCATTAGTTCGGTGGCCTTCAAGTAGCATGCTGATTTGAGTCCTGCGAGAAGTGCTTCGTACTCCGTTTCATTGTTTGATGCTGGGAAGCCAAGGTTGATTGCTTGCTCTACAACCAGTCTGTCTGGTGAGATGAGGACTATGCTGAGTCCTGCACCATGCCGGTTGGATGCTCCATCTACAAAGAGCTTCCACATCTCTCCAACGAACAATTTCCAGCAAGTGGAGGGGTCAGATGATGTTGTGGGGTCAAGAATGGTGTTTTCTTCAAGGTCCATGCTTGCTGTCTGCCCCTTGCTATCTGATTGTACCAAGTCTTTTTTTGTTGGAGAGCCTTGGTTTGGTGTAGCTTCTGCCTTGCTGTCTTTAGTCTGGTCTGCCTTGGAGTCTGACTGAGTACCTTCTGCTAGGGGTTGTGCTATTCCGGCGTCAACTTCCATCCCTAGTTCGGTTGTGTCAGTTAGGTCGACTGGGCAAATATGATGACTTCCAGGAGTAAACTCTGCGACGAAGTCTGCCAAATATTGGGCTTTTATTGCGGTCCTGGGTTGGAATTTGATGTCGAATTGTCTCAACTCTACTGCCCACTTCAAAATTCGCCCGGAAAAGTTCGCCCTCTCAAACAAAGCTTTTAGTGGGAAAGCTGTGAGGACGACTATGGTGTGGGCGTGAAAGTAGTGTGCCAATTTCCTGGAGGCCATCATCAAGGCTAATGCCAGTTTTTCCAGTGGCAAATACCTTGTTTCAGCTCCCAGCAATGTCTTGCTGACATAATAGATGTGCAAGTGTTGGATTCCTTTTGCACGAACCAACACTGCGCTAACTGCGTGCTGAGAGACTGCCAGGTACAAGAAGAGTTCTTCACCAGGTACTGGGGTAACAAGCAGTGGTGGGGAAGACATATACTCCTTCAAGCTTTCCAGAGCTTGGTCGCATTCTCCATCCCACTCAAACTTGGCCTTTAAGGCATGAAAAAATGGTCGTAGTCTATCTGACGACCTGCTTATGAATCGGTTGAGTGCAGCTGCCATACCGGTGAGATGTTGTACTTCTTTTACTGAGTTTGGTCTCTCCAGATCTTGGATTGCCTTGATTTGAGAGGGGTCTGCCTCTATACCTCGGTTGGTCACTAGGAAGTCCAGGAATTTGCCAGATCCTACTCCGAATGCACACTTGGACGCATTGAGGCGCAACTTGTGCTTCTTCAGGATCTCAAACATTTTGCCTAGGTCCTTAAGATGGTCATTCTTATCCTTGCTCTTGACCACCATGTTGTCGATGTAAGCCTCCATTGTTCTTCCTAACAATGGTTCAAACATCTTGGTGACCATTCGTTGGAATGTTGCCCCTGCGTTCTTCAGGCTAAAGGGCATGACCTTGTAGCAGTATAGTCCTCTTGGAGTTGTAAAAGATGTGACCTCCTGGTCTGGTTCATGCATGGCGATTTGGTGATAGCCTCTGTATGCATCCAGAAAGCTAAGTCAGTTGTGCCCCACCGTTAAGTCCACCAGTTGATCTATCTGTGGTAGAGGAAAGCTGTCTTTAGGGCACGCCTTGTTGATTGTTTTGTAGTCGACGTAGACGCGCCACTTGCCATTCTTCTTTGGCACTACGACTGTGTTGGAGATCCATCTTGGGTAGTGCACTTCTCTAATTGCTCCTGCCTCCAGCAGGTTACCTACTTCTTCCGCCACTATTTCGGCATGGTGAAGTGCTGATCTGCGAGTGCGCTGAATGACTGGCCTGGCGGATGGGTGGACATTGAGTTGGTGACAGATGAAGTTTGGATCAATGCCTGGCATGTCGTAGGGTGTCCAGGCGAACACTTCGATGTTAGAGGTTAAGAATTCCAGGACCTCTAATCTCTCAGTGCTGGACAATGATGAACCGAGCAAAAAGAACTTATCCGGGTTCTTTTCATCTATTTTTAACTATACCAAGTCCTCCAGTGCTTTCTGATCTGCCGCTTTGCCGACATCTGCGAATAGCTCATTGCTTTCAGGTTCTTCCACAGAATGAACGTATCCTTTGGCAGCGCGGCTGCCATTCACCGTGGCGAAACATTGCTTTGACATGATCTGATCTCCATAAACTTCTTCAATTATACCGGTGTCATTGGGGAATCGCATTACTTGGTGGTAGGATGACGCCACCAATCACATGGCATGCAGCCATGTTCTGCCCAAGATAATGTTATAAGTGGAGGGGACCTTCAATACCCAGAACTCCACTTGTTTTGTCACGCTTCCTGCTCTAACTAGAAGAATTATCTTACCGACGGGCCATTCTGGCATGGAGTTGAATCCAATTAGGGGAGATACGGCAGGCGCCAAGTCTTTGTCTTGCAGCTTTAATTGTTTAAATGTCTCATAGTACATGATTTCACATGAACTACCATGGTCAATCAGAATCTGCTTGACGTCAAAATCCTTGACTCGGAGAGTGACGACTAGGGTATCATTGTGAGGATAGTATATTCGATCCAAGTCTTTATCCGAAAAAGACATGACGTTTGTCGCCTCTGTTTTCCCCTTCTTGATGGCAGGTTGGGCACTTAGCACCTCTCTAAAGTGTTCAGTCTTTTTTATTGATCCCCTGAGCTCGTATACACGCTCAGGTTCAAAGACTCCATGTATCACATTGATAATACCTTGAGGTGGGACGTCGATCGGCATTCCATTGGGGTTATTATGGTCCTGGAGGGCAGGCTGCGTCCCTCCTTCAATATATTTGTCCAGGTGACCTGCCGCCACCAACTTCTCCAGTTGTTGTCTCAATGGTGTGCAATTCTCAGTTCGGTGCCCCTTTTCTTTGTGGAAGGTGCACCGCGATCTTTCGTCATAGTCCTTCTGAGCTTCTCCTAGCTTGGCTGGCCATTTGACGAAAGGCTCATCTCTTATTTCGCTCAGAATCCGATATATCGGTTTCTTGAACACCGTGGTTATGGCAGTGCGGATTCTCAGCCATCTTTTATCCGGGTCTTCTCCGTTATCTCGTCTTCCACGTCCATTTCTGTTCTAACGATCCACTGTATTGACCTTTGCTGAGGTTTTCTTTTCTGATACTGCGGTCGCACAAGTTTTTGCTTTGGCACGTGCGCCATCCTCCTCTACCCTGATGTGCTGATGCACTCTTTCCATCAGGGCTTCCATGGTGAGAAGTGGCGTCATGGTGATCGAGTCCCGTAGCCTGTTCCCGACTGGAAGGCTTTTTTTTATACTGTGCGATGGCGAGATTGGTGGGGCAGTCCCCAATCTGATTGAATGTCTCCAAGTAGCGACTGTTGTAGGATCTTAGGGTCTCTTTATCGCCCATGTCGATGGAGAGTAGCTGGTCGATCTCCACCGGGGTTTTAGTGTTTGTTCAGAACCTTATCACGAAGGCTTCTGCCAATTGTGCCCAAGAGGCTATGCTGCCTTCTGGTAGTTTCTCGAACCACGTCAAGCCTAGGTCGCCAAGACTTGATGGGAAGAGTATGCACATTAAGGCCTCGTTTCGCCTGTATACAGCCATGACTTGGCGAAAGTGGCTCAAGTGTGAGTAGGGATCCGTCTTCCCTTCATATGTAGTGAATTTTGGCTGAAGGAGGCCTGATGGTAGGGGCGGGTTTTCAATCGCCGGAACAAATAGTGAAGTCTGTAGCCTTGCTAATGCCTTGTCCGCTGGTTCGTAGGCAGGGCGCGGTATTGGCATTCCAACCTCGACTCTCCCATGCGTCCGAGGAGCCAACTGCTGTAAGGCCGAGACTCTATGTGGATCACGTGTCCTGGCATCCTCCTTGCATCGTGCTTTTTCTTCGAGCACGGTTCGTAAGTCGGATGATCTAGGTAACTCTGTTTGTCTAGATCTAGTTTGGTGCGAATGTGAGGGCCAATATGTGCTTCCTTCCGTGTATGACCTTTCAGATCTCGTCCTCTCAGACCTGGAGTGACGAGTTTTGGAAGACCAGGATTGAGTATCGCCTGCCCTGAGGCTTCTACTTTCTCCTTGCGAGGGTGTGGTATTTCGGCTATGATTTTCTGAGTGGCGAGGGGGCGTCTTGTTTTTGCGCCCCTCTCCTGTCGCCACTTCTTTTTTCTTCATCTGGTGTTTCAAGGCCTCCATGTCCGCCGCCATCTTTCTTATTAATTCATCTTGCTCTTTCACGCGATCTTCCAGAGCTTAAGGATCAATCCTCCGTCTTTGCCTATCAGGACTTTGCGAACGAGAATGACGGGGGCTGTTAGTTCACCTCCCCCTAGTATCCCTCCTGGTGTTATGTCGTTGGGGCTCCAAGTCCGCCATGGGAGGGACAGAGGGTAATCCTTCACGCCTTGCGCCCCCATCTGGAGTTAGCCCGTCGACGGCGGACTGCGGCAATTCTTCAATGTGTGCCATTGATCGTAAAGGGGAGAAGCTTTAATCAAGAGGTTTTGTTCTGTCTGTTATTCCCACAGACGGCGCCAATTGTACGGGAAAGAAATATACCTTCTCGTATAATCCTGTTGACTAAGTCTGTGCTCCTCCGTACGACGTCGCTTTGTCACCTGAAAACACAAACGTGAGCTAGCCGGCGGGTGTGTGCCGGAAACCCCTCCGATGCCTAAGTCAGCAAACTTGACAAATAGACAAAGCTCTGTGTATTCACAAAGCAGAGTTGTGTGTTACCTCCTCCAAGGTGATGTTTGTGAGCTTTTATAGGTTTCGAGTGGCACAATCCTACTAGGACTACTACTCCTCCATGTAGAGTCCTCCTAGGATTCATACTCCTAAAAGATAATGCTTATCCTTCCACACCCCCCTCACTGCTTAAACCAAGTGAGATGGTTTTTACCATGGCCGAACTACCATATGACCGAAATAAAACTGGCTATGCTGAGCCACAGAGTATGCTGAACTATACCTAGTTCCGTGTTTCCTTTTACTCCTCCTTATCTCGGTTTTATCCTGTTCAACCCATGGTGTGTTTAGACCGAGCTACCGAGTAGCAAGGTTTTGACCGTTCTAACCACAATACATCATGACCGGACTAACGCTGAGACCGGCCTAACTCCAAGTTGCTTCTGGACCGGAGTAACTTTACAATTCTTGTGCCGGAGTAACTTTATCTCTCTCGTGGGCCGGAGTAACTTTATCTCTCTTGGGCCGGAGTAACTTTTCGGCCTTTTTACCTAGTCCTTCATACTTTGGGCCATAAAGTCCATCTCATAGCTTGGCCCAATTTTCACCAAAAATTACCCTCTCAGATATATACAAACAACAATACAAAATAAATAGTTCACATCATGAAATAGAACTTGTAATGAGGCTCATGAGCCCTTCAAATTATTATAATTTTATGTTTAAATTTAAAATAAGGCTAATTTATAAAATAATAGTACCCGTTGAGGAGTTGAGAAGCAAAGCAAAACAAAAACAAATCTGAAAACATAAATCAAAACCCAATCTAGAGGGAACATACTATACATACATGCACTCCCACAACTCGAAAAATAAAATAGCAGCCACCACATTGCTTCAACAATTTACAACTTTGAAAAATTCTTTGAAGACTATAGGCAAGATTTCTAGTAGATGTTCTCTCCCTCTTGCAATCTAGCTTTGAATACTTAACCATTTCTTTGACCAAAAACTTAATTAAGCCTTTAAAATCACGTTTATGCCTCATAAAAAGTAAAAAATTATCTAAGGATTAATTCCAAGCAAAGCTCTAGAGTAGAGATACCCTTCTAATAAAAAAATATGGGGCATTTACATATAACTCCCATTTTGTGAACTTCTAATCCATTAAGTCCAAAATAAAATTATTTGCTCCTTCAAGTCCCATTAATTTTTAATAGCCCAATTTATCCTTCCAAGACCTTCTCATAGCTACCAAACATCATTACTGTCTTCATTCTCTCTCTCTTCACAGTTGCAATTTGAAGTTCTACACAACTTTAGTTCGACGAATCCATGCACAAGAATCACAGTAGCCAAGCTCATGGACAACATGGTTCAAGAAAGGATTCAAAACAAATTGAAGTCCCATTGCCCATTTAAGACGAACACGACAACACACCTCGTAGCCTTCTAGACTTCAACAAAGCATTTGAATTCGATTCAGAAATCATAGAGAAGAAGATAGGAGAGGTGACAACAAGTTCCATGATCATGAAGCCAACTTGCATGAATGCCTTTGATATCATCTCTCTCTCGCATGCATTTGATCTCTCGGGCTTGTTTGAGAATGACAACGATCGGAATCCAAATCTGGATCCATTTCGGATCGCCCGTGAAACCTACTCAAGTTCCATCCAATTGAACCAAGAACAGGTCAAGAAGAACGCAGATCACACCAGGGCTTCGAATCGAACCCCAAATTGCAACCTTCCAAGTCAAAAAGTTTACCAGATCTGAAATTGTAACCCTATGTACTCGACTACATTGTTCTTTTGAATTTTAATTTGAAATTGAGAACATTCTCAATTTATAATATTCTCAATTTTAATCATGAAAAAAATTGAAAAATTTCTCAAAATTGATAATTATAAATTTCTTAGTTTTGTAATATTCTTAGTTCATACTAGAAAAAATTGAGAAATTTCTTAGTTTTTATAATTATAAATTGAGAACATTCTCAGTTTTAAAATTGAGAACATTCTCACTTTTAAGATTAAAGGACAAAACGTTTTTTTACCTATAAATGTGACTTAATGGTTCAAAATTTTCTTGACAGGACCTAAGCTACTACCAAATATGTAGATAGGACTTTTCGATAATTAATCCAAAAAATATATATAGAAAAATTATAAATTAAAAATTATTACAAATTTATAAAGTTCTGAATGAATAGGAGTGAAAATTGTATGTCATGCAAAATACAGAACCACTTATTACGTCTCAACAAAGTAATAATTAATTAGTTGGACTGGGGGGTTGTATCAAACTTGACGCAAAATGTATTTTGCCACCTGGAAAGTTGGATAAAAAAACCTTCGGTATCATTTGGTAGAATTTTCTAAATATGAATTGAGATTAGGAGCTGTATTTTAAGTTTGTAAATTTTAAAATTATGATTTGAACGTGAAAAATTTATTTAGTAAATGAGTTTTAAAAACAGTTTTAAAAAGAGTGAGGAATTTTTGATGTGACATATAATATTTGATATAAAAACTTACAACTCATAACCAAACATACCAAACATACAATTCAAAATTCTATTCAAAATTCATAAAAAAAAATTCAAAATTTCAAATTTTTTTTATTTAAAATATAAAAAATAACATGTGACAATTGTAAAAAAAAAATAAATAAATAAAATAAAAATAAAATTGCATTGCTCCAGTCATCCAGCCGGTCACACTACAGGAAAAAAGAGTTTAGATGGCGTTTTTTTAACGACACATTTTTAAACGTCACTATTTTTTATATTTAACGACGTTTTACAAAACGTCGCATATTTATTTAATAAAACGACACCGTTTTATAATAAGGGGCGTTTAAAGGCGCCTCCAAATGCGTTGTGCCTCACGTGCTGGGTCTCCCCTTCTTATCCAACCCTAATTTTGAATCTGAGATTCGCGTAAGACCCAAATCGAGAGCTCTCTCTCTCTCTCTCTCTCTCTCTGTGAGAGCGATTTCGAAGCTCCACCACTTGTTCATTCTCAAATCGAGGTTGCAAGCACCAACGAAGGTGAGCTTCACTGTCTCTCTTTCTCTCTCTAAATATCTATCTCTCTCTCTCTCTACATCCTCTCTAAACCCTTATCAGAGCGATTGAGAGATTCATTTCCATGATTTCATCTCAGAGATTCAGAGCGATTTCATGTCGGTGATTTCATCTCAGTGAGAAAATGGATCATGAAAATTGATTTATCATTATTCGTTAACGGTAGATCTATCGAACATACGATATGTTAAGCTTCAATCAGGTATATCTATCATTTTTCACACACACACACACACACACACACAGATCATGAAGTCTATGGGTTTGATTCTTCATCTTCTTCATATATATTTTTTTTTTGGCCGATTTGAGATCTGAAGCTTCGTTCACAACAGATCTATCATTTCCTTCAATTTTTTTTGGTAGATGTGGTGCATCTCTCACTCTCTCTGCCTCATAAGTATGTGTATCTATAGATCTACGAAGAAAACAGTAATTTGTTCTCGTTTTTGTTTGAATTATCAATTTTATTTGAAAGGCAAGGTTGGTTTTCTATTTTTGGTTGTTTTGTTTCTAGATCTGAACACGACTTCATTACTTTTCTGAGGTTTGTTTTTGTGTTCTTACTCTTGTTTTTTTACACCGATTACTGATTTGAATTTAGACTCAACAAAGTTCTACTTCTCTCGAATATCACTACTTGATTTTTTTACTAATTTTAATTGTTTCAAATTGATCTCATCGTTTCATCGTCTTTTCTGATTCAGATGGCTTCGACGACGCTCTCTCTTGGCTCTGCATCTGCCTCAGCGTCAGCAAGCTAATCGCAAGGTACCATTGACATCAATCCACTGGTTAATTTTACAATTTTTTCAATTTTGTGTGATTTTCTTTTCATTTTCCCTATGTTGGATGTTGAAAATGAAGTATAAAAATTAAAAAAAAAATCTATGAATTTAATTTGGTATTAGCTTTACTTCAGTGGAGTCCTTCTGTTCTATTGGATCACAACTGATACTTCTATTTTGGACAAATCATTACAGTTGGGTAAAGGGGGTTCAATTGCAGTTACAGCAATCTTAATTGATTGTTAGAAGCTGGTGATAGCTAATGTTGGAGATTCAAGGGCTGTCACCTGCAAGAATGGTGTGGCCAAACAATTGTCAGTTGATCATGAGCCTAGCAAGGAAAGGACATATATCAAGGACAGAGGTGGTTTTGTATCAAATTTTCCAGGTAACTAGACTTCTGAAAGAAAATTGAAAAGTGATGGACTGTCATAAAAAAGTAATAATAATAATAAGTGTCAACTTATTCTAGTTGATTTGTTTTTTTTATTCTTTTGTATTTACTTTTTAAGCTTATCTTTTTGTCTGATTAGCGTGTTGGTGTTTTCCATGGTTTTGAAGGGAAACTTTTTTTTTAAAGTACTTTTCGTTTATATGATGTCCAAGGGGGAAAAGGCAGACTATGTTGGCTTTGAATGATCAAAATGTAAATTATTCTTGGTACTTATCAAAGGATTATTGTAAATGGTACTTTGAGTAAAGTAACCACTTCTACATGTTCCTTTGCTTTGGTAATAAGCTTTTTGCATAATGATAGCTAACCTTGACGTCAAGATTAGATCATCTTACGATTACATCATTGTGTTCAATTCAGGTGATGTTCCACAAGTTGGACAGTTGGTCGTAGCAAGAGCATTTGGTGACAAAAGCTTGAAGAAACACCTTAGTTCAGAACCAGATGTGTGTTTGGAGATTGTAGATGAAGATACAGAGTTTGTCATCTTAGCAAGTGATGGCAAGTGATGTCATATTTGATCATTGGCTAAATTTAGCTATTTTTGTTGATTTAGTTGTCATACATCACAAACCTATATAGTTCTGGTGTTGCATTAACTAGGACCATAGGGCAGAGGCACTTGGCTTATTCTTTGATTTCCCTCTCCCAAACAAACTTATTCTACGAAACACCTTCAGATTGCACTATGGGTGAAGTGGTCCTTCAAGGTTGATTATTCAGTCCATGATCTTGTCTCAAACCTATACCAGATTAGGCTGCTCGCTTGAAGTCTCCTCAGCAACCGGCTCAGGCAGTACAGAGGTCTGCCTTAGTGCAGTTGTGCAGGCTATTTCGTTTTGTGCTGGGCTCAGGCAGTTTAGAGGAGTCCCATGTGTGTGTGTGTGTGTGTGTGTACATATATCATCTGGAATTCGTATACTTATTATTATTATTATTATTGTGTGTGTGTGTGTGTGTGTGTGTACATATATAATGCTGATATTGTTTAAATTTTATGTTAAATCAAATTCTTTTTGTGCCTCAATGATGGGACTCCAGAAGTGAGGGATGCAGCCTTTGGCAGCAGTGGCTAAGGTATTCCTTTCAATGATATTGCTACTCAACTATATCATGTCTTCCTAGTAAAACTTGATTCTTATTTTTTTCCCCAAACTTGTGAAAGAAATAGGCCAAGATTTGCTAGTTACTTCTGTTGCACTAATTATTGTTTCTTCATTTTTCTTTCTATTCTAGTTGGTTGGCATGAGGCCTTTAGAAAAATCGTTGGAGAAATTGGATGACGTTAGAAAAAAGAAGCTTTCAGAAATGATTGAGGGTTCTGGAGCTGGTTCAGTTGGTTCAATCTCAGGTTTGAATTATTTTATTGTTTTAAATTTGTTACAATTTTTCTCCTGAAAAAATGATACATTCTTTGAGGTTTTCTCTATGCTAATAATAATCATGATATGCCAATTACAGTTCACACTTCTAGTGGAAGCATTTCTTCTGCAGCAGTGAGTTTATTCTTGCCTTTTAAAATTGGTATATTATAGCTGGATTGTAAGTAGGATCTTGTAGGATTACAGTTAGGATCTTTGCGTTGGTGATTTTTCACCTCATCTTTATTATGCATCATCCTTGTTGGTATTTTTACCTTTTTTCATTGTTATAAAAGTATAATCTTATGATTCTTGATCCGATATGATTCAATCTACTAGACTCTCTCCCCACTCTCATATCCTGATTTATTAACCATGATGCCAGAGTTGCCTTGAACTGAACTATTATCCATGGTCAAGGTAGATTCCTTTGGTTTTCATAATAAAATTTGTCTCTTTTTTGGGAAAAGAAATATAATGTGCTATTAGTGCTATATATGAGAGAAGACAAAATCAAAGCTTAATGCAAATTTTATGTCTCATGGTGTTGCAAGCCTTAGGCTCAATATTCAGTTGCTAGACCCTTTAAGTTTGTGCTTCGTGTCATTTCCTTGATCTATGCCTTGGTTTTTGATTCATCTCATGGATTATAAATCTTCATCATGTAGTATTATCAATTCTACTTTCATGATGGTAAAATGAAGCATGGCATAGTAATCAATTTAATATTTGAATAAATGCATGTGAAATTTAAATCTTATGAATTTAGGCCTCCAAGGAGTCATTTCGACATGTTTATCTAGCTTCAATATGATGTACACGTTAATCTTTTTGCAGGCTTCTGAAGGATCATTTGTCAAAAAATCGGCAGAAAGCATGCCTAGTGGGAAGAAACCTGTTCAGGCTGTTGTGAGTATTTTCTTATAATTTTTTTCTTAGCATGTCCTGTTTTATGCATATTGTGTTAGATAACATTTTTTTGCATCTTTGTGTTCTATTGTTGGGTTTATATGTTTTCTCAGCTTGCTAGTAAGAAAGGAGGGGCTGTAAAATCGGGTGTCAATAAGAAAGGAGATGTTGTTGGACAGTTAAAAACATCCAAACCAGCTGAACCTGAAGAAGTTGAGGTAAATCATTGATAATTTTATTTTAGCTATTTGATAGCTTGTACTATCTCTTGTGATGATGACTGTGTACGACGTTTTAATTGTGCCACTTTTTAACAAGCTCATAGATTCCTCCTAGAGTGTGCAACTCATCAATGAATAGAATAATGGCCCTTTTGCTTTGCTTAACTTCATCAACCACATTCAGTAACCTTTTCTTCAATATTGGGATAGTTAGGTTGTTCAGTTGGTGGCTTATGTGAGTGGTACACCTTGCAAGAGATATCATTATAAATGAAACTATCATCATTAACAATTAGGGTCTATTCCTATGTAATGCAATGCTGTTGTTAGTGTGAATTCTGGCTTAATTTTTAAGTTAAAAAGATTTTTTTTTCCCATTCCTTTTATTTTCTAATGGGGCACTTGTGTCTTCTCATAACCCTTGTCATATTTTTGCAAGAGTCTTATATTATAATGTGGAGGTTATAGTCTAAATGAGCTTTCATTCTTATGTTCTAGGTTTTATTGACTTGGAAACTTCACATCATCCTAGTATAAATATGATCTATTATCTTTACAAAAGTTGCTTTAATTGGTTTGTATTTTATGTAACAGGTGCTATAAAAGAATCGGAGGAGCTTGTGACACAATCTGACTAATTCTTTACCTTTGGATACATGGATCAGAGTACTTAACTTGCCTTGATATATGGTTTTTATTGTACCCTTCATTGTTGCCTACTGTTTGCTTATAGTATTATTAGTTTTCTGAAAGATCTTAGGGCCTCATCTTAAAAGTTGCATGGCATTTTCTTATAGGAGCACCCTAAAACATTTATTTATCTACATAGCCAATTCATGCTGGTTAATGGGTTGCGTGCAAACTTGCTTGGTGGACTGGGTAGTGATAGACACAACATTTTCATTTTGATAGAAATTTGGGTGATATTCAAGAATTTATATCAAAATAATCATTAGAATGGTTTGCAATAGCGAAGCAACATTCTATGGTTCCGCATGAGTGGTTGCAGAACACTTGCACTAGGATCTGGTGTGTTTGGCATGTCTTTCTTTATTTTTTGTTTGGCCTTTGGCATGTTTGTAGACACTTCAATGTAAATTCTAGGAGTGTAGTTAATGCTACTGCTGTGTTGTTGTTATGATTAGTTTTATCTGTGAGGGAATCTGTCTTTACAGAGCTCATAGTTTCCTATTGTTGGAGGAGAGGGAACATTTCTAGTTAGTATATATGCTGGAAAAATAACATTTCCTGTCCTACTGGACCGAAAGTTGGTGGTTCTCCATGAAAACAATATCGGTTACTGTGTAATACATTGGCATGAAATTTTGTTTGTTCTTCTTGAATGGCTATGAGATGTATTGGTAAGTTGTATAGGGAAGAGGATTAAATCAAATAAAACTAAGCTGTGTGTCACAACCAGAATTTACTTGCACCATATTTTATGTATGTTCTCTTGAAATAAATACATTTGATTTTTTTTTTTTTTTGGTATTTGTGTTTGCAATTTGAAGGCCTATTATCCTTTTGTTATTGTACTTGTCAAAGTGTTTTTGAGGACTTATGCATCATTAAGTATGGGTATATCAATAATTAGAGTTCATTTTATATATAAAAAAAAAGAACGGTTTATTTTTAAAATCACAGAATCAGCACAATTTAAAAAATAAAAAAAAAATGAAGCTGTAACGGCGTTTTTCAAACGCCACTATAGTATAGTGTTAACGGCTATATTTTTTAAATTGAAAAAAGATATCACAACATTTTTAAAACGTCGCTAAGTACTGGTGTGACATCATTTAACACATTTAGCGGCGTTTTTGAAAACGCCACCTATACTATTATAATGACGTTTTCCAAGTGCCATAAAGATACAGCGACGGCTGCATCTTCGACGTTTGGTATTAAGCGTCGCAAAAAGAATTGGCGGCATTTTTGATAGCTATAGCGGCGTTTAAATTTAAACGCCTCTAAAAGCCTCATTTCCAGCAGTGTCAACTGGCTGGATGTCCGAGAGGACGACCAGCCGGACGTCCGGAAGGACTACTGATTAGCCCAAATTTTCTTGCCTTGGACAAAGTTTTCAAACGTGAGTATGAAATTAATTTTTGAAAACTGTAAACAAACGTCAAACACAAATAAAAAGATAGAAATATATTTAGAGAATACAACCAAACACAGCTTTCCTTTTTACTTGTAGACTAGGCCAACCTGGGATTAAAAGTCTTTCCCCTGAGACAAAAAAGACAATTATCTTGGATTATTTTAGAGAGATAATTAAAAGTTAGTTTTTAATTTTTAATTTAATTTAGGTTATATTATTTTTTATAGGACAAATTATCTACATTTCGCTTGAAGTTTAACGACATTATAGATTCTTTTTTGAGATTTCAAAAATTACATCTCATTCTATCACAATTAACGTCGTTAACAGATATAATAAATTGACTAAATACCCTTTTGACAAATAAGGAAAAATTACCTACACCCCCTTGAGGTTTAGCTAAATTACAATTCTCTCTTGACGTTTAGCTAAATTATCATTTTTAAATAAGTTATGAAATGCAAAACTAAAATGGAAAAATACTTATCACAATACAAAAAATTAAGGTTTTAGAGACCAAAATTTAGAGACAAAATTATTTTTAGAGGATCAAATATTTTTGTTGTGAAAAGTGTCGTCATTATATTCTTAGCAATGAAGAATTGAACATTAGTGATTAATTATTATCTTTTTGGTATCAAATTTTTTTGTCTCAAAAAATAAACTATTTTGTGACCAAATTATTTTATTCTTAAAAGTTTATTTATTATTGACATTTTCAAAATTTTAAGCTTTATTTTTAACTTTTCAGGGCGACCTTTTAGCGACTATTCTCACAACGATATAAATTAGTCCCTAAATGTCTTTTGCAACAAAATTTTTACTTTTAGATATCAAAAAAATTGGTCTCTAAAACTCTTATATGCTATAGTGTTAGATGGTGAAAATATCATAAAATTAACAAATAATTAAATAAGATAAAAATACAAGAAATGACTTGTTAAAAAATTCTTAGAATATGTTTGGTTTGATTTTTAGAAATTTATTTTTAATTTTTTTAAAAAAAATAAAAAATCAATTTTTTTAAGAAATAAAAAATAATAATTATTTTTATTTTTATATAATTTTATCTTTTGAGTGGTTAAAAATAATTTTTACAAATCAAATATATTTTTTCATATTTATTTTTATTAAATTAGTTTTTTTTTTTAATTCTGAAATTTTTTTCTAAACAACAAATCAAACATAGTTCCAAAAAATTAATTTTTTTTCATCTAACGTAATTCTTTTGTAAATTTTATTAAGTTATCAATGGGATTGCAGCAGGAGTAATATAGTCTATTAGTTTATATTTTGGTGATATCAGCTAACTATTCTTAACGTTTACTTAACGATAAAGGTTAAATTGTTATGCGAATATGTTGGCTTTTTTGGCTTTTGAAAGTTAATAATATAAATTTAAGCGTGCCAGTAAGGATCAATCAGTCCTTACAGAATATTAATTGCCAACCAATTATCAAAAGATTGTGTTGTAGTTCCACCTCAATGAAGAAGACTTTCACTGGTGGCTTGTTTAGGAGAAATTAGTAAATAATAATAAGTGAAGAACATTTTCAAAATCTGAATTTCATTAAGTAAATAAAAACTTATAATAATCTGATTCAGCCTCGTAGAGGTTCACAACAACAAATTATTTGAAACTACTCTTAGGAAATGAAGTACAGTACAGGAATTGAAGTGCAGAAATGTAAAGAACTGTAAAACTGGAAGGAAAATGAAGTAAATAAACTGGTTTTTTAATCTGAGACCGAGGGGCTTATTTTGGGGCCTTCCTTGCTATTTATACTTCTCAATGGTAACCGTCGAAGTGGGCTTCTAATTGTTAAAATGTCCTCCCACGATTGCTAAACATGCTCTCTCAATGTCAGTCCCACTACGCCACTCTTATAGTTAGGTTTCCCTCCTGATTTTGAATTTAAACTTATGAGTAACTGTTAGGCCACATCATCTTGTATCTCTCGACTATTCCAGTGCTACGCAGATCCATTAATACCAATACGAACTGCCACGTGTCAGACTTTGATTAGCAACTTGCATTAATTCCCTAAATTGTCTTTTAGGTGCTACCTGTCACTTTGTGATTGGCTTTTACAAATTATACAGCCAACATTACCCCCTGCACTAATATACCCAATACTTGGTGCTATTAGTGGACTAGTGCATTCTACCCACGTTCTAGGACGTGCATGGACTCTGTACATTCTGGAAGTATAATTGCTTTTTGAATAATGAAGCAGTGAACTTTATTAAATCCTGGTGCTTTGCACTTCCATTCTTTGAGTAAACGAAAAGACTGTTACATCTCCAATGGCCAATCACACCTTCTCTTACATTGATCGAGCATACAAGGAGTCTTTGGAAGATGATTGTAGGCCTTAAAAGAACCTCAATGCATTTATTGGCTACACCTATCCGCCTCCATTTATACAAGTCATGGAAGTTTTTGCAAATTACCAACCTTTAGACCAAGAATCTATTAACTACGAACCTTTGGGGCAAGCATTTGCAGAAATCGATCTTGGAAGCTTCTCTTCTGCCTTACCACTGTCCGCATGTGACAAAGCCGCTTCTTCTTCCTCTCAGTCCACTGGCTTGGAAAGTTGGTCAAGACCTGATAAACCCCAACTAAGGAATCAGATTCATCATTGATTTGTTGAATTCGATGAACCCCTTTCTATTTCTCCTTCTACTCAGAGCTCAATGGTCTACCCTTATGTACCTATTGATCACCAACGCAGTTTGGAGGACAACTTGCTTGTGGCGTGGTACACGTCTTCTATGCCAGCGAAGATAGTGCGAGAGACTCCTCATCTAGACGAAGCACAGGGATACAATCCGTCATTCTTGGCTAAGAAGACAAAACTTTGCTCTTCTGACTGGCTCAAATGCGTGAATAATCCCCAGTTCCCCTCTTCCTTCGAGATGGATCCCTCTACACCTCCTTTCCCTCAGAATCCTCATTGGATGGAGGAATTGAAACTTACTCAGTTCCAGAATCAATTTTTTGCTTCCTATTAACCTCCAGCTCTTCCAACTGCATTTGAGCGATACCAAGCTCAACTTATGCTTGCTATCTTCTCTCACTTGCCTTTCAATGTTCTTGGAGATGAGATGCCTCTCAAAAACTTCCAATGGGCCTGTGATGTTATGACTCGGGGTCGTGTTCTCAACCCTATTGCCCAGGCAGAGCTTCAAGCTTTTTTGGATCAACTTCCACTCTTTCTTTATTGGTACAATATTTCTTTGGCTACCAGTGACTCTTTAGACGAAATCACAACCAATTGAATTCAGACTCAGTACGAAGCAAAGAACCTTATTGAAGAATATGATGACTTAAAGAATAAGGATTCAGCGTACTGGGATGTTTTAAATATGGACGAAATGGAACAAGGCTTAAAAGAGATAGAGTTCGAGGTGAAGGCTGAATAGCTTTTTCACCAAATAAGAGCATACTAGCTGCAACAACCTAGCTTTGATAGGATAGAAAATAGAATAAAGAAAGAACATAAGTTCATTGAACACCGCTGGGTTAAATTTAATGAACTTGTTACTCTTTCTATTCCCTATTATTATGAAATCGAATTCGTAGCCAAGTAGGCTTTTCTAATGTAATTACTTACATATCAATAAAACTAGGGTTTTCTTTCCCTATTTGGCATGATCTGGTTTTATGTTCCAATTGCATGCGTGTGACCGTTTTATTCACATAATTCAAATAAAATTATAGTTTCGAATTAACCAATTTTTGCTTCGAAGCCTGATTTGAACATCTCTAAAGAATGGAATGCTTGAAGCCTGATTTGAATATCCCCAAAGTATAGAATACAATTGACAATCTTTGCCTTAGGTCATCTCATTCCAATCGCATGGTCAACATAATTTAACAGCTTTGAATTAACCAGCTTTTGTATCAAAGTTACTTTTAAGCACTTTGACGTACTTTTAAAAGTAACAATGCTGCTTTCCAAAAAAAGGTTTATTTTGACAGAAAATCTCAAAAGGAATTTTTCATGTTCAGGCAAGTCTTTTTGGATTTTGATCCTTTACTTGACTTGGTACTGGCTTTCCAACTTTGAAGTCTAGAACATTAAATAAGAATCAAATTCCAGCTACAAAATATTTTAAAGTTCACTTTGAAGGATTTTATCTTTTACAAGAAACACAAAATCAAGTCCTCAATCCCTTCGAAGCAGACCAAACCTAAACATTCTTGCCCTCGTAGGCATAAAATGTGCTTCAAAGTAAACTACCTGCTCTCGAAGCCCTACCTGGATGTTTGACATCTGGCTTTGGAGCCAAGTCCTGGCTTCGAAGCCAAATATTTGTTTTTGAAGCCAATCAAAGTGTTCGAGATACGTTTCCCTCCCAAATAATCACCCTTAAGAGAAACTTTCCATGTTGTACTTTTAGGACTCCTATAAATTTTAAGACAAAGGTTTAAACTCATATGGGTTCCAAAATCAGGCAAACAGTTATCTCGGGGTCTTTTTACCCATTTAGACTGATTGGGCATCTTTCGGACAGAAAGATTTAAAAAAAAAACCCTTTCCCTTCGCGCTTTTAACTTACTTGCTCACCCAAAACGTAAACCCTTCATTTCTATTGCTCTCTCCTCCTCTTTACTCTTTTTCTCAACTTCACCCTCCAAAAACTTCTGCTAATGGCTTCTTCCTCCTTGAAAGTACCAGTTATGGAGCGCATAAGCCCATCCATAACGTTGAAGAGGGTCATTGCTGAAGAGTGTGAGAAATACAAAGCTAGCGAACAAAGCGCTATCGATGGGCACATTTTCATTACCCATCATCACGAGTAACAAGAATATGTTCTTGGGCCCATTTTTAGGAAGGCTCCTACTCGGCTTCCTACTTTATACCCGCGTTTGGAGAAACACTACCTTCTCTATGAAGGTGGTTTGGATTGGGGAAGCTAGAGGATGAACAGACCCCATTGCTGCTGGCCCATAGTAAGGCTTGAATGGGAAGAATGGTAAGATTGAGTTATTCCCGCCTGGTTATTGGATCTCTAAGAACTTTGTCTCTTCAACGCCCTTCAACTATCTAGGTTCACTATTTCGGAGGATCCATTTTTAATATCTACTACTCTTTGTTTTTGGAACTCTGTTTTTAATTTCCTCCAATTTAGATGTGGTATGATGGCCCCTACTGTCCTTGACATTTGCCACCTTTTAGGGTTATCCCCTACTGGCACTCCCTTTGGTCCAGATTATCCTAACCTTAACGTCTCTTCTTTTATTCCTTCTCTAAACTCATTCTACAGTGACTTTGTCAAATCTGAGAACAAAAAGGAAAGACTTGTAATTGATAGGGAACTCTTTTCTTTTTTATTGTATTAGCTTTGTAAATTCCTCTTTTGTACCTCTTCTCAGAGGATTATGCCTGAGTTTGCCCCTCTCGCTAAAGCTTTTGTTTTGCATAAAAAGGTAGCTTTAGCTCTATATGTTTTGGATCATGTCTACAGACCTTGCTCCCAATTTTGTGAAAAACCCATGGATGCCAATCAAGGAGGCCCATTTTGGATACTCCAACTTTGGCTTTTTGCATACTTCATTGACTTGCACTCTAAATGTCTAAGATTTCAATCACCAGACCCTACCTCTTACGGCATGAAGTTTGCCAGGGTCTCTCTTTATCCTTCCAATTTTGCATTCTACTTTTATTTTTTCCATCGATTTCCAGCTTCCCCTTCTGGCCTCTTTTTCTGTCCCTTCGAAGCCAACATTGGACCAACCTGGTTGAGGGCCTTTTTGGGTGACAAATCCTGCTCTAGGCCTCAACACAAAGATATATGGGCTTTTATTCTGATTCCGAGGGAGCTTTTCATTGGCACTGTGAATCCTAGAGCTTATAAGTGTATTTCTGAGCCCTACTGCCCTGCCCAATTTGCTAGGCAATTTGGATTCACTCAGGGGATTCCTATCCCTCTCTGTAGCTAATCTAACTCAAATCTTGTAAGCAGAGAACTGAAAGTTTCAAGGTCCAGATTGGAGGAAGAAACCTCCAAGTTGATCCAAGACTTAATTGATTTTGAATACTTACCTTTCGTTCCTCAAGGCAATACATTGAAAAGATACCAGAATTGGTGGATGGCCAATATGGAGGTACACTTGACCATCCCTCATCAAGATTTGTTAGTGGGACTAGATGTGCCTCAGGCCAAGTCCAAGGAGACTGGGCTCATCACTCCTTCTATTACTCCTGCTATCCCAACTCTTACTCTTATTGCCACAGAGGCTGCTCTTGCTACCTCTCCTCCTCTTCTTAGAGTCACCAGGGCTGCTTCAAAGAGAGGCATGCACTTCCACTTTTCCTTTCTTTTCTCTTTATAATGCCTTGCTCATCTACTTATAGCTTTCTTTTTGCTGCAAGAGCTTCACATATAGACTCCCCTCAGAGAGCTTAAGCCCTAAGCATTCTTAAAGACAAGCCACAATAGCAACAGAAGAAAAGGAAACTTATACTTGATCCTGAAAAGGATGAGGTACCTGAAGTCCCTACAGAAAAGGAATAAGAAACACCATTTAAGAGAAGGAAGAAAATAACAGTCACCCCCTCTGACTTCATTGATGACCCTACTCATCAGGCAGCCACCAAGACAGTAGAGAGTGAGCAATCAAAGGAATTGGTAATTTTACAGAGGTATGAGAAAAGGAGGCAACAACAGATATTAAGGAATGAAGCTGCTGCTGCTGATACACTTCAAAGGGAAGCTGCAAGGAGGCAACAAACTGCCGAACATTATGCTCTTCGTAGTTCTTCAATCATTACCACTACTACGTTTAAGGCTGGTAATTTCCTTTAGTTTCTTTAGTAATTTCCTTTCCTAAGTTTTTAGCAATAAAACTTACCATTGCTTCTTATTTTCTGTCTTGCAACAACAGTTACTTCACCTCTTTCTTCTTCGACAATGGCTTCTTCTGTCCTGTTTGAAGTTAAAAGGCCATTAGAGGTAGCCTCGAAAAGGAGGAAGAAGATCAATACTAAAGTGTCCTTAAGTGTAGAGCCCATCTAGATAATACTTCCCCTTCCCAGCTCTACATTTTCCATACCTTTTTTGAGGCAAGCCATTCCTATTTCTTTATGCCTGGGCTTAACTCCATATCTACCTCATCTAACCTTTACCTTAGCCTAATTTACTCTCCCTAAAATCCTGGCTACTCTTTCATCACCTGAGAAGGCCCTAGTTGTCACCTCATCAGTGATAGTGTAGACCGCCCGAACTTCCTCCGCGCACCCCCCTTTCGGAGAGGGCACGAATTGGTTCCTGCTACTACAGTTCGGACACTTGTCACGGTTCTGAATCTAATCTCACAAAGTGCAATGTAAGACTGATAAATCACCAAAGAGTCCAATCCAGCAAATCATTTTGGAAAATCAGATTTTGAATCAAAAATGCCAAACTAGACTGCTTTACCAAATTACAGAGTCGCCACCTAAATATTTTTTTTTGAAAAATTTAGGAAACCCTGACTCGTGCCAAAAGCCATGTGTCCGTCATCACCAAAGTTGCCTCAGCTCGGGAACTTGGGTACGAGGGGGAAAGGTCATGAAATGATCACCCTTGCTCGCCCGATCAAAGGATCAGCCTCTACTAAGCATGATATGTTGTTTTATAGACACATGTGTTCTTATTCCGATTGTTAGCTATCTTTACTATGTGATACGCACAGCATACAAGTATAGACTGAATCACAAGAATTGGAACAAAACAACTCATGTTTGTTTGTGAAAATGATTTGAAATTGCCACTCGCAAGTAGGCTAAAGCGCGGATTTGCCACCTTCAAGTGGGCTTAAAACATGATGATTTGCCACTTCGCAAAGTGGGTTTAAAACTCACATTTGATGAATTGTCCCAATTCAGGAAATAAAGCCTTCATCCACTGGCATTCATGCAATTAATCACTTAAGCAAATAGCCTCATGGCAAGCATGCTATCATGTCAACACTCACACTCGTGCAAGTATGCTAAAGCACAAACACTCACAGTGTACTCCGAGCCAAAACAGAGAACTAATTAGAAATCAATGCATGATCTTAACTATACAAGATGCCTAATACAACACATGTAATAATGCAACTAAATAGGCTCGGCTATCTAAGATGGCATATGAATGTAACACTTGATGACATGCTTTGAAACACGTATTCAAGTAAGTATATTGAAATACGATGCAGTTTGAATGATGCGTCGAGCCCGGTGCATGCAATACAAATGAATGAATGCAAACATACAAAGCATAAGGTATGCTAATTGAAAATGATCCCTAATCTAACCATTGAATGCGGGTAAATAAAAGGGAGAAAGACGTGGGGTTGGAAGACATGCACACACACACGCACACTTATTACAACATTGCCCTCGCAAGGAGGGTCCGAATAAATAAGCTAACTAGCTACGCTAATTAAGCTAATTATTACAAGCCAACTAATTAACTATGCTAAGCTAATTAATTACAAACCGAATTGAATAACTAGTTAACACTGAGCTAATTAAATAGTACAGACCAAATTGAATAATCAACTATGCTAAGCTAATTAAAACAATAAAATGGCCTCGCGGGCAAGGGAGACATGCATGCTCGGTTGGCGTTCGCTTGAAAATCCATCGCTTTGCCAATAGTTGCCTCTGTTTACACTCGCCTTAACCTCCGAACATTGAACCAATCCTCCAGACTGCCTCTGCCTCAAAACAGAATCATTTTTGCACAAAAACTGGGCTGATGGCCGGTCAGCCACAAAAAGTGGCTGCCAGCCACCTCAACTGGCCGGTCGGCTAGTTGGAGTGGCCGGTCAGCCACTTATTTTCCAGGTTGCTGGTTTTGCTGCAACAGAGAACAACAGAGGCACAGCAATGTATTTGCAAGGAAATGTGTGTACGACCACCCTCCTTATCATGTCTCAAGCTCAAAAGAGTGCGGCACTTGGCTTCCGAGCCACCAACCAAGCATTTTCAATGCATGGTGGCCAAGAACCAAGCTTGTACAATGTTGATGAATGCACAAATAAGACTCGAAGAGCCACCACCTCATCATGCATGATCAAAGGGGACGACGACCAAGAAATGTGACACGTTTCATCACTTGGAGTATGAAACGTCCTACATTTCTCATGTTTGGATTAACGTCCGATCCAAACACATGCAATGCAAACAATATGCTTATCTTGCACAAGTTTTACTTTACTCAATTCTTGTTTACACATTTTACATTACCAAACCATTATTTAATTGGTTAAGTCCAATGCGCAAGTCTTCTAAGGATAGGAGGTTAACCAAAAGAGTGATTTAGGACATGAGAGGGATTATGCCTTTGACTAGGAGGAACCCTCAAAAGAGGGTTAAAGTCATTTAAGCACAAGCCCTCCTCATGTTTAAACACAAACTTGAGGCCAAACAACTCTCAAAACAAATTGAAAAATGAAGAAATGAAGAAGGTTGCAGATGTTTTTAATGTTGAAATGGCATGAGAAATAACATCACAACATGTAAGTAACACATACACAACATGTTAAGGGCCAAAACAATGAGACTAATGAAGGGCACAATACTAGAAGCATGCAATGCAATGCTCAAATGATTAAACCAGCCCAAAACAGAGCTGTACCATGCCAAAATAGTGGCCTAATCATGCTGAAATTAAGGCACAAAAGGCAAGAGAAACATGCTCATATGTTGGCTCATAAACAAGGCATAACACACAACTTTCAAAAGCAATGAAGAAGTGGAATATCTGAGAGTGTGACAAGGCTACATGCACTGAAATCATGTGCAAAATGATGCTATGGCATGTAAACAATCCAAGCAAAGCATGCTAAAGGCCCCAAAACTCAAAGCTAGTAAAGAGCATGACACTAGAAGCATGCAATATCAAGCTCAAACAACCAAACCAGCTATGGAAAGACCTAAAACACATCAAATCAGAGACTGAAATGTCCTGAGATAATAGCATGAAAAACGAGAAAATCATGCTCATGTATTGGCTCATAAACAAGGCATAAAACACAACTCTCAAGAGCTATGAAAGAGTGAAATATGTGAGAGTGTGACTACACTATATGTACTGAAATTACATGCTAAATGATGCCAAAACACATAATCATCACATACACAACATGTCAAAGGCCTCAAAACTCAAAGCTAGTCAAGGCTATTTACACTACAACTATACGAAGCAAAGCATATATGACCGAGACCATCCAAATCAGAGTTAAAGCATGCTAAACCATGAGCAAAAATGTGTTGGAGCCAAGCTAACACATGCTAGAATGATAGACTAACTCATTAAGCATGTTAAACTAGTAAGCAAAATTGCACTACAAGTGCAAGATACAAATAACCAGTGACTAAACCAACCAAAAATAAGCTTAAACATGTTAAAATATAGCCAAAAACATGCTGAGATCAAGCCATTACACTGTAGAAAAACATGCTCAACTACTAAGCCATCAACACATGTAAACAAAATATGAGGAGGGGGAATTACGCCCTCCTATTTTGGACCTCAAGACCAAGTTTCTACCACTGAAAAACCTCTGAGTTTCAGTGGCAGAAAGACCAAACAAAGGGTGCCTTAAAAGCTTTATAGGATGGCACCAAACTTAGCAAATAAAGCCACAAATGAGGGTGGACCACCCTAACTCCAAAAGGGCCTCAAATAACCATTTTTAGCACTTAAAAATAGAGGTTTTTGCAGTTGACAACTAGGCCCAAAGTAACATGGAAAGGTGGCCAAGATGGTGTACAAAAATAAGCTTAAAAGAGGAATATGCTCACCCTTGAAGGACAACAGCAAGACAGCAACTTTTTTGAGCCAAAACCAGCTTTAGGAAGTCCAAACAAGCCTTAAGGAATCTCAGCTCCAAGGTCAAGATGTTTGGCTAAAGGGTTGTAGGTAAAATATGTGAAGAACACTCACTTCCAAGCACAATATAGAGAGAGAGGGAGAGAATTCTAGAGAGAGTGTGCAATTTGGACTCTGAATTTTCTGAACCTCAAACAAGGGGGAGGGGCTTCTCTTTATATAGAAAAAGTAAGCCAAAGTTTCCTTGACAAGCTAGAAGCTTGTTTGAATCCATCCATACACGTGTATGGAGGATACACTCAGTGTGCAACAGCTGGCTCAAAAGATCTGAAAATATCTGAAAAATGAGAAAAATGGCCGTCGGCCACTTCAACTGGCTGGTCGGCCACTTTAACTGGCTGACCGGCCACTTCAAGTGGCTAGCAAGGAGAAAAAGTGGCTGACAAATGCCAAAAGTGGCCGGCAGGGCCCTTTTCTCCCTCCAGGCAAGAGGCACCAAGGTCTAGCCCAAAAACAAGGCCAAAACATAGAGGATTTAGAGGCTCAAAGACAAGGCACTTAGCCAAGAACTTCAGGCACTCAAAACGAGCACAAACATGCACAATCATTGCGTGCACAAACGATGACGTCTAAGTTTTAAGGTCGGTCAAAAATGGGGTGTCTACAGATAGCTGGTGCTTCCAGAGAAGATACTAGTACCTTACCAATTTCTTGTCCACCACCACCATCCAGCTCTAGTCCCTCTTCTCTTAACCTACTGGTGGTTAGGACTATAGACACTGCCAAGGACACTTCAACCCCTTCTCCTATCCCTATGCAATCATGTCTTCCAGACCTTTTTACACCTTCTATGTCAATAGAAGAGATGGACATTTTTAAAGCCTAGTTGGCTAGCCTTTTTGACACACCTTCAACCACTCCAATAGCCAGTAATGAAGCTGAGCCATTGGTCCTTGCTAACTCCCTCTTGGAAATTTTTGAGTGCTCTTCAACCATCAACAGATTTTCCTTGCCTCCATTAGACTTAGGCACCTGTTTGGAATTGTTGACATCATTTTCAAGGATCTCATTCGAAGCCTTACAAAGACCCATACTTAAGAATGGTTTCCTCCAGTGCTGCAAAGTCATTGAGCAATCCAATATGGCCATTTCAAGCCACTCATTCCATGCAGCAGCTGCTATAGATTTCTATGTCAACATTTGCCACATTGCTAAAGCTGTAGAAGAGAAGCTATTAAAAGAAAAGGAATTTGTTTTCCATATACATACTGAGGTATTTGAATTGAAGAGACAACATTCCTCTGCTTCTTAGTTTTGCATTCAACTCTTGGAAAAAAAGGCCCACTTAGAAGAGGAGTTAGCAGCAGTTAACCTAGCCTTGGATCGAACTGCTACAAAGCTGCAGATCACCAATTAAGGGCTAGCTTCCCGTAAGAAAGACATGGCTACAACCATTCAGTTGTTCCCATCCCTTAGGAGTAGAGTATCAATTATAAGGGAACAACTGAAGCATTGTATTGATTTTTGGGCCAATATATGGCTTCATGTACTTAACTCTTTATGAAATGAAATCCTTATTTATTATTTGATTGTTTTCATACTCTTTTGTTTAGCATTTCTCACACTTCTTGTGTTTCCCACACAGTTAGATAATAAGGCTTCAAATATCTGCCATTTATTTTCTTGGGATATACATAACCATTTAGATTTTTCAGATGGTATGCTCCCCCAAGCAAAACTCTATGGACTTGATATGGTCCTTTCTAATTAGGTGACCACTTACCAAATTTATGGCTTTTAATTCCTATTGGGAGTATTGTTTTCTACACCAAATCACCTTCATCAATGCTAATATGCTTAACCTTCTTATTATAGCTTTTGGTTGCCTTTGTCTTTTGGAACAAAATATTATTTAATGCCAAAATTCTAGCCTCATCTATATTCTCTAATCCCAAGAACATGCTCTAATGATATTGCTCAAAAGTTAACTAGTCCTAGCATTTCACCCTCAAGGACCTAATGTTAATCTTCACAGGCAACACTGCATCATGCCCATATACTAAGGCATAAGGAGTGACCCTAGTACTTGATCTTGAAGAAGTCCTATAAGCCCATAATACATCTAAAAACAGGTTATGCCAATCCCTATGATTGTCTTCCACAACTATTTGTATTCATTTTTTCAAGGACTTGTTAGATGATTCTGTCTGACCATTTGCTTGTGCATAATGAGGGGTAGAATTAATAAGACTAATTCCAAATTCTGCTGTGAAAGGTTTTACCATCTTTCCATCAAATACACTCTCATTATCTATAGTTATGGTCTATGGGATGCCAAATATGTGAATCAAATCTTTAATAAATCCAATAACTTCAGTTTGACCCACAGCCTTATATGGTTTAGCTTCGACCCACTTAGTGAAGTAATCTGTGGCCACTAGGATGAAACAATGATGCTTCGAAAAGGGTGGATGTATTTTCCCTATCATATCCATAGCCTAACCTTTAAATGGCTAAGGCTTCACAACTGCATACAAATCAGTTATTGGTACATGTCTTATCATGCTATTCTTTTGGCATACCTGGCAACCTCTAGCATACTCTATACAATCTTTAAAGATGATTGGCCAATAATAAGAATGCCTTCGAAGCAACCATCTCATCTTCACACCAGGTTGATGGGCACCACAAATATCTTCATGGACTTCAGCCATGGCTGTCAATGTCTCCTTTGGCCCTAGACATTGCAATAACAACTCATATGCTCTCTTTTTATAAAGAGCATTACCATACACTATGTATTGCATAGACTGTAATTTAATCTTTCTGCTGGCCTTCGAAGATGGGCCAGTTAAGTACTACATGATTGGATGCCTCCAATCTTGATCTTGTAAGTCATTATGATTGACTTCCAACACAACATTCCTTTAAGCTAAATGTGGTATAAATTTTTGATATGTTGCTTGACTTATGTTCAATTGAGTGTCATTCCTCTTTCTGAAATTCGAAGCCTTCTGAGCTACATCATTGGCTTTGTTATTCATGAACCTTGGGATATAAGTCACATTTGCTATTTGAAACTGAGAAAACAAATGTAATACAACAACATAATATGGTAACATGCTTGCACTTTGACATTTGAAAATTCCTTTCACTTGGTTGACTACCAATTGAGAATCTCCAAATATATCAACCACATGAGCTTGTAATCCAATAAGTATTTTCAGTCCTATTATTAAAGCTTCATATTCAACTTGATTATTGAAACAAGTAATTTCATCAACCCTGAAACCATGTGTGGTTTCTACCCCCTGTGGTGACTTAATTACAACACCAATTCCAATCAGACCATTGGCCTTTGATCCGTCGAACCATATCTGCCATGGCTTAACATTGACCATACCAAGATCTATTATCTCCTAGCTTCCTATTTGACATGGATGATCTGCCAAGAAGTTAGCCAAAACTTGTCATTTTCCTGCCTTTTGGGGGACATATTCTAGATGAAATTCTGATATAGCTAATATCCATTTGCCAATTCTTCCTCTCAACATAGGTGTAGATAACATGTACTTAACCAAATTTGTGATTGCAACTACCAAAACAACAGTAGGCAAAAGATAATATCTTAATTTCATTGTTGCAAAGTACAATGCAAGGCACAACTTTTCTACACCTGAGTATTTACATTCACAAGAATTTAAAAACCTACGAAGGTAATAAACTGCTTGCTCCTTGCCTTCTTAATTGTCCTGGACTAGGAAAACTCCCAATGAATCTTCTATTGCAGCAATGTATAACTTCAAGGGCTTGTCGCTCCTTGGCGGCATCAACACTTAGCCAAGTAGGCTTTAATTCCTTTGAAAGCAGCTTGATACTCTACTGTTCACACAAACTTCTCTTCATCTTTCAATTTTAACAAAGAAAAAAATACTTTAGTTTTCCCTGTAGTGTCAGAAATAAATCTTTGAAGAAAATTAACCTGACCAAGGAACTTTGGTACTTCTTTCTTACTTGATGGAGGTTTGGCCTCAATGATGGCTTTGGCTTTATTCTGATCAATCTGTATTCCTTTCTTGTGCACAACATACCACAAGAATTTTCCAGCTGATACACCAAAAGCACATTTGAGAGGATTAAACTTTAACTTGAAATTTCTCATTCTTTCGAAAGCTGCTACCAAGTGAACCAAGTGTTCCTCCATAGACTGGGACTTTACAACAATATGATCAATGTAACACTCTAGGTATCCTCCAACAAGATCATGAAAGATAGTATTCATTACCCTCTAATATGTTGCCCCAGCATTCTTTAGAGCAAATAGTATTTTTACCTATTTGAAGGTGCCAATATTCTCAAAACACCTGAATGCTATCTTGTGGACATCCTCCTCTGCAATGTAAATCTGGTTGTAACCTGAATGCTCATCCATCATAGACAAAATCCTGTGTCTTACTGAACTTTCTACCAATAGATCCACTATAGGTATGGGGTATTCATCTTTTGGAGTTGCCAAGTTCAGATTTCTAAAATTGATGCATACCCTCATCTTGCCATCCTTTTTAACCACAGGCACAATGTTAGACAACCATTTTAGCAGATTTCTAATGAAGCCTGCTTTAAGGAGCCTAAGAATTTCCTCCTTCACTTTTTGAACCACTTCAAGGCTCAGCCGTCTTGGCTTCTGCTTGTGTGGTTTGAAGTTAAGCTTCATAGGGAGCCTATGTTCCACTAATGACCTATCCAACCTTGGCAGTTTATTATAAGACAACGCAAAATAATCCTTATATTTCTTTAGGACAACCAACAACTGGTTCCTGCCAATAGAACTTAACCAAGCACTGATAAAAGTGGATTGTTGTGCAGAACCTTCCTCTAAATTGATTTCTTCCAAAGGGTCTTGTACTTGAGCACTTACTAATGCTTCTCCTTCAACTTCTTCTACCTTCGAAGCAACTTCTTTGCTTTGTTCCGCTCCCACCTTCTCTAGTTCAACATCTTTGCCTTATTTCTCAGACAAAATATGTCCATAAGGCTTCTTTTTTCTGTATTTTCTGGACTTTTGTTTCAATGTCCAATGCACAGTACTTATCAAGGGTCAGAGGCCTGACCTTTTGTTGCACCTGATTACAGCCAACCACTATGGCTTTCTTCTCTCGTTCTTGAATCTTCTGGACTATTGATTTTATATCCAATGCTGGAAACTTGCCTAAAGCCAAGGGTCTGGCTTCTTGGGTCTTAACTTTTTACCTACAACCAGCCATCGTTGTCATCCTGGTGACGAACTCTTCATCAGCACTCTCTTGCACTAAGTGCTTCAGGTATGCTACTTCTTCATCAGTCGTCACTTCGGCTATTCTATCAGGCTTTCTCACTATGCTGAGTGGTGTCATTCATTTAGTATATAACTTAGCCTCTGCAAAGTCAGCACAAGCAATAAAAGGTTGAGGGTTTGCGTTGATCTCCTCTGTCTCTCCATTACATAGGGCCATCATTATTTTCTGATGTAGAGAGAAAGGCACACATTTGTTGGTGTAGATCCAATCCCTGCCAAGTAAAACATTATACTTGGCATTACTATCTATAACAAAGAATGCTGTCATGCAATCTCTGGTTCCCACACTCAAATTGATGGGCAGGATGCCCTGAGTCATCTGTTTATCCCCAGTGAAGCCAGCAATGGTTGTGCTAGTTGCGATTAATCTGGGGTTTCTTTTTCTTAATTTCTTCAAAGAGGACTTTAAAAGCAAGTTCACTGTTGCCCCATTATCCACCAACACCCTGTTCATTTGTATCCCATCGAAATAAGCCTTGATATACAAGGGCTTAACGTACTGCGTCATAGATGTTGTAGGATACTCGAAGAGATACGAGAGATCAATACTCACCTCCTTACTTTCATCTTCAGTTTCCATTGGTGTGGCCACTTCAGACTCGTCTTGAATCATGCTAACTTGTGAATCTTCACTAGAAACTGGAATAGGGTCATCTTCCTGACCCTCTTGGTTTCCATCTTCAGCCTGGAACTCCCGTGACAATATATATACCATGTTTATTGACACTGGAGGAAATGAGCCAAACTAAACTGCTGGTTGTACTTGTTTCTTTTCCAAACTAACTTGTTCAGTTATTTCGGAAGCGTCTTCCATGTTACACTCTGGTATCTCAATACTGGTGACTTCTTTCGAATCAACTCGTTTGTGGTCTGCTCCTGTTGGCTTTTCGACTAAAAAGGTCTATTCAACCATGAAGGCTTCAAACATCTCATCTTCATCAATTTCTTTCCTTTGGCCTAGTTCAACTTCTCCTTCTGTCTCACTGTCGCTTTCCATCAAGGCCTTTTCAAGACCTGCTAAGCTAGATCTTTCCTTGACTTTCAGTTCAGTGTGAACCCTAGCTAATTGCTCTCTACTGACACTTTTTTTGTTCTGATGAGCCAATTTTGGACTTTCTTTTTCCTTTGTCTGGGTTTTTGACTAGGCCAATGAAGAACTCTCTCCACTTTCCTTCAGATTCTTTTAGTACTAGGTGTACCTTCGCTGGATCTTCCTCCTTTGATACCTAGAGATTACTGGAACTATATTTAGTTCCTTTGTTTTTGGGTGCTTGAGTAATACCTAATTATTTGGAGCCACCAAGGGAGGTTTAATCATTCTGCCCTTATCTCCAAAAACATTTTTCTGTGCAGGTATTTCCTTAGGCTTGTTCTACATAATAAACTAGTCTGGCACCCCAAGTGCCTACGAACTCACTAGCTCACTTGCTGAACTTACTTTCCCAGTCTTTAAAGTCACCTTCAGAGCTAACTGTTGAGGCCAATCACTGGCTTTGGCACTCTGTCTCAAGCCTAATTTAGGCATTCTTTCAGGGTAATTACCTTGCATCTTGTTCGAAGTTGACTTTTGAGGCCAATTACTGGCTTTGATTCCCTGACTTGAGCCCAATTCAGGCCTTCTCTCATGATAATTGCCTTCCATCCTATAATAATTGGGTGGTCTGAACTCATGCAGAGGTCTCTTACCCTTGGATTGTATTTTAGTGGTTGGTGGTCCAGTCAAGAATGGCTGCTGTCGTGGACCAGTTGGGTATGGCCTATTGTTGTAGGTATTGGTTGGCTTAAGACGTCTCTGTACATCCTTATAATACTGTTTCCTATCAATTAGGAGCCTTTTCAACCATTTGTAAACTAACTTGCATCTGGGACACATCTGTTGCATAACAGCTGCCTCAAGAGAGTCATTATCCAGTGTTTCCTCACTAGAGTCATCCTTTTGGTCCGCAAAGCTCTGTCCATTTGCTGGTGAACTTCTGGTATCCTTCTTCAAAGCAGACTGGTTGGCAACATGCATCTGCACATTAACCTCCTCCAATTCCTTCAAGGATAGGTTTTGAAAATTTAGCACGCCAACATTGGCTGTAACCTCCCCAGTCTCTAGGAACGGGTGTCAATCCCCATAGCTTTCTCTGCTTTGGTTGGAAACTTTAAACTCTCCTTTCGAATATATTCTTGGATCATGTCCTGAAAAATAATACGGTTTTTAGTTGAATGAGACCAAGAATTATGCCATTTACAATACATTTTCCCTTTAAGTTCTTCTGGGGTAGGCATCTTAACTCCCTTTGGTAACTTTAGGAAATTTACTACAAGCAAATGATCAAAAATGTCATTTACTTTTGTTAAATCAAAAGAATACTTCCTATGAAGGTCTTTCTTTTTAAACTACTAGTCTATTGTGGTGCCCTTCTGAATTAAAGCCTCACAAGTCATAGGTTCTTTCCCTACGATTTCTGCTGCATCAATTTCATAATTAGGATCCCTATAATAAGTCTTATATGATGCATTACTTCGATCCTGTTCTTCCTCAAGTAAAGATTCATATCTAGACACCTTATAGGTTAATTCCATTATGTCCCAAAACTCAGTTGAATCGAACTTATTTCGAAGCCTAAACTCTAAACCATTTTGAGTCAATCTCACAAATTCAGGTTTTGGTAGAATGACCCTACACTTGTTTCATGCTCTTTTGAATCTGGTAATAAATTTACCAACCTTCTCATCAGGCCTTTGACTCAACCTTGCCAAATCTGCCATGGAAACTTCAGGCTCTATTTGGAAGAATTGGGCATAAATGCCTCCTCTATTTGCTGCCAAGTTTGGATAGAGCCAGGTGTAAGGTTAATATACCATACAAAGGCTGCCATAGTTATAGAATTTGGAAAGAGTCTCAACTTCATATAATCATTATTGGTAAATTCACCATATTGTCCTGCGAACTTGGCAATGTGTTCTACTATTGATTGGTTTTCATTTCCATAAAAGCGAGTAAAGTCTGGTATTCTAAACCCCCTTAGGTATTCATACACCCTATCCACCCATTCTGGTATGGCTTTCTATATACAGGAGTCTGAAACCCCCGAGCCATAGATCTACACATTTCTCTGACAATATCAGCAATTTGGTCCTTAGGAACTATATTATGTGTTTGTTGGATTACTACTGGAGGAACAAACATAGGGTTTGGTGGAATCCCATGTACTTGAGGTCCTCTTGGTTTATGGGGAGGTATATTTAGGACTGGCTATCCCTGTGGTACTAGTTACTGTTGAGGGTATGGTTGACCTCTTTGGGCTTGTCCTGCGAAAGGACCTATGAAAGGTGCTATAAGAGGAGGAACATGTGTTGTTTTTCTCTCTGCCATAGGAAACCCTTCCAACCCCCCAGGTGTGAATTCGAACAGAGGGTTAGTAAACCCCCTTATGCCAAGCATGGTTTCGAACATGGGATTTGGAAACATTCTCATGCCATTTTCTTGTGTTGGCCCAGATCCACCAATTTGTATGGCTTCGCTGTTAGGTAATGAGATATTTTGATTTACCAAAGGCATCGAAGGAGGCTCATACCATGACAGAGGTACAGGTGATGGTCTTTCATAATTTTGATTACTAGTCCGACCATTAGTATGTCCATTAATTTGCATAGGTTGTTTATCTCTAGCTAATCTTTGTTGGAAAACATTTGAATTTTCCCCCATATGCCTTGTGATAGTTGGTTGATGGGAATTCATTCGATCCATGAAGGATGTTGCCCATCTTTCCATTGCATACATTAACTGCTATCCCATGGCATCTACCAAGCCTCCCCACGAATTCATTGACTGGGTAGACAGAACAGTGGATGGTCCAATTCCATGGCCTCGTCCAATATTTTGAACATGTGGTGCATTTTTCGAGGTGCTGTTCTGTTCGACCATAGGTTCTAATGAGATAGGTGCTTCCATAGAATGTGTTATCACATTATCCTCTAGATCAGGTACTTTTACCTCTCCCTCCACAGCTTCTTTCAGGAGTTCATTTTTTCCTTGTCTCCTACGTTTAGCCATTTTAGAGTCCTACTAGGTGTGCCAAAAATATATGTTAGTTTTTTTGGCTTTCGAAGGTTAATAATGTAAATTTAAGCATGCCAGTAAGGAACAATCAGTCCTTACAAAATATTAATTGCTAACCAATTATTAGACGATTGTGTTGTAAATCTTTCATCCTCAATAAAGAGGACTTTTACTGGTGACTTGTTTAGGAGAAATTAGTAAATAACAATAAGTAAAGAACAATTTCAGAATCTAAATGAAAACTTAAAATGATCTAACCCAGTCTCATAGAGGTTCACAGCAACAAATTATTTGAAACTACTCAATGAAGTGCAGTACAAGAATTGAAGTGCAAAAATGTAAAAAAACTACAAAACTAGAAGGAAAATGAAGTAAACAAACTGATTTTTTGATCTGAGTCCGGGGGGCTTATTCTGGGGCCTTCCTTACTATTTATACTTCTTAGTGGTAACCGTTGAAGTGGGCTTCTAATCGTCGAAATATCCTCCCATGATTGCTGAACATACTCTCTCACAGTCAGTCCCACTACGCCACTCTTGCAATTAGGTTTCTCTCCTGATTTTGAATTTAAACTTATGAGTAACCGTTAGGCCACATCATCTTGTATCTCTCGACTATTCCAGTGTTACACATATCCATTAATACCAATATGAACTGTCACTTGTCAATTGGCGACTTGCATTAATTCCCCAAATTATTTTTTTGGTGTTACGTGTCACTGCTATTGATTTTACAAATTATACAACCAACAGAATATAAATCTCAGAAATAGAATATAATTTTTAAAATTTTAAGAAAGATTTTATAATTTAACTAAATTTCAAAATAGGTGTGAGTAATTTGCCCTATAAATTTTAACGACAATGCTATGTAGCTCAAATTTTGTGGCTCAAAAGTGGCTCAAATGGCCAAAACGACGTCGTTTTGAGTACAGAACAACATAAAAATGGCCAAAACGACGTCGTTTTGGCCATTTGAGCCACTTTTGAGCCACAAAATTTGAACTACGACACATTTTCCAAATTCTAAAAGTCATACTCAGTTGTTAAAATGTCATGCTCATCGCATAAGATTCTTCACCTAATAAATTTTTTATTCATAAATGTCTGGCTCACAGCTCGAAATTCTTCGATTACAACACAATTTGTGAGGGAAAATTTTTCACCAGATTCACATCGGTTTTTGTTAATTTTAAGAAAGTTGATTAAAAGTTAATTTTTTAATTTTTTGTCTTTTAATATATAAAAATAAAATAAAATAAGAAGTGATATGATTTAAAATGCTAGGTTCTTAAATTATCCCAAAATTGTAGAACAAAACATATAAAAGAGGGATGACCTATTTGTGTGGAATTTTTCTTTTTCTTTTTTTTTCTTTTTTGATTATCAATCAATAAGAGAATAATTATAAATATAAAAAATATTTACATCAAATAAATTACTGGCCACAATAATTAAAAAGTTAACAAAACCTAACACAACTAAACTAAGCCTAAGAACCACTATTAACTACAAATAACCCTCATTATATGGAAAAAATAAACCATCACCACAAAAGATATCAATTTCTTCTCTATAGAAATTGAATCGGATATCTCACGTCACAAATGATGTTATTAAATAACCATTAAGCCAAATGAGATTGGAATTTTTTCCTTTTAAACAAAATGGATTCCATTGTATTAGTTTCTATGTGGTTTAGTTCTTTGAGACACATCAAGGTTATTAAATGAGATTCAAAGGTATAATCATATTTAACATTTGATTTGATTATAAGATTGTGAATGTCCAATTAACTTGATTTTTTTTAATTTTTTATTATGAATGATATTCTCAACGAATTCTATAATATAAATTGTTCGAATAATCAAAATAAGCATGTGTCAAACTCCCATAATTACACAGTCATATTGTAGAGTGGTTAAAAGCCAATAGATAAATTACAATTAGTACTTTTGCACTTTTATCAAAATTTTACTTTGATCATTTCATTTTCAATTATAACAATCAACTCCCTATACTTTAAATCAAATTTTAAGAATATTTATTTATCAACTTTGTTAATGGTAGATTGATGGAAGGGTGAGATTGCAAATTGACTTAAAGTGTAAGGAATTATTTTTTACAATTGAAAGTAATGGGACTAAAGTGAAATTTTAGTGAAAGTGAAAGGATACCAAGAGTAATTTATCCAAAGACAATACAAACATATGAGAAGATTAATTTGGAGGGAAATTCTATTTACACAACACATGTACCTCTTTACACCCTCTATTTGAGATTTTTTTTTTCTTCTAATTTTAACTATGTGTAAAACTACCTTTAAGGATAAAAGATAAAAATTAAATAGATTTGATTATCTCTTTACACCCATTATACTTTAATCCCTAATTCTTTTTTTCATTTCTCATTTTTTCTTCTATACTATACATCTACTTTCAAAAAGTAAGAATCATAGTGTTTTGATTATAAAAGAAAGTAATGGACGAATAAATTGTGATGAATGACCAACAAAAAAGTGAAATGGTGCGTTTTTTCTTTCTTTTTTATGTTTTCATTTCGTTTTTGAAGAGGGTTGTTCGATTTCTATTCGGTGTACCAGAATCGAACAAAATCAAATAGCCCTAGAATCACACTGTCGAACAAAAAATACAAATCTGGTAGGAGTATTTGCGGTTCGATTTTGGACAGTTTGTGGATCGGTTTGGATCCGTCCGCATGTATGCGGTTTGGAAAAAATTCAACCAGCAACCGCTCGCAGTGCGGGTTGCGGTTTGTACAGATAGGGTTCGCAGATGTTTGGGCGATTGAGGGCGGTTCGTGAATTGAACTTTTTTCAATTTTCAGATTCAATTTCAATTTCCAAATTCAATATAATATAAGATTGGTTTCAATTTCAAAAGTAATTAACAGATTCAATTTTCCTTCCATGAAGAAGTAGATTCAATTTCCTACAATGTTCACAGAGCAAACAAAAAAGACAAAAACAAAAACATTCAAAAACGATATTCTCTACAACATTTCTTTTTGTATCATGAAATTAGGGTTTGATGTGTTGGCCAAAAATATCTAGGATAGGATGAATGAAATCAATAATTCAGGTTTTTTTATAAAAAATAAAATAAAATAAAAAATCTAAGCGCGGGCAGGTTCTTGCGGATACGGGTTAAACCCGCAACCCACAATTATGTCATATTCCAAATTGCATCTATTGGTATTGTGTCTGTGAAACCGCCCATTTGTATGCGGATCGGTTTGGGTTGGGCGGGTTGGGCGGTTCAGATAACCCTATGCCCAGCCCTAATATCTGGTAACCCACAGTCGAACAAAAAATACTTGTTTAGTAACCTACTGCCAAAAAAAATATATGTCTGGTAACTCATAGCTAAACATTTTTAGTTTCATTTTTTTAACATTTTTGTTTTTTCTGCTTTGAAGGATTATGCTACTTTTCATTGTAGTAAGGCTAGTAGTGCATTGTTAATGGACTACAATCATGAATTCATTACAAATGAGGTTTGTTAGATTTATCTGCTTTCTAGTCATCTAGTACCTCTGAAAGTAAGTAATTGAATTCGTTTTCATCACCTATGTGCTAATGGATGGGATAAAGCATATACTACTTGTATTGATCTATTCTATACGCTTGTTAGCCCTGATATAGTAACTACCGAAACTATCGACATAGATGGATTGTGATAACATCTCAATGTGTTTTTATAGATGTTTGTTTTGATAGATTGAAACATATTTGTATTGACTAATTTTATGAATATTTTTATGGATGTTTGTATACTAAATATTTTTATGGATACTTGATGTTTTAAGAAAAGTGAATCTGTCAACGCATGGTAACAAATGGCTGGACAAATCTAGTTTGTTCGACAACATGACACCTGAATAATCTAAATTGTTTGGCAATGTATAACCGAACAAGCCCATCATAAATTTAGAGGGAAAAAAAAGAAGATATTTTAAGGAAACTGAATTTGTAAACGTGCGGTAACGGATGGCTAGAGAAATACAATTTGTTCGATAACATAACACCGGAGTAATTCAAAAAGAATAGGTGTAATGAGAAAAAAACTATAGGGATTTTGAAAAGGGTTTAATTTAGGATTAGTTTTGATATTATAAAAAATGTTATGAGAATTTCAATTATTTCTTAAAGGTGTAATGAGAAAATAAATATAAAGAAACAAAATTATAGTGTAAGTAGAATTTTCCTAATTTGAAATGTGAATATCATCCCTTTACAAGACACTTCTAAAAATCAACAAATTGACCCGAATTGTTTATGGAAAATACTAATTACCACTCATTGATGGTGATTAATATTGGTATATGAATGTATTAAAATTAACTTTTCTAAAAATATATATATACATAAAAAAAATTGTGTAAAAATGTATATTAAAAATTTAATTTTTATTGACATTTTTAACGAATGTCCAATAAACAATTAAGTAGCACGACCTAATGAATGATGGCATGTAAAGCCGGAAAGGCAATATTATCGTTTAATTATGTGTCGGTATAATTAACTACATCTGTATATATAATGGCAATATCATATCTGTCGTGAATCCATCTATAGTTTCTGAAGATAATTATAATTTGAATGGATTGTTTTTACTCACTAATATATTTTTATTAAATTAATTCTCTCATTTTATTTTTAGTTATGAATTTAATAATTTAATTTTAATTTTTACAAAACAATTTGCATTTAGGATAAAGAATAAGATTAATTGGCAATTAAAGAAATCAAATGAAGAAATAGAAGCAAAGTTGATCAAACAATTTCCAGCAACAACTAGCATCACACGGCCGATTAGAAAATGTGTCTTACGTGCATAAAGAAATCGAATTGGATCAATAATGCAAAACCTTATTTGTTGGATGATGTATGGGATGGATGGATCAAGATTCAATTGGATGAATGATGGATGATTTGATGCATCACAACCATGGAGAAAGCATATTGGTAGGATGATGCCAGAAGAAATTTTTATGGTATAATCAATCAGTCAAAATAATTAATCTATTGGAATTAATTTTTTACATAAAATAATCGTTTATATCTTCCAATTGAAAATACCCTTGTGTATGTCTCAATTGCGTTATACAAATTAAATCTGGAGTATTTTAGAGGATCCTTAATGCCTTAACACCTTTTTTATTTTATTATTGTTGCCTCAATTTATCTTTTAACTAATTAATTTTTCCTAAACTATCCAATCATTTCCAAAAAATTCAAAATCATTTTATTCTTTATTTCATTTGAGTGTTCGGTCATTTTTTTGAACAAACTAGTCCCTAAGGATTTGATTTCGGAGTCACTGAGACATACTACTTGGTGCCATCCTCCGTTTGGGATTACAATATTAAAATTGCAGTAATAATCAAAAAATCGTGATGATATACCAACTTAAAAAATATACAAAATACATGGTCTATCTTGTCATTTTAAAATAAGGAAAAATTAGCCATACGAAGTAAGTTGAGAAAGTTATTACACATGTATGGAAAAACTTATAATTATAATAATTAATATTGATAAAATTTATTATTAATTTGTAATTATTATTTAACTGTTACACTAATTTAAATTTTTTTTCTTTAAAATAATATGGCATGGCTACCACCTACTCTAAAAATTATAAAATATTCTCAAAATATCATATAACATTATCTACATTATACTCTTATCAAAATAAAAAATCGTAAAATGTTCCATCTCTTTAACACCACCACAACCAACCCCCCCCCCCCCCCCCCCCCACACACACACACACACACACAAACACCTCCCTCAATATCAAACTCTTCTCTCTCCTTCCAAAATTGTTTTCCACATCCCCCCCCCCCAACACACACACACACAAACACCTCCCTCAATATCAAACTCTTCTCTCTCCTTCCAAAATTATTTTCCACATCATTGAGGGCAGGGATGAAATCATAATTTTTACTTGGGAGGGGCCAACGTATACAGGAAACATACTAAGGTCTCGTTTAGAAACAGGTTAATTTAGTAATTTTTTGGCTAAATAGCTAAAAAGGTAGGTAAAAAAAACTTGTATGTTTGGGATGACTTTTTGACTAATTACGAAAAGCTATGTAAAAAGTAGAGAGAAGCCGTAATTGTTGACCTTTTGGTATGACTAATTGACTAATTGGCTAATTTAGTAACTTTTGAGCTAATTGGCTAAAAAGGTAGCATCCCAAACGAGGCCTAAGTTAATTTTGATATATTACTAATTGAATGTAATTTTTATATGAACATTGAGAAATAATTTTTGGGTAAACTATCAATAGGTATTAATAGGTTGACTTAATATCTATCAAATCGTATTGACAACAAATCTTAATAAAATTGTCACTAAAAATAAATTTTGGGGGATAATTTTTTATACATCACTAAAAATTGACAATTAGTGACTTTTTTTATCGCAGTTTTTTTAAAAAAAAAATAAATTATCACTAAAACTTACAATCAGTTACTTTTTTGTGATGAATTTTTTAAAATGTCGCTAAAAGTTAAAAATTCGTGACTTTTTTGTGTCAATTTTTTTAAACTGTCGCTAAAACTTATAATTTGTGACAAAATTTTCAAATTGTCACTGAAAATTAATAATTAGTGACATTTTTTAATATTGTTTGATGAAAAATGTCATTAATTCTCACAAGACTTATTGGACAATAAGTCTACCTATCAGGACCTACACGTAAGTCCTCCATAGTTTTTTTAGTTTTTAAAAGTTTTGAAGTATTGATTAGATCTCAGTATATAATGGAAACCGCTATTATAAGTTATTTTATGGATGGATATAATGTAGTAAATAAAAGTGAAAAATGCTTAAGACCCTTAAAACATGACCATTAAATTTATATTCAATGACATTGAATGTTACATGCCAGTTGATTTATTTAGAAATTAATCAATTAAAACTCAATCTCTGCCATGTCATTGTGGACAAATTTAAGTTTTAGGTTTCCTAGCATCGCTCATAAAAAATATACATACCATTTAATAAAATTGACATGTACCTCTTGTATTAATAAAATTGACTCAATAAAATTGATGCTATTATTTAAAATGTGAAATAATTAAATATCATTTAATTATACATTGTGAAATATTAATGAAATAAAAAGTTAATAAAGTAATTTTTATAAAACAAACAAGTCATCACATTATATATTTTATGTTGTAAAATATTTGGATAACCATCAAAAGAGATGCAATTGGAATTCTAATGAGATTTAGGCCAAAGTGAAAATAGGGAAAAGTTTTATCACACGGGAAGTGTGGTATGTCATGTGCCAAACTACATGGTGTGATGAATAGTAGTGAACAGTGAAGTTTTATCACCTATAAATAGGTGAGTTTGCATTGTAACGAAGATATAGAAAAATTGTGTATTATATTATTTTCTCTTCCATTGTGGCTGTCATGACCCGAACCCGCCCCTATGGGTTAAGACCATAACCGGCCAGTAATCACGAGATTACCTACGGCCTCAAACCAAATAAGACAAAACTCATCAGAGTAAAGGGGCCAAACGGAAGCAAACTTAAAACTTTGTCCATAGAGTTGTGCTTATATGCACATCATAACATTCCACATTCACATATGTTAATAACTCACAACATAAAGTATAGTAGCATAAGGTTCTGTACAGACAGGATCATTCAAATCTAAGTCAGCCAAACAAAACTATACACAGACGTATACCGAAGTCCTCGCCAACATAACAAAATACACAGAAAGGCAAAAAGGCGAAGACGTGTCTCGTGCGTGAGACGCAAGGGCTGACTCTTTAAAACTTTGGTTGTTCCATATAGACTTCACTGAGGCTGGGTCTGGACCTCTCTTGGCTCACCTACAAACACATGAATGAGCGTGAGCGAAAGCCCAGTGAATAATATTAAATAAAGAATATACATTGGAACAATATACATCAAACGACCTTGGCCCAATTTATATTTCTAACTAATACATACATACATAGACATATGTAAGTTAAATAACTGCGGTTCCAAACACATCATACAGCCTCGGGCCCAATTCATTCGTATCATTCAGGTCAAACTGGCCTTTGGCCCATTCAACTTTCATTCATGTCAAACTGGCCTCTGGCCCACTTATTCATGTCAATTAGCCTTCGGCCCAATCATTTATGCCAATCAGGCTCTGGCCCAATCATTTATGTCAATCAGCCTTGGGCCCAATCATTTATGTCAATCGACCTTTGGCCCAATCTCATTTATGTCAATCGGCTTCCGGCCCAATCATTCATGTCAATCGGCCTTTAGCCCAATCATTTATGTCAATCGTTGTTCCCCATTCAAATTAATGAACTTACAAAACTTACATAGAAGTAAACAATTGGACAACAACATATTTCAAATATCTTGTTAAGATATTACTCACAGTGATCGGCTGATTGATTTACCGTGGAGCTTGACCCTACATACAACATAACACATATGAGTCACAACCGATTCAATCCGTTCTTAATTCACATATTCCTCTTTAGGCTTAATTCTAATTCTTTTAACTCATTTACAATGCTCAATGTATGCCTAAGAGTACTTAGAAGTGAAAGGGAAGGGAAAATGAAACATAGAATACATTTTCAAAATTTCAAAAAACAGGGTCCCCGCTCGAACGGACCCTTGAGGCTTGCAAAAGTACTGGTTATGTCAAATTTACGCTTGATCGCGAACTCTGGCGCTCGAGTGGAAGGCCTCTCTACATGGCTCCCCGCTCGAGCATGAACTTCCCCGCTCGAGCGGACACCATGTCTGCAGAAAATACTGGGAACATGAATTTCACGCTCGAGCGGCGGTTTCCCCGCTCGAGCGGGAATCAAAATTCTGGAAAATTCAGAAAATGTTCTTGAGCTTCAATTAGACATTCAAAGGTTCCAAATGCATGATTTTGGCTCAAATTTCACATATATATATTCTAACATGGTATAAACACCAAATTACAACACAATGAAGCTCAATTTCACAATTTAATCACTTGCATATGTCCCAAATTAACTCAAACTCATCACCAACACACTACATTCAAACATGCAAGACTCAAACTCCCATGATTTGCACTTGCATGTGAAATATACACATTATCCCCAACTTAATTGGTGAAAAGATGATCAAATGCATGGTCATTAATCAAAACTTAACATGGATTACATACTTTATGCTCAAACATGGAAATTTATGGCAATTTCCTTCATGCGTGTGTTCTAAGACTTCAAATTCAACAAAACCAACTCAAATTCATTTCAATTCTTACTCTTGATCATTAATCAACTTTGAATACACAAAATTACATATTAAACTCATGAATTCAAAAATCAATTGCTTACCTAGAAGCCCAATCTTCCCAATCTATGGTTAATTCTTGAGTTTAACTTCAAGACTTCTAAGCTTCAAGACCAAACATAGATTTTCTTCCCTCTCTCTCTAATTTCGGGTCTCTCTTCCTCTAGAGAGTCAAATCAGCCAAAAGATGAAGCAAGGAGAGGAATTGAGTGTATATTGCCTTATTACAACAAATCCCACTAAGTCCAATTTAATAATAATAAATAAGTGGGCACTAATTCATCAATTAATTCTGATCTGAATCAATTTCTAATTAAATTTCACCGTAGGCTCTAAAAATTATGCCTATCACAATGGCGTAATAAATTTTGGTTTCGGTGGCCGATAGGGCCTTCAATTTAAATTCCAAAGCAGATAATCAAACAGATATTCCTACGGTGAACAGATAGAAGTTCAAAACCACATATTTTCTCATAATGGCACACAAAATCATATTAAACACATAATCATACTCATATTAAGGACCAATTAACATATTACGGAATAGGGATATCATAGTCTTCCCCCATTTAGGAAGTTGGGTCCTCCAAACTTATTTTACCTTCAGTCGAAAACAATTCGGAATACCTCTTATTCAATGGTTCCAGTGCTATCCTTTAGATAGTTATTTGCTCGGTCTTAAAATCAAGCAACATTTTGTTCTTAATAAATCAGAGGCTTACCTTTTTCGCCATGTAAGGTTTTGCACGGTGCCATACCGATACCAGAGTGCAAGCTGTTGTTGTAAGCAGAGTCTGCCAACAACGAATAGACTTTCCAAATTCCCTAAAAGATCTACTAAATATATTTGGAGCATTTCTCCCTAAAGTTCTTTCTAATTATACATCAATTAGCGGATGGAAGGTAGCGCTGACTCACAATCCAGTTCCCATCGCCTCTTGAAGACTTGTCAAAATTCAAACACATTTTATGATCTCTGTCCAAAACAATAGATACTAGGATCCCATGCAAACGAGAAATCTTGTCGATGTAAACAGTTGCTAGTCTATAAGCATCCTACGAAAATTTCACAGGGAGGAAATGAGCAAACTTAGTAATCCTATATACAATAACCCAAACGGGACTTATACCTTGGGTGTCCAAGGCAGCCCCCCAATGAAATTCGTTATTTGGCTTTGACTTGTTGGTACCGAAAATATTTAGACACAAGTTCAACAATTTCCTTTTTCACAATAGGTCACCACATAGTTATTTCAGATGTCGGCTAACTTTACCATAGAAGTTCAGTCTATTCCCTTGTCACAAAAGTTCAATTCATTCTTCAATAACTCCGCAATTCACAATCCGATTTGGTATTTAGTTCAGTGACTCATCACAGTTATCCAAGGTCAATCAAAAGTCTACAGGAATTTAAAGCGGATCTAGACACTGATTCCCGAGTCAACAAAGATAACAACGAAGCAATCAACCACACGACATGCGTAACTCATATATCCCCATAGTACCAATTGCAAAGTACAATAACATCAAGGCAGTTGAATTCTAACAGAATACACATGTTCTTAATTCATTTAACAGTTTGTAGTTTACAATTCGGTTCAACATTTAATTCCCTGCTCCTTCGAGTCTTTCCACACTATCTCATAGTCGCAAAAAGTAGAAGGCAATTCGTATATTAATCCCCATGATGTCAAGGATGATATTAAAATAGTCAATCATGTGTTAAACACAATTTACACATCCTCAGAGCCCCAATTGCAGAATATAATGGCACTGAGTAGTTATTTACACTAGGCGTATTGAATTCACATACTTTCGGACAATCAACATTTTTAAAAGCTCCTTGGACGTTAATAACATCTACATAATACCAAAGGATGACATTCCGGACAAAACAAATGAGTAATCGTCTCGGAATCAAAGCACACCCGTTTACGACCGTCGGTGGCCGACCCGAGATCGATTAGACAAACCCACCCGTACAAAACCGTCAGTGGCAAAAGAGATATCTCAACACATAGGCTTAACGTCCCCTAGCACGAAAAGACGTCTCAAGAATGTCATCAAAACAAACACAATACCACTCACATAATTTGATTTCCCAAAATCTGATAACACTGAAGCAGACACATGAGACATATTCTGATTAGTTGAGGATAAATATTCAGTACTGTTGACAATCAAATCAATCTGTTGTCCCCAGCTTCCTTAGCGTCAAATATGTAAGAGCATGACAACACACAAGCATTGTTCCTTAAGACACCCAATCACTGGATTTGCACAATTCGGTTCATTTTTAACACGTATGTCCTCGATAGTTAGAGGTTGGTTCTCAATGGTGTTCACGGTTAGATCAATCTGCTGATAGCCCACATAAGGTCTTTCGAGTAAGTCAAGTACTCCAAACGGATTCAAGTTCTGGGTCTATCAATTTTCCTGCCAAGAATAATCTGGCTATTTATTCACACGTAATACTTACCTCCCCTTAACAAGGTCAAATCAGATAGAGGGTCTCATCAAATGAATCCCGTCAAAGGTCTTGCCAAATCAAATCGAGCAAAGGTCCCATCAAGTTATATCAAATGAGGGTTCTAACAGGCCCAATCAAACAAAAGTTCTATCAGGTTGAATCAAATAAAAGTTTTCTCAATAGGGTATTTTGGTTCTGTAAGGCACACTTTGTTGCTTAGGTATATAGTCGATAGTTTTACAACTGTTCTAAGTTCATCCATTCTCAAAATCATATTGGAGTTATTTATCACAACTGTTCATGTCGAAGTATTTCAAATCATGTACAATATGGCACTATTCACATACGTTCAGGTGTAGTTGCATATGCAGGCATTCATATCAGGAGGTATATATCATAATCAGTATAGAAATTCTCAAATAGGTCTTATATGCAAGCACATGGTACACAATAACACATTAAACAAAGCTCCTTGGTTACACATAATATAGGATCTGTCACGCAGAGGTTCCAAATTAGTCATGAAAACATAAGTTTACGAGTCAAGCTTAACATAGTCACATAGTTCAACCAATTTTCTACCAATCCAAATACATGATCTCGCAATTTATAGAGTTCGTTATTTGGGGTGCTCAACCCAGTCACACAATTACAGGGTCATAATTCCAGTGATTTAGTCATTGAAGACAGTAATATAACAAATCACCCTGAGCATAGGTTTAGATGTACATGTGCATGTGCAGAGTTAATTGATATCCCAATACATATTTCACAAATTTCCCAAATGGAGCATATACATTCAATGAATACGGTCTCGACCTTGTGGGTCTAACCAGTCTGGATACACATGTAGCATATACGAAAGAAGATACCGATCCGAATCAAATAATACCCCAAGTGAAGATATACACATGTACTAATTCAGAATTAATCAATACATAAGCATTCGTTTGTAAATAGTATAGATACTTGGGATAATGTTTGCAGTATTTTGAGCACTTTCTGGGATGAGTGTGATTACTCTATCTTGATTAGAAATTCCTACCATCGGCATGAACCTAGTTGAGGCAGAAGATTTATTCACGTTCCGTTCAATTCGGGGACAGTTCCTTACCATATGGTCCATTTTACCACACCTATAACAAGCCCCAGAAATTTGATAGCAAACTCCTCGGTGTTTCTTACACTGGTGGTGGCAAAGGTTCTTGCCGTAGTGGCAACTGGCGTTGTTGTCTCAAAATCTCTGCCATTTCTTGTACTATTCTTTGCAGTCTATCAAGTCGGGCTGTGGAAGAGTCTGCCAACCCGTATGCCCTTACTTTATCCATGTTCTACACAAATTCTTATTAAGCCTTGCCAAATACTGGGATGCCCAATACAAAAATAAACACAGATACACATACGTACATTCGCACATAGGCACATTGTTATATTCTCATTTTATGTATCAAGGCACAATTAATCACATACGTAACAGATGATTGCATACTTATCAGATACCCATGCTGAACATTTACTAAGTAGTTATATACTCAAATCATGTTCATATTTCACATAGACACCCATTTGCAGAATCGAATGCACATAAGCAACTTTTCATGACTTATATGTTCATATATGTGCATTATAACAAAACAAACTTGTTGTACACATTAGTGTAACAATTCGCATCTCATATAATCACATGTTCTAACCATCTGATTAAACTTGCATTATACTTTATACAAAATATTCACAGGTATGCATATACAAAAGAGCATACGTATTCAAATATTTTGCAATGCAAGCAATTCACAAACTTACAGCACATAATCGTTCATATCAAAACAGTTAGGCATATTCTCAATGCTTCCAAATTCATACTTATCACATGAGTGCATCCTAGATCTTTTCTAGACGCTTATTTCTCTTTTGGACAAGTGTGTGAGTTATTAACTCGTGCTCTGATACCACTCTGTCACGACCCGAACCCGCCCCTATGGGTTAAGGCCATAACCGGCCAGTAATCACGAGATTACCTACGGCCTCAAACCAAATAAGACAAAACTCATCAGAGTAAAGGGGTCAAACGGAAGCAAATTTAAAACTTTGTCCATAGAGCCATGCTTATATGCACATCATAACATTCCACATTCACATATGTTAATAACTCACAACAGAAAGTATAGTAGCATAAGGTGATGTACAGACAGGATCATTCAAATCTAAGTCAGCCAAACAAAACTATACACAAACATATACCGAAGTCCTAGCCAACATGACAAAATACACAGAAAGACAAAAGGGCGAAGACGTGTCTCGTGCGTGAGACGCAAGGGCTGACTCTTCAAAACTTTGGTTGTTCCATATAGACTTCGCTGAGGCTGGGTCTGGACCTCTCTTGGCTCACCTACAAACACATGAATGAGCGTGAGCGAAAGCCCAGTGAATAATATCAAATAAAGAATATACATTGGAACAATATACATCAAACGGCCTTGGGCCCAATTTATATTTCTAACTAATACATACAAACATAGACATATGTAAGTTAAGTAACTGCGGTTCCAAACACATCATACGGCCTCGGGCCCAATTCATTCGTATCATTCAGGTCAAACTGGCCTTTGGCCCATTCAGATTTTCATGTCAAACTGGCCTTTGGCCTATTCAACTTTCATTCATGTCAAACTAGCCTCTGGCCCGCTTATTCATGTCAATCGACCTTCGGCCCAATCATTCATGTCAATCGGCCATCGGCCCAATCATTCATGTCAATCAGCCTTCGGCCTAATCATTTATGTCAATCGGCCTTAGGCCCAATCATTCATGTCAATCGGCCTTTGGTCCAATCATTTATGTCAATCGGCCTTTGGCCCAATCATTCATGTCTATCGGCCTTCAGCCCAATAATTTATGTCAATCGGCCTTGGGCCCAATCATTTATGTCAATCGGCCTTTGGCCCAATCATTTATGTCAATCGGCCTTCGGCCCAATCATTCATGTCAATCGGCCTTTGGCCCAATCATTTATGTCAATCGTTGTTCCCCATTCAAATTAATGAACTTACAAAACTTACATAGAAGTAAACAATTGGACAACAACATATTTCAAATATCTTGTTAAGATATTACTCACAGTGATCGGCTGATTGATTTGCCTTGGAGCTTGACCCTACATATCACATAACACATATGGGTCACAACCGATTCAATCCGTTCTTATTTCATATATTCTCCTTTAGGCTTACTTCTTATTCTTCTAACTCATTTACAATTTTCAATGTATGCCTAAGAGTACATAGAAGTGAAAGGGAACAGAAAACGGAACACATAATGTATTTTCAAAATTTTAGAAAATAGGGTCCCTGCTCGAGTGTGGACTTCCCCGCTCGAGCGGACCCTTGAGGCCTACAAAAGTACTGGTTATGTCGAATTTACGCTCGATCGCGAACTTTGGCGCTCAAGCGGAAGGCCTCTCTACATGGCTCCCCGCTTGAGCGGTGGTTTCCCTGCTCGAGCGGGAATCAAAATTCTAGAAAATCCAGAATATGTTCTTGAGCTTCAATTAGACATTCAAAGGTTCCAGATGCGTGATTTTGGCTCAAATTTCACATATACATATTCTAACATGGTATAAACACCAAATTACAACACTATGAAGCTCAATTTCACAATTTAATCACATGCATGTCCCAAATTAACTCAAACTCATCACCAACACACTAGATTCAAACATGCAAGACTCAAACTCCCATGATTTGCACTTGTATGTGAAATATACACATTATCCCCAACTTAATTGTTAAAGAGATGATCAAATACATGGTCATTAATCAAAACTTAACATGGATTACATACTTTATGCTCAAACATGGAAATTTATGGCAATTTCCTTCATGCGTGTGTTTTAAGACTTCGAATTCAACAAAACCAACTCAAATTCATTTTAATTCTTACTCTTGATCATTAATCAACTTTGAATACACAAAATTACACATTAAACTTATGAATTCAAAAATCAATTGCTTACCTAGAAGCCCAATCTTCCCAATCTGTGGTTAATTCTTGAGTTTAACTTCAAGACTTCCAAGCTTCAAGACCAAACATAGATTTTCTCCCCTCTCTCTCTCTAATTTCGGGTCTCTCTCCCTCTAGAGAGTCAAATCAAACAAAAGATGAAGCAAGGAGAGGAATTGAGTGTGTATTGCCTTATTACAACAAATCCCACTAAGTCCAATTTAATAATAATAAATAAGTGGGCACTAATTTATCAATTAAATCAATTAATTCTGATCTGAATCAATTTCCAATTAAATTTCACCGTAGGCTCTAAAAATTATGCCTATCACAATAGCGTAATAAAGTTTGGTTTCGGTGGCCGATAGGGCCTTCAATTTAAATTCCAAAGCAGATAATCAAACAGATATTCCTACGGTGAACAGATAGAAGTTCAAAACCACATATTTTCTCATAATGGCACACAAAATCATATTAAACACATAATCATACTCATATTAAGGACCAATTAACATATTACGGAACAGGGATATCACAGTGGCTCTTTCTTCTTTATTTTCTTTAGTTTTATAATACGTTATCTGCACGAGAATCTAACCAGCTAAGAAGATAAAGCTACTGGGTGGTTGTAGTAAGTCTAAATAAATTCTAAAGCTAATTTCATAATTCCTTAATATATTTACGTGATACTAAATATTTTGTTTTTGTTAAATTTAGTAAACATGTCAAATCTTTCAAAATTAGAATTCTCAGCTCTTGATATTTCTGAAAAAAATTATTTATCTTGGATTCTTGATGTTGAGATCCACCTTTAGGCAATGAAGTGTGGTATGCCATGGGCCAAACTACATGGTGTGATGAATAGTGAAGGTTTTATCACTTATAAATAGGTGAGTTTGCAGGGTAATGAAGATATAGAAAAAGTGTATTACATGCGTGATCCTTTATTTCCTCTTCCATTTTGGCTCTTTCTTCTTTATTTTCTTTAGTTTTATAATACGTTATCAGCACAAGATTCTAACCAGTTGAGAAGATAAAGCTACTTGGGTGGTTTTAGTAACTCTAAATAAATTCTAAAGCTAATTTCATATTTTCTTAATATATTTACGTGATACTAAATATATTATTTTTGTTAAATTTAGTAAACATGTCAAATCTTTCAAATTAGAATTCTCAGCTCTTGATATTTCTGGAAAAAAATTATTTATCTTGGATTCTTGATGTTGAGATCCACCTTCAGGCAATGAATCTTGGGGATACCATAAAACATGAAAATAAAGCATCCCTGCAGGATCGCGCAAAGGCAATGATATTCATTCGCCATCATCTCCAAGAAGAATTAAAAAATGAGTACCTCACAATAAAAGATTCACTAATTCTGTGGAATAATTTGAAGGAGAGATATGAGCACCAGAAGACCATAATCCTCCTAAAAGATCGCTAGGCTGCACTTGAGGTTGCAAGATTATAAAGTTAGTGAATACAACTCTTCTTTATTTAAAATAATCTCTCGATTAAAATCATGTAGAGAAAAAATTACTGAAGAAGATATGTTTGAAAAAACATTCTACACATTTTATACTAATAATATGCTCCTACAGCAATAATATAGAGAGCATCGTTTTTCAAAGTACTCTGAACTAATTTCATGCTTTCCTGTGGTTGAACAAACTAATCAATTATTATTGAAAAATCATTTATCCCGTCCAACCGGTTCTGCTCCATTCCTTGAAGTGAATGAGGTTGCAGTTCATGGTCGTGGACGAAGAAGAAGTCACGGTTTTGGACGTGGCCGAGGTAGAAATAATTACCAAATCCTTAGGGGATATGTTCAAAAAAATAACATGCGATTCCACCAGAAGTGGAATAATTCTGGAACATCACAAGAAAAGGGAAAAGGTTTACAAAATAAACCTCTCAAGAATCATGAAAATGCTTGTTACAGATATAGCATAACAGGGGCATTGGTCACGTATCTGTCGTACGCCTAAACATTTAGTGGATATTTATCAAGCCTCGATAAAAGAAAAAGGAAAATGAATTGAGATACATTTCACAGATCATTATGAACCCATTGATATTAATCTTCTTGATGTGTCTGATTTCTTTGAAGACCTTGACGGAAAAGTTAATTATTTAATTGGAGATGGAAATACTCACACCAATTAATCTGATTTTCTAAAATTTTTGGATTATGCTTTGTATTGTCCTGTTTTATGATTTTGAAATTTGTATTTTTCTATTTTGGAGTGTTCATTTTCTTGTTTTAGTTAGGCCTTCAAAGTTTGTATTTTTCGGGTTGACAGTTTGTATTTTTCCTATTTTGAGAATAATGAATTACTTTTTTTTATAGGCATGACTTTCATTGATGCATTGACTAACTCCAAAATAATTGATGATGATATCTATCCAGTGGACAATGCAAACACACAAACACAATCTTACGTGATGTAAAATATTTTATACAATTAGTCATAGAAAAAGTTAATGTCAATACAATTTTAGGTTCTGCAAACCTAATTAAGGGCTCTAGAAGAGCCAATATTATGTTGTCAAATGGAACATAAATTTATATTGATGAAACTTTGTATTATACCAGATCTAGAATAAATCTGTTAAGTTTCAAAGATATACGTCGTAATGGTTATCATATTGAAACTATAAATAAAAGTCAAGAAGAGTATTTATTGATCACTTCAACTAATTCTAGCCAGAAGCTAATATTAGAAAAACTTCATGCATTTTCATCTACATTATATTATACAACAATAAAAATGATAGTCACATATTGTCATGCACCAGAAGTGCTCTAACCCAAAAACATTTATGCTATGGCATAACCAACTTGGGCATCTGGGATATATAATAATGCGTCGAATAATTAAAAATTCACATGGATATCCATTAAAGAACCAGAAGATTCTTTTACCAAGTGATTATCAATATGCTTCCTATCCACAAGGAAAATTAATTACCAAACTATCACCCACAAAAATAATTGTTGAATTGCAAAGAATTCAAGGGGATATATGTGGGCCCATACACCCTTCTTGTGGACCATTTCGTTATGTTATGGTTTTCATAGATGCATCAACTAGATGGTCACATGTTTGTTTACTTTCTACACGTAATGTTGCATTTGCCAGACTCTTTGCTCAAATAATTAAATTGTGAGCACATTTTTCAGACCATTCTATCAAGACATTTCGTCTTGATAATGCTAGTGAATTTACATCACGAACATTTGATAATTATTGCATGTCCATTGACATTGATATTGAACACCTTGTTGCATACACTTATACCCAAAATGGTTTACTTGAATCTTTCATTAAGAGACTTCAGTTGATTGCTCGGCCTTTGCTTATGAAAAGCAAATTACCTGTTTCAGGATGGGGTCATGCTATATTGCATGCAACATCTTTAATTCGTGTTAGACTAACTGCATATCATGAGTACTCGCTATTACAACTTGCATTTGGGCAACCACCAAATGTTAGTCAACTTAGAGTGTTTGGTTGTGCTATTTATGTTCACAGTGCACTAAGATGGGTCTACAACGTAGACTTGGAATTTATATTGGTTTTGATTATCCATCAATCATTAGATATCTAGTGATGTGTTTAAGGCACGATTTGAGGATTGTCATTTTGATGAAACAATTTTCCTATCATTAGGGGGAGACAAGTCACAGCCTAAAGCTCGACAGGTTATCGCTTAGAATACTTCGGCATTATCTCATCTTGATCCTTATACTAATCAATGTGAACTAAAAGTTCAAAGATCATTCATTTACAAGATATTTCAAATAAGTTACCGGATGCAGTTACCGATACAAAAAATATGACAAAATCTTACATACCAGTAGATAATGCCCCAACAATAATTAATGTTCCTATCGGACAATCAATGGGTATAGTAGCAAATAAGTCTAAGGCACGCCAGAAGCGTGGGAGACCCGTCGGTGCAAAAGACAAAATTCCGCAAAAAAAGAAAACTCAAGAACAAACAGCTGGTACTCTAGAAGAAACCATAACTAGATGTCTTGGAGAGATCATACCCATGAATAAAAGCACCCCTGAAGAGGTTACAATCACACAAAAAAACTATAGTAAGTCTATCTAAATCTCCTACTTATGAACCTCCAGAAGAAGAATCTCCATAAGAGAAATCTCCTGAAGAGTTATTCCTTAAAGTGGAAAAGGTACCTGAAAATAATGAGATCTCAATATATTATATGAGTACAGGAGAAGTTTGGGATAAAAATCAAATTGTTGTCAACAACATATTTTCGTTTAAAGTTGCTCTTAACATTACCAGAAGTAATGCTGAAAACATTATCAAAAGTGATGATGACAATGAACCACAAACTGTCGAGGAATGTTGACAGAGAAATAATTGGTCAATGTGGAAAGAAGTAATACGAGCAGAGTTAAGCTTGCTTACAAGATGTGAAGTATTTCGACCTGTAATCCAAACTCCTAAAGAGAAGTAACCTATGAGATACAAAGGGGTATTTGTTCGAAAATGCAATGAGCAAAATGAAATTGTAAGATATAAATGACAACTTGTTGCGCAAGGTTTCTTGCAGAGACCTAGTATTGATTATGAGCAAACATATTCACCCGTAATGGATGCAAGTACATTCAGATTTTTTATTAGTTTGGTAATCACAGAAAATTTAGTTATGCCTCTAATGGATGTAGTTACAGTATATTTATATAGATCACTAGATAGTGATATATATATATATATATATATATATGTAAAACCTAAGTTGTGTGTAGTATTATTTTATTGGATAGATTAGTAATTAAATTAATTTATATGGGTCATTTATTAATATCAAAGAATTAGTTATGAGATGGCATTATATTTTCTATTACTTAGATGGGTAATTTTGTAACTTTGAGAAATTTGGTTAATAAGCCCACCTATTGTGGCTTTAAGTCTTGGGGAAACAAACAAAACAAAGGCTAGGAATTGCTCCATAGACGGCTAGGGTTTGAGAAGGTAAAAGAAAAAAGAAAAGAAAAAGAGAAGAGAGGTTCAAGTGAGGCTGCAATAGGGATTGGAGGCAGCACGTTGGTGATTTTGGGACACCCATTGGTTAAGGTAAAATCTATCTTTACTGTTAATTATTAAGTTTATGTTGAGGAATTTAACAATCAATGCATTAAGGGGATTTAGAAGATCTATAGGTGCCTACTTAGGTTTTGAGAATTGGGTGCAATGTGTAAGTGTAACTTTGGGTGGGTAATAGAAACAATGGAGTTTTGTATCATGGGCAAGGGTGTGTTTGGCTATAAAGTTGGGTTGAATGGTTTAATCACTTGGATATTAAAGCAATACACTAATCTAATATAGTGGGGCTTTTGTGGGTGTATGTAACACGTAAAAATATTAATTTATTTGAGGTTTTATTTATTAGGTTTGTGTGATTGAAGTGGTGGAGCTGGGTGTTTGGAGTTGGTGATGGAATATTATTTCTAAGCGTTTGGAGTAAGTAACCCTCTATCACTGTTGGTTCATTTTTATTCCTATCGAATCATTTAAAATCATAAATATTTATTTATAGCCTTTATGTTCTCTTAAAATAAAATATGGGTCAAGTATAAAATAACATTGAATATTATTATGAAAATTATTTGAATATTTGGTGAAACTATTCTGAAAATTGTACTAAACGTTTATTCTGAAAATATCGAATGTTTTATTTAAAATTTGTGTATTGTTTAAATTTTGAACATCATTCTAGTCTGACTATGATTTGGACCCTAGCCAATAAGGGTTATTTATTGGCACAGAAACTTGTTTCGTTTGGGACTTTATCACCGGCCTATGTGTGGTTCTAGGCCTTGTCACGAGCTAAGTGACCGTAGTCATTAAGACTTGGGTTTTGTGAATCAAATCATTGAACCATTTGAATATCGAACCATCGATTTGAACAACGAATTACTTTGAATTATCTTGTTGGCTTTTCATTTAAAATGTATTCTACATTGCTTATTTTTAGCTATGAAACCATCTTACAAATAATTGTTCATTTATTGAACTGTAGAAAAAATTATATTTATTGGTTATCGATTTATTTATTTATTTATTTGTATACTTGATCCAACTAGCAGTGATGGTTGATTATTTACTGGGCTATCTAGCATACCCTCTTTCTTTTTTTTTCAGATTCTGAAGAGTAGAGCTGCGCTGGATTTTTACATGTGGGAGTGTCAAGAGTAGGACTATGATTTAAGTACTTGAATTATTGTTTTGTTAATGGATTTTGTTAGTGGACTTGGTGGATAATTTCATATGATAAGAATAATCAATTTTTATGGATTTTAGCATTATGGTAATTAAGGATTTAATTGGAGTATTTTACATTGTTTGTTATGTGTTGGACTCTTAGCATTGCATGCTCACTTAAATGAGTGTGCGGCATTGTCACAAAGCTTGGGACGTGACAATATATATATATATATATATATGAAACTCCCTAAAAAATTTAAAATGCCAGAAGTATCTAATTCAAAACCCATAAGTGTTTATTCAATCAAGCTACAAAGATCTCTATACGGGTTAAAACAATCCGGACGCATGTGGTATAATCAGTTTAGTATATATCTATTGAAAGAAAGATATGTGAATGATCCAATTTGTCCATGCATTTTTATTAAAAAAATCAAAATCCGAATTTACAATTGTTGCAGTATATGTTGATAATTAATCTTGTAGGAATTCCAAAAGAACTTACAAAAACTACATAATATTTAAAGAAATAATTTGAAATGAAAGATCTTGGTAAAACAAAATTTTATCTCAGCCTGCAAATCGAACATTTGCCAAATGGGATTCTTGTACATCAATCCACATGTATAGAAAAAGTCTTGAAGAACTTTTATATGGATAAAGTTTATCCTTTGAGTACTCCTATGGTTGTTCGATATCTTGATGTGAAAATGGATTTTTTCGACCTCGAGAAGATACTGAAGAACTCCTTGGTCCTGAAGTACCATATCTTAGTGTAATTGGTGCTCTTATGTATCTTGGAAGTTGTACTAGGCCTGATATTGCATTCGCTGTCAATTTATTAGCAAGATATAGTTCTGTACCAACCCGAAGACATTGGAATGGAGTAAAGCAAATTTTGTGTTATCTTCGTGGAACAATTGATATGAGTTTATTTTATTCAAATAAATCCAAGCCGCGATTAATTGGATATGCAGATACTGGATATCTTTCTGATCCACATAAAGCCAAACCACAAACAAGATATGTTTTTACCTATGGGCATACTGCAATATCTTGGCGATCAGTAAAACAAATATTGATTGCTACTTGTTCAAATCAGGTAGAGATACTTGCAATTCATGAAGCAAGATCAGGAATGTATTTGGCTTAGATCCATGATCTATCATATTCAAGAAATATGTGGATTGTCTTCAATAAAAGATAGTCCAACCATATTATATGAAGATAATGTTACATGTATCACACAGATCAAAAGAGGCTATAACAAAGGTGATAGGACTAAACACATTTCACCAAAATTCTTTTACATACATGAGCTCTAGAAAAATGGTGATATTGATGTTCAACAGATACACTTAAGTGATAATCTGGCAGATCTATTTACTAAAGCATTATCGACTACAACATTCAAGAAGTTGGTGCATAATATTGGGATGTGTTGACATAAAGACCTATTATACAGCATTGAGGGGGAGTCATCAATTTTAGTAGATTTGTAGATTGTACTCTTTTTTCTTCGTTTAAGGTTTTTTTCCCACTGAGTTTTCCATAGCAATGTTTTAATGAGGAAATTTAAACAAATCACATACAAAAATATTGTACTCTTTTTCCTTCACCAAAGGTTTTTTTCCACTGGATTTTCGTTGGTAAGATTTTAACGAGACATATTCTTAGTATATGGTTATCCAATGGGGAGTGTTGTGAGATATTTGGATAACCATTAAAAAAGATGCAATTAAAATTCTAATGAGATTTAGGCCAAAGTGGAAATGGGAAAAAGTTTTTCCATGTAGGAAGTGTCGTATGCTAAGTGGTAAACCACAATGTATGATGAATAGTGTTGAATAGTGAAAATTTTATCACCTATAAATATGTGACCTTGCATGATAATGAAAATATAGAAAAATTGTGCATTATATGTGTGATCTTTTATTTCCTTTTCCATTGTGACTCTTTCTTCTTTATTTTATTTAGTTTTATAATATTTTATAAATATTAATAAATATATAATTAATAATAAATTTTCAAAACTCGGAGGGAGCTGGGGCCCTTCCGACCTCTTCATATTTCTGTCACTGATTGAGGGAGAGTTTAGGGGGAAAAAATTAGGGAGTTGTAGCATTGCATTTTTTTTTATCACTCAACAATCGTGATATGTCCCACCCCTGATATTTTTTTAAAAAAATTGTCACCTCTCCTTTATGCATTAGACTTAAGGGGTGTTTGATTACCTGATTAAACACTTAAAACTGAATGTATTAAGTAACAATTAATTCAGTCCATTTGATAGCCACAATTGATATCACTTAAAAATTTAAGGGTAAATTACATTACACCCCCTAAGGTTTGGGTTTAATAAATATCACTCTCTAACATTTGAAAAATTACACTGACCCTCCTATCATTGTAATTATTTAGATAGAATTAACATTGGTATCAAAAAGACGTTGAATTCATACACACTCTCTTTTCTTGCTTTGCTCTACTTCTTCCTCTCTTTTTTTTTTCTTTTTTTTTTTTCTTCCTTTGCTTTGCTTTACTTTTTTTTTTTCAATATAATTTCTTCTATTTTTCTACTACGAGTTATTGTCTTTTATATAAGCAATGGATTTGTGAAATGAGAGTATTTACCACAGGGATGATAATGTAATTTCTATAACATTAGGAGATGGGATGTAATCGAACCAAACCTCAAGGGGTGTCAGTGTAATTTATCCAAAATTTAAATCTCTTAAAATGTAGACTAAAAAACTAAATTTTTTTTTAATTATAAATCATATAAAACTTACTTAATTATGATTAAATTTATAAATACTAAACATTATCGATATACACTATTATAAACTCACTACCACCACCACCACCACCACCACCCCCACCCCCATCCCCACCCCACCATTGCTACCGTTACCACTATCACCATACCATCACCAACACTACCATTACCACCACTACCACTACCATCACTATCGCTATTGCTATGACCATCATCACTATAACCACCACCATTATGTCACCGTCACTGTTACCATCACCACCATAATCGTCGCTATCGCTACAACTACCACCATCACTATGCCACCGCCTCTACTACTGCCACTACTACCACCACTTCATCACCATTATCACCATCAACGCTACCGCTATCACTACCGCTACTCCTACCACCACCATACCATCGCTACCATCACCACTATCACCACCATCACATATAAAAATTAAAATATCCAATTTAAAAATAATAATTTAAATTTAATCTTATACATATTAAATAATTTATTTTTAGTGCAGTACTTAAGTTTTTATCCCCCCTCCCAAAAAAAAAAGGCATTTACATACAAGTCCCATTTTGTGAACTTATAATCCATTAAGTCCTAGATAAAAATTTTACTCCTTAAAGTCCCATTAATTTTTAATAGACTAATTTACCCTTCCAAGATCTCCTCCATAGCTGCCAAACATCCATTGCTGTACTTCATTCACTCTCTCTTACTCTTACTCTTACTCTCTCTCTCTCTCTCTTAGCCGAGAACATGTGAAGAGGTGGGAAGAAGTTCTGAGGAAGATGTTACCTGTCGGAGCTCCATTGCCTAACGAAGAACAACTCGATTACTCCATCGCGATTGAGTACGACGGCCCTCCTGTGCCCTACCAGGTCCCCAAGGTTGATCCACTCGACGTCGATTCCATCTCCATTTGCACCTCTTCAATCGTTTCCGTTTCCGAATGCGTACCAGTTGTCCTTGTTGCTGTCCTGATCGCGAAGCTTTCGAGGTTCAACAAAGGCGAAAGAAGCACGAGTCCAATAGAGGTGAATCGGAGATCGTCGTTGCTTTCGCGGAGTCAACAGGAGTTGCAGAACACCTCAACCAATCACGAGCTTTCATTCTTCATTTGGTGTGCTCTTTAAATGAACACACAAAAAATATGTAAACTTCTTTATTTTAATTATGATTCGTCGGCTTCCAATTAATCATGAAGAAATTAAGAAATTTCTCAAAACTGAGTTGGAGATATATGTGGCCCCAAAATTTGATAAAGGCCTATTTTGAAAAAGAAAAGTCAGTTTATTTGTTTGTTGATTTATTTGAATCATTAGTGTGTTTAGTTTTATAATTTTAAAATTGAGAATATTATCAGTTTAAAATTGAAAAAATGATAATATTCTCAGTTTTAATATTGAAAAAAAATGAAAATCTTCTTAATTTTACTAGATATTTTTGAAAAATTTCTCAATTTTTTTCATGATTAAAATTGAGAATATTATAAACTGAGAATGTTCTCAATTTCAAAACAGAGAATAATTTCAATTTATAAAAACTAATAAATTTCTCAAATTTTTGCCTTTTGCCTTTTGCCTTATATGTAGTAAATTTTTTGTGTTTTCTCAATCACGTGATTGTTTGTAATTACGTAGAAATTGAGGTGCTGCCAAATGTTGGAAGAGAGAGTTGGGGAATAATAAATACTGGTAGTAATAATTAACGAGGGGGGAAGGGTTTGGCTGTTAGGCACTTTGTGAGGGCGAAGGGCACCAGTCAGTCACACACAGCCCAAACCAATCACAAAAGAAAATAAAAAATAAAAAATAATGGGGGCGTGGCGAGCGAGTGCGAGAGAGAAATGAGAATTTTGGAAGAAATGAAAGGAAAGGGCCTACGGCAATCCGGACAAAACGACTCTTTGTCGCTTATGTTATATATATATATATATATAACTATTTGGATTGAAGGGTAAAAATGTCTTCTTATTTATAAATAGGACTTATTGGTTCAAAAACTTTTAGATAGGACCTAAGCTACCACAAAATATGTAGATAGGACTTTTAGGTAATTAATCCAAAAAAAAAAAAAGTTCAATTTAAAAATTTTACTTTTAATTTTTAATACTTAATTTTCTTTCTACAGTTTTTAACTTTATCAAATATCACTTTATTATTACAACCAACTTGTTAAGAAATTTAAAAATACCATACATTTTTTTTATTATACAAAATATATAACGTTTTTGATCAGTTAAATTTTGCTTATTTTATAAAAAAAATGTGTTAATTGATGAAACGATATCGCCTATGCTACACACATGCTACATTAAAAAGAATAGAAAGAAGCAAAACCTAACTAGCTATCATCCAAGCCATGGAATGGACATGGAGCTTTCTTATTCCATTATCATCATATCACCACCCTTCCTCCTTCATCTCCTCCGCTACCACAACTCCGCCTCCACCACCCTACCTCCTAGACCACCAGGTTGGCCGGCATTTGGCAACCTCTTCGACCTCGGTAGCATGCCACATCGAACCCTAACCAGACTTTAAAAACAGTACGGCCCAGTCGTTTGGCTCCAGCTCGGCTCCATAAACACCATGGTAGTCCTCACTGCTACCGCTGCCACCGAGCTATTCAAAAACCACGACCACTCCTTTTCTGACCGAACCGTCTCCGCCATCTTTCGGTCCCACGACTACCACAAGGGCTTCGTCGGTCTCACCCCCTGCAGCCCGTACTGGCGACTATTGCACCGTGTAGGCTCCGTCGAGATGCTCATTGCCAAGCGGATTAACGCCACGGTGGGTGTCCACCGAAAGTCCGTCGACAACTTGTTGATGTGGATAGAGAGGGAGGCGCGTGGGCATTGTGATGCAGCGGTGCGTGGGGTTCATGTGGCGCATTTCGTGTTCCTCACATCATTTAATATCCTCGGAAATCTTACGTTTTCAGGTGATTAAATTTTAGAAGAAATTACTATTTGGTGAATTCTATAAAATTATCATGTATTTATAAAAAAATAATTATAATTATAATTATTAATATTTGTAAGATTTATCACTTATTTATAATTTTTTTCCAAAACTCTTACTGAATTGAAATTTTTCCTAAATTTACTATGCTAATGAACGTATTTAATTATCCCAATGTGTTCAACCATTTTAATATCTTTTATTTATTTATTTATATATTTTGTTTATAAATCTTCTTTTGTCTTGTTCATGAATCTCATCTTGTTCATGAATGAAGATTCATTGTTTTGGTGACCTTTTATCTTGTTCATAAACAAAGATTAATTAGAGTTCATGAACTTGGTGGTGAGTTAATATTTGGAGACTCTCCATTGTCTCTAGTTTACTGGTCAATATTATTTTTTGGTGTAAATTGTAAGGTCTTAGTGGCCTATAAATAATTCCTCTCATTTACTTTTTTCTACACCAACTATTTTTCATACTTGAAAGATTACTAGCCAAAGAATGATGTTTTTTCTTGGTGGAGCTTTGGATTCACTATCTTGTGCAGAGTTGGTTTAAACCATATGACAAGTGGCCGAGCTGTTGTATCCTGGAAGGACAAGTCATAGTTTTGTGACTGGTGCATCGGTATTTGGGTTCTTTCTACCATAGTGGGCTTGATCTCCTTAAAGAAAACGAGATATCTGTGCCTCAGTCTGATCTATTTATATCTCATTTTCTTTGCATTATTTATCAATAAAATATAATTTTTTCTGATACTTTCACCAACAATTTTAAGGAGATCAACCATGGAATAAGTACTAAAAAATACCAATGATAGAATTGGAGATCTCAACAAGCCTTTCAAGTTCAAGGGAGTTCATTTTAGGAGGTGGAAAGGAAAAATTCTTTTTTCACTCAGTCTTTTGAAAGTTGCATATAATCTTATCGAGAAAAAATCAAACAAAATCCCAAACGAGGAGATAAATAATGAAGACTATGAGACACATGAAGCAAAAGTGACATCCTACAATACAGATAAGTATAAATGTCATTTTTATCTCTTAAATTTCCTTGCTGATTAATTTTACGATTGTTACTATGACACCACTTACACTTTGTCTTCTATTAATTTTTGGCATGCTCGCTTGTATCATATTTACAATAAATATGTGGGAATCATGAGTAGTTTAGGATTAATTCCTAAAGTGAAAAAAAAATTGAGAAATGTGAAGCTTGCAGTAAAGTAAAAATTACCAAGAGGTCTCATAAAAGTATTGAGAAAAATACCGAATTGTTAGAATTATTTCATACTGATTTGTGTGAATTTGAAGGAATTTTAACTCAAGGTGGTAATCGATATTTTATCACTTTTATTGATGATTTTTCAAATTACACAAACGTATATTTATTAAAAAAATAAAAGTGATGCTTTTGAGAAATTTAAAGAATTCCTTCTTGAAGTGGAAAATCAATTCGGTAAAAAGATTAAGAGAATTATAAGTGATAGAGGCCGAGAATATGAATCTCTTGGATTCAACTCTTTTGTTTAGTCATTGGAAATTATTCATGAGACTACTCCACCATATTCACCTTCATCTAATGGCATAGTTGAAAGAAAAAATAGAACGTTAATTGACTTGACATATGCTAGGCTTATTGATTCAAGTGCTCCCTCAAATCTTTGGGGCGAGGCTATTTTGACAACTTGTCATGTGATAAATAGAGTGCCACACAAAAATACTAAAATTGTACCTTACGAGTTGTGGCGGGGGCATAAACCAAATCTAAGTTATTTGAGGTTTTGGGGTTGTTTAGCTTTTGTAAGTCTTGCAGATCCTAAACGACCTAAATTGGGTGAACGAGCTACCACCTCTGCTTTTCTTCGGGTATGCGTTGCATAGTACAGCTTATAGATTTTTTGATATGGAAAATAATATTATTTTTGAATCAGATGACGCTATTTTTCATGAAAATAAATTTTCTTTCAAATCTAGAAATAGTGGGGGTCAAATAATTTTTGAAAATATTTTATCCATGCCTAGCTCTTCTACTCCATCTCAAGTTTTTCAAGAACAAGAAAATTCTCAAATCCAACCAACGAGGAGTAAACGAGCTAAAGTTGAAAAAGATTTTGGCCCTAACTATTATCTTTACAATGTGGAAGAAATTCCTCTTACGGTGCAAGAAACTTTATCATCACCTGATGCTATTTTCTGGAGAGAGGCTGTAAATGATAAGATAGATTCACTACTTTCAAATTAAACACGAAAGCTAGTGAATTTACCTCCAAGTTGTAAAACTATTGGGTGTAAATAGGTTTTTCATTAAAAACTTAAACTGGATGGAACTACAGATAAAAATAAAGCGAGGCTTGTCGCTAAAGGTTTTAAATAACAAGTTGGTCTTGATTTCTTTGATACTTTTTCTCCAGTTACTAGAGTTACATCCATTAAACTATTGATAGCAGTGGCTGCAATTCATGATTTAAAATTTTATCAAATGGATGTAGAAACAACATTTTTAAATGGAGATCTAGATGAGGAGATTCACATGGACCAACCCGAAGGCTTTGTGGAGCCTGACCAAGAAAACAAGGTGTGCAAGTTAACTAAATCCCTTTATGGTTTTAAACAAGCTCCTAAACAGTGGCATAAGAAATTTGATTCCTGCATGCTTGAGAATGGCTTTAAGACTAATGAATGTGATAAGTGCATATATTATAAAACTTGTGAGAATGCACATGTGATTATTAGCCTATATGTAGATGATCTACTTATCTTTGACTCTAATTTGCATATTATAAATGCGAATAAAAATATGCTTAATAGCTATTTTGATATAAAAGATCTTGATAAAGCCAATTTTATTTTGGGAATTAAAATTACCAAGATTAATTATGGCATTTTTCCTAATCAATCGCATTATGTTGAGAAAATTTTAAAGAAATATAACTTTCTACACTGTAAACATGTTGTTACTGCTTTTGATGTAAGCATACATTTATCTGTTGTAACAAATAAAAAAGAAGTGATTAATCAAAAGGGATATGCTAGCATGATTGGTAGTTTGAGATATGCTACTGACTGTACTAGACTTAACATTGTATATACTGTTGGACTACTTAGCAGATTTACTAGCAAGCCAAGTCGAGATCATTGGCTAGTCATGGAAAGAATTATGAGATATTTATCTGGTATCAAAAATTATGGTTTGTTTTATAACAAGTATCCTGCAGTACTTGAGGAATATAGTGATGCCAATTGGAATACTTTGTCAGGTGTTTCTCTCTCTTTACCTCAAGTTTTACTTTTACCTTAGGTGGTGGTGCTATATGTTGGAAGTCTAAAAAACATACTATAATTGCTAATTCTATTATAGAAGCTGAGCTTATAGCGTTAGTTTCAGCATGTGAGGAAGTGAATTGGTTGAGAGATTTGTTACATGAAATCCCTTTTTGGGAAAAACCAATTCCTCCTATGCTAATTCGTTGTGATAGTACTGCTGTTATTGGTAGAGTGAACAACCATTTTTATAATGGTAAATCCAGACATATTCGAAGGAAACACAGTAATGTGAGATCCTATTTGAGTAATAGCATCATAATTGTAAATTATGTAAAATCTTGTGATAATCTTGAGGATCCGTTAACCAAGGCCTTGGTGAGAGATAGGGTCTGGAATACATCGAGGGAGATGGGTTTAAAGCCTATAAAATCATAAACCATGTATGAGGACACCCAGTCTAGGGACCAGAGATCTTGTAACTAGGTTCAATGGGAAAAACGAATCATAAGGTTGTAGCTTGACTTTCTCACGCCCCCTTTCGGAAGTTCGAAATAAGCCCTACAGTTCAGAATCCCGCGGTTTTGAATCTAATTTTACAAGTGTAATGTGAAATTGATAAACACCAAAGAGTCCAAATTCGACAAATCTTTTGAAAAATCGATTTTGAATCAAATTGCCAAAAATGGACTACTTTGCTAGATACAGAGTTGCCACCTAAATATTTTTTGGAAAATTTAGAAAATCCATAACTCGTGTCAAAGGCCATGTGTCCATTGTCACCAAGATTGACTCAGCTTGGGAACTTAGGTACGAAAGGGGAAGGTCATGAATTGAGCACCCTACTCGCCCGATCAAAGATCGGCCTCTACTAATCATGATTTGATTTTTATCAACATTATATACTCTTATTTCGGTTTATTAGGCTAGCATTACTATGTGATGCGCACACATACAAGTATAGACTAACTTTGCAAGAATTGGAACATTTCGATTCGTGTTTGTTTTGAAAATTATTTTGAAATATGTGCCGCTTGAAAAAGTGATCGCATAAGAACATTACTCAAATTATTCCAATTCAAGCATATGGCCTTCATCCACAAGCATTCAAGTAGTTATAGCACTTAAGCAATTAGTCTCCTGGCAAGCATGCTAAACATGGCAACAATCACATTCGTGCAATTATGCTAAAACTAGTAAACACTTACCTAGTACTCCAAGCCAAAAAAAGATAAATGAGTTAGAAAAATGTATGATCCTAACTATGCAATATGACTAATGCAACACATGTGAATATGTAATTAATAGGCTCGGCTACTAATATGGCATATGAATCAATTAAATAGCATGTGATATAAGCATGTATTCAAAGAAGTATAAGCAATAACAATGCAGTTAGAATGATGAATCGAGCCTCGGTGTATGCAATACAAATGGATGCAAACATAAAGTATGCTAAACAAAACATGATGTCCCTAAACTAACCATCAGAAGCTAGTAAATAAAATGGAGAAATACGTAGGGTTGGAAGACATACACATTATTACATTACGCTCTTACGAAGGAGAGTCCGAATGAAAAAGCTAGCTAACTAACTAACTAATTAAAACTAAGCTAATTATTACAAAACAAATGAAATTAGCTAATCTACTTAACTAATTATTACAACAAATGAATTAACTAACTAGTTAACTAGCTAATTAAATAATTACAACGTAGGTGCAATTGAAATGGGTAATTAAACTACACGACTATCTACTATGCCTCGGGAAACGAAAGATGTTCATGCGCATGCTCGGTTTCTACCTGAAAAGCCATTGTTTTGCTTCTAAATGCCTCTATTTGCACAGTTGAACAACTCTGCTCCACCTTATAAACACACTGCTGAAATTTGCATCAGTGACTGGCCGGCCAGAGATGAAGGTTGCCGACAACCAATGGAGGTGGTCTACTAGCCACTGATGCACAGGTTCATCTTGCTACAACAAAAGACAAATAGAGCATATACAAGGTATTTTCAAGGGTTGTCTGCACAACTCACCCCTCATTTTCATGAACAAATCCAAGGAGTGGTGAACCTAAGCCACAAACCACCAATTCAAGCAATTTCATTGCATGATGGCTTGTGAACCCAAATGTGCAATTTCAATAAATGCAATGAAAATGAGACTCTCAAAACCACCTCCCTATCATAAATGATCAAGGGAAGTGGTGACCTTGGAAACTTGAATCATTTCATCACTAGTAAGTATGAAATGGTTCAAGTTTCCACGTGTTCAATTAACGTCTGATTGAACACGACCAAATTATTATCTTTTACCATTTTTAGCCTCAATTTTAATTACTCCATTTTAAATTATCAACCATTCTTTAATTCATTGAGTCCAATGGTGAAGTTAAGTACTCTAATGGAGTGAAGTACCAAACCAAGAGTTAACTTAAGACATGAAAAAGATGTCACGCCGTTGATAATGAACCCCTAAAAGGGATTAAACATGAAGCATGACAACCTCAATCTCATGCTTAAAAGAACAAGAGACTTGAAACAACCCTCAAAGAAAAACAAAAACCAAGAAAGGAGGGAGTTTGCAGAGATTATTAATGCTGAAAATAAGTTAGAAAAGCATAAATAAATGCTATCAACTCAAATGAGATGGTGTATAAGGCCTAGAACACCAAACTCACGAAGACTATTACACTATAAACATGCAAAACAAAGCTCAAGCACAACAAACACTTAAAAACAATCTTAAAACAAGTCTGAAACAACCCTAAAACATGCTGGAATTTAGCTAACAAAAGCTAGAAAAATAAGCTAAACACATGGAGCATATTAAGCTAGTAAACAAAACACAAGGAGGGGAGGCTACCCTCTCCATTTTTGGACTTCAAAACATGATTTTAGCCACTGAAATAACTCTGAAATTCAGTGTTTAAAAGCTCAAAAAAAGATAGTAAAATGATGGGAAACACAAGGGTAAAGGCCTTGAAAGTAAAGTGTAAAGAAGGGTGAACCACCCCTCTACCTTTATTAGCCTTAAACCACAAGTTTCAGCCCAAAAATACAGAGTTCTCATAGCCCAAAAATAGTAAGAAAAAATAGAAAATAAGTGGTGTAGAGATGGTGCAAAAGCAAGAGAAGGTATACCTCTTGAAGAGGAATGAACCCTTAAGTCACAAACCACCAATTTCACACTCTCAAGTGTTTTAAGAGCTCAAATTCAAGCTCAAATAACCTCAGCAAGAAGCTCTCTAGTTTTGGTTTAGAGTGTTTGGGCAAAGTCTATGCAAGTTGCAACAAAGAGAGAGAATTGTGGAGAGAGAGGATATTTTTTTGCTCCCAAAGTTTTTTTAACCTTGAAATATGAGAGATAGGTAATGTATATATAGAAAACATGAGCCTTAGGTCGAAAATATCTATTCAAAAACAGCTGAAGCAGTGTGAAAACAACTAGAGGAAAATATCTACAAAAAAATTTGTTTTTGGTCACTAGTGGCCGGCTTGGACACCAGTGGCTGGCAGGCTAGAAATGGTGGCCAGCCGTCCACAAATGGTGATTGTCGGCTACCTGCCAACCACAAGAAAAATCTACTTCCAGGTCCGACTTCAAATGGGCATATCTCTCTCATCCGAACTCGATTTTACATCATTCTTGAGTCTAAATTGAAGCCCCGAAAGTCTACTTTCTGATGGTGATGGCTTCACATCTAAATTCTAAGTGTGAAAAGAGATATGCCTATTTTAGTGAAGGTTGCTCAGTTTTAGCTTAATTAGAATGATGCCTAACTTTAAACAGTCATATCTCCCTCATCCGAACTCAGCTTTAGGAGATTATTGGGTCTAAAATGAAGCCTCGGAAGTCCACTTTCCAATGGTGGTGGCGTCACAACTAAAGTTCAAGTGTACAAAATGATAGGCATGATTCAGTGTACGCTGCTCAGTTCTCCCTTACAGTTTCATACCCAACTTCTTCCCCAACTAGTTTTCTTCGCTCGCCACTTATTTGCTCCAACTCCAAACCTCTAAATAAGATGTTTAAAAGATTTTTCAAAGAGTTCACATCTCTTCCATTTATTTTCACTTTATCCTTACTCGTTTTATCGAAAAGTGCAACTTTTAAACGAAATACGAGCCTCGAAACATCATAGAAGCTTTTCAAAAATATTTTGAAAGAAAGGGTTTTAAGGTCTCAAATGGTTTTGGTCAAAATAGTTTTGGTCAAAATGAGGTGTAAGGTTGGAATTTAGAGCTCTCCTTGATGAAGAAATCGAACATTTGTATAGCACAACTTTCATCATTGAGTGATCAATCAGTGGCATTCAAGTCTTAAGGGCGATCAAAAATGGGTGCCTACAATGGTGGTTGTAAAAAATGCACTCCTTAATATTTTGTTGTCCATTCCTATAATGTATGTGCATTTGTCCTGTAATGTTGGAGGGTTGAGTTTTTGTACTCTTAATGAAATTATGTAGCTCTTGTTGAGTGTATTGTGTAAATTATAGGAACATCCTTGACAGATTTCACCTATATGAGCATGAAAGTGGGGTTGTTTTCTATAAGAACGAAGCTTATTCTCAAATATGCTCATGAAAATTGGGATAAGCACGAGGTCGTAATGTGCTAGCTATTAAAAGCTCATGTCAACACCTGAATTATTATGTGTGAGTAGTAATACTTTATTTCTCCTAAGTAGTCATAGTTCAAGTTTGAGACCACTACTGACTCTGGAGTAGAGGTTACTGTTTCACTAATGAAGGTTCAATGCAGAGCACACCTTCATGATGCATACTAGCCTATCTTTGTTTGGTAATCTCTTTTGTCCTTGCTGATATTAAAATGAGTGGGGGATTGTTGGACCATTTTAATATATTTTATTTATTTATTTATAAATTTTGTTCTTGAATCTTCTTTTGTCTTGTTCATGAATCTCATCTTATTCATAAATGGAGATTCATTATTTTGGTAACATTTTGTCTTGTTCATGAATGGAGATTAATTAGAGTTTGGAGACTCTCCATTGTCTCTAGTTTAATGGTCATTATTATTTTTTAGTGCAAATTGTAAGGTCCTAGTGACCTATAAATAGTTCATTTCATCTACTATTTTCTACACCAATTATTTTTCATACTTGAGAGATTACTAGTCATAGAATGGTGTTTTTTCTTGGTGGAGTTTTGGCTTCACCATCTTATGCAGAGTTAGTTTAAACCATATGACAAGTGGTCGGACTGTTATATCCTGGAAGAGACAAGTCATAATTTTGTGACTGCTACATCGAGATTTGAGTTCTTCCTACCTAAGTGAACTTAATCTCCTACAAAATATCCATATCTCAATCTGATCTATTTATATCTTATTTTTTTTACGTTATTTATTAATAAAATATAATTTTTTCTGCTATTTTCACCAGCGCAATATAACCAGCAAAGCTAACTTATTCCAACCACACGGATAGAATACACTCACTTAGATATGTTGAATGTGACGTGATATCACCGTTTTAATTATTTTTTTTTTCCTTTTTGTATTTTTAGGGGACGTAGTGGACCAGAGTCGGCACAGGCTTCAGAGCTTTTCTCGGCAATGACGAGTTTTATTGAGTGGGCCGGGTATCCGAATTTGGTGGACTCGTTTCCGTGGCTCGGATGGGTTGACCCACAGGGTTTGAGGAGAAGGATGGATCGGGACCTCGGAAAAGCGTGGGCAATGGCTTCAGGGTTGGTGAATAAGAGGGTAAAAGAAAGGGACGAAGGTGGATTGGGAAAGAAGCAAGACTTCTTGGATGTGTTGCTAGATTTTGAGGGAAATGGAAAAGACGAACCAGAAAAATTGTCTGAAGCAGAGATCAATATATTTATAGGGGTAAGTATTATTTTAGTCCCTTTTTTATAATTATGAATTTATGAGCATGGCTCATATTTTCTCATCTCAGTTCAGTTTGGCCATGATTTTTTTTTCTTTTTTTAAGTTTTTAAATTCTACTCGACATGACGAATTAAAAAATTTAGAAAAGATAAAAATAAGTAAAAAGTAATTTTTTTTTTATTTATTTTAAATATTTTTTTACTTTTTAAATTTGTTTACGTGATTTATTAATAAAAAAGAAGCCACTAATGATAAAAATAAAATTGAAAAAAGACGTGCTGTATTTTATTTATTTATTTATTATAGTCGAGGGAAATTATTCAATTAGCACCACGTGTCCATACTCCATACCAATCACCAATTAGTTAGTCCCATATTGTCCCCCCATCTCCAACATAAATCGTGGGTCCTTGTGTCTCTCTACCAATCAAAACATTATGGAGCACCACGTATCCATACTCCGGAAATACTGAATAATCACCCTATAGTCAATATCAAGAAGTAGCATGGATCCTTTGTTCTAGGATCAACTTAGTATAATTATTCAGTATTGTTTACCTAATATTTTTAATTACTAAATTTTTTTTTTTTTTTTTTTTTATGGGTAAGACAATATTAACCCTCCTTTATTTGGTAGTTGGGATTACAGTTCTTCATCCATTGATATTATTTTCTTATAAATAATGTCACATGACATTATGAAATTATTTAGGACAAATTACAAACACCCCTCGAGATTTGATAAAAATACAGATTCCCCTCTGAAGTTTGAGAAATTACAAATTGCCCCATGAGGGTCAAATTTTCATAACAAATTAGGAAAAATTAGGAGGGAATCTGCATGAAAATAAAAACCTCATGGGACAATTTGTTATGAAAATATAAACCTCAGAGGGCAGGATGTAATTTCTCAAATCTCATGAAAGAATCTGTATTTTCACCAAATCTTGAGAGAGGTGTTTGTAATTTGCCCAATTATTTAATAATATTTGCGTCCGTCTATAGCATTTGTTCGTGGAAGAATTATTTAATAGTGGAACAACAAAAAAAAAAAAAAAAAAACAAAAAAAAAAAAAACACAAATATCTCATGCGTTTATAGTTTTTTTTCTCTGCTCTAAGTAATTTCCCCTTTGTTCATAACTAATGTTATGCAAATTAATAAATTCTACAAACTTCTTTTTACTTACTATATTATTATATCATTAAAATTATATTATTGTCTAACGAAATAATTATATGATTTATCAGATGTGAACAACTGTCTGAATTAATATAATCATTGGTCTTTTATAATTTTTAATTAATCCAATTAGTATATATTAAATCATATTTGAATGATCATTTACACATTTTAAACCCGACCCATCTTAATCCATCATCCATTCATTCTGAATGGAGTCCACTCTCCACAAATATGATAGTTCAAGGTCACCAGGCCCCAAATAATTTTGGGCCTCTATTATCCATAAACCCAAAAATAAAGCCCAGTGAAACATACCTATGTTCAATATTCAAATATATGGTAGATTTATGGGGTGCTTATATTTGCGGGAAAAAAAAAAAAAAAAACAAACAAACAAACTCGCTACGTTCAATTAAAATTTTAGTTTCTGTTATATCTCAATGTAAATTTATTAATAAGGACAGCATTTATTAAAACATAAAATAAAGTATCTTTTTTTTTTCATAATACATCCTGATCACTGATGCGTGTTATTCATATTCAAGTTTTTTCATATTCTTTCCCAAGTTTTAATTATTTTCTCCTTCTTCTTCCTCACTCAAAAACTCCAATCTACTGCACCAAAACTAACCATTATCATCAATATCATTGTTTCTTATTTGTTGTTACATGCAAATAGAACAAAAAATTGAACAAAGTCAAACAATGAAGGAGAATAATAATCAAAACTATTTTTTTAAGCAATCCATCAAAGAAGAGTAAGTATTCACATAACTATTAAAGAAAAATTCTTAATTTTTTGTGTTTTTTTTTAAACATAAAAATGAATATTCAGCCTATTTGACGTCAATACTATTCGAACTTTCAGATCTAAACAAATTCACTTTGTTAGAATTTTCACTGCCGAACAAAGTAAATTTGTTCAGATCTGAAAGTCCGAACAAAACAATCTTATTCGGCATTGGAAGGCCAAACAAGCTGACTTGGATCCAATTTTTGTTTCATCCTTCTCCTTCTTCAACGTGGATTTAATGTGCTTTTTTTTCAGTAATTGGCAATGAAAAGACTAAGAAGAGGATGACATGGTTGAGACGTGCCTGAGAATGGCTGAGAAGACAATGTCGTAGCTGAGAATGATTAAGAAGAGAAAATTGAGGGTTTTTTTTAATTGATTTTATATGAAGGCTATTATTTGAGTGTACCATAAAATTAAAATATTATATTATTTAAGGGTAATTTGTGAAAAAATATAGGGTGTATTGAGAGTCAATTATATATTTTAATAATTTAATATGAAGCATTGAGAAATTGGATGTATTAATTAATTTTTTGGGAGTAAATAAAATCCCCTAGATTTATGTTATCTATGCAAAATAAAGAGCGCAGTCCAACTTAATTAGTAATTTTATATTTGAAAATGCTATAAAAATAATATTTGTGTAATACTTTATTATGATTGTTGGGTATACTTCTTTATTGGAGTATGGGACCCAATTAGTTTATTAAAATATTCCGTTTAGTTTGGTGTTGGTTATAATTTTTTTTAAAAATGTTATACCTAACTTTGGAGGCCCAATGGGTATTTAATAATTTGTTTGGTAACAGTTAGGGTTGAATAAAAGCCCTAAAATCAATAATATATATATTGTTAATGTTCCTCCACGTGATCAGTTAGTACAAATTCAATTCGGTGGGAGTGGTTTTTTTCTCTGAGGCTTGGAAGATTTCATTGGTTTCAAGTTTTGGCTGCTTTGAACATTGTCTCTGTATCTTCGGCTGGTTTGGTTTAAGTTGATTTGGGTTATTATTTTGGATCTTCTTCAACTCTGTTTTGAAGACTTTTGTTTCATCTATTTGGTGAGATCTTTCCTCTTGATTATTTGTAATTATTTGGAATTCACCTAAGGGTGGTTTTGTGAGACCATTCGTGTCTCGTTTGTAATCATTTGAAAACTTTTTAGTTGATAGTGGAATCGAACTTCGATCCCATGGACGTACCTCACATTGAGGGAACCACGTAAAAATTCTTGTGTCGTCATTGATTTAATTTTTTCGCATTAATTTTTATTCCCATTGATTGATTTACTTGTGAGGAATCATCTATTTTCCCTAACAACTGGTATCAAAGCTTGTTGTTTATTTGGGTTTATTTATATATGTAAATCAATGGGGGGGAATATTGGTCGTATGTCTAGCTTCGATGGAAGCAATTGGGTAATTTGAAAAACTAAAATGAAGGACTTATTATTTTGTAAAGATTTTTATGGGCCTATTGAGGGTGATAGTGACAAACCTGAGGGTATGCAAAATGATTAATGAAAGAGGCTTAATCGAAAAGCCGTTGGCGTTATCCGTCAATAGATTGATGACAATGTGTTTTATCATGTTGATACTGAAACTTCGGTATATGATTTATGGAAAAAATTAAAAGGCCTTTATGATAGAAATCAGTCACAAATAAAGCCTTTCTGTTTTGAAAGTTTGTTAATTTAAAATATAAAGATGTAAGCCTTATTTCGGAACATTTGAATGAAATAAAGAGTATTGTTAACCATCTTGCTTCTATGAAAATTGTTTTTGATGATGAGTTGCAGTCTTTGATGCTATTTAGTTCTTTACTCGAAAGTTGGGAGACTTTGGTTGTGACGGTTAGTAATTCAGGGCCCGATAAAGTTGTCACAATGAGCCGAGTCACTAGTAACTTGTTGAATGAAGAAACTAGAAGAAAATCAGTGGGTTCCAATCATTCGGAGGCATTTATTGTGAGAAACCGAAGCAAAACAAGAGGGAGGAGTAAAACTCCTCATAGTCGCGATCAAAGCTGTGACAATTCAAGAGATGGTTCTTTTTCAAATAAAGACATTGAGTGCTATTACTGCCATGAGAAAGGACACATGAAGTGGGAATGTCGAAAGCTCAAGAACAATGAGAAAAGGCGTGACAAAAGTGTGGATAAGAAGCAAGAAGACACAATGGCGATTACTACCAATGGTGATCTCATGGTCATTTGTGAAGATGATTGTATCAATTTTGTGAGCCAACAGAGCAATTGGATGATTGATTCCAGTGCTTCTTTTCATCTGACTTCTCGAGTGATTTCTTTACTACCTATATCAAAGGAGATTATGGTTGTGTTCGAATGGATAATGAAGGTTTGTCCAAGATTGTTGGCATGGGTGATGTTTGCTTGGAAACAAATTTAGGCAGCAAGTTGTTACTTAAAGATGTAAGGCATGTTCCCGACATTCGCCTCAATTTGATTTCTACCGAGAAGCTAGATGATGAAGGCTTTAACAACAAATTTGGTGATGGAATATAGAAGCCCACAAAGGGTTCTTTGGTAGTTGCTAAGTACAAGAAGACTCATACACTTTATTCGACGTAAGGAAAAATTTGTAAAAGTATTGTCAATGCATTTGAAGATGATACTTCTACCGAATTGTGGCACAAGTAGCTTGGCCATATGAGTGAAAAGGGACTACAAGTTTTGTTCAAGAAAGAGCTTTTACTCGGTTTAAAAGGTACACATCTTAAAACTTGCTTTCATTGTTTGACAGGTAAACAACATAGAGTTTCTTTTCATAAAAATGTTGTTTCTAGAAAAGAAAATGTTTTGGAGTTGATTCATTTAGATGTTTGTGGTTCTTTAAAAGTTAGAACACATAGTGGTGCACTTTATTTTATTACTTTCATTGATGATTATTCAAGGAAAGTTTGGGCTTTTATACTAAAAACTAAAGATCAAGTTCTAAATGTATTTAAGCATTTTTAGGTCATGGTTGAAAGAGAAACGGGACATAAATTGAAGTGCATCCGAACAGACAATGGTAGTGAATACATTAGGCGATTTGATAAGTATTGTCGTAACCAAGGTATTCGGCACCAAAAGACAGTTAAGAAGATTTTTCAACAAAATTGCGTTGTTAAGAGGATGAACCGCACCATTTTAGAAAAAACAAAGTGTCTGCTTTCACATGCTAAATTATCAAGATCTTTTTGGGGTAAGGCAATGAGGACAGCGGTTAACGTGATTAATTTGTCTCATTCCTATCCTTTGAATGGAGATGTTCCTAAAAGAGTTTGAACCGGTAAAGGTGTCTTATGAGTACTTGAGAGTGTTTGGTTGCCGAGCTTTTGTTCACATTCCATAAGATAAAAGGTCCAAGCTTGATGGCAAGTCAAGACAATGTATTTTTCTTGGCCATGGGCGTGATGAATTTGGTTATAGATTGTGAGATCTAGTCGACAGAAAAGTCATTCAAAGCCGTGATATTGTATTTCTTGAAGACCAAACAATTAAAGACTTTGGCAAAGGTGATCAACCGAAGCCAAAAAGTAGTGATCTCATTAACATGGATCCATCTCTTTCATCTTTGGTGGATGATGAAAATGGAGGAGATGTGCAGCCACCTATTAAAGATGTAGATGATGATACTAAACTTAATGAACTTAAGCTAAAAATCGAGAAAGAGCATCCAACTCAAGAACCGCCACCACAACTTGAGTTGAGAAAATCTACAAGGGACTGGCAACCTTCGAGAAAGTATCCTCCCAATGAATTTGTGTTGATTTTCGATCAAAGGGAGCCTGAGAGGTACGAAGAAGCAATTGAGCATGCAAAGAAAGATGATTGGAAAAAGGCCATGGAAGAGGAGATGAATTCCTTGTTTGAAAATCACACTTATGATTTAGTGAAGTTGCTTAAGGGGAGGAAAATTCTGAAAAATAAATGGGTCTTCAAATTGAAGAATGATGGAAAGAATTTGAGGTACAAAGCACGTCTTGTTGTGAAAGGCTTTGAGCAAAAGAAAAGTATTGACTTTGATGAAATTTTATCGCTAGTTGTGAAGATGCCTTCTGTTCGGGTTGTACTTGGCATGGCTGTAAGTATGAACCTTGAAGTTGAATAACTTGATGTGAAAACCGCATTTCTTCACGGTGATCTTGAAGAAGAAATTTACATGGAGCAACCAGAGGATCTCGTGGAGAAAGGAAAAGAAATTTTTTTGCAAATTGAAAAAAAGTTTGTATGTCCTCAAGCAAGCCCGCGACAATGGTACAAAAAATTTGATTATCTCATAATGAATAAATATTTTTCTAAAACCACTTTGGACCATTGTGTGTTTGTGAAAAAAAATTCAGATGGTAAATTTATTATTTTTTTGCTTTATGTTGATGACATGTTAATTGTTGGTCAAGATTACACTATGATTAATAAGTTGAAATTGGAGTTGAGCAAGTCTTTTGCTATGAAAGATTTGGGGCCGACAAAGCAAATACTTGGTGTGAAAATTGTTCGTGATTGCAAAAAGGGGCTAATTTGGTTGTCTCAAGAAAGCTACATTGATCATTTTAAGCTTAGTTCGAATCAAAGTCCTAGAAGTGAGAAAGACAAGGAAGAAATGCAGAAAATTCCTTATGCTTTAGTAGTTGGTTCTTTGATGTGCGTCATGGTTTGTACAAGGCCAGATATTGCTCACTCCGTTGGTGTGGTAAGTCGATTTCTGTCTAATCTGGGTAAAAAACATTAGGCAGCAATAAAATGGATTCTAAGCTATCTTCAAAAGACTTCAAAGGTGTATTTGAGTTTTGGAGATGGTAAGCCGATGCTTAATGGGTTCACGGATTCTGACATGGCCGGTGATGTTGATTCTAGGAAATCCACTTCGGGGTATTTAATGACTTTTGCAGGGGGAGCTACGACATGGCAATCTAAATTACAAAAATGTGTTGCTCTCGCAACTACCAAAGCTGAATTTATTGCTATTACGGAAGCTTGCAAGGAATTGAAGAAATTTTTGCAATAATTGGGTTTGAAGCAAGAAAGGTATGTGCTTTATTGTGATAGTCAAAGTGCTATTCATTTGAGTAAAAATTTTACTTTTCATTTGAGATCGAAACACATTGATGTGAGATACCATTGGATTCGTGATGTGTTAGATTCAAAATTATTCTAACTCGAAAAGGTTCACACGGATGATAATATTTCAGATATGTTGACTAAGACTTTGTCGAAGGACAAACATTTGAAGTGTTAAACTTTGGCGGGTATGGTTGATGTCTCCACCTAAATCGATAGAGGGAGAATTGTTGGATATACCTCCTTATTGGAGTATGTGACCCAATTGGTTTATTAAAATATTCGGTTTAGCTTGGTGTTAGTTATAATATATTTTTAATATATTATACCTAATTTTTGGAGGCCCAATGGGTATTTAATAATCTATTTGGTAATAGTTAGGGTTTGAAAAAAATCCCTAAAATCAAATCTATTTATGTTCTTCCACGTTAGCAGCTGGTACAAATTCAATTCGGTGGGAGTGGTTTTTTTTCTCCGAGGCTTGGAAGATTTCATTGGTTTCAAGTTTTGGCTACTTTGAAAATTGTCTCTGTGCATCTTCTGCTGGTTTGATTTAAGTTGATTTGGGTTATTATTTTGAATCTTCTTCAACTCTGTTTCGAAGACTTTTGTTTCATCTATTTGGTGAGTAGGGATGGCAATCTGAAACCGACCTGACGGTGACCTGACTCCCCCAACCCCGAAGTCAGTGGTTATTCACCGAAAAATGTCCCCGACGGGCCAGGGATGGTATTCAAAAGTTCATCCCGATGATATCCGGGCTGGGGACGAGAATAGTTGTTTCAGACCCGACCCCGCCCCCCCTGGCCCCGCTTAGTCCCCGAGGTAAAATTACCGTTTTGTCCCTGAATATATATATGCTTGTGTTTGTTTAGGGTTTGAGACACACACACACTCAAACACACACGACGTTCTGTTCCGCTCGTTTCTCTCTCTCTCTCGCTCGCCACCACTGGTTTGGTCTCCCCCTCTCTCTTTCTGTCACGGTCGCGCCTCTCTCCTCATCAGCAATCCTCCGTCACCACCGATCCTTCATTACCGCCTCATCTCTGCTGTTTTACCGTTTCACCTCCTCGTCTTTCTCTCTCACACACACACACGAAGCGGCTGCTGCTTTCTCTCCCTTACCGCCGCTCCTCCGTCACCGCCTCCCTCCCTCACCGCCGTTCCTCCGTCGCTGCTCTCTCTGTTTAGGTATCTCTCTCTCTCTCTCTAGGGATTTGGTTCTAGGGTTTACAAATATGTATATATATTATATATATATGAGTGTATATTATATATAGATTCAACATCTGTTTTTTTTTCCCTTCAAAATTTATAAATCTATCTATTTTATATATAGATCTGTTTATAAATGACGACTTCAAAACAACGACTGATCTGTTTATTGATCTGTTGGGAATTTGTTATGCATATAGATCTATTAAGATGATGATCATATTATTGAAGATGATATGTGGGAATTTGTTATGCATATAGATCTGTTTATTTTATATTATTGATCTATTGATATTATTGATAATCTGTCTATTAAGATGACGATCTGTCTATTTTATATTATTGATAACTTATACCATCTGTCTATTTGATGATTATTGAAACAGAGAAAGAAAATTGATGATGTTGATGATGTTATTCTGTGTATAGAAATTAGTTGTTCTTAACACAGTTTAGAAAAGAAACAGAGAAAGAAAATTGATGCTTCCATTAGATGTTTAGTTAATTTGTACACTAAAAAATATTAACAAAAAATATAGATCTGTTTATTTTATATTATTGAAGATGATGAGTAGTTAATTTGTTTAAAAGAAAGAAAAAAAATGGAATGAAAACAGAGAAAGAAAATGATGAGTAGTTAATTTTTTATATTATTGAAGATGATGAGTAGTTATTTTATATCTTCACTGTATTTTATCTTCGCTGTATTTTATTCTTTCTTAAACATCAATTTTTTATTTCACTGTATCATTGAAAATTGATGTTGTCACTGAGTAGCTAAACATCAATTTTTTATCTTCATTGTATTTTATTCCTTCTGTTTATTTTATATTATTGAAGATGATGAGTAGTTAATTTTTTATATTATTGAAAATCTTATTGGTACATGTCCCAATTCAATTCCATTCATCTAAAAGAAAGAAAACAGAGAAAGAAAAAAAAATTGATGTTTAGTTAATTTGTTTCTCAGTTCCATTAATTCAATCCATTAGCTTAGTTATTATTAATTTGTTTCTCAGTTCCAGTAATCTACTTTTATGTTGCCTCTGTTAATATTAATTCAATCCATATTATTTTTATAAAGGTTAAAAATGTCAGATGTTAACTCTGAAGCACTAGTTAACTCTGAAGTACCCGTTAACTCTCAAGTACCATTTGAGAGTGACGCGTCACAATATTCATCGCCAGCTACAAACGCACCTACGAACTCACCGTCTCCCCTCTCTAATCAAAATGTTATTGATTTAGAAGAAGAGTCTAATACTACTTGTGGAGAAACTAAAAGAAAACCTAGTGTTGTGTGGGAACATTTTAAAAAACAACAAATGAATGGGGTGTGGAAGGCAATATGTAATTATTGTAATAAGCATCTTGGAGGTGATTCAAAAAATGGAACTAGGCATTTGCATGGTCACCATAAGAGTTGTACTAGGAAAAAAGTGATGGACATGAGGCAAAAAGTGTTAACTAACAACTTTAGTAGAGAGAGTCCAAAAATGAATTCTTATATTTTTTATCAACATTTTGCTAGGAAAGAGTTGTCACATGCCATAATCTTGCATGAATATCCCCTCTCTATCGTAGACCATGTTGGTTTTAAACGATATTCAGCAGCACTTTAACCATTGTTTAAAGTGCCTTCTCGAAATACGATAAAAAATGATATTTTAAAAATTTATGATTATGAGAGGGTGAAGACATTGAGTTTGGTAGAGCATAATAAAAGTAGGGTGGCAATAACAACTGATATGTGGACTGCTAGCAATCAGAAGAAAGGATTCATGGCTGTTACCGCACACGTTATTGATGATTCATGGACATTGCAATGTCGTATTTTGAGGTATATTTTTGTAAATTTACAAATCATTTAAAAATTCTATCTTATTCAGTTCAATTTGCATGTTATTAATACTTGTTTATGAATATCATATTTTAGGTTTATTTATGTTACATGTCCACACACAAAAGAAGTTCTTTGTGATACTTTGCTTGAGTGTATGATGGATTGGAATATTGATAGAAAAATCTCGACTGTTACTGTTGATAATTGCTCCACAAATGATGCCATGATTATTATGTTAATGGATAAGTTAAGTAATTCATCGCTTTTGTTGGGTGGTACTTTGTTTCATATGCGTTGCTGTGCACATATTTTGAATTTGATAGTGAAAGATGGATTGGATGTCATACGAGTTGGTGTGGAAAAAATTCGAGAGAGTGTAGCTTATTGGACAGCAACCAAAAAGACTAGAAAAATTTGAAGAAACAGTCAACCAATTGCGTATTCCACATACTAAGAAATTAGGACTTGATTGTGCAACTAGGTGGAATTCAACTTACTTGATGCTTCAGACAGCCTTATTGTATAAGGATGTCTTTTCTGGGTTGAAAATTAGAGAGCCCCAATATAAGACTATGCCAACTGAGCAAGAATGGGAGTATGCTAGAGAGATTAGTGGGAGGTTTAAGATTTTTTTTTTCTATCGCAGAGTTATTTTCTGGTACAAAGTATCCCACAGCCAATGTTTGTTTCCCAGCTTTATGTGAGATTAGGATGACACTGTTTCAATGGCTCTCTTGTGAAATTGAAGTGATCAAAACAATGGTATAAAAAATGTTGGAAAAATTTGATAAATATTGGTTAGTGATACATGGTGTTATTGGAGTTACAGTTGTACTTGATCCTAGGTATAAGATGAGTGTATTGAAGTTTTATTTTGAAAAACTTTATAGAGACAAAGCTGAAGATAAAGTTGATAGGGTTCGTCATATTTGTTATGATTTGTTGCAAGAGTATCAGCACCGAGTTAGTATGGAGACCGATATTGTTAGTGACTCTTCTACTCATCCAGAAATTGTTATAGAGACCCTTTCAGAATTTGATTTGTTTGTTAGTAGAAAGAGAAGTAAAAAAATGAAGAATGTAAGATCAGAGTTAGACCATTATCTAGAAGATGATGTTTTGCCAAGAACTTCAGGTTTTGATGTTTTGAATTGGTGGAAAGCTAATGGACCAAAGTATCCGACCTTACAGGCAATAGATAGGGACATTTTAGCTATTCTTGTGTCCACTGTTGCTTCTGAGTCAGCATTTAGTACTTGTGGAAGATTGGTAAGTCCACATCGTAGAAGACTTCATCCAAACACATTAGAAACATTAATGTGTGCACAAAGTTGGTTGTGGGGTGCAGAAATGAAAGATATTATTTCATCCAATCTATATATTATTATTTCACTTTTATTATTTATATTACCATGAAATAATTTCAATACTGAATTTATATTCTTTCCTTTTAGGAAATTCAACATTGGAATCGGTGGGTTATGCAACTATATATGATGATGATGAGATCGAGTCGGATCAGTCATGTGCTACCTTTGTGTTAGTTGTCATCTTTTTTGTTTTAATTGTTAACATTTTTTACATTTTATTATTAATATTAATTATTTGTTTTTTTCCTTTTATTATTTAACAGGAATTCAAGTTGAAGGAGATGATGGAAGTTGTTGTGTGGTTTGTATGGATATTGGAGAAACAATGGATTTGATTTTTTATGTTGTAATGGATATTTTTTTTTTATTTTTAATTTCAATTTTTGAGTAACCTATCCCTTGCGAGTTGTGCTTGGGATTAATTATTCTTTTTGCTACTTGTTGAATTTTCTTGTGTGTGTGGGTTGTGTATGGGCTGCTGAATTTTCTTGGAGAAACAAGATACTATTTTATGAGTTTGTCTCAATAATGACGCTGTCTCAATGTTTTGTATGCTACAGGATGTTTTGTGTGTGGGTTTTGTATGGCACTGTCTCAATGTTTTGTGTTTGGGTTATGTATGACACTCTTAGAATTTTTTTAATTGGCAATGCTACAGGATGTAATATGCAATTTCACATGCTACAGGTTGTGTAGGACAATGCTACAGGATGTGCTACAGGTTGTGTATGACAATGCTATAGGATGTAATATGCAATTTCATTGTCTCAATGTTACAGGATGGCACTGTCTTAATGCTACAAGATGTAATATGCAATTTCACTGTTAGAATTTTTTTAATTGGCAAATATGTTGACAAATATATTTTAATCCATGTTTATAGATTTTTATAGATAAAAAAAAAAAAAAAACACCGGGGATTTTTCAGGGCTGGGGATCCCCGATCGGGGGAGGAGATGGGACTGGGCTATGAGTCCCCGTCGGGGATCAAGGGCGGGGACGGGGCATATATAACTTTCGGGGATCGGGGACGGGGAGTGTAGTCCCCCGCCCCGCCCCGCTCCACCCCGTTGCCATTCCTATTGGTGAGGTCTTTCCTCTAGATTATTTGTGATTATTTGGAATTCACCAATGGATGATTTTGTGAGACCATTTGTGTCTCGTTTGTAATCGTTTAGAAACTTTTTGGCTAATAATGGAATCGGACTTCAATCCCGTAGACATGCCTCACATTGAGGGAATCACATAAAAAATTTTGTGTCGTCATTGATTTAATTTTTTCGTATTAGTTTTTATTCCCATTGATTGATTTACTTATGGAAAATCATCTACTTTCCCTAACATTATTATGGTGGGTTCAATTTTTGTTTGGTTGTATTATAATTTTACATTTTGTTTGATGTTTTCTTATTTTAACATGATTTTTTTCTAAATTATAAAGTAATAAGATCGTATTTTATCTTCTTTTTTGTTTTTTGATTAGAAATTTTATCTTTGTAAGTTCTTGTAATGAATCCATCTGTAAGAAAAATTTTAGAATGTAATTTTAATGATTATATTTGTGGGTACTGGCAAATAAAAAGAGTAGAAGGACAAACTATTTTGTTTTATAAGTACTATTTTTTGTTGTAATTATAGGGTGTTTGAGAAGAAACTTTTTTGGTTTTTTTGGTTGAAATATCACTAAAAGACAAAATAGATTAAAATAGTTAATAAGATAAAATATCACATCAATTCGATAGTCATTTCAATTCTTTCACAAAATCACTCTTAACTACAAAAAAAATCTAACTTTTATTCTAAACACAAAAATTTTAACATCTTAAAATAACTAAAAATTAAAATCACCCACTAAAATAGTAACTTCCCACGCACCCACCATGTATAATGGGCCTAGTGCTATTTTTTGTTGTGATTATTATGTACAAAGAGTTGATTATAAGAGTTCACTAGTTCAACAAATCCTGCAGGAAATGTTTCTAGCCGGTTCAGAAACAACTTGCAGCACCACCGAATGAGCAATGGCCGACCTTCTTCGCCACCCAGAAACCATGGCCAAGGCCAAAGCCGAGCTCAACAACGTCGTCGGATCAAATAGAAAAACAGAAGAGAGTGACATCGATAATCTGCAATACCTACAAGCCGTGGTAAAGGAAACGATGCGTTTACACCCTTCATTTCCACTACTAATACTGCGAAAAACTATTCGAGATACTAATTTCATGGGGTATCAAATACCCAAAAACACTCAAGTCCTTGTCAATGCTTGGGCCATTGGAAGAGACCCTGAATGTTGGGACGACCCTGAGTCGTTCAAGCCTGAAAGGTTCTTAGGCTCGAAAATAGACTATCGGGGGCAACATTATGAGTTTATACCGTTTGGGGCCCGGCGGAGGATGTGTGCTGGCATTCCGTTAGCTCATCGGATGGTGCATCTTCTTCTGGGCTCATTGCTTCATGAATTTGAATGGGAGCTTCATGGTAATGTCAGTGTCACTTGTGAGAATATGGACATGAAAGAGACGATGGGAATAGCAGTGAGAAAGTTGGAACCATTGGAAGCAATTCCGAGAAAGCGTAGGTGTGATCATGATTTTAAATAATAATAACAGAATACAATGATATTAATATGATTATATATATATAGCGGTCGACAGTATTAATATTATACTATTGAAAATTCAAAATCCTAATAGTATGTTGTGATATTTTTATGTCACAAATAATATTAGGGGGTCACCTGTTTTTGTCCTAGTTTTATGCTAATTGAGTGGCTACCGTTTGATTGGGTGTGTTATGATTGTCCTTTGTTTCACTTTTATGTATTAGTAATTCTACGGCCTTTGAAATATTATTCCGAATTTTATCCAAAATTATCAATCTACGATTTAAATTTATTTCACGCTTGGACGTATATTTCATCAATTCAATCTATACAATACAAACATACTACCCAAAAATTTTTTAGATGGTTTAGTTTGGCACCATAGCATTTTTCTTTATGTATTGACATGCAAGGTGCAGTGTCAATGAACCCGCAAGGGTAGCCCAGTTGGTTGAGGCCAAGGGACTTGGGGCCTAGGAGTTTGCTCCTCTCTAGGTCTCAGGTTCGAATCCCACTCCCAGCTGTGCTCCTGGCGGGCCACTGCGTCTTTGCCTGGTCGATCGGCTCAGGGCCCCGAGATTAGTCGAGGTGCGACACTCCGAAGGAGTGCTGGCCCGGACACTCGGTCATCAAAAAAAAGGTGCAGTGTCAATGAATGCTTCACTTATTGACAAATTCTTTTTTTTGTTCAACTTTTTATTGTATGAACTTCTATTAATTTTTATTTATTTTTAGTTTATAGGTATTATTAGACTAGAAAACTCTAAAAAAATTAAACCAATTTTGAAAAAAAAAACCATAAAAGATTGTTATATTTCTTGACTTTCTCTAAAGAAATTGAACCAGTATTGCTTGATAAAATCAAAGCAGACATTGGGAATTGACCCAAGTTACAGACAAAGATGGACGTTGATAGATAAAATAGCACACTAATAATCCAATAATCGGTTTGGAGCACTATGTTGGCAAAATGTTCCAGGACTACTAATACGTAATGAACAAAATTTTACCGAATTTGTTTTCAAAAATTTTGTGCGTTCATATACATTTTTGGCATGTTTGATTGGGTGGATTAGAGCATGGGATTGGGATTATTAATCGGTAGGCCCAATTATCTTATATTTGTTTTAATATTTTGGTTTAGGATTATTAATCCAATGGATAATTAATCCAACAAATTTGTAGGATTATTAGTAATGGGGTAGTGGTGGGATTATTAATGCAATGGATATTAATCCAATTGGATAATGAATACCACACTAATTTAATAGGATTATTAATACTTCACTATTAGTCTTGTGAATCAAACATGACCGGTATATTTGATTAGTAAGATTATAATATAAGATTGTGATTGTTAATCTATGGACTCTCAATCTCATGTTTACTTGCAAATTTTATTAATCAGATTATATGTACAGTAGATATTTAAATTTGATTAAATTGACAAATTTTTAATATTGATAGGAGTTGAGAATCATAATTTCAAATATGAAAAAAAAAACAAAAAACAAAATGAATATATAATAAATGATTATCTCACTAAATTAGATAATTAATCGTATACTAACTCATGGAAATATTAATACGCTTAGAGCATCTCCAACGGTAATAGGCATTTTACCTATCTAAATATTACTATAAAGTATATATTTTATTTTACCTATCAACTATTTCATATTTCTACTCCAGCCATGCTCTTTATTTTAGCTATTCATCTAAATACTATTAATTTTATAAAATGCCACATCAGCAACAAAGATGAAGGTAAATGATCCTAATGATTAAATATATTTTGCCTAGTCTTGAAAGCTAGCTACATGTAGCTAGTGAATGTGAGTTGAGCTAAAATGCCTAATCGTATGCCTAGTGCATTGGAGTTGAAAAAAATAAGTTATACTAGACATTTTGACTAACAAGCATGATATGCCTAGTGGGTTGGAGATGCTATAAGGCCTATGTGTCCGATTTTGTAACTGGACTGGAATATTTGTTTGTGCTTTGTAGCAAAACTGCTTGACACAATAAGCGTATCACTAATTGAACTGAGTGACGCAAGAAATGTTTCTAGCCGGCACAGAAACAACTAGCAGTTCCATTGAATGGGCAATGACAAAGCTCCTATGCAACCCAGAAACCATGATCAAGGCTAAAGCCGAGCTCAACAACATCGTTGGACCAAACAAAAAAATGAAAGAGAGCGACATCAATCATCTGCAATACTTGCAAGCCGTGGTGAAAGAAACGCTACGTTTACACCCTCCATTTTCATTTCTACTCCCTCGAAAGACCATTCACAACACCAATTTTATGGGTTATCACGCGCCCAAAAACACACAAGTTTTTATCAACGCTTGGGAAATTGGAAGAGACCCAGAATGCTGGGATGAGCCTATGTCTTTCAAGCCTGAGAGGTTCATAGGCTCAAAAATTGATTACAAGGGTCAGCATTCTCAGTTGATACCATCTGGTGCCAAGCGAAGGATGTGTGCTGGGACTCCTTTAGGTCACCGCATGTTGCATCTTCTTTTGGGCTCATTGCTTCAGGAATCTGATTGGGAGCTTCAAGGTCATGTTAATGGAGTGACCATGGACATGAAAGAGAAGGTTGGACTAGCAATTGAAAAATTGGAACCATTAAAAAAAAAAAATAACTAAAAGATGTAGGAAAATTGACTAGGCTGGCCTCATAAATATATATATATATATATATATATCTTATAAGTCTCACTCGGTGTGAGTTTTAATAATTGAATGACACTTAAACTTCTCCTAATCAATAGATAGTCTTTGAACACCGCTACGAGATTAGATATTAGACATTCTACACCTTTGTGAGTCTTTTTTTTTATTGTTTTTGTTTTGGTTTTCTTATGGGCTTGCTAGGTCTCTTGTTATGTTACACATTAATGATAATTATTGTTGTTAGACTTACATAATTAAATAATGTTCTGAAAATTTTGTTAATTTTCTTGGCTTTTTCTAAAGAAATCGGACCAGCATTGTTTGATAAAATCGCAGTGTTCTAGGACGCCCTGTGCTGGTTTTGCTGTCAAGTCCTGCTGTTGCTGTGCGTGTAGTTCAGTTGCTGGGTGCGTAGCCCACTACTGTGGTCTTGTTATGGGAAGCCCTCTGCTGGTTTTTTGCTGTTTTGCACTACTGCTGCTGGTCCTATTGTTGCTGGTTATTGGTGCTGCTTGTTGATACCTTGGGTGTTAAATACTTGGTGCCTGTTCCTGTGGCAGGGAGATAGATAGTGTATGTTTCAGAAGTTGCCGGTAGAGTTTTCAAGGGAAGGAGTTGGCAGAGTTGAATGGTTGTCCTTGCGGTGTGGTTGATACCTAGCGAATAATAATCTTCGTGGAAATTTGCATAAATTGTTTGATCGACTTAAAGATGTGAGATATTGTGACATCTGCGGGAATAACTTCAATGGACAAATACCTGCTTTCCTAGCCCAATGGAAAGATATTGAGGAATTGTACCTCATGGGGAACAATTTTGAATGGCCTGTTAGTCATGGAGTGTTCCAATCATTGAAGAATCTTACAATCTTGCAGCTTGCTGACATAACTGGAAGTCCCAGAGATTTTTGGTCTGATTAGGCTGATATGCTTTGCAATTGATCTGTGTGGTCAGTGATCTTTGGGAGTTGGCTGTTGCAGCTAGTGCTATTGTTGTTGTCCTGTTTTTTTGGGTGTTTGGCTTCTATTCTGATGCATAGTTCTGGATATTTTAGTTGATGCTGCTGCCAAGTTTTGCTGGTGTGGTGGAGTTTGCTGTAGACGTTTTTGGCAACCCTCTCTAGTTTTCTTTGTTTTGGATTGGTATCTCGCCAATCAGTGGATTTAGTGCTAACAGATGATTTGTGCTTCCTCTTTGGTGCCAACCTAGTTGAGATTGTGGATTGATAGCTATGATGTTTTTGCACTTTCCTGTTTTATTGATGTATATTGGTGCTTGTACTTGCTCATTTCATCAATAAATGTTTCTTTTTTCTTTGCTGATCAAAAAAAAAAGTAAGCATTGGGATTGACATGAGTTACAAATAAAAATGGACTTTGATAGATAAAATAACACACAGACATAAAAAATTAAATTAAATTTAAAAAGGGTAATTGGTAGCATATGAATTAAAAATAATGCAACGGGTGTCAATTACCGAAAATGACTTGATCAATAACTCGGCCATACGGGGAAAAAATGTTATCGAAGGGGCGCGAAGAAAATTTGAAACCACACTGTAGAGCCATCACACGGATTCTGGCCTATCTGACCATGATATGGTAAGAACAAAATGAAAGTGCAAAAAAACGATTCTATGCAGATGTAAAGCTCTAGAAAAAAGAAAATAATAAAGGAACACAAGATTTTGGTGCGATTGCCCAAGAATTGAGAAAGTTTAATTTAACTAAAATAGTTTTGTTAAATCCCCTCAAGTTTCGGGTTGTTTCCTAGATTGAAGTAGCATTTCATTGCCCTATCAGACGAAAGTTTTCAAATAGTTTGTCTATTGAGATGCGTAAGCTAGTTTGGATACTCGGTTATCAAAAAAAAAAGTCTACTTTCATTATTATGAAATGGGCTTGCACTAAACAGATCAAGAATCAAAATCGCCTTCAAACAAGTCTACTATTGTTGTTCAATCTTTTCTCAAGTTCGTAGAGTCGAGTAGCAACACATTCATTTATCGAAGGATGAGAGGCAAAGCACAAGCCCAGAGCATGTGCCAGTGAAGGAATAATGGAACAAGCAATAGGAAATGGCTCCAGCACCGCCACTTAAATGAATCCAGGGCAAAACAACAATGATACAAATTTAGAAAAATTACTGTAGGAAAAAAAAATCATGGTCTACATTCATTGTTAGCGTTACTCACATGTACTAATTTTAAATTTACACCACATACTCAATTTCGAGATAAGTTTTAAGTTAAATTTTCACAATTCACGGCTCTTTTGCAGGCAAAGACAATGATTTCTTGATTCATTTTGTTTTTATGTAACTTTTTTTTTTCTTTAGTTAACTTTTTTAAATTTGTCCCTTTTTTAAAATTTTGATTTTTTTTGGAGTATAAATTAATCAGGGAGAAACTCTAGAGTCCACAGACGCCGTATCAAGGCTCAACATACATTATGTGAAACTTATACCCACTTAAACGCTTAAGCCTTTAAGTGGAAAGCCCAACTCTTTTACTCTTTATCTGATGTGAGACTCTATCTTCACACATACTCCAACAATCTCCCTTTCATGTGTGAACCAAACACCGGGCCTCTCCTTGCTCTCTCTCAAATCTTGATTTATTATCCGCAAGTTCATCATAGATCATACACACTCCCTGTAATCCTAATCTATAACTTTTCAACATCGAGTCCAACCAAATCTACTAGCACACACTCCATCATGAGCCACCTTGCAGCGGTTCAATCTCCAAGTGCACTAAGAATTTTTCTTCATCAAAAGTCGCATGGATTTTTTTTGCTCCATCTAGAGTTTCTATGCAAGCCTAGGCCTATCAACATCGATGCTCTAGGAGAGTCCGCTAGGGAATCGAGGAGCCCACGAGCGTAGAACAATATCGGTCTAATTCATCAAGGAAAAACTCCATAGTCTACATATGTCATATCAAGGCCTAACATATATTATTTGGAACTCATACCCAATTAAAAGCTTAAGTCTTTAAGTGAAGAGTCTAGCTAATGTTTATTAAGACCCATCTCTTTTATTCTTTATCCCATATGGAATTCTACCTTCACATATGCTCCAACAAAGAAGACCTAAAAAAGGAGTAAATTAAACTGACTTAAGGTTTGAGCAAAATATAACAACATTCACAATTTTAACGTATTTAAGACGACCTCCTTTTTAGTAAAGTTAGAGGGTTCAAAACTAATGCAGATGATGTGAGAACTTGAAGATAAATAAAAAATATATATATATATTTCATTATAAAAATATGATATTATTCAGCTTGCCTGTTTTTATTTTTCAAAAAATACTTTTCAGAAAATTCTACTTTCTTATTTTTCGTATTTTTTTTTGTTTTTACTGAATTATTTTAATATTTTAAGCAATTTTTACTTTTTAGACACACCTAACATAAATACACCTAAAAAGTAAAAAAAATTGTAAAAAAAAATCTTTTAAAAATTCACTAAATACCAAAAATACAAAAAAAAAATACAAGAATTCAGTGTATTTTTTGTATTTTTATGTAATTTTTAAAAATATTTTTTCACAAATTTTTTACTTTTTAGATGCATCTAAGTAAGGTGCATCTAAAAAAGTAAAAAAAAAATGTTTAAAATTTTAAAAATATTTACTAAAAACAAAAAAAAAATACGAAAACCAAAAAACTTAGCTTTCAAAAAACTTAATTCAGAAAACTCAAACCAAACATAATGATTATTTTTCTATTGATATGATTACAGAATTATTGATGAAAAATGGTTATATTATGTCAATTAAAATTTCAAGTAAACCCAATGTATTATTATACAAATTTGTGAAATTTATTATATTTTCTTTAAATTTCAAGAAAATTCATTATAATTTATTCAAAATAATAATAATAAATATTGGGATGTGAAGGTTTTAAATAAGTGCACTTTTTTATTTTTTATGAAATATAAGTTGGATTTGGATTGGATTTGAAGTGATGTATTAGAGAGGTAATGTGACTTAAATAAGATGATGTGACTAAGGGGTTGTTTGCGGTGTCCTAAATAAGTACACTTTTTGTCTTTTTGGATTAAAAAATTGAGAAAAAAATATGGATGTTTGGGTTAACTTTTTAACTTTTTATGAAAAAATGTGTATTAAAAAATTGTATAAATTAGTGTGTAGGAAAAAATTAGGATTGAGAGTTATGCAGCCGTAATTTTTGACTTTTGGGTGAATAGTGATAACTTTTTAACTTTTTGAATAACTTTTTAGCTTTTTGACATTTTGGCAACTTGCCAAACTTGGCCTAAATAGGATAGTGATTTTTTAACTTTTTGACTTTTTTCAAACATGCCAAATCAAGCCATAATATACAAAGAGCAAAACATACATAAAAAAAAGAAAGGGAAAGCTATGGTACAATGCTGATATATAACTGTCAATAGATTTCATTGTGTATTTTTTGCTCCTAATACTGAAACAAAAATGATTTTCCCCCCGAATCCCCCAACTGTCCAAAACGACGTTGTTTTGGGCAGTTTCTGTTTTTTTTCTTTTCTTCTTTTTTTTTTTCCTTCTTTTATGCAGTCTGAAAATGGAGGGGAAGAGAGAGAGAAAAGAAAGAGGGAGAGAAGAGAGAAGAAGAGAAAGAGGAGGGGAAGATCGCTTGTCGCAGATCGATCGTCGCAGCTCGTCTCCGATCGTCGCAAATCGTCGCAGCTCGGCCGATCGTCTCCGCCCCGCCTCCACCTCTGCCTCCGCCCCTGCCCAGCCCGCTTGATGTTGGCCCCTCTTGTCCTTCTTCTGCCTTCTCTTCTTCTTCCTTCTTTTTCTTCCTTCTTCTGTTCAAATTCGGGCGATTCGGGGGGAGGACTTTTCGAGCTACATATTACAGCTCAATATTGAAACTATCACTTTCGTAGATTAAATAAGTTTAAAAATTAAATAAACTATAAAACAAATTGTGAATTTTTTTTTTTCACATTTATTAGACTAGACTACATTAACTTGATTATTAAATAAATAAAAGGCTTAAATAGAAAAATTAGAAGTTTAAAAGTCACATTAAATAGAAGCAATATAACATACACAATTTTTGTTGTTTCTAAAAATAAAAATTTTGTTGCAAAAACATTAGGATACCAATTATTGTCAACACTAAAAGGTCGCCATAAAAATTCAAAAAAAACGACTTTTGTCACAATTTTTAAAAATATCACTAATAAATGCATTTTTAAAAACAAAATAACATTGTTCCAAAAGATTTATCTTTTCAAATGAAAATTTTGATGCCCAAAATGATAATTTATTACTAAATATCTAATTTTGTCACTAAGAATACAATAATGACACTTTTGATAACTAAAATATTATTCTTCAAAAATGATTTTACCCCTAAATTTTTATCTGCTATTTTTTTAAAGAGACAAACTACAGGAATGAAAAGTGTAATTAAACTATATATAAAAAAAAATTAGTTCATCTTGTATACACACAACGTATGTTTATATGTCTCTCCGTCATATGTTTGGAATACATTTTTTTTTTAATACTTAGTGATTTTTTTCTAAATTATGTTAAAATTTCTAAAATGTTAAAAGATATTTTTTTTTAAAAAGTTAAAAAGTTATTTTTTGAAAAAATTATTTTAAAATTTATTTATTAAAAATTTGAAAATTTGTTTTTAAATTTTTTTATTTTTAGCGATTTTTTTAAAATTGTAGACGAATTAAAAAAGTAAAAAAAAAATCAAAAAATAAATATATTTTTGAAATGTATTTCCACACCTTGGTTTGAGTGTTGTATTTGGTTAGAATTTTTAAAAATTGATTCCACACTCAATTTTGAAACCATGTCTACCCGATCATCCTCCTGGATGTCCCCCCAGTCGTTCGACCAATTGATTGGAATAGTGTTTTTTTTTTGTGGCATTTGTTATTTTTATATTTTAAATAAAAAATATTTTCAGAATATTTTTTAAATTTTTTTGAGTTTTGAATAGAATTTTGAGTTATGTGTTTGGTTATAAATTGTAAGTTTTTAAAACAAATATCATATGTCACATCAAAATTTTCAAACTCAATTCAAAACTCATAACTAAATAAATTTTTCACACCCAAATCATAATTCCAAAACTTACTGACTTAAAATACAACTATATTCTCAAATCATAACCAAACACTACCTAACTTTTTCTTAATTTTGTTGTCCTTTCTAAACTTTTTTCAAAATTTTTAATTATGATTGAGTATAATCCAAAAGTGTAATAATTTTTGAATGTTTCTTTTAAAACTCAGTAAAAAAAAATTTTAAAAAAAAAATCAACAAAAAAAATTACAGTACATGAGTTTTGGAAAGAGTTTCAATTGAGTGATGTGACATATGATATTGAAAAGTGGATATTTTGAAAAATGAGTATGGAATTAATTTTTTCGAAAATGATCTGTAGCTCGAATATTGCGGGCTCGAATGGCTCAAAAGTACAAATATACCACCTTCAACAAATTAACTCTCACCTCTCTTACTCTCGCCTTAGCCGTCTCACCTTTCTCGCATCATTCCTCTGATTCACTCACTCTTGCCTCATCCCTCTCACCTCTCTCGTATCATCCCTCTTATTCACTTACTCTCGTCTCTCTCTCCTCTTTATATCTTCACTCTCGCCTCTCTCACCTATCTCTTGAAGGAGTACGAAGGACGACGATACGGTGGACAAAGGATGACGAGACGGTGGACGAATGACGTAGGAGGACGACGGAGGACGAACGACAACCTGCGATCTGAGGTAAACCTGAAATCGAAAAATTAGGGTTTACGTTTGGCTTCAATTTTTGTAGAAGTTAGTTGATTTAGAGTGTTTGGGGTTGGATTTTGCTTGCAATTTGTGTTAGGGTTTGGGATTTGGCTTTAAATTGTGATGGGTTAGGGTTTGGGATTTTGCTTGCAATTTGTGTTCGGGTTAGGGTTAGGGTTAGGGTTAGGGTTTTGCTTGAAATACACCTCTGTGATGAGTTTGGTCATGCAAAATATACCTGTTATCAAGAATGAACTCTGTTATTAAGATTAACCTGGTTAACCTGGTGGTGTGCCTAATTTAAGGTTGAACTCTGTAATGAAGATTAACCTGGTTAACAGGTTAATCTTGAATTAATTTTTAATCTTGATGAAATGTTCCTGAACTTCATTAAATGTTCCTATGTTAAATCATTTCAAAATTAATTCAATGAATAATTCAATGTTGTGTGTGTGAAAAACATATTGAACTCTGTTATCTTAATTTAACAGATTGAACAGAGTTCTGTGAAAAATTAATTCAAGATTAACATGTTAACCAAATTAATTCAAGATTGAGTTTTGTTATGAAGATTAACCTGGTTAATTCAACATATCAAGATTGAACTCTGTTATCAAAATTAATTCAAGATTAACATTTAACAGATTGAATAGAGTTCTATGAAAAATTAATTCAAGATTAACATGTTAACCAAAATTAATTCAAGATTGACCTCTGTTATGAAGATTAACCTGGTTAATTCAGCATATCAAGATTGAACTATGTTATCAAAATTAATTCAAGATTAACCTGATAAGAGAGTTCAATCTTGAACGCATCTGTCTCTATTTTTAACAGATTCAACTGTGCAATCAAGATTGAACTCTTTAAACAAATCCGTTATGAAGATTGAACTCCAACATCATCTTCTACTAATAATAGGAAGATTAAAAAAAATGGAAGAAGAGCTTGGTAGGTAGTTGAATCATCATCTTCTACTAATATGTAGTTGAATTTGTTGGTAGGTAGTTGAATCATCATCTTATAGTAATAGGTAGTTGAATCATCATCTTCTACTAATAGGTAGAACAGCTTGGAAGATAAAAAAAAAACAAGGAAGAACATCATCTTCTACTAATAGGTAGTTGAATCTGTTGGTACTTTTTTTTGCAGATAAAAAAATGGCTTCATCTTCTACTAATAATAGGAACATAATATTAAAGCCAAGATTATGTAATTGTGAAAGAACAACTTCTATGCATATTGTACGAACCAATGAGAATGGGAATGAAGGATGTGTGTTTTTTGTTTGCCCAACAAAATATGTAAGTATCTGTTATATAAATTAATCTTTTACTTCATTTGTCATCTATTCATTAATTGATTCTTGTGCATTGTAGAGCATGAACGAACACTGCAATTACTTCAGGTTCGGAGATGATGATGACGACGACGTTACCTTCACAATCCGTGCCAATGCTGGACCTCAGACATATTCAAGAACAGAAGAAATTAATGATCTAAGGAAAAGGCTTTGTGAGGTGGACAATGCAGTTCATGAGCATGACAGAAGGCTTTAAAGAATGGAAAAGATTTTGAAGGCAATGACTTATGTCATTGTATTTTGTGTATTTTTTTACTTTATCATGTAAATGAATCAGTTGTTAGGTTTTCGACAATGTTATGAATGTAATCAGTACTTCTTTTGTATTTTATTTTGTATTTTGTAATCAATATTGCCTACCATCTTTATTTTGTATTTTATTTTATTTTGTATTTTGGAATGAATATGAATGTATTTTATTTTACTTTATCTTGTTATGAATGTGATTTGGATATCAATGTTTATAGATTCTGAAATCTGTTGGCTTGAATGAGAAGCATTGAGAGACTAATAGAGAGTTATTGATGATGGCTTAAATGAGAAGTGTACACACAGGTTTGAACAAATTCACACAGGTTTTACTCATGAGATGCATAAACACAGGTTTGAACAAATTCACACAGGTTTCACTCATGAGATGCATCTGTCTCTATTGTTTTGGGTCTGTTTGAACACAGGTTTCACTCATGATATACAGGTCTCTATTATTTTGGGTCTGTTTGAACAAATTCACACAGGTCTGTTTGAACAGGTTTCACTCACACAGGTTTGAACAAATTTACACAAATTCACACAGGTTTGAACGAATTCACATAGGTTTCACTCATGAGATGTATCTGTCTCCATTTTTTTGGGTTTGTTTGAACACAAGTTTCACTCATGATATACAGGTTTCTATTGTTTTGAGTCTGTTTGAACAAATTCACATAGGTCTGTTTGAACAGGTTTCACTCACACAGGTTTGAACAAATTTACACAAATTCACACAGGTTTCACTCATGAGATGCATCTGTCTCCATTTTTTTGGGTCTGTTTGAACACAGGTTTACAGGTCTTTTTTAACAGGTTTCAGTCATATAGGTTTGAACAAATTCACACAGTGTAATTAAACTTGTTCAATTGAACCTGTCTAGTGAACAAACAGACTAGCAAGAAATTTTAAGACCAGCAACAAAATAGACCAGTAATTGAACCTGTGTATTGAACAAATTTTAACAACACAGTCCAATTGAACACAGTCTAATTTAACCTGTCTAATTGAACCAAACAGACATTGATCAAATGAGACATTGAACACAGTCTATTACATTATCACCCATAAAATAAAATTATGAACCTGTCTACTATTTTTTTGAGGAAACATTACATATCGTTCATGATTAACCAAACATTACATATTAATCAAAGAAGGCCGCAATGTCAGAATTATGGGTGCAACTTGGGCGGGGCTTAACCCGAGCAACCCGAGCCCAGCCCGAATTTTTTTAGGGCTTGAACAAAATATTTTCAAATTCGATACGGGCTTGGGCAGAAATTCAGAAGCCCGAATTAAATTTGGACGGGCTTGGGCAAAGATGTCAAACAACCCGAAGCCCGAATTATACATATATAGATATATAAAAATATTAAATATAAATATAAATTATTAGTCATTACATGATATTAAAGTAATTTATGTTATTAAATCATATTGAATATATATTATATATACAAATAACATAAAATCTTACTTTTTTCCTTTTTATTTTCACTCATAAATTATTAGGACTACTATAGTGGCATTTCTCTTATATTATATAAATTATTTGTTTTGATGGTATTAATGATTTTCTATAATAAAAAAATAAAAATAAAAAAACTGAAATTCATTTACAATTCGGGCAACTCGGACAACTCGGGCAATTCTGGTTTAGCTCGGGTCGGGCTTGGGCAGACAACCTCGAGTTACAATTCGGGCTTGGGCAGGCTTGGGCAAGTCAAAGCACAACTTGGGCTGGGCTTGGACAACCTCTCAACCCGATCGAACCCGCCCGAGTTGCACCCCTAGTCAGAATTGATACAAGTTTAACAAATCACAAATTACATATCGTCCACGATTAACCAAAAACACAAAGGGCCACACAATGGCCAACAATTACTAGTGCAAAACTAAAAATAAAATGGGGCATTTGGATCTAATATTGTTGGTACTGTAGAACTTTGACTGCTTATATTGTTGACCATTCTTGATTTTCTTCCAATATTGTCCGACGGTTCCATTGTGCAAACCCGTGCTTATAAAAACAAAGTACATATTACAAATTGCTTTAAAAAAATATTGACCAATACATTCATCATTACAAATGTGTACTCATATATTGAACACGTACCAGTACAGATATGTTGTCTTCTGTGCCCACCATAGAAGGAAAATAGTAAGCTTGATCGTGCGGTTTCTTATGATTATATAGTAAGACAATATTATTAATAATTTGAAGCATTAACATAAACCCCAACAACAAGCAAAGAGCAATATTTTAAGTACATTCAACATATACCGGTACATACAGACTATCTTGGGTGCCAACCATAGAAGGAAAATAGTAAGCTTGATCTTCCGGCACCTATCATGAAATAGTAACACAATTTCATTACTAATTGTAACCATTCAACTATAAATCCACAAAATGCTTACGAAACAACCTATGCCAAGTATTTACCTGTGCGGGAGTAGTCTTCTTGTTCTTTCTCTTCAACCGATTAACTATTTGATCAACCTTGCTAACCTCCTGCTTCATACATGGACGGCCTCTTCGGCGAACAACCAAAGGACTGAGTACCTTGCTAGTGTTGCTTGCTTTTGTAGTATTCAAACGTGGCGAACTTTTCGGCGATGTATAAGAAGGTGGTACAATACTAGTAGAAGGTGGTACAGTACTAGTACATGGCACATTACTCGCAGTACCCGATTCAATAGTTTTCACTCGATCCTTGATTTCTCGCAAGCCAAGTTGAATCACTTTGTGTTTACCATCGTCATTTGTGGCAAGTTCTAGGATCTTATCTAACGTCTTGTGATACAAATCATGTAACTTTGGATTTATAGCAGCCCCGAAATTAGTATATGTGGTTGGAATGCATGTATACCCTCTTTCCAAATCTTTTCTCCATCTCGAGACAATGTATTTATTTGGAACCTCATATATAGACCTCTCAATGAACACACTAAGTGAATGGGCACACATAATACCTCTAAACTCAAACAACCGATACATACATTGGAGCTCACATTCAGTTGAATTACAGTACACAATAAATTCTACTTTCTTCATACCCTCACCCAAAAGAATGGCCTCCCTCACATGATAGGTACAAATTGATCCCTCATCTTTTGCAAGATTCGGACGACAGTACACTAGACACTTCATTTCTGCTTGAACTTCTTTAAATTTTGCATTTGTGTACGCTACACGAAATTGCTTCTCAAAATGATACACCATTAGGCAATCATACAATTGGTTACGAGATTTGAAATCTGTTTTTGTTTCCTTTTCCACCTTACTTCTCAAGGCATTGTCATATTGCTCAACAAATTGCTTTAAGGTAGTCTTCGAGTTCATTGCAAAATGCCGTGAGTCAGTAGGATTCAAATCATGAGTGTGCTCAAGCACAACTGTGGTTAACTTATATCTGCCATCGTTTTGTAGACTAGCTCTGACCCTTGCTTTACAATCAATTTTTGATGACAAAGATAGTTCCAAGGGATTTATTTCTGATCTTTTTGTTTTGAACCTCGCCCGAGTACATTCAATTCCAAAATACTTCACTTTCCTATCACTTGTTAGATTTTGTGATCTAAAAGCTATAGCAAATCCACAGTGTTTCGCATATTTTGCATAAAATGCATACACTTCTTATTTTGAGCTAAAATACATCCCCTTCTTGGGTTCTTCAACTTCACCATTTTCGTTAATATAAAGATTGTTATCCTGTTTTTTAACTTCCTCACTCTCATTCAATGAATATTGTTTGAATCAATATTCATTGTAGTTTCAAAGTTAAATACAATAGACATTGTTAGCTGCAATTTCAAAAGAGGCAAGTAGAATGAATTTTAATTTGCATTTGCATTTGCATTTGAAACAAAGGGTCAAGTAAGGACAGCCATGCCATGGATGAGTAGCCACATCTCAATATGCTAATTTTTTACATTCATCTTAACAATAATCTTATAACAATGTTAATATCAGCTCAGTGAGTAAATATGATTACTAATACTAATATCAGCTCAAAGTGCAGAATTTGATGCCAAAAAAATATGATTACTAATACATATGATGAAATTTGAGATGTCAAAAATGAGGTACAGTTTAATTTGGGTCTACTCAACCAAAAATGAGATACAATTCTACCCATCTCATTGATCCCACATATCTAACCCTCTTTTTACATTGCAGTGATATCAGTCTTTTGGAACTGTCCATTAATTTCACCAATTTGGCTAACTTTTTCTTTCAACCATTTTAATCTCACTTTATAAAGCTTCCCATTTTACATTTGATCAATAAATGAAAGTTGACAGAACACAAAATCATGCTAAGGAGCCCCCAACATTCCATGGTTTAAATTCATATTTTATTATTGATGAATAAACCAAGAACAAACAGCAGTAGTGATTTGCACACAAGCTTCGTCCAAGAATTCATATTTTATTATTGATGAATATTTTAGTTTAGCTACCAGCCATGGCAGCAACAATCACAGAGCAATGGAAGAGGAATGACACAAGGGGAAATAAAACGCCAAGAGGAAATACCTTATCCACAACTTAGTGAATAGTCCGATTTGCACACAAGCTTCGTCCTCTCCCACTCCGATCAAACAGCAGTAGCGGCGCCACAAAGAGACAGTTCCGCTAGGTTACGAATGGACTGGTTCGAAGTCAGTGGAGACTCCGATTGCTCTGCGGCATACAAACTTTCTCCTCTCCTACATCGATCAAACAGCAGTAGCAACCAGACGGCTCCACTAGGTTACGATGACACGGTGCTTAGCTTTCTCTCTACACGGTGCTCTGCTCTGTTTGTTTATTTTTTTTATTTTTTGTTTTTGAAATCAAAACAATTGTGGGTGTATCTCGCGTAGCAGAGCAGCCCATTTATCAATTCAAGCTACTCTCGAGCCTCGCCTTTCGACCTACGGAGCGGAGTCATAATTTTTTAAAGCTGTAACCAAACAACACACTCAAACTAAGGGATAGAATTAAACTTCAACAAATCTGCCAAACAGAGCAACTTTTGAGTTAGAGCTATAAAAGGGCAATAAAAGAAGCAAAAAAAAAATTCATAATTACTCTCCTATAATTTTTAAAACTATCGCTAATAAATGCATTTTTAAAAACAAAATAATATTGTTCCGAAAGATTTATTTTTTTTAAATGAAAATTTTGATGCCCAAAATGATAATTTATCACTAAATGTCTAATTTTGTCACTGAAAATACAATAATAACACTTTTAACAACTAAAATATTATCCTTCAAAAATGATTTTACCCCTAAATTTTTATCTGCTATTTTTTTAAAGGGACAAACCATATAGGAATGAAAAGTGTAATTAAACTATATATATATAAAAAAAAATTAGTTCATCTTATATAAACACGAACAATGCTACCGACCCCCAGTGACGTGGTGCGGCCTCATTAGCTGAAAACAAAAAAAAAAAAATAATAATTTTTTTTTCGCCCAATCAGGGCCTTACACGCACGACCCCCAGCACCCCCACTGGGGTCAGAGGCATTTTCCATATAAACACAATGTATGTTCGGAGCCGTCATATGTTTGGAATACATTTTTTTTTTAGTACTTAGTGATTTTTTTTAAAAATTATGTTAAAATTTCTAAAATGTTTAAAGATATTTTTTTTTAAATTTATTTTTAAATTTATTTATTAAAAATTTAAAAAGTTGTTTTTAAATTATTTTTTTTTATTTTTAGCGATTTTTTTTTAAAATTGAAGACGAATTATAAAAGTAAAAAAAATAATATGTTTTTGAAACGTTATTCCACACCTTGGTTTGAGTGTGATGTTTGGTTAGAATTTTCAAAATTTGATTTCACAACCATTTTTGAAAACATGTCTACTCGGTCATCCTTTCGGATGTCCCCCTGGTCATCCGACCAGTTGACTGGAACAGTATTTTTTTTTTTGACACCTATTATTTTTATATTTTAAATAAAAAAATATTTTCGGAATAGTTTTTTAAATTTTTATGAGCTTTTGAATAGAATTTTAGATTATGTATTTGGTTATAAGTTATAAGTTTTTGAATCAATCAAAAATTCCAAACTCAATTCAAAACTCATAACCAAATAAATTTTTCACACTCAAATCATAAATTTAAAACTCATAAACTTAAAATACAATTCTATTTTGAAATTATAATTTTAAAACTCTACCAAACAGTACCTAACTTTTTCTTAATTTTGTTGTCCTTTCTAAACTTTTTTTAAAATTTTTAATTATGATCGAGTATAATCCAAAAGTGAATAATTTTTGAAAAGCTCCGTAAAAATTTTAAAAATAAAAGAAAAATCAACAAAAAAATTACAGTACATGAATTAACGTTTAAAATTATTATTTGTTAAGTCAATTTTGAATTTTAAAATATGTGTTTTAAGTGTTTTCTATATCAAAAAAAGATATACTGGTGTAATTATTTTTAAAATAAGCATAACTTTTGAGTCACAGCTATAAAAGGGCAACAAAAGAAGCAAGAAAAGAAAGAGCTAACTTGGTACTTCAAATATCGAAGCCATGGAGTGGAGTTGGAGCTTGCTTCCCTATTCCATCATCATTTCATCCACCACCTTCCTCCTCCTCCTCCTCCACTTTCTCCGCCGCCAAAAACCGATCTCTGGCAGGCTACCACCACCGGGACCACCAGGGTGGCCGGTATTCGGTAACATGTTTGATTTCGGGACAACGCCACACAGAACGGTAGCCGAACTTAAAAAAAAGTACGGCCCAGTCGTATGGATCCGACTAGGTTCCGTAAACACCATGGTAATCCTCACCGCCAACGCCGCCACGGAGCTTTTCAAAAACCACGACCAGTCCTTCGCAGACCGACACCCCCCCCACTGTCTTGGGGTCGCACAACTTCATCCAAGGGTCCTTTGCCTTCGCTCCTTACAGCGCGTATTGGCGCGTGATGAAGCGACTAATTAACATGGAAATCAAGGTCGCTAATAAGATGAATGAAACAGCACCCACCAGGCGAAAATCTGTCGACGACATGTTGTCGTGGATAGACAAAGAAGCGGGGAAATTGCATGGGAAACGAGCAATCATGGTTGCTCATTTCGTGTTCCACGCGTCCGCTAACATGGTGGGAAACCTTATGGTTTCCAGGGACGTGGCAGGTCCGGTGTCAGAAATGGGGTTGGAGTTTTTATCAGCCATGATGGAGGTACTGAAGTTGATTCATGAACCAAACATGGCTGACTTATTTCCATGGTTCAGATGGCTCGACCCACAAGGTCTAAGGAGGAAGATGGACCATGAGCTTGGGAAGATCTTGGCAATGATTTCTGGGTTCGTGAAGGAGAGGATGAAAGAGCGGCGAGAAGGAGGAGAGAGGAGGAAGGACCTCTTGGAAGTGTTGCTGGACTTTGAGGGGACTGGAGGAAAGGATGAACCAGATAAATTATCAGAGCATCAGATCAGCGGAGTCATAGTGGTAATCAACTATATATATATATACATATTTGCGATAACCGAGCCCAACGAAACTAACAGTTGACTATTTGATTGGTTTGAAAGTTTTAACGAATTTTCAAATTTATTTAAATTTAATTTATTAAACTTTTAAATCAATCTTAAATTAATTTTTGGTGGAGCCAAGTTCAACTAGTTTGGAATTTTTATATAATTTTAAACTTATCAAATCAAATTGAACAAATAATTAATTGTTTCAAGATTGATTTAAAATTTTTACTGAGTTTCAAAATATGTTCAAACTTAACTTGCTTACCTAATGAACTAGGCCCAAACGAGATTTTAACGAGCTGAACACAAATTGAGCTTGAACTATTTGGTTCGTTTATCACCCCTATATATTTCAAACCTTCATCCCATTAGAAAATTGTATCGATAGTCCTTACATTTTATCAATTATATCATTTTGGTCTTTGTACTTTCAATTGGTTCAGTTTTAATTCTTAATTTAAGATTTTGCATTCATTTGGCCTAATTCATAACAATGCTAGGATTTTTGACGAAAAATAATTAATGAGTTGATTGATGTTAAATCACTTAATTGATTAAATTTATAATTTTTTACTGAAAAATACAACGCATGCCGCTTATATATGCATTTTTCATAATAAAAAAAAAATGGTAACAATTGAAATCAACTGGACCAATTAATTTGAGACAGTAAAAAAATTCAAGATCAAAATCGAGCTAATTTAAATTATAGAAACAAAAATCACACAATAGTTAAAGTATAGAGAATATCTATATAATTTGCCCATCAATAACTCTATAAACACAAAAATCAATCACGAAACTGAATTCAAAATGAAGAAAACAATCTTTTAAATTGATTTTCACTTTTATATCTTGTAAAATTATATTTATTGTTGTATTCTATATTTAATTTTTATACTTCTAACTTAGGAATGGTAGCGGAGCAGGTTTGGCATTTCCTGCCTCATCCCATATCATATCGGGACAGGATAAATTGGCAATGTCGGAGGCGGGGCAGGGGCGTAGTGAGGGCAGGTTAATTTCGTAGTGTTAAAATAGAAAAACTTATAAAAATTAAAGGTAATATGATATGCTATAGATAATAATTTATAATTAATGAAAATTAAAAGATATAATGGTTTCGTTTGGGAAGTTGACTATTTTAGTATGCTATTTTAATTTTTGACTATTTTAATAAGTTAAAATATTTGTATTTAAAAAAAATATTGAATTTTTTTATAATTAAATGTGATGTTTGTAAGAGAAAAGTGAAATGATTATGGGTTTACTGTAATCTTTTGTCTTATTAACTATTTTAACATATTTTTTCTTTTTATAAATTTTAACTTAAAAAGTCCAAAAAATTATTTCCCCAAACACCCATAATATGATAAATAAGTGAGTGACAATGAATATTGAGTATAATATTTTAATATTTAAACCTAATTATGTTGAAAAAAATATATTCTATATTACATATATAAATATATTTAAAACGGCACGGAAAACAAAATTCGTTCTTACCTCACTTCCTCATCATCATGGTGGAAAAAACCCACACGACGCATGGCAAGAGCGGCAACGGAGCAGGGGGAGAAAAAATGCTATCCCTATTCGTAACACTTATCCATTCTATAATCCCTAGTATTATTATTATGTTTTCCATTTGAAAATTGATTCATCATGATGATCAATTAATAGACTCACAAGATGGTTGAATTCAGGTGACAAATAAACTGTTAAGACTCCAAATGAGAAAAAAAATCAAGTACATATTTCCGGGTCATGAATAAGATAATGTGTGATAAAATTAAAAATTAAGCATCAAAAATTAAATATTAAATTTTTTAAATTAAAAATTATTTGATCAAAATTTAAGGGTTCGCTTGGTTTGTATTTCTGAAAAATTTTTGGGAAATTTTCTCTACAAATAAGTTTTTAAAAGTAATCAAACCAAACAAATTTTTTCAAAAAAATTTCTCAAAACTTGTAGACCAAACAAGTTTTCCAAACAAATCTCTCTCTCACACACATCAAATCAATCACTTTTTTCAAAACTCTCTCTCAAAATAAATTTCCAAAACATCTTTTGAAAAAAACCAAACCAAATAACTTTTCATACTTTTTATCTTTAAAACACATCTCTCAAACACAAACCAAACATACCCTAAGGGTTTGTATGTTTGCCCGCACGAGTGGAGAGATTAGAGTATGTGTCATGTTGGGGGGGGGGGGGTGTTAGGTCAGTATTCTCTTGGTGTAGAAATCCTACATCATGGTTAAAAACTATTTTATCCCTTAGTCTAAACGGTTACAATAATGAAAGAAGGTTAATTATGAAATTTCATAGATTTAATCCTCATCAATTAATACCACCATAATACTATACAAACAAATACATTTTATCTTATATTTTTAACTTAATACTACCATATTATTAATTTCCTCATTCAATCCTAATGTACTTACTCATAATTTCATTCAACCAATCTGTCAAACAAACGTAGCCTAAGTACTCAACTAAAATAGGTTGTTTGATATGCACAAGGTCAAGTTTAAAATTTATTTTCAAATTCTTTCTTTTTAAGTTTAATATTGTGGAGGTGAAGGTGGAGCTAGAGCTGGACCTGGAGGCTGTGGCGATGGCATCAATGGTGGTGGAGGTAGAGAGATAGTGGTTGTGGTGATGGTGAAATGGCAATGTAGTGGAGGTAAAAGTAGTTGACGGCGATAGAGTAATGACAATGGTAATTGTGATAGTTGAATAATGATAGTAGTTATGGCAACTGTGATAAAGAATGTGAGGGGCGGGGGGGGGGGGGGGTTAGGTCAGTATTCTCTTGGTGTAGAAATCCTACATCATGGGTAAAAACTATTTTATCCCTTAGTCTAAACGGTTACAATAATGAAAGAAGGTTAATTATGAAATTTCATAGATTTAATCCTCATCAATTAATACCACCATAATACTATACAAACAAATATATTTTATCTTATATTTTATATTATTAATTTCCTCATTCAATCCTAATGTACTTACTCATAATTTCATTCAACCTAATCTGTCAAACAAACATAGCCTAAGTACTCAACTAAAATAGGTTGTTTGATATGCACAAGGTCAAGTTTAAAATTTATTTTCAAATTCTTTCTTTTTAAGTTTAATATTGTGGAGGTGAAGGTGGAGCTAGAGCTGGACCTGGAGGCTGTGGCGATGGCATCAGTGGTGGTGGAGGTAGAGAGATAGTGGTTGTGGTGATGGTGAAATGGCAATGTAGTGGAGGTAAAAGTAGTTGACGGCGATAGAGTAATGACAATGGTGATTGTGATAGTTGAATAATGATAGTAGTTATGGCAACTGTGATAAAGAATGTGAAGTTAAAGTGTTACAGTAATTGTTGAAGTGGTGGTGGAGAAGTGGTTGTACTAGTAGTAGAAATAATGGTGGTGGTGTAGTACTAGCAATGAAATGACAATAGTTCTTATGGCAATGAGAACAATAGTATTGAGGTTGTGGTAGTGGTGGCAGTGGTGATTGCGACAACAATGGTAGGATAATTGTGGTAGTGGTGGTGATGGTGGCAATGAGGTTATAGTGGTGCATGACATTTATGCATAAGTATTTATCAATTCAATTAAAATTAAATAGGTTTCGTATCATTTAAAATTTTCATAACTTTTAGTCTATTTATGAAGTGTTTTTGAGTTTCCTTATTGCGTCCTACGAACAAAAATGTTGTCCATTTACAGAAATTCGACATTTGATTTTGTGATTAGATTTTGTATTTATGTTTATAGCAAATTTGCTTGATGCAATGAGCATCACTAACTGAACTAAGTGATGCAGGAAATGTTTATAGCCGGCACAGAAACAACTAGCAGCACCATTGAATGTGCAATGGCAGAGCTTCTACGCAACCCAGAAATCATGATCAAGGCTAAAGTCGAGCTCAATAATGTCGTTGGACAAAACAAGAAAATGGAAGAGAGCGACATCGATCATCTGCAATACTTGCAAGCAGTGGTGAAAGAAACGCTACGTTTACACCCTCCAGCTCCATCTCTAATCCCTCGAAAGGCCATTCACGATACAAATTTTATGGGTTATCACATACCCAAAAACACACAAGTTGTGATCAACGCTTGGGCAATTGGAAGAGACCCAAATTATTGGGATGAGCCTATGTCTTTCAAGCCTGAGAGATTCATAGGCTCGAAAATTGATTATAAGGGTCAACATTATGAGTTTTTACCATTTGGCGCTGGCCGACGAATGTGTATAGGTGTTCCATTAGGTCACCGAATGTTGCATTTTCTTTTGGGCTCGTTGCTTCATGAATTTGATTGGGAGCTTGAATGTCGTGTTAATGGAGAGACCATGGACATGAGAGATAGGATTGAACCAGTACTAGCAAAATTGCAATCATTAGAAGTGGTACCTAAAAGGTGTAGGAAAATTGACTAGTCTGGCCGAGAAAAAATTATCTTATTAGTCTCACATATAATATACTTCTTGTGATTTTTAATAATGGAAGGTTACATGAACTTCCCCTGGTTGGTAGTCCTTGTGCTTCATTAAAAATTCAGACATTCGACGTTCCACACTTTTTCGAGTCTTTTTCTTTGTATTTGTTTTGGGTTTTTTCTTATGGGCTTGTTAAGTCTCTTGTTATGTTATATGTCAATGGTACTTATGTATTGTTGGACTTATATAATAAAATAATATTCTGTCCACATTCGTGTAACTTTCATCATATTTGTAAATTATCTATGAGGCTGAGGCATCATGAACAATATTTTCAAATGAAAAATAGAATTCTTGGTTGAAGAGTTCCAATTGTTGTGCATTACATGTACTTATTTTCAAAGATTTTCCATGTACCATAAACAGTTGAATTCCTAGACGTATAATTGAATTCATTCTGGTTGCAAATGTCGTGTGTTATAAAATGAACAGATTTTAAATCCCTCTCAAGATCTGTTTCTGCTTAGAGTACTATCAACTTCAACAACACTTTGAAAAATTAACTAGAAAGTTATATCAATGGACAACATTAATTATGGAATGGTCATTAATTTTAAATTTACACGGTATACTTTACTTCCCGGATAATTCCAATTTTTTTTTGAAAAAATTATTAAACAGTTGGACAAAAAAAATGAAATTACAAAACATGATTGCACCCTCACAATGCTTGAGTTGCACCCTAGCACAAGAAAAATTGCACCCTCCATGTTTTGTTAATTTTCTTTTATTCTACACTCTGAATTATAATTTTTCCAAAAAATTTCACCAACACGCATCATCAAGAGATCAACCATTATCGATTGGTGAATAGTTTAATGTCTCATTGTCTCTGAGATCATATAGGTACATCCCAAGACTATCTTCAATTTTAATATATATATATATATATATATGAGAACCAATTATACACGTTGTTGCTGTAATTTACCTTTTTTGTTAATTTTATTTTTGCCATTTCAATTTTATCAATTTTGTCTTTTAAACTTTTATATACTATGTCAGTTTAGTCCAATAATAATATTCATTAATAAATTTGACAGAAATTAAGGCCAAAATGGTCCATTTAAAAGGAAATAGATCATTTCAAAATAAACGTCAACCCCTCAATCACTTTAAGGATCATAAATGAACTATTTTGATTTTTAATTTTAGTCTAGACATGTTATCAATTAGACTAAATTGGCACAATATAAAAAAATTAAGAGTAAAATATTAGACTAAATTGACACAATACAAAAATTTTAACAGTAAAAACGATGCAATTAAAATTTTGAGAATCAAATTGACAAAAAAAATAAAGTATAGAGACTATAAATATAATTTAGCCTATAAATAATGTCAAAGACACAAAAATTAAATTAAAGAACCAAAGACACACTTTCAAATTATGTTAGAAAGACACACTTTCAAATTATGTTAGAGATTTTTTTTTTTTTTTTTTTTTTGTTTTTAGTGCCACAATTTTTCGTCGGACAAATTACACTCTTAGTTCTTGTACTTGTCTGTTGCGTCATTTTGGCATCCACAGGTCTAATTGATTCTAAAATTTAAAATTTATGTCAATTTAGTTTAATCTGTTAGGTTCCTTTATTGTCAAATCCTCGTACAAATTTTGTTTTGAATGAGTTGTAATTTTTCCTTATTTTTTGTCTTTCCCGCTCGCGCGGGACCATTGGTGCTCGAGCGTAACATGGGATGTCTTAGTAGTTGGTCATGTCTGTAAACATACTGAGAAGTGTGATTTCGCGCTCGAGCGTGTGTTCTAGCGCTCGAGCAGAAACTTGTTTTGTCACACGCGTAGTTTACTGAAGTCGCTTGAGCGCGTCTGTCCTACGCTCGAGCGGAGATCGCGAACTCTATTTTCCTACATATATCTGTTTAGGCTGATTTTAGGGTTCACTTTTCCTAGATCTTGTTTAAGAGTCTTAGGGTTTTGTTTGAGGTTTCTTCTGAAAGACTTGTTGAGTTTTCCTTGATGATTTGAGAGAGTTCTAAACTTATGATCTAAGATACATACATCAAGGAGTTTGTTACTTTATATTCAAGAGTGTTGTCTTCGGTGGATTCCGAAGATTCAAACGTGGAGTTTCAAAGGAATTTGATTCTGTACGTAGTCGTTGATTCGACAAGCGAAGTTGTGGATTCAACTTTAGAGTAATTAGTTCTGAGACGAAGGCTTGGTGAAAGAGTTACAGAAGGTTTGAAGACAAATTGACTGAGTTGGGTAATTTGTGTGTTATCTTTGTAATCTTTCTTTCTTCAGAAGTGGATTGATTAGTGGCGTTTCGCCCGTGGTTTTTCATTACAATTGAAGGTTCTTCAATTGTGATTTTTTCACGTTAAAATCGTTTGTGTCGATTTATTGTCTATTCCGAAAACAAAAATCTAAATCACTTTCGTCGGTGCTTGATGATTTAGATTGTGTGTTTTGAATAATTGGGAATTAGAATATTTTAATCTTTATCTAATCACGAATCACTTAGGATATTCAATTGGAATCAGAGCAGGTCACTCTTTGTTTTTATCAAAACTATAAGAGTGTGATTTTGTGTGACTAGTAATATGGATTCTATTCATGAAGGTAACTCGACCCATAGACCTCCTTTACTCGATGGTATAAACTATTCTTATTGGAAAGCTCGTATGAGAGTGTTTTTTAAAATCCATCGATGAGAAAGTTTGGTACTGCGTGATCTATGGGTGGAGTGAACCTATTGTCACCATTGATGGTGTTGATATTCCTAAACCCCTTGATAATGGGACACAACTGATTACCAAAACTCGAGTTGGAACAGTAAGGCTCTCAATTCCCTGTTTTGCTCCATCACACCTGAAGAGTTTCGTTGTATCTGCACGTGCGAGGTAGCAAAAGAGGCTTGGGACATTCTTGAAACGATTCACGAAGGTACTACTTCTGTCAAAAGGTCAAAACTTCAACGTCTCACCTCCGCCTTTGAAACCCTTTTTATGCGCGATGATAAGACGTTTGATGATTTCTATGCAAAACTTAGTGATATCGTGAATTCCTGTTTCACACTAGGTGAGAAAATCCCTGAAGCTAAAGTTGTTTGAAAAATTTTGAGGTCTTTACCCGAGAGGTTCCAATCAAAAGTGACAGCCATTGAAGAGGCTCAGAATGTTGATACCCTCAAGCTTGATCAGTTGTTTGGAAACCTGCAGACTTATGAAGCCCACCAGATTTCAAAGAAAAACAAAAAGATAGTGTGGCTTTCACTAGTGCTCATGAGACTGCAAAAACTCCGGAGATTGAATTTGATTTAGAGTCTGAGATGACGGCTATGTTTACTAAACAGTTTAAAAAAAATTGAAGAAAAAGAAGCCTAATTTCAGAGACCCTATTTCAAAAGACAAGAGTAATGAAAAACCCAAAACTTTTTCACCAAAACTTGCTCCAAAAACTAAAAAGAAGATTGTAAAGGGGCTAGGGGTCAAGTGCTATGAATGTCAAGGGTTTGGTCATATTGCCCTTGAATGCCCTTCGAAAAAGAGTCGAAAGAAAGTCTACACTATGACTTGGGATGATGAAAGCGGGTCGAAGTAAGAACCCGAAGAACCTGAATCCGGTGAAGACGGGGATAGTGCTTTCATGGCATTTTGGCCCACTTTCACTCAAACTCTTCCAAAGCCAGTGGAATTAGCTCTTGTTCAGAACCTGCATCATACTCCCACTTTTGATGGGAGTAACTACCTGTATTGGAAGATCAAAATGAGGGCGTTTTTGAGAACTTTTGACCCAAAAGGCTGGCAAGTTATTGAAGAAGATACAGAAAGTGCTGACAATCCGAGCAATCAGAGAGCCCTGATTACTATTCGTGGAGCAATTTCTGATGAAAAACAGCAACGGGTTGCTCATTGCACAAAGGCTAAAGATGCATGGGAAATTCTGAGCCAATTTCGTGAAAGAGGAGTTTCACCTTCACCACCATCACCTTCACCACCATCCAGCAACTTTCCTGCCTTAGTTACTAGATTGGATGAGGTCAAGGAGAATGAAGAGCAAAAAAAGGATGATGAAACATCTGAAGAAAATGATGAGATTAATGGTGATGAACTACAACAAGCTTACGAAAAGCTTTACGAGGAATCTCTGAATTTGTCCAAAATCAATGACAAACTCTCTCTCAAGCTCAAAGCAAGTGAAAGTGAGAATGTCAAGCTAAAAGGAGAACTTGTAGCAACAAAACAGAATGTCATCAAGATCTCAAGTGACAAGCAAGACTTATGTGGAAAACTTCTATCCTGTGAAACTGAAAGGAATGAACTTCTGAAAGTGTATTCCACATATGAAGAGAAGGTTGAAAGCTTTGAGATGCCACAAGTTACATTGGAAGAGATAGTCTGTCAGAAAGATGAAGAACTTCGTATTGCTAGAGCCACAATTGCCATGCGGAACAAAGGTTCCAAATCTCTAGAAGACATCCTCGGGTCTCAACAAATGGGTTGTGGCAAAAGTGGGCTAGGCTATGGTGCGACAGCTCACAAGGGACAGGCCTCTACTTCACATGACCTGAAGACTCAAGCAAAGGGAAAGTTGAAGGTAGACCAGGGTGATCCCTCTCTTCATCTACCTAAAGTTGGTAAGATCAACAAAAGGGAGGTAAAACCTGTTTTTATTTGTCATCGTTGTGGCAGGTATGGCCACATTCGTCCTTATTGCTTTGAATTGTTTGGTAAGGTGTCTCAAAAAGGTAGAACTTCGAAGATTCATGAGGGTGTTCACAATGCCAAGACATTTACTAAGACCACTAGACCTGATTTTGTTAAGACCAAAAAGATTTGGGTGAGAAAAGATGATTTGACTTGTTTAGTTGTTCACACTGCTCTCAAAGCACGTGACTCACACATGTGGTATCTTGATAGTGGGTGCTCTCGTCACATGTCCGGTAACAAATCCTACTTCACCTCCCTTGAAAAATATGAAGGAGGAATTGTTACCTTTGGAGATGGCGGCACTTCTAGAGTCATTGGTAAGGGCTCTATAAGTGTTGCTGGTCTTCCCAAGCTTGAAAATGCCTTACTTGTTGATGGTCTTAAAGCAAATCTTTTGAGCATTAGTCAAATGTGTGATTCCCATCATGAAGTATTGTTTTCAAAAAATAAATGTGAATTTTTGGATAAAAAGGGAAATACTGTCTTGCATGGGGTTCGCATATCTGATAACTGCTATGGGATTGTTACTACTAATGATCTCACTTGTCACTCTGCCATCATAAGTAACATTGATTTGTGGCATCAAAGATTAGGTCACATGAATTTCAAAGACCTAACTAAGCTAGCCAACAAAGAGCTTGTGAGAGGAGTACCTAAACTGGGTAAGAATCTGAACCATATGTGTGGACCATGTCAACTTGGAAAGCAGACCCGTGCCCCTCATAAAAAGGTGAACAGCTTTACAACCAAACGTCCTCTTGAATTGGTTCACATGGATTTAATGGGTCCTACTCGCACTGAAAGCATTGGAGGTAAAAGATATATTTTTTTAACTGTTGATGATTTTACTCGATTTTCGTGGGTAAATTTCTTAAGGGAAAAATCTGATATGTTTGATGCTTTCCAGACTTTAGTCCTTTAAATCCAAAATGAACAGGGTGTTTCCATTGGGCGTATGTAGACACCCCATTTTTGACCGTCCTCAAGACTTGGACGTCACCGTTCGAACACTCGGTGATCATCCTTGTTTGTGTTCGTCTTGAGTTCCTGGAGGTTTCGGCTACGCGCCTTACCTCAGGATCTCTCGACTCGACTGTTTTGTGTTTGGTTTTGTACCAAACACTTGTGTTTTTGCTTTGGAGGGCAGGGAATGGCTTGTTGGCCATCCCCATCCTCCACCGACCATGGCTTGAGGCCACCGGCTGTGTTTTGTTGCCATCGGCCAAATGTTTGGCCGACCGACACTCTAGATGGTCGACCGGCCATCTATTTTGGTCAAATTGCATTTTTGGCTGGCCGACCACTGTTCATCTGCTTTTGTAGATATTTTTATGCCAGCTGTGCTAGCTGGCATACACTTTGCTCTCCTCCATACACGTGTATGGAGGGATCTCCCTTTTGACTAGCTTGTTTGGAAAGCTTTACAAGAGGGATTGTCTATAAGAGGGAGCCTCTTCTCCCTCCATTAGGGTTACAACATTTTTCCAGAGGGCTCTGATATTAGGGTTAGGGTTTGCATATCTCCTATCTCTATATCGCTCTCTCTTTTGTGCATAAGTGTGTGTTTGGTCTTATTATTGCACAAAAACACCCACCATTACACCTTACCTTGGCTACTGAGGTGCTAGGGAGCTGTTCTTGAAGTTCTTGACTGGTTTTGAGCTCAAAGAACCAGCTGGAGCATTGTTTGTGAAGGAGGTCTACAAGGGTAAGAACTTCACCCTTTATTCTCCATTTTTGCATAGCTTTTTAACCTATCTTGCAATTGTTTTTATACTTTGTGTATAACTAATAAAAGTCTTGTTTTTACTTGCTTAAAATAGTTGTTTAAGGGTGTTTTGTTTTTTGGGGTTGTTTGACCCCTCTTAGGGCTTGTTTGGCCCCATTTTTGTGCTATTTTGGTGAGCTCCGGGACTACTTTGTTTGGGCCTCCTCACTACTGAAATCTTGAGGGATTTCAGTGGTGAGGATGGTGGTTTAAGGTCCTAAGAAGGAGAGGGCCACCCCCTCTCCTTGTTGTCTTCAAAATGTGCCATTTAAGCCTCATGTGTGAGCACCATTTTTGAACTCATGTTGGCCATGTTTCAGTAGGTATTTGGTAGTATTTTGCCATGTTTTACCTCTTTTTTTACTTGGTTTAGGTACACCATGCTTTCTTAGCATACATGTCTTGTAATGCCATGAATTGCCTTAACATGCCTTGTGCTTTGAGCCTTGTTTCTAGCATGCTTTTGGCTTAGCTTTGTGAAGCTTTTATGCTTGTTTTAGCATTCTAAAGGTCCTTTTTTTGGTCATTTGGGTTGTCTATGCTTTTCTTTGTATAGCTACCATGTAACCTCTCTTGTATGCCTTAAGCATTGACCCCTCTAGCATGCCATCCTTGCATCATTTCAGTGGTTCGGAACCACTTGTCATGTCATTTCAGTCCTCATGATATGCTCGTATGCTTGCATTTGATGCCCCTTTCATGCTTTAAAAGGTTGGTGTTTCTTGCTCCATGTTTGTGCCATTGTGTATGCCTCTAGGATTATATCATTTAGATGCCATCTAAGTGGTTTTTGGGGCTTACTTTTGCATGATTTAGGACTGTTTTAGTTCATTTTGGTCATTTACTTCATATGTCATATGGCCATGGTTTAAGTCCTTGGGCTTGGTGGCATGCCTAGCTTGCATTGTAGATTGGTTTGGCACCTTCTCTAACATGACTTTCAGAGCTTATAATGCATGTCATTTGTCCATGTTTGCATCCTCTTAAGTTTGCTTGAGAGCTGTTTCTATATGCCTGAGTGTTGGTCCTTGTGTGCATGCATGTTTGCATGCCATTTTGCCTTCATTCTTGAACATATTGGCCACTGTTTTGGGCTTAGTATAGAGCTGTCCAAATTAGTTTAAGTCCATAGTTCGCATGTTGTTGCATGCTCACCTTGTATGTTGTTGCATACTTGTGTGTTGTCACGTGTTTAGGTTGTCTAACATATTTGCTCCATGTGTTGTGGCATGATTGAATGAAGTCACATGCTTGCTTGCATGCTTGAACATCCCCATTGTATTTGGCATACTTATTGGTTAGCATGATCGTCACATGCCTTGTATGCTTGTTCGCATTGCTCATGTTGCATACTAGCTCATACGTCTAGGTTGCATTGCATTGACATGCATGCTTAGCCTCTTGAATTGAGTATGATAGAGGTTGAGCCCCTTGCTTGTTTATGTGCATTTCATTTGAAATCAAAGTGCATAACTTGGTTTCTTGGGCCATCACGCATCGAAATGCGCAATTGGTGGTCCGAGAACTGAGAACCATGTCCCTTTGAGTCATAAACATGATAAGGGATGTGTTGGTGCACACATTTGCTTGGAATGCATTGCCATGCCTTGTTTTGCCCTCTGCTGCTGTCAAAACAGGATTCTACAGTGCCGACCGACCAACAAGTGGTTGCCGATAGCTTAACTAGTGGCCGGTGATCATTTCCTTTCGCCGGTGACCATTTCCCTTGGCCGGTGGTATCCCACAGGGTACATAGAGTACACCTTGGGAATTTTGCAATGATCAGAGAAGGAAAACAGTGTGGACAGAGGCAACTTGTGTATGGCAGTGGACTTCCGAGCGGAGCCGAGCACGCATTGCATTCGGCCCTTTTCCCGAGGCTGTTTACTGTTTTATTAGATTAGTTAATTTGCTTAACTAGTTTAATTGGTCTGTAATATTTAATTAGCTTGTAGGTTAGTTAAATCTGTATTATTCTTTCGGTCCCTCCGAGCGAGGGTAGATTTGTAATAAGTGTGGGTGCGTGTGTGCATGTCTTCCAACCCCCACTTCTTTCTCCCTTTTACTTACCTGCTTTGATGGTTAATACTAGGACATATTTAATTTAGCATCCTTATGCTATGCATGCGTGCATCATTCATCAATATTGCATGCATCGGGCTCAGCGCATCATACTAACTGCATGGTATTTCAAATCTAAACTTGAATGTGTGCATCAAATGGTCGCATTTCACATGCCATCCTAGGATTAGCCGAGCCTATCCCAATTGCATTCTGTATGCGTTGAATTAGGCACTTAACATGGACTTGGATCATACATTGATTGCTAACGAGTTCTTTGTTTTGGCTTGGAGTACACTGTAAGTATTTTGTGCTTTAGCATCTCGCACGAGTGTGAATGTTAACATGACAGCATGCTTACCATGTGGCTAGATGCTTATGTGATATGAACTGCCTAAATGCCTGTGGGTGAAGGTTGGATTGCTTGAGTTGGAACAACTCATCAAAATCCGTGTTTTAGCCTACTCGCGAGTAGCAAATTTCAAAATATTTTCCAAACAAACGGCTATGCGATGCTTTGTTCCAAATTAGGTGATCTAGTCTATACTTGTTTTGCTGTGCGCATCACATAGTAATTCTAGCTAATTCATCGGAATAAGAACACATAACGTTTTCAAAATTGGATATCATGGTTAGTAGAGGCCGATCTTCGGATCGGGCGAGAGGGGGTGCTCATAGCTGACCTTCCCCAATCGTACCCAAGTTCCCGAGCCGAGGCAACTTTGGTAATGACGGACACGTGGCCTTAGGCAAACGAGTCAGGGTTTTCTAAATTCCCCTATAAAAAAATATTTAGGTGGCGACTCTGTATTTGGCAAAGCAGTCCATGTTTGGCACTTCTTTTTTAAAAATCCGTTTTCTCAAAACGATTTGCCGGATTTGGACTCTTTGGTTCAGACTAAGAACCGTAACACAAAAGGGAGTCCGAACTGTGGTGGCATAAAGCCTGAGGGCGCGTCCACAGCGTATCATAAGAATCCGAACTGATCATGGTCGTGAATTTGATAATAGTTCGTTTTCGGATTTTTGTGATAAGCATGAATTTTCTGCACCTATTACTCCACAACAAAATGGAGTGGTTGAGAGGAAGAACATAGTTATTCAAGAAATGGCTAGGGTCATGCTCCTTCATAAAAGACTTCCTTCAAAGATTTGGGCTGAAGCCCTAAATACTGCTGTTTATGTCATAAATCGCATGTATTTAAGGCCCGGCACTTTACAAACTCCATATGAATTGTGGAAGGGTTTAAAACCTAATGTAAAATACTTCAAAACTTTTGGGAGTAAGTGTTACATCTTCAAAGATAGAGAGCCTTTAGGAAAATTTGACTCCCGAAGTGATGAAGGTATTTTTCTAGGGTATTCAACCACCGGTAGGGTTTTTCGAGTCTATAACCTGCGAACTTCTTCTTTAATGGAATCAATCAATGTGGTTATAGATGACACAGGTTCACCTATTTCAGCAACAAATGAGGATGACAATGGTGAGTCTCCAATCTTCGATGCTGAACCACAAAGTCAAAGAGAAGCTGAGGTCCAATCACAAGAAGTTGTTACAGCATCATCCTCACAGGTAAGTTCAAGTCCAAAGAGTGCTCAGAGGGACATCACTCCTAATGCTTCTATCACCGCAAGTCCTGAGTTCAAACCATCAGCAATGGTGAAACTGAATCATCCAGCTCAACAGGTGATTGGAAATGTATCGGATCGAATGAAAACCCGAAGACAGATTCGGGATGAGGTATCACACATGTGCTATGTTTCATTAATTGAACCTAAGAATTTTAAAGAGCCCTTGCTAGATGATAGTTAGGTCAATGCTATGCATAAAGAATTAGGTCAATTTGAACGTAACAATGTTTGGACTCTAGTTCCCAGACCTAGAGGCATGAATATGATAGGTACCAAGTGGATCTTTAAAAATAAATCTGATAAGAATGGTACTGTGGTTAGGAATAAAGCCAGGTTGGTTGCTCAAGGCTACACACAAGTAGAGGGTGTTGACTATGATGAGACATTTGCCCCAGTTGCACATCTCAAATCTATTCGTATTTTACTTAGTGTTACATGTTTTCTTGGTTTCAAATTGTTTCAAATGGATGTGAAAAGTGCCTTTCTGAATGGGTATTTGAAAGAAGAGGCTTATGTTAAGCAACCAAAAGGGTTTGAGGACCCAAATGTCCAAATCATGTCTACAAGTTAGACAAGGCTTTGTATGCGTTGAAACAAGCCATTCAGGCTTGGTATGATAGACTTACTACCTTTCTTCTTAATAATGATTTTCAAAGGGGTAGTGTGGATAAGACCTTATTTGTGAAACATACTAAGTCTCATATTCTTGTTGCTCGGATTTATGTTGATGATATTGTGTTTGGATCCACTACTGATCATCTTATGAAATATTTTTCAAATTGCATGACACATAAGTTTGAGATGAGCATGATAGGAGAGTTGTCTTATTTTTTGGGTCTTCAAATTAAACAGTCTCCTTCAGGTATGTTTGTTTCTCAGTTTAAGTATGCCAAAAATCTTGTGTCAAAGTTTGGTCTTGAGTCTGCCAAACATGCACGTACTCCCATGAGCACCAGTCTTCACCTCTCCAAAGACTCCTCCGGAATTGATGTAGATCCTACCCTTTATAGGAGTATGATAGGGAGTCTTTTGTATCTCATAGCCAGTCATCCTGATATTTTCTTCAGTATCGGTGTTTGTGCCCGTTACCAAACCAGTCCTAAAGAGTCTCACCTTCTTGCGATCAAACGCATCATCAAATATGTTAATGGGACATTGGGGTATGAGGTTTGGTTTTCTACTGATACTACAACTAAAATTACTGATTTTTCTGATGCCGACTGGGCAAGGTGTGCTGATGATAGGAAAAGTACATCCGGGGGGTGTTTTTACCTTGGGAATAATCTGGTTTCCTGGCATAGTAAAAAGTAAAATGCCATCTCCCTTTCGACTGCTGAGGCTGAGTACATTGCTGCAGGGAGTTGTTATGCACAAATGCTGTGGATGAAGCAAATGCTTCTTGATTATGGGATAGAACAGAACACTCTCACTCTTTTCTGTGATAACACAAATGCCATAAACATTTCAAAAAATCCTGTCCAACACTCTCGCACCAAACACATTGACATTCGTTATCATTTTATTCGAGAGTTAGTAGAATAGGGCCTTGTTGTTCTTGAACATGTACCCACTGAGCATCAAAAAGCTGATATTTTTACAAAACCCTTTGATCTTCTTTGGTTTGAGTTCCTTAGAAAGACCTTGGGTGTCATGCTCGATTACTGGAGTGTTACTTGTTCCATGAGTAGGTGTGAGTGTTTGGCTTTATGTGTGCTTGGATGCTATAATCTGATTGTCATTGAATTCTGTTTTACTTGCCTACATCTTTATATGCACACTACTCATGCTGCTTACAAGATCTCATTGTTCTTTGTTTATAGCTCATTTTGAATGTCGATGCTCATTAACCTCATGATCTCATTCTGAACACATCCTTGAGATAAACTATTGCGGGAGTTTCCGCACAAGTGATCAAAGTTCTCTATGGACCACTAACAGTGTTTCTTGTACTTTTTCAGAGGAATTGACCGATACTAGTATATCATGGGTGATGTTGAGTCTCTTAACCATCTACCATCTGTTTTCACTTCCACAGTTTCTCCCTTAGATCCTTGAAGTCCGGGCATTAGGAAAAGGCTACCTCAGAGGCACCAACCAGGCCATCCTTTTTTATTTCATTCTTCTCTGGTGTGGTTTCCATACTCTTGAGCGTGAATGCCACCAGTGAGTGCCCACAAGAAAGAAAAAGTCTGAAAAAAAATTAAAAGAAAAAGGGGACTAATTGATTGAGGGGGAGCCTCCACATTTACTCAACAAATATCCCGTGATTCCTAGTGGTTTGACTTTTCTCTGTGTTGTTAAGTTACTCTTGGTGGAGATCTAGTCATCCGATCACTACGAGGATTAACACTAGCTCAGTGGCCTCTCAAGGATTGCACACGCACACCTTCATTTTGTGAGCTCTCATGTTGACTTTTGAGTTGTATATTCTCATGTAGCTTATGATCACTGATTATATTGTATCTGCTTTGCTCATGATTTCAAGTGTCATTTTTTCAAAATCGCAAGTTTACAGGTTTCATGATGTGCGGATTATTTCATTTTAGTATCTATTTTGGCTAAATGTGATCATCTACTTGTGTTCCAGGTCTTACTCCTTGTTATTGAGTATAGTGTTGTTTGCTAAAAAAAAAAAAAATGTCTTGTCCCCGCTCGAGCGGACTTTTCCACGCTCGAGCGTGTTTTTGAGCCTTACAGCATTTTTGTCCTTGCTTTACAGTTCTGTGAGGGGTGTTTTTGAGCTCAGGCGTCCTTCTTAGCGCTCGAGCGGGTCTCTGTGTGCTTTGTCTCACGCTCGAGCGTTAATCTTTACGCTCGAGCAGACTGATTTTGTTTAAAACTCCCTCCCTCGACTCTTCAGTTCATTTTTTCCCCTCTTTTTTCAGTCTCTCCTCCCTAGGGCTTGGATCGCGACATCTTTGGGCCTGATTTTGCCTTCCTCATTCCTCTTTCATCGCCGATTCCACCTTGGTAAGCTTTTCCCTCTCCTTCTCTCTGTTTTTTTCTGTACTTTCGGCTCTTGTGGGGGTTGTTTTTCGGGGTTTTTTTATTATTTTGTATTTAGTTTTTTTCTCCCTTACCTCACACACTCTCACCGAGTCTTGCTTTCATCTTAATGGTGGATTTCCTGCATTTTTATGTAGTTTGATGTGTCATTAGCACTAGGGTTCTTCATTGATAATCTCATGTCTTTCATTGTTCTCTCATCTTTCATTCATATGCTTGCTTTGATGAGTCTGCTTCAGATTTGCACTGTTTTGACTACATTATGCTTCAGCTTTCCATTGTACTGTCATTCATCTTATGCTATCATATTAATGCTTATACTCACATTACGCCAGTCTGTCATTGTTTTTATGCTAGTTTTGCTCTCTTTCTAACTCAGTTACTAATGTTTGTTGTGATTTGTTGATTTGGTTTTTGGGATTGTTTAGTTTTGGGTGTTAGTTGTGTTTAGAGTCATCATGTCTGCTCCTAAAAGACGCAAGTCTACAGTGTCGCATCCTGCATTTAATTCTGATAGATTTCCCTCTGCCACACACGCCAAGTTATTCCGTAAGTCATTTGCGGCTAGGACTGTTCACCTCGAACGTAATGTCTAGCCCAATACCTTCGAGTCTATTCCCATCCGTCCGTTGTTTGATCCATTAGGTGGCGATTTGGTTTTGTCTTTCTCTGGTCGTCAAAATCTTGACTGGGTCCGAGAGTTTTTCTATAATATTGAGAATATAGATGACATTGGTCCTTCCTTCACCACCTAGGTTCGGTCTAAGTCCATTTATGTCACTCCTGAGCTTATTAGAGGGCTTCTTGGTATTGACCGAGTGTTTCCAGAACATTATCCTTTTCCGGTCCATCCTACTTGTGATTTTAATGTTGTGGCTGAAGTTTTGTGTGGTGCTCCACGTAATTGGATTAAAGGCACTTTGATTAAACAGTTTGAACTCCTTCCCGAGTTTAGACTGCTTAATCTTATTGTGTGTGCTAATATTATTGTCACCACACACTCTTTTGAAATCAATCAAGAACAGGGGTTCGTTCTTTTCTGTATTGCTCGTCATATGTCCATCGATCTTGCCACCCTCATTATTCATAAGATGATTGGTGTCTTTGGGAACAAGCAATTAGGTCTTCCTTATGGTTGTTTAATCAACCGCCTCTTGTCCCAGCTTGCCATTCCCGTTTTAGAGGATGGTGAGTTTACCTTTCTCTCTCGACCCTTCACCAAAAAGACTGTTTCCCAGAGTCGTGCACACGTCGAGGGGGAGTCTTCTAGGGTTGGTACTTCTACAGGTACAGCTGCTGGACTTGCCGAGGAGGCAGAGTTTGATGCTGCCACAGCTGGTGGTGAGGAGAATGTTGTTCCACCTCGGACTGTTCATGACTAGCTTAGCCATTTCGAGGAGGCTATGACACAGAGGTTGGATTTTGTAGATGGTAGGTTTGATGCCTTTGATGGCAGCCTCGAACAGTTGGAGCAGTCCGCCATCCAGACTACTACTCAGCTGGCTTACATTATTTCTTTGCTTCAGATTTAGCAGCCTCATCCTCCACCTGATGCTTGATCCCTTTGTTTGTTCGAGTGATTTCTTCCTTGTCTCCCGACCGAAAAAGGGGAGAATTTTTGGGTTTGACAATACAGTTATATTTGGTGGTACAGTTTTGGATACTTTGGTTTTTGATATTTGGATACTTTTGGTTACTTTTGGTACATTGCTCTATGATGGATATGCTGGATACTGTGTTTTTGTCATGGTACATTGATAAATGATGTATGGTACATTCATTTTGTTTTTTCATTTTGGATATAGTATAGTGGTTCTCTTTATATATATGTTTTGATATCTTCTTATGAAGTTCCATAGTTTTTGTTTTTCTGGTATGTTGCTTACTATCTCACAGATGGATGTTTGATGGATTGTTCAAATGGCAGAGTTGTTTATTAATTACAGAGTTGTTTTGTTTACTTATTTTCTAGGTTGTCAGGTTGTCTAGTGCCTATGTTTAAGGAAAATTGTTTAGAAGAGTTTTGTCCGGGAATTGACAAAGGGGGAGATTGTTAGGTTCCTTTATTGTCAAATCCTCATACAAACTTTGTTTTGAAAGTGTTGTAATTTTTCCTTATTTTTTGTCTTTCCCGCTCGAGCGGGACCATTGGCGCTCGAGCGTAATATGGGATGTCTCAGTAGTTGGTCATGTCTGTAAACATACTGAGAAGTGTGATTTCGCACTCGAGCGTGTGTTCTAGCGCTCGACATACTGAGAAGTGTGATTTCGCGCTCGAGCGTGTGTTCTAGCGCTCGAGCGGAAACTTGTTTTGTCACACGCGTAGTTTACTGAAGCCGCTCGAGCGGGCTGTCCTGCGCTCGAGCGGAGATCACAAACTCTGTTTTCCTATATATATCTATTTAGGCTGATTTTAGGGTTAACTTTTCCTAGATCTTGTTTAAGAGTCTTAGGGTTTTGTTTGAGGTTTCTTCTGAAAGACTTGTTGAGTTTTCCTCGATGATTTGAGAGAGTTCTAAACTTATGATCTAAGATATATACATCAAGGAGTTTGTTACTTTATATTCAAGAGTGTTGCCTTTGGTAGATTCCGAAGATTCAAACGTGGAGTTTCAAAGGAGTTTGATTCTGTACGCAGTCGTTGATTCGACAAGCGAAGTTGTGGATTCAACTTTAGAGTAATCAGTTCCGAGACGAAGGCTTGGTGAAAGAGTTACAGAAGGCTTGAAGACAAATTGACTGAGTTGGGTAATTTGTGTGTTATTTTTGTAATCTTTGTTTCTTCAGTAGTGGATTGATTAGTGGCGTTTCGCTCATGGTTTTTGATTACAATTGAAGGTTCTTCAATTGTGGTTTTTCCACGTTAAATCGTTTGTGTCGATTTATTGTCTATTCTGAAAACAACAATCTAAATCACTTTCGTAAGTGCTTGATGATTTAGATTGTGTGTTTTGAATAATTGGAAATTGGAATATTTTATTCTTGATCTAATCACGAATTACTTAGGATTTTCATAATCAATAACATCATTTGATTTTAATAAAAAAATAATTATGTACACAACACGTAACTATTCTCTAATGATAAAATAGACATTTCAATTCACTTCCCCTCCCACCTCATTTGATTTGGAAGAAAATTATACAAACTGAGAAAAATTTACAATTTTTTTATACACACTAATGTGACGTTTATCATATTCATAAAACAGTTTATGTTTTAAATTATAAAATTTGATTAATAAATATATAAAACAAGTTCACACAGCGACACTGCCCCAAATTGTTTCCATTCATGTATCATATTCCTTGCAACAAGAAGTTCGCACTGGCGCATATTGCAACTTCCTTTGCCATGACCCAGTTGATGCTTAGGAATCATATTTACAAAAATAACAACAACAAAAATAATAAAAATAATAGTGTTGGCTTATTTTTCCTACGAAATAAAATATCATAAATGCGAACGTGCCAATAAGAATTGAAAAATTCTTACGGATTAAATTTAAGCTAATTATCAAGTGATTATGTTAATGTCATTACAGTTGACTGTACTTCTACCTCAATGAAGATGACTTAACAATTAATTACCTCTACTCCTATGCTTTGAAAATGAAGTGTTGAAAATAAAGTACAGAAAATATAAATGACAAGGAAATATAAATGAGAAAAAAAATAGAAATTAATTGTCTTTGATTTGAGTTTGATATTCTTTACAATATAGCCATGAATGACTATTTGTAAGTAAATATTTGTAAGAAAAAACTACCTAATAACTACCATACCTTCCATCTCTCACACTTCACACTCCATGATGTTTCACTTCATCTTTGTGCCTTCATAACTTTCTTTAACCTCCAATTCATACTCCATGTTCTCCACTTTGTCATTCATCATCTTTTCACATGTATTTAATAATTTATAACTTCTCATAACCTCCAAATGAGTAGGAGAATGTCACATATCCTGCAATTATATAGATAATAACTAATAATAAAATTATTTATTTATGGTGCCAACATTACCCCCAGAACTCTTTCAGAATAAGGAACCTCAAATTCATGAAGAGTTGTACATCAATTTAGACCATATTTGGCAGTTAATTAATGTATTCAAAGGGAGACACGCATTTGAAAGTTCTTTTAACATGATTCGATTTTGTTAAAAAAATAACCAATACGTTGCTCCGAAGGTGCTCGTGGCATATTTTAGAAGCTTTAAAAGAATAATGCTTAAAGATGATTGTTTTATTTGTCATTCCATCCAAATTAAATTTTGTGCAGCCCACAAATCCAAAATAAGTTTTGAACACCGAAAGTCATGGCATAATATAGCCTTGAAAATTCAAATGCTTTAACATTTTCAACAATGTCAAATATTTTAAATCCATTAACAGTAGGTTGATCATCATCTTTAATCACTTTTGGTCTAAGAACATGTTCTTTGGCCAAATAACTTTCATCATTTATTGACAAATGGAGCTATCTTTTTTTTTAGCCATTAACGGCTTATGAAAATCCTCCATGTGAGTTTCATCATTTCTTGGCCTAATTGGTTGCTCCATTTTAGCCATTAATGTCTTATGGATATCCTTCATAGACATATTATTTATATGGTTTAACTTTCTAAGAATAAGTTTTTCAACCCCCCGATCCTAATATGGAACATCATTTGTAACCATGCTTGGCTTAACAATATGCTTTTTAGCCATGTTGTTTTCATAACTTGACTCTTTAAAAACGGGTTTTTTAACCCCCCCCCCCTCCCGATCCATTGATGAAATCAACTTTTCCCTTTTGCCATTTTTAATAATGAAAATTTCTAAAAAATCACCAATTCCGACCATTAAAGCCTCGGTTAAAGACTTGGCAGTTAGAGTTGACAACTCATTATTCCATTAGCAAACTTCCATATCAAGTTCATAAATTTCTCCAATTAAATCGTATCTTTTTTTTTCCACTAAATAATATTGTAATGGATGAAAATTTGCTTCATCAAGAAAATGGATCTCTTTTTGAAGATCTAAAAAATTTTGTTTACACCAAAAGATTTCATATAGGCTATTTGAAATGGACGAATCCAATTCATTTTTCATTTCTTATACTTGACGTCCCACTGGACATGCCAAAAATTATTGGCTTATTTTTCCTACGAAGGAAAATATCATAAATGCGAGCATGCCAGCAAGGATTGAAAAATCCTTACAGATTAAATTCAAGCTAATTATCAAGCAATTGTGTTAATGTCATTACAATTGACGGTTCTTTTGCCTCAATGAAGAGTACTTCAAAATTGCCAAGTGTAGAGAAAAGAAAAATTAAAAGAAGAAGGAGGGAAACAGAGAAAGATAATTAAGTGAACGATCAGGGTGATTGAATAAACAATCAAAATAACAATTAATTACCTCTACTCATATGCTTTGAAAAGGAAGTGCATAGATTACCTCTACTCCTACGCTTTGAAAATAAAGTATTGAAAATAAGGTGCATGAAATATAAATGACAAGGAAATATAAATGATAAGAAAAAATATAAATCAATTGTCTTTGATTTGAGTTGGATGTCCTTTACAATATAGCCATAAATGGCTATTTATAGGCAAACATTTGTAGAAAAAATTACCTAATAACTACTATTCCTTCCATCTCTCACACTTCGCACTCCATGATCTTTCATTTCATCTCTACGTCTCCATAACTTCCTTTAACCTCTAATTCTTGCTCCATGTTCTCTACTTTGTCCTCCATCATCTTTTCACATGTGTTCAATGATTCATAACTTCTCATAACCTCCAAATGAGTATGAGAGTACCACATGTCCTGCAATTATATAGATAATAACTAATAATAAAATTATTTATTTATGGTGCCAACAAATAGATAATGTGGCCATAACTACTCTTTAAAGATAATTTATGGCACTAATCGACAGATCATAATCAACAAGTTACAATTGACAAGAATAGATTTGGTCGTAATCAACATGCTACAATCAATAGAAAAATAATTTATGGTGCAAATAGTAAAATTATTGCTAAAAAATGAGTTATTATCTATATATTATATAAGCAAAAAGGGTTTTTAGTGAGGAGTCTTGCAACGCCCTGAAATTGCAGTAAATCATCCAACACGATAGGTAAAGACAGAATGAATCAAAGTATAATGTTCTTCTATTACATGAGATTCGATTTTACAAAAAGTGACATATGCAATTATACATTCACAAGCCTATCTCTGAATCTACAGCATATATCCTCACATGAAATGAGAACCGAAAAACAAACAAATAATAGATGTCCTGCGGGCTTACAACTTTCCAAGACGGTTCTTGGTTACAACAAAAGTGGACATTTAGGTCCAATACATTTCTAGCCCTTGGCTATACCAAACGAATACAACAAAAGAGAAGCCCTTACTCCAAATCCCTCCAAGCTATTGCCTTGATGGAGGCATGTCACCAACAACTGAAATGTTTTTCCCATATAGGGTGAGCCAAAGCCCGGTAAAGATAATTTAACACAATATATGAATCTTAACAACGATATAAATATGATGTACAACTACAATGCCCGTTATAAAATCATTTATAATTCTTCTACAAAACCATGCTATGCCAAGCTTTATATCTCAATCCATTTTATCTCAATGTATGAATCGTTTCCATTTCATTTAGACAACCAAACTCAGGGTACACCTCAGTGGGTCTCTAACCAACACAACTGTTATACAAACACTTCCATTTGTCATTTTACGAATATTTCGTCCGCGGGAATTGTACCCATGTATACGCACAGTTTTCGAGACTTTCACCCTAGACACACAAGCCAACTTAATTCAATGGAGTCCATTCCCTTTCTTCTACTAAGCATGAAGTACATCCTCTTTCTTCTCCCAAATATCATACATTTACAATGTATTAAAGCATAATCATATTCAATGACCATGGATAAGAGATTAGTTTTAATTTACCTAATATTCATGCAATTTTCATAACAATCATAGCTATCCTCTACTGACAACCCAAAACAGATATTTCTAAACAGATATACAATCTCCAAGACAGATAAATTGTCCAAATCTCCATACATCCAACTCCACTATTTATATAAACATTCACGCAATTTCACATTTTCAATATCAATTCCATTTATTTATACAAAATAAATAATCAAGACATTTTAGGGTAAAACTTCATTTTCTTCCAAATTTCATCCCAAATATCAAAATCAACCATTCTATCACAACACAACCTCATAATTACTCCCATAACCATTTTCAATACATTCATTTGAAAACTCCTATTTTGATTTTAAACCAAAACCCTAGGTTTGTCCAAAATCCTCCAAGATTTTAATATTGTTTATACAACAACAAATAGCTAAGTTAAAAACTATAGAAAATTGTAGAGAATCTCTACCTCAAAGCAAAACAAAGAAGAAACTCGGATGAAACCGAAACCCAACTCTATTCGGATGTAAATGTAGTCCTTGAGATGCTCTACCTTTTTAACAAAGGCACACGGGTAGAGAAACTACTAAATCTATGTGAAAATGTAGATAATGAAGGAGTTTTAGAGAGAGAGGCTCTAGATCTAGGGTTTTTGAAATGTTTAAGGAGAAAGATATGGAAAAAGTGATGAAAAAGACCTTTTTACGAACTAATATACACATAGTTCGCTCGATCTTGAGAAGTGACGCTCGAGCACCAAACACACTAATAATTACCGCTTGAGCGCAAAAAATGATGCTTGAGCACCAAGACACAAGGAAAAAAGCACTCCCGCTCGAGCTGAAGAAGTGATGCTCAAGCATAGAAAACACACTTCCAGTAGTTTTACAAACAAAAGACTATCGCTCGAGCACAGGAATAGCCGCTCGAGTACACGACCGCTCAAGCACAAGAAACATTGCTCGAGCGTAGAATATACTCTTCCAGTAATTTTGCAGGCCTGCAAAAGTACTGAGAGTTCACAAATCCCACTCAAGCGCAAGAAGTGCCGCTCGAGCGAAAGAGTAAAATTCTGGGCAATACAAAACTCAATCTCACGGTGAGGTGACAAACTAGTGAGATTTTCGGAAAAACATCCGGGTATTCACAAACTACCCTTGGTAACTCAACTCAGACTTTCTCGCACTCACTACCCATGAAATTGGCAAGAAGGCAACTAAGCTCACTCCGCCTACGCAGATCATACACCAGTGATAAGACTCTATCAACCCGGTCCCCCAAGAAATGAAAGCAATCACCGCTCAAGGTACATACAGTAACCCTTTGACGGTAGCAATCTATGACCACCCGATAAGATGACAACCAGTCCATATCCAAAATAACATCAAAACTAGACATGTCAATCAGCACAAATGCAAAAGGAAGTCAGCGACCGGCAACCTCTATGTCACAACCCCGACACCCCTGTTTCAGAACAATCTCACCGCCAATAGATAACCCTACACAGAGAGGAGATGCTAATCTGGCCAACTCTAACCCCAAAGCCAATGCAAATGCAGACAAGATAAATGAATGGGATGCACCCATATCAATCAACACATTAGCAACTGAATTGCAAAACAAGAAAGTACCTCTCACTGCCGAGGCATTAGTATAAGATCTGGCACGGTAACAGCGTACACACGCCTCGAAGGTCTTTGCTCAACCTGCTCACCCCTGGAAGCATAAGCCTAATGCATTGACTAAGCCAAAAAGACTCCCTGATTGGCCCTCGAGGTCTGTGCTGACTGTGTAGACTGGTGGCTCTGTGTCTTCCTAGAACAAGACTCACCGGGTGTGCCACCAAACTGTGGGCAAAACCTCTTCATTTTCCCTGCCTACCCACACTGATAACACGTAAACGGCTGCCCTCTCCCCTAGCTTTGGCTCTAAGAACGAGCAGAAAACGATGCAGACCGTTGCCCTCCTCTCCTCTACAGGAAAGCTGGAGACTTATAGCTCAACTGGCTACACTTGAAACAAGTGTAATCTCCTTGACCACCTCTCCCAAAACCCGAACTCGGTATTGGAAAAATGGACCTCGACTAAGCTCCTTGGGACAGCTGTGGGTTAGAATCCCTCTGCCTCTTACTGTCCTCTTGAACCTCTTAACTCTTCCTAGATGTAATAACCCCGACCCGCAATTAGCCATTAGTCAGTAATCAAGGATGTTAATTAAGCGGATAAAATAAATTATGGGATTATTATGGAATTTTACATGATTTTGGCCTCCTATCTATTACGTGTAAAAATATCTGTTTGGATTCCGCTTTAAGATGTAAATTGAAAGCCTTATCGGCATCCGAAATCGAAATTGATTACATCAACGTGTTATTTGGAAATTTTAGAACACCATGGCAAATTTTATTAAGAATTGATTCGGTTCGGCAAAAATCGCATGTGATTAAATTGAACCTTGATGGGAACTAATTTGGATTAATTGAATTTCGCGCTAACCTGAATAAATTAAGGTTACTTATGTTTGATTTAAATAATGCATGATTGGTACCTAATCTAATCCTATTAATGATCCAAGATGTGATTGAGTGTATAATGTGTTGAGGCATTTTGTGGTGTTGAGTGTAGGGGATTAAAACCCATGTGTGTGTGTGTTGAAAGTGTGCATGTGTGTGCACGTGTATGGTGCTCAAAGTGAGGTGTGTGTTGTGTATATTCAGCTGAGTGAGGGGGTGTGGTAGGTGGCCTCTTTGGTCTCTTGTGTGAGAGAGAGAGTGTAACTAGAGAGTGAGAGAGTGAGCCCTTGAGGTTGAAGAAGAAGAAGGAAATTAGGAGGACCATCTCTCATCGTTCGAAATCAAGAAGCTAGGTAAGAGTCTAGAGCCTATTGTTTTGTAGACAACCTTCCATGCATCTTGTACTAAGAAATTGGTGAATCAATTACTGGAATTTGAAGTGAAGTTGGGTTTTTGAGCAAAAAAATGGCTTGTGTGCAAGTTTATGGGGGATTATACCTTGTTCATTCATGTCTTGGGTTTTGCTCTTGAAATCTTTGCATGCATGTAAGTTTTACTCATCATCTTCAAGAAATTATCATGTTTCATGTTTCAAAATTTCATGAGCTTATGGTTTTCATTGCATGTTTTGTAGAACAAAAGAAAGGAGTTTGAAAATCTTCCATTTTGGAGTTCAAATTTGCTAAATCCATGAGTTTTGAGCTAAATGTTTGAGAGTGATCATGTAATTGTGTTTTAGAAAGGCCTTCCAAGTGTTTTGATCAAGCTTTGCATGAGTATAGCCATTAAAATCACATTTTGAAGCTCAAACCCTGTTTTGAAAAACCCAGAATTTTACAGTCCGCTCGAGCGAGGAAACCTGCGCTCGAGCGGAGAATGCGAGCTCTCAGTATTTTTTTTCAGACATGAGCTCTCCGCTCGAGCGACCACTTGGACGCTAGAGCGAACCCTTTGCATGTTGTTGATACGCTCGAGCGTGGATTTTGACCAACCAGTACTTTTTCCAAGTTTGCAGGTCGCTCGAGCGACCCCTCTCATTTTGCATGTCCGCTCGAGCAAGGAAGTCTACGCTCGAGCGAAGTCTACGCTCGAGCGGAGACCTTATTTTCAGAAATTTTACTAAGTGTTCCAACACACATTTTGGCATCCTCTTGGCATCTTAGGCATTCCTAAGCCTTAATTAAGCCATAGTAATGAGGTTATGGATTAGAAACACACTAAGTAAAGAATGTACTAAGTTATGAGATTCAAGAGTGTGTTTTGAGCAATGTGTTAAGGAATAACAAGAATCAATGTAATGTAAGCTAAGTCTTGATGGCCAAGTACTCGTGTAATGATAAGATCTGCTTGTGTTATGTATTTTGTGATTATAGGTCAAGACTCGAGGATTGATTGACCATTTATAGGAACCATTATGAGTAACATTTCTGTAAAGATATGTTGATATGAATTATGTTCCAAATGAAATGTGATAAGCTATGATTTTTGAAATGATATCTGTTTACGTGAACGAACATCCCAAGTTTGAAATCTATTATGGCATCCATAGATAGTCCCAAGTCATAGGGGACGACATGAAAATGCGGATCCATGACATACAAGTTTACGAGATCTCGTTAGCCACTTCATTGTGGTGGTATGTGTTTAATCGGTATCCGGAACCGATTACTCTAGTCGGAAGACGTTCTGTGATGTGTTCTATGGGATGTACCATTATTATGTTCTGATATGAAAATGATTATGCTCTGGTCTGTTTTATGCTTATGATATATTCGGATTTCGTTCACTAACCCCTTTACCTTAATGTTATTCATTGGGCTTTAGCTCATTGTGTGTATATATATGTATAGGTGAGCATTCTGGAGCCCGAGCCTAAAGGCTTTTGTCTGGATCTGTGTTCTGTTGTCAGCCAACCATTGTGCCTCACGTGGAAGTTCCCGAAGTGTCCTGTGTTCAAGTTCTGTTGGTTCTGTATATATGTATGACTTGAGTTAATTCTGTTGGCTGGACTTAAGATACTGTAATGTGTGTGGGTATAATGTATGAGTGGCTTTTGATTATGTATATAAAGTTTTTAAATATTCCGTATCATATAAGTTAGCACAGCTCATTGGACAACTATATTTATGCATTTTCTTCCGCTAGCCCCCTTAATTTTGTTAATATGTTCAGAGGCCTTCGGTAGTCCAAGGATTACTGGCCGGTTACGATGCTAAACCTATAAGGGCGGGTTTGGGTCATGACACTAGAGCCCCTCATCTGCTCCTCCTCCATCTACATCATGGTCTCTAGATGAGCCACCGCCTCCACAAGGTGTTCATAATCACTAATTATTGATCCGACCACCTTGAACATGAGCCCGGTCCTCAACCTTTTCTCGAACTCTAAACAACGACGCTCCTCAGTCACCACGAGTTCTGGTGCAAACCTCAACAAGTTGATAAATATGGCCTCAAACTCAGCCACCGGAGTGTTCAGCTGCACAAGCTTGGAGAACTGATCTGTCAGCTTCTCCCTAACTATGGGCAGCAAAAACTTGTCCTGAAAGCGCTGACAAAAGCCTCTCAAGTCACACTAATATGCCCACGCGAATACTTCTACCACTGACCCGCATCTCCCTTCAATTGGAAGGATGCGAAAGTCACTCTCAACTGGCCGTCCTCGATGCCAAGCATCTCAAACATTTTCACTATTTGCTTTAGTCATTCATCCGCCATCAGTGGCTCCTTAGGATCACCCAAACACTCATCTGGATTCGACCGAAAAAAACTCTCGGTTTAAAAATGATAGCTCTGTCTCAGCTACTTGGGCCTGGGCTTGATTCGTAGCCCTAAGAATGTCCATAGACTCCCGCAATGCTCTGACCATTTCAAGGGCTAAGGCGCACATGGCCTGCTGGTCAACTGGTTCGGCCACATTAACCTAACAAACTCCTTCTTCTTACACCGGAATCTCATCCGGTAAAAGCACTTCATACCTTCTAGGCCTACCGCGGCTACCACCACCACATCCACGACCTGACATCCTAATGAAGGTAACAATAGAGATGAGCACATTTACAAATATACTGAAGCTAACTCACTCACGTCCTAATTTGGTGGACAACAGTAATTCACTCCACGTAAGCATGTTGTCACATAAACACATGCGAATTTCATTCCTGGATAACGACCGTCCCATGGCGTTGCCAGAGTTCCAATTACAAACAACAGCGATCAAGTGCTCTTCTAATGCAACTTCTAGAAACCCGTAGACTCAATCAGCATCCTAGAAATTAAATCTCATACCCATATAACCACATAAGCATGTTATCATGTAAGCACGCCGTACATACTAAAGTCTCTATCAAGCGAGACAAACCCATTGTGGCAATAACCACTTCCCACATACCCAAAGCATTCAAACCCGTTACGCTCTGATACTAAGTTGTAACGCCTCCGAAATAAATGCAGTAAATCATCCAACACGATAGGTAAAGACATAATGAATTAGAGTATAATGTTCTTCTATTACATGAGATTCGGTTATATAAAAAATGACATATGTGATTATACATTCACAAACCTATCTCTGAATCTATAGCATATATCCTCACATGAGATGAGAATCGAAAAACAAACAAATAATAGATGCCCTGTGGGCTTTCAACTTTCCAAGATGGTTCTTGGTTACAACAAAAGTGGACCTTTAAGTCCAATACATTTCTAGCCCTTCGCTATAGAAAACGAATACAATAAAAGAGAAGCCCTTGCTCCAAATCTCTCTAAGCTATTACCTTGGCGGAAACATATCACCAACACCTGAAATATTTTTTCCATATGGGGTGAGCCAAAGCCCAGTAAAGATAATCTAACACAATATATGAATCTTAACAAAGATATAAGTATGATGTACATCTATAATGCCTGTAATAAAATCATTTATAATTCTTCTAAAAAACCATGTTATGCCAAGCTTTATATCTCAATACATTTTATCTCAATTCATAAATCGTTTCCATTTCATTCAGACAACCAAACTGAGGGTACATCTTAGTGGGTCTCTAACCAACACAGCTATTATACAAACACTTCCATTTGCCATTTTACGGATATTTCGTCCGCGAGAATCGACACCCATGTATACGCGCGATTTTCAGGACTAGGCCAACTTAATTCAATGGAGTCTATTTTATTTCTTCTTCCAAACATGGAGTACATCTTCTTTCTTCTCCCAAACATCATACATTTACAATGTATTAAAGCATAATCATATTCAATGACCACGGATAAGAGATTAGTTTCAATTTACCTAATCCTCATGCAATTTCTATAACAATCATAACTATCCTCCGCCGACAGCCCAAAACTGATATTTCTAAATAGATATACAATCTCCAAGACAGATAAATTATCCAAATCTCCATAGGTGAGAGATAATACATATTCAACCTCACCATTTACATAAACATCCACTAAATTTCACATTTTCAATATCAATTCCATTTATTTATACAAAATAAATAGTCAAGACATTTTAGGGAAAAACTTCCTTTTCTTCCCAATTCCATCCCAAATATCAAAATCAATCATTCTATCACAACACAACCTCATAATTACTCCCATAACCATTTTCAATACATTCATTTGAAAACCGCTCTTTTGATTTTAAACCAAAACCCTAGGTTTGTCCAAAATCTTCGAAGATTTCAATCTTGTTTATACAACAACAAATAACTAAGTTAAAAACCATAGAAGAGTGTAGAGAATCCCTACCTCAAAACTAGAAGACGAGCAAAGTGAAGGAGAAACTCAGATGAAGCCGAAATCCACCTCTATTCGGATGTAAATGTAACCCTTAAGATGCTCTACCTTTTTAACAAAGGCCACAAGTAGAGAAACCACTAAATCTAGGTGAAAATGTAGAAAGAGAGAGGGAGTTTTAGAGAGAGAGGCTCTAGATCTAGGGTTTTTGAAATGTTTAAGGAGAGAGAGATATGGAAAAAGTGATGAAAAAGACCTTTTTACGAACTGATATACGCACAGTCCACTCGAGCTTGAGAAGTGACGCTCGAGCGCCAGACATATTAATAGTTACCGCTCGAGCACAAGAAATGACGCTCGAGTGCCAAGACACAAGGAAAAATGCGGCACTGCTCAAGCTTAGGAAGTGACGCTCGAGCGTAGAAAACTCATTTCTAGTAGTTTTACAGACAGAAGACTATCGTTCGAACGTGAGAATAGCCGCTCGAGCGCAAAAACACCACTCAAGCATAGAATACACTCTCCCAGTAGTTTTGTAGGCCTACAAAAGTAGTGTGAGTTCACAAATCCCGCTTGAGCGCAAGAAATGCCGCTTGAACAGAAGAGTAAAATTCTAGGCATCAAAAGTTTGAAAACGAAGCAACCAACCTGTTCTAAACGCAACCACTACAATCCAATAGCCAAACTCAAGGAAGTATGAGGGAAACAAGACATGAACAAAAATACGAAACCACAAAACCTGAGTCCAAAATACAAAAGGGTCGAATCAAAACCGGAATCGCTATAAGTCTTGTGAGAGTTTCAATATCTCATACTAATTTTCTTAATTTTAAACAATTAATAAAATTTCCATTGGCTAACTTCCATTTAACCATATAAAAATAAAACTCTAATTAGTTTATGATTTATTTGATAATCCTACATTGGGAAAAGAAGAAAAAGTGAATTGTTTTACTTATATAAAGTGAATCTTATACTTCCATTTAATATTGTAATGTTGTGTATGTTTCAGTTCAATATAGTTTAAATTTTTAAATAAAATTTAAAAATTTTAATTAATTAATTTTTGTGGAAGTTGGTTAGTCTTTTGACCTAGCCAATTAGGTTGAATCATTTTTTGTTCGACTGATTCGTTAGTTTAACCTCTATTTTAGTAATTTTATCAAAATATATTGATTAGACTTGTTAATTCGAAATAAACTAAAAATTGATCTGATTAAAGATTGAAGGACCAATATTACTTGATTAGAAATAAACATCTCACTTAAACAATTATTAACTTTTATTTTATAATCCCACATTGAGAAGAAAAAAAAAAAGAGGTGAGTTGGTTCACTTATATAAAAGTGAACCTTATAATCCCATTTAATATTATAGTATTGTGCACAATTCAATTCAAGACAGTTTAAATTTTAAAATTAAAATAACATTTAAAAGTTTTAATCAATTAATTTTTGTATAAGATGGTTGTTCTTTTGACCTAACCGATTTGGTTAAATCATTTTCGGTTTGACTAATTTGCTGGTTTAACCGCGATTTCTCATACTTTTCTTAATTTTAACAATTAAAAAAATCTCCATTGGTTAGCTTCCATTTCACCATATAAAAATAAAAATCTAATTAATCTATGATTTATTTTATAATCCCAAATTAGGAGAAGAAGAAAAAAGCGAATTGTTTCACTTATATAAAGTGAATCTTGTACTCCAATTTAATATTATAGTGTTGTGCACAATTCAGTTCAACGCAGTTTAAATTTTAAAATAAAAATTATAGTTAGTCTATGATTTATTTTATAATCCCACATCGAGAAAGAAGAAAAAGTAAGTTGTTTCACTTATATAAAGTGAATCTTATACACACATTTAATATTGTAGTATTATACATGTTTCAATTCAATATAATTTAAATTTTAAAATAAAATTTTAATTAATTAATTTCCGTGTAAGCTTGTTTATAGCGTTTCTAGTTAAGACCCGACCCATTGTGCATTCTTAACTCAGGTTTCATAGTTTCGTATGGTTGTCCATGTCTTTTCCCCCTTATTCTTCCTTAAATTGAGTGATTGGGTTGTAATGGTTTTATTTGGAACAACTTGGTTTCTTTTGTTTTCAAACCTGTGTTGCCCAGAATTTTGCCTCTCCGCTCGAGTGGGCTTTGTGAACTCTTAGTATTTTTGCAAATCTGCAAAACTACTGGGAGGGCGTGTTCTACGCTCGAGTCGGTGGGCATTCGAGCGGCCTTTCTTGTACTTGAGCATTGGTCTATTGTCTTCAAAACTACTAGATGTGTGTATTCTGCACTCGAGCATCACTTCTTGAGCTCGAGCGGTAATGCCCTTTTGTTTTGTGTCTTGGTGCTCGAGCGTCACTTCTTGTGCTCGAGCGCAACAACTTATTGTGTCAGACGCTCGAGTGTCACTTCTCACGCTCAAGCCGACTGTGCGGATATCAGTAGGGGTGCAACTCGGGCGGGCTCAACCCGAGCAACTCGAGCCCAGCCCGAGTTTTTTTAGGGCTTGGGCAACTATATCTTGTAATCTGGACGGGCTTGGGCAGATTTTTGATGCCCGAATTGCAATTCGGGCTGGGCTTGGGCAGAACTAATGGCCAACCCGAGCAACCCGAACCCGAATTGAATTTAATGTATTATATAATATATAATATATAATATATATATAATTTAATAAATTATATAATATATATAAATTAAGTAAAAGAGTTAGTCTTAATTTTTATTTTTTATTTTTTTTTTGTTAGTCTTCTACCATTAGATTAGCATCTTTTATGTCTACCCTTAGATCTACCTACAGGTTTCTGGACTCGGGCAATTCGGGCTAACTCGAGTTCAAAATACAAAGCTTGGGCCGGGCTTGGGCAGTAATGTTCGGGTTCATGGTCGGGCCTAGATATCAGTTCGTGATAGCCACTTTTTACATCACTTTTTCATCTCTTTCTCTCTCTAAAACATTTCAAAACCCCAAATCTTGACTCTCTCTCTCTAAAACTCATTGTCTCTCTACATTTTCACCTAGATCCACTGGGTTCTCTACCCTAGTGTCTTTGAGAAAAAGTTAGAGCATTCCTAGAGCTCCATTTTGATCCGATTGAAACTTGGTTTCGGCGTCGTTGAAGTTTCCACCTTATTTTGCTCGCCTCCTAACTTTGAGGTAGGGACTTTCTACACTCTTCTATGAGTTTTAACTTTGTTATTTGTTGATGGGTAAGAAATATTGGAACTTATGGTGATTTTGAACAAATCTAGGGTTTTGGGTTAAAATCAAAAGAGGAGTTTTCGAATGAATGTATTGGAAATGGTTATGGGAGTAGATATGAGCTTGTGTTGTGTTAAAATGGTTGATTTTAATGTTTGTGATGAAATTGGAAAAAAGAGAGTTTTGTCTTAAATTGTCTCGAATAATTATTTTGTATAAATAATGGAGTTGGCATTGGTAATATGAAGATGGATGTTTATATAATTGGTAAAGTTAGATATGTATTACCTCGCACCTTTGGAAATTTGAATAATTTATCTGTTGTAAATACTGTATATCTGTTTAGAAATATATGTTTTAGCCTATCGATGGAGGATAGTCATGATTGTTGTAGAAATTGCACGAGGATTAGGCGAATTGAAACTAATCCCTTAGTCGTTATCATTGAATATGATTATGATGTGTATACATTGTATATGTATGATATTTGGGAGGAGAAATGGGATGTACTCTGTGTTTGGGAGAAGAAATGAGATAGACTCCATTAAATTAAGTTGGCATGTGTGTCTAGGGTGAAAGTCCCGAAAACCGCCAGTACACATGGGTGCCGATTCCCGTGGACGAAATTTCCGTAAAATAGCAAGTGAATGTTTTTGTATGCTAATTACATTGGTTGGAGACCTGTGGGGCGTATCCTCTGTTTGATTGATTAAATGAAGTGGGTATAACTAATGAACTGAGATAAAATGGATTAAGATGTAAGTTTCGCATAACCTGGTTTTGGAAAAGAGTTGTAAAAGATTTTGTCATCGGGCATTGAACATGTGCATCATACTTATATCTTTGTTAAGATTTACATGTTGTGTTAGATTGTCTCTATTGGGTTTTGGCTCACCCTACTTAGGAAAATCACTTTCAGGTGCTGGCGACATGCCTCCTCAAAGGACTTAGCTTGGGAAGACCTAGGAGTTGAAGGCTCAGTATTGTTATTTTGTATTTAATATTTGTACAAGCCTAGGGCTTTATATGTATGGAGCTTAAGACTCTCTCTTTTGTTGTAACCAAGCTTAGTCTTGGAAAGCTGTAAGCCTGTAGGGCATTTATTTTGTTGATCATTAAGCTGGTATCACATGCTATAGATTCAAGGTAGAGCTCATGAATGTATATTGCATGTATTACTTTTTTGTAAATAACTCTGATTAATGAAAATCTATTATTTTGTTTGTGTCACGTTGTATTAGTCATTTGCAGATGAATTATTGTAATTATTTTGGCGGCGTTACATTGCTGTTCTTTTGACCTAGCCAATTAGGCTGAATCATTTTTGGTTTGACTGATTCGTTGGTTTAATCGCTATTTTAGCAGTTTTATCAATATATTGATTAAATTTGTTTGATTCAAAATAAAGTAAAAATTGATCTAATTAAAAATTGAACGACTAAGATTGCTTGATTAAAAATAAACTTTCCGCCCAAACAATTGTTAACCTCTATTTTATAATCTCAAATCAAGAAAAGAAGGAAAAAAATGAGATTTTTCATTTATATAAAGTGAACCTTATACTCTTATTTAATATTGTAGTGTTGTGCATACTTCAATTCAAAACAGTTTAAATTTTAAAATTAAAATAACATTTAAAAGTTTTAATTAATTAATTTTTGTATAAATTGGTTGGTCTTTCGACCTAACTAATTAGGTTGAATCATTTTTTATTCGACTGATTCACTGGTTTAACCACAATCTTAGCGGTTGTATCAAAATATATTAGTTAAATTTGTTTGATTCAAAAAAAAACTAAAGATTGACCTAATTAAAGATTAAATGATTGATATTGTTTGATACGAAATAAATTTTCCGTCTAAAAAATTGTTAATTTTTATTTTACACAATCTCACATCGGGAAAAGAAAAAAAAAAGTGAGTTGTTTCACTTATATAAAGTAAACATATTCTCTCATTTAATATTGTACTTCTGTGCATGTTTCAGTTGAAGACAAACAAAATTTTAAAATAAAATAAAATTTAAAAGTTTTAATTAATTAGTTTTAGTGTAAATTGATTGTTCTTTTGTTCGATTTTAATGATTTTATTTCTAAAAGGTATGTTTAAGTTATATGACAAATTTTCACATAGGATAAACTAAAACTAAAATTTATAAAATAGAATTTATATTTATTTTATGATAAATATAATTTTTTTAATTTATTCTATTTTTTTCATCTTTACCAATTAAATTATGACATCTATTTTTTATTGTAAACTTAAAATATACAATGAATCACATAACAATTGCAATAAATATTTTAATAAACTGATTGAAATTTAATTGATTCTAAATTATTTTTCTACACTTTTTAAATAAATTTATGTTATTATTTAATTTTGAAATTATTTTTAGAGTTAATTACCTAAAAGTCTGATTTATAAATGATATGGTAACTCAGGTCCTATTTAAGATTTTTTGAACCAATAAGTCCTATTTAGTAAAACTGATAATATTATCAGTTTTTCTCAATTTTAAAACTAAGAACATTATCAATTTTGCATAGTAATGTTTCATATAATTGTTTCACTAACTGATAAAAAAAAATAGAGCATGAGATTAAACTATTTTGCCCTTCTACTTATTGATTTGATTCAACTATCCAATAAAACTGAGAATATTATCAGTTTTTTCTAATTTTAAAATTGAGAATATTATCACTTTTTTTTCATTTTTAAAGTTTTTTTTTTTAATTTTGCACATTAATGTTCCATCATCAAACTCCTTTCTAGACACAAAATTTTCAGTTTCGTACAAAAAAATAATTCAATTTTTTAATTTTTAGACACACCTAACATAAATACATATAAAAAGTATAATTTTTGTGAAATTTTTTTTTTAAAATTCACTAAATACCAAAAATATAAATAAAAAAAATACGAGAATTTAGCATTTTTTTTGTATTTTTATGTATTTATTAATTTTGAAAAATATTTTTTCACAATTTTTTTTTACTTTTTAGATACTAAGTAAGGTGCATCTAAAAAAGTAAAAAAAATACTTAAAATTTGAAAAATATTCACTAGAAATAAAAAAATACGAAAAATAAAAAACTTGGAAAGTTTTCAAAAAATTTAATCCAAAAAACTCAAACCAAACACTGATTAGTTTTTTTTTCACATAATTTTTTTTTTTTTTACTTTTTTCAATTTGAAAGTAAATGTTTTGAAGTTTTGAAAATCAAAATAAATGTCAAACTTTATAAATAATCATAAATGATGAACAATCCTTATTTAAAGGGTAATTTTGATTATTAAAATTTTAATGGAACTTGAAAATCCAAAAAATCTTAATTAAGACTTAAAAAAGTATAAATTTATAAATTAAAACTTGTCTGTAAATATCCCTTATTTTTAATTATTTATTTAGGCCGTGTATCACATGGGTTCATATGCTAGTTTTATATATACAAATGTATGGATAATTCTATTCTCACAAAATCTCAATATAAATCATTTTGTTATTTAAATATAAATATTCGAATAAAAATAAATGTTTAGACATAAACTTTCAAGCAAAAAATAATTGTTCAAACATAAACATAAATCATTTTGTTATTTAAATATAAATATTCGAATAAAAATAAATGTTTAGACATAAACTTTCAAGCAAAAAATAATTGTTCAAACATAAACATATGAACAAAATTTATTACATTGCAATTTTGTTCAAAATTTTCAAAAATTAATAACCTAACATTTGAAATTTATTTGAAAGATTATATTATAATGACACAAAATGAATAACCTAATTGGCCATCATGACTCTCCAAGGGATTAGACTGAAAGGAAAAGTCATGGATTCAACTTTTTTTTTAAGGAGAAAGGGAGTTGATTCAACTCTTTTAAGGAGAAAGGGAGTTGAATTTGGAGATAAAACTAACTTTGATCAGTGCTAATCTAAGATCTTCTAAAATTTTAGATACAAATAAATTTGGAAAAATTATTAATTCAGTTTAATTTTGGGCAAATTACAAATATATTTGTTTAAAACATAGATTGCCCTCTATGGTTTAAAAAATTACAAATATTTTTAAAAATTCACTAAATACAAAAATATAAAAAAAAATACAAAAGTTTAGTTTTTATGTATTTATTAATTCTTTAAAAATATTTTTTCACATTTTTTTTAATTTTTAAATACATCTAAGTAAGGTGAATCTAAAAACGTAAAAAAAAATATTTAAAATTTTAAAAATATTTACTAAAAATAAAAAAAATTAATTGAAAAAACACAAACCAAACACGCAATAATTTTTATATTTCAATAGCATGAATTGTAATATTCTCATAAAATTTCCCCAAATACATATACAAACCCGTGCTAGATATATTCAAGCCATGGAATGGACTTGGAGCTTTCTTCTCTATTCCATCATCATTTCATCCACCGCCTTCCTCCTCCTCCACCACTTCGCCGCCGTAGTAAGTCGATCTCCGACGAGCTACCACCAGGACCACCACGGTGGCCGGTGTTCGGCCACATTTGATCTCGGGGCAATGCCGCAGAAACTTAGCCGAACTTTAAAAAAAGTACGGCCGAGTAGTATGGATCCGACTAGGTTCCATAAACACCATGGTAGTCCTCACCGCCAAGGCCGCCACCGCGTTTTTCAAAAACCACGACCAGTCCTTCGCAGACCGACAGTCCCAGGTCATCATGGCGTCGCACGAGTACATCAAGGGGTCCTCGGCTTTGGCTCCCTATGGCGCGTGCTGAGGCGAATAAACACCATGGAAATGTTTTTTTTTTTTTTGAACGGCACCATGGAAATGTTGGTCGCTAAAAAGATGAATGAAACAGTGCCCATCAGGTGTTTTTTATTTTTGATATTTAGGTGTTTGAAGCTATTTTTAGTGGTTTTTTATTTTATTTTATCCTCAGTGAATTTTTTTTATAATTTTTTTTTAAAAAAGTTAAAAATTTGAAGATAAAAAGCCTAATACAAATCCAACTCTCTTCTTTTAGAATTTTTTAAACTTTTTGATCATTTTTAAATTTTAAATTTTTTAAAAAAAGTTAAAAAAAAATTGACATAATTTTGAAAAAGATCAATAAAGACAAAAAAATTCAAGAAAAATGTAATTTTTTTTAAGTTGTCCCTGAACACTCCCTTAGTAGATGAAAAATAAAAATTAACCTAAAATAATTTTCCTATTCAACAAAAATTGCGCTAATTTTGGTAGAAAATATATTTTTTTGGAAAAGTATATGAATATTTTTTACTCAAACAAACAAGTTTAGATTTTATTACAGAATCTGTCGTATCCTTAACACAATGAGCATTGATGGGCATTGTACGGGGAGCAAATATTCTGCGGAACCTGTACTCCTTTCATCCAAGTTCCTTGTCTATCCGATCGACCTGCGAGCACAATGGCGGTGAGCTACCCGGCGGTGTGTGGCCGAAAAACCCTTCCGACGGTCAAGTTAGCACATACACTCAGGGAGAGAGAGAGAGAGAGGAAGAGAGAGATATCTCACAATGAATGTTTCTTACCAAAATGATGTTTCATCCCCAGCATGGGGGGCGCAGTCATGCTTATATACTTTCTGCGCTCAACTCTGCACCCATTAGTCTCTCGACACGTGGAGCTGCTCTCCCATCTGTCAGCACAAATCCAGCAAACACCACCTAACCAAACTGTCAGACAACATTAGCGGGAACTCGGCAGCCCGGCGGCATTACCTCGGCCTTCCACGACCATGCTGCGCAACGTGCCTGAGTGCTCCACTCACCGAGCTCCATAACGGCCGAGCTCAGTAGTATCCCAGCAGAACCGAGTTCAAGATAGGTCGGCTGGTGAACAGAAGACATTTCCCGCGGAGCTACACGTGCGACCCATGGAACCCGGGGTGGCAGGCGGTCATCTCGACCGAGTAAGCTCAGTCCAAACATGGGACCTGGACCTCAGGCCTGGGCCTCGACCGAGCAAGATCAACTCTAGGGAAGCCCTAGTTAGCTCGGCCTAATCAGGGGCCTGAGCCACGACCGAGTGAAACCCACTCGGAACAGGCCCAAATTAGCTCGGCCCACACGTGCTCGGCCCTATCCAGTCCAGCTTCTTCCACGGCCTAAAGCCAGATTATAAATCTCCCTCTCAATTGCCCCTTAATTCCATCCGTGCAAGCATGACTGGGATTACCTGATCCGACCGGGGTAGATTCTCCCTCGGTTCTTAGTTCGCAAAACGTTAACCGCGCTAATCCCTAAGCTCGGTTTCTCGATTTGCTCAGTTGACGTCTCAACTCGCTTTCCTGTCTCTTCAATACTGACGTCGCCGTCAATGGGGACACGCGTCGATCATTTATTGGCCTCGAACAGCCAACCCAGACGTCCCTTCACATTCAAAATTTTGGCGGTTCTTTTCGCCTATAAACACGCCACTTTCCCTTCACATTTTCTTCTTACTGCCTCTCTTTCGTTCCAGACGATCAAGCACCATTGTTGCCCTCTACTACCAAGCACCATTCTTGCTCTCGAAGATTTTACTCTTGACTCCTTTTGGTAAGTTCTACGAGTCTTTTTATTGCTTTTTGATTTCGTATTTCACATTCTAGGGCACAAAAACCATTGGTTTTAGGATATAACCCCCCAAAAACCTCTTCTGCCCCTACTCTCTCTGCTGTTCTTCAACTCCAGTGATGAACACACGAAGATTTGGAGCCGACAGGGCTCCAGGTCTTCTCTAAACCGAGCAAATTGCGAGTTTGCAAAAACTCCTGTAGGAACCGAAGTAGGTAGAGGACTCGACCGCTCGACCGAGCTAACATCTGGTCCGTTTGAGCGGTCGAGCTTCTGGATTTACCTTCATGACCGAGGTGGTTTGGTACTCCATCTGACCGAGCTAAGTCAAGCTCGTTTTGCGCAACCGCGCTCCCACTTACACTTGCCCTCCTTTTCCTACAGAGTCCAAGGGGACCACGCACCAACACTGCGGCTCTCAAGGACCGAACAGCCATCAATCGAGAATTTTGCCAAACCAACACAGCCGTGCTAAACCCAGCCGGCTTCACATGGGGCGTTATCGCTTCCTTGTTGACACGCCGGTTGCACTAGCCGCGTTCTGGAAAGAATATGGCGTCCCCGCCGACGTACATCTTGAGCTCGGTGACGAGGACACCGCCCCTTGGGGCAGCTGGACCAATGCCCTTTCACCGTGCTCTCCATAATAGAAGGTGGCCTCCACTTCCCAGTTAACCCCCTAATGTGCGAGTTCTTGCGGCGCACCGGGCTAGCACCAACCCAAGTTTCAACCAACACTTACCGAATAATTAACGAAATAGCCGAGCTGAACAATCAGCTAGGAGTCAGCCTAGGTTTAGCCGAGATACTTCGCCAGTACACCCTCAGGCATACAAGTGATGGACTAAACTACTACCTCAAGATCAGACCGGGCAAGGAGAAGATAGTAACCGGCATCCCGGACAAATATATGCACAACGACGACTTTTTCTGGGTGTCTGGAAACTATGAAACCGCCGATGTGCCCGGCTGGTACATCAACAAGAACTTCGGTTCGACATGTAAGTCGTGCTCACTGCTCGGTCGAATTATTTTCTTTCACTATTCTGTACTAATATATTTTATTCTTTGCAGCCATCGAAGCTTTACAAGCCAACTACCATTATCCTAACGAAGCAGCCATCAGAACCGTGCTGCGGTACCGTAACCGGGATTGCCACGAACTCCTCGGCTACGTACCGACCTACAGATACTTCGCTCCTTGCCGAAGTAAAGTAACAGACTTCCTCCGAGCACCATCTCCACCTCCCAATCCAACTCTACCGGACGTGCCCCTAATCCGGCTGACAAAAGCAGAGGAAATGGCCAAACGAAGCCGCATCAAAAATCTCATCACCGCCACATCCACCGAGCTGCCGAGCATCCCTCCCGTGCAGTTGCTGCCAGTCAAACAAGCAGGACCGTGGTTGCATTGGCGTCACCTGCAGCTCTGTAGACAAGTAAGGAAAGCCGTCGAGCTTGGAAAAGGCCTCGCACCGCCGATCCTTCAGCCGAGCTCGTTGCGGAGCTGAACACCGAGCAACCAGTGGTCACAACCAAGCCAACACCCCCTGGAAGCCTCAATTGAAGCATCGGGGAAAAGAGATCCCGACCAGTGCTACGGTCAAAAGGGACAAAGAGCACCTCCTCACCTTCGACCTAACCAAAGCCCTCCTTCTACCGAGTGACGCGACCAGCAGTAACCACGTGCCCGACACCCGGCTTGTGAAGTCCTCGGTCAAGTCCATGACCCGGGTAAGAATTTTGCATGCTTTATCCAAATATTTCATGTGTTTGCTCGGTTTTCTTTTTCTAATCAAACTCTCTTCTTGCAAGCCATCCAGAAACAGCATCTGGTGATGGAGCGGATTCATAGACTCCGGAAGAAGGCGACCGACGCTGCCAGTCAGGTTGAGCACCTTCAAACCGAGCTGGGGCGGTCGAAGGCTTCCTTAGAAATTGTAAATTCTGACAACTCAAAATTGCCTGGCCAACTTGGAGCCGCCGAGCAAGAAAGAGACGCTCTCCGAGCCGAGCTGGAAGCGTTGAAACAATCGAGAAAGGATGAGGTAGACGAGGCTAACAACGCCGGTTTCAAGGAGGCCGAGGAAAAGTACACCAAGCAAGTTCATGCCACCCAGGACATTTTCTTCAAGTCCAGCTGGAAGGCTGCTTGCGAACAACTCGGCCAAGTATCTGGAACTGATGCGTTTGCCTCTCCCCCAACTGCCTTTCTGCCGACGTACATGGTGTCTTACACCAACGATGTCTACAGTGCGTTGCAGGCTGAGGTCGAGGATGAAGGTGAGGACGAAGCCGAAGAAGATGCTGAGGGAGAAAACCACCCAAAGCAGCCCGGTCAGGTAGAGACCGGCGTCCAAGAAAAAACAACCACGGTCAACCTGGAAGCAACTACAACCGGGGATGACTTCGCCGACCTGTCCCCCTTAGTTTAGTTTTCTTTTCTTTTTCCAAGAATGTAACCGGGCTGCCTGCCCCACCTTATGTAATTCGGTTTTACATCAATGAAAAGTTTTGAGTTCTTTAACTATTGCATTGCTTGGTGGACTGTGTTTTGTCATCTCGGTAGGAACCTTTAAACAAAACGTCAACAACTTTAGCCGGGGCAAAGCACCTTGGCTAAATCTTTTGAGTGGGACAAATCACCAACCCCTTTAGCCGGGACAAAGCATCTCGGCTAAAGCCTTAAGTAAATCAACTCATTCAACCGGAGTAAAGCTTCTCGATTGAAACCACCGGGTTGAGTAAATCTTCAACTCATTTAACCAGAATAAAACATCTCAGTTGAAATCACAGAGTTGAGTAAATCATCAACTCATTCAATCGAAATAAAAACATCTCGGTTGAGACCATAGAGTTGAGTAAATCATCAACTCATTCAACCGGAATAAAACATCTCAGTTGAGACCATAGAGTTGAGCAAATCATCAACTCATTTAATCAGAGTAAAACATCTCGGTTGAAATCACAAAGTTGAGTAAATTATCAACTCATTTAACCGAAGTAAAACATCTCGTTTGAAATCACAGAGTTGAGTAAATTATCAACTCATTCGACCAGAATAAAACATCTCAGTTGAGACCATAGAGTTGAGCAAATCATCAACTCATTCAATTGGAATAAAACATCTTGGTTGAGACCATAGAGTTGAGCAAATCATCAACTCATTCAACCGGAATAAAACATCTCGGTTGAGACCATAGAGTTAAGCAAATCATCAACTCATTTAACCGGAGTAAAACATCTCGGTTGAGACCATAGAGTTGAGCAAATCATCAACTCATTCAACCAGAATAAAACATCTCGGTTAAGACCATAGAGTTGAGCAAATCATCAACTCATTCAACCGGAATAAAACATCTCGGTTTAAATCTCAGAGTAAGCATCGAAAATAACAGAATGTTTCAGCAAAAATAAGTCACTTCTATTATATTTGACAAAAAGCGTGTTACATTCAGAAGTATAAGCAGAGCAAGTCCTTCCACAAAAAACTACATAAGAACGTAAAATGCTTAAAAATAGTACAATTTGAGGTTGGCCTCATTCCATGGCCGGGGTATGCCTTTTCCTTCCAAATCTTCCAAGTGGTATGCCCCCTTGCTCGCCAGACCGGTTATCTTGTAAGGCCCTTCCCAGTTTGCCCCTAGCTTGCCTTTCTCCGGCACTAGTGTGTTGCCCATCACCTTTCTTAAAACCCAATCTCCAACTTTGAACGGTCTGGGGTGCACCATTTTGTTGTATTTTCTGGAAAGCTCTTGTTGGTATGCGGCCACATGGATTAGAGCCTTGTCTCAGCGCTCTTCCACTAGGTCCAATTCCAAGGCGATGGCTTCAGAGTTCAGCTCGAGCTCAAAACTTTCACTGCGGAGGGTGGGGCATGCCACTTTCCAATGGGATGACCGCTTCCATGCCATATGCCAAGGCAAAAGGAGTTTTCCTAGTTGATTGCCTCGGGGTCGTCCGGTATGCCCAAAGGACACTTGGGAGTTCCTCAGCCCATTTACCTTTTGCTTTCTCAAGTCTTTTCTTCAACCCATCAAGAATAGTCTTCTTTGATGCTTTGGTTTGGCCGTTGGACTGCGGGTAAGCCGGGGTGGAGTTGTAGAATTCGATCTTCAATTCTTCACAAAATCCTCTGAATAAGCGCCCGTCAAATTGGGTGCCATTGTCAGAAATTAGAATCTTGGGGACGCCAAACTGCGTTACCACATTCTGCCAGACAAACCGTTTGACGTCTTTCTCCTTGAAAGTTGCTAAGGGCTTAGCTTCAACCCATTTGGTGAAGTAGTCCGTAGCCGCGATGAAGTACTTCCGGTTGCCTGGTGCCGTTGGGAGTGGTCCCGCTATGTCCAGCCCCCACATCGCAAAAAGCCAAAGGCTTATGAGGGGAAGAAGTTCTCTGGCCGGCTGGTGAATTTGGTGGGCGAACTTCTGGCACTTCTCACATTTACGAACATATTTTTGAGCATCCACTTGCATGCACGGCCACCAATACCCTTGCAAGATAGCTCGGTAGGCCAAAGATCTGCCCCCGATGTGACTGCCGGATATGCCTTCGTGAATTTCGTACAGGAAAACTTCCACGCTGTTTAGGTGTACACACTTGAGATAAGAACCGGTGAAAGAATTCTTGTATAAAGCGCCAGATGGAGAGAGCCAAAACCGCTCTGACTTCACCCGGACTTTATACGCTTCCTTTTTATCGGTCGGAAGGGTCCGCTCTTTTAGGAAGAGGATAATAGGGTCCATCTAAGAAGGGCCAAGCTCGGTGCAGAGTACTTCTATCTACTCGGGTTCCTCTATACTAGGCCTTGGAAGAAACTCAATTAGAAGAGGACTTGGAGATATTCTGTCGACCATGGAAGCCAGACCGGCTAACTCATCTGCGCGGTCATTTTCTTCCCGTCCAATTTGTTGGACCCTTATTGCCTGGAATCGCTTGATCTGGTCTCTTACCAGAGCTTGGTACTTTGCCATTCTGTCATCTTTAGCTTCGTAAACCCCAGACACTTGGTTGACAACAAGTTGGGAATCGTTGTAAACCATCAGCTCGGATGCGCGCACCTGGAGCGCGCACCTGGAGCGCGCTCTTAAGTCCGACCAGCAGTGCCTCGTACTCAGCCTCATTGTTTGATGCAAGGAATCCGAGTTTGATAGAGTGTTCGGTGGTCAGACCATCTGAGGAAATCAAAACTATGCCCAGCCCGGCACCGTGACGATTTGAGGCTCCATTTACAAAAAGTTTCCACATTTCACCGACAAAGAGCTTCCAACACTTTGAGGGGTCCTGGGAGACTTGAAATTCGATGGGATCACGGTCACTCGGCTGTGCAGTTTCTGGTTCGCTGCTGTTTGGTTCCATTTCATCGCCTTTCGGTGATGCAGCACCAGACCAACAGGTTGATTTGCCATGCCTAAGTCCGGAGTCGCATCGCCGGGCTGCAGTACTATGCCGGCTGGAGGTTCTATGGCGGGGAGCGCAAGTTCCGCGTCGCCAACATCGCCCTGCTATGCAATTTTTGGCGAGCCTGCATTCACCTCCTTGGTTGTCGTGGCAAGATCCACCGGGCATACTGGATGAATTCCAGGTGAGAATTCAGCAACGAAGTCGGCCAATATCTGTGCTTTTATGGCAGTTCAGGGTTGGAACTTGATGTCGCATTGTCCCAACTCAACTGCCCACTTTAGAATTCGACCGGAGAAATCTGCCCGCTCGAACAAGGCTTTCAGGGGAAATTCGGTCAACACAATGATTGTGTGAGCATGAAAGTAGTGCACCAATTTCCTAGAGGCCATCATCAACACCAAAACAAGTTTTTCCAGTGGCAAGTATCTCGACTCTGCTGGTAGCAAGGTTTTGCTTACGTAGAAGATGGGGAAATGCTGAATTCCTTCTGACCGGACAAGCACTACGCTAACTGCATGCTGAGAAACGGCCAATTAAAGGTAGAGTTCTTCGCCGGGCTTTGGGGTCACCAATAATGGAGCAGAAGACAGATACGCCTTTAGCTCGGCCAAAGCCCTGTCACATTCCTCGTCCCATGAAAACTTGGATTTCAAGGCTCGAAAGAAAGGGCGGCAGCGATCTGATGCTTGGCTTATGAATCGATTAAGCGCGGTGGCCATCCCGGCCAGATGCTGCGCGTCCTTCGCCGAGTTGGGTTGCTTTAATTCTTGTATGGCTTTGATTTGTGTGGGGTCTGCCTCGATGCCTCAATTTGTGACTAGGAAGCTTAGGAATTTCCCGGATCCCACGCCGAAGGCACACTTGGACGCATTCAAGCATAGCTTGTGCTATTTGAGAATGGCGAACATCTCGGCTAGGTCGGACAAGTGGTCTGCCTGATGCCTGCTTTTGACCACCATTTCATCGATGTAAGCCTCCATCATTCGGCCTAGCAGAGGGGCGAACATTTTGGTCACCATCCTTTGGAAAGTTGCCCCGGCGTTCTTCAAACCAAAAGGCATGACTCGATAGCAGAAAAGTCCCCTTGGAGTGGTGAAAGAGGTTATCTCACGGTCGGGGCCATGCATGGCAATCTGATGATAACCGCAGTAGGCATCCACGAAACTGAGCCTTTTATGTCCGGCCGTTAAATCCACCAGCTGGTCTATTCTGGGCAGAGGAAAGCTGTCTTTAGGACAAGCTCGGTTGACAGTCTTGTAGTCGACGCAAACGCGCCACTTTCCATTCTTCTTAGGTACTATGACCGTGTTTGAAATCCACCGAGGGTAGTGCACTTCCTGAATTGCCCGTGCTTCAAGCAAGTTCCTTACCTCCTCCGCGACTACCTCGACGTGATGAAGAGCCGATCTCCTTGTTCTCTAAATGACTGGCCGTGCATGAGGGAAAACATTGAGTTAGTGGCAAGTAAAACTTGGATCGATGCCAGGCATGTCGTAGGACGTCCATGCGAAGACTTTGATATTTGCCATCAAGAACTCTGCCATCTTAGTCCTTTCTTGAGCAGTCAGGCTTGATCCGAGCAAAAAGAACTTGTTTGGACTTTCCATGTCGATCCGTACTTCTACTAATTCTTCAACAGCTTTGTCCTCGGCCTTGGTGCCCACGTCATCAAGGACACTCTGGTCTTCTAGGCCTTCAATCATTTGCACGAAGCCTTTGTCAGCTCGGCTCCCATTCACTGCCACGAAGCATTGCTTCGACATGACTTAATCGCCTCAAATTTCCTTAATTTTTCCCATAGCCGAGGGGAATCTCATAACCTGGTGGTTGGTCGACGCTACAGCCTGCATAGCGTGAAGCCAGCCCCTACCGAGGATCAGATTGTATGTAGACGGCACTTGCAATACCCAGAACTCCACCTGCTTGACCACGGATCCGGCTTTGACAGGTAAAATTATTTTTCCCAAAGGCCACTCTGGTTGCGAGTTGAAACCTATCAGTGGCGAAGTTACCAGAGCCAAGTCTGTATCTCGGAGTTTGAGTTGTTTGAACGCGGCGTAGTACATAATTTCAATCGAGCTTCCCTAGTCAATCAAGATGCGCTTGACATCGAACTCTTTGACACAAAGGATGACCACTAGGGCGTCGTTGTGTGGCGTTTGAATGCGCTCTAGGTCCCTTGTGGAGAAACTAATCACGTCTTTTTCCTCGGTCTTTCCCCTTTTGATCGCGGGCTGGACTGACAAAACTTCCCTCATGTGTTCTGCCTTTTTAATCATTCCTCGAAGCACGCATACACGCGCCGGCTCCACTATGCCGTGGATCACATTAACCACTCCTTGAGGGGGCGCCTCCAAGTCATCCGGTCCATGCGGATCAGCCAGGGCGGGATGTGCGGCCTTAACACCCCCATCAATGTAAAGATCTAAGTGTTCGGCCGCGACTAACTCCTCTAAGCATAGCTTCAGAGGCAAACAGTCCTCTGTCCGGTGTCCTCGCTTCCGGTGATATGTGCAGCGGTACCACAGATTGAAGCCCTTTTGCGCGTCGCCTAACTTAGCAGGAAACCGGACGTAATCCTCGTCACGGATTTCACTAAGTATGTGATAGATTGGAATCTTAAAGACCGTGGTGATGCCCGTCCGAGCTTTCAACATTCTGTTAGCATCAGCTACGTCATCGCGGGGGTATTCAGCTCGGTCATTCCGACGACCCCTCCTCCGATTTTGATGATTTGACCCACGGTCAAAATCCTCGGCGCGATCATTTGGACGGTTAGTCTCATGTCCGACCGCGTGTACCTTGCCAGCCGACCTCTTATCTGTTACCACCGGAGTTGCCTTCGCAGTGGACGCCGCCGCATCATCCTCGACTCGGATATGCTCATTAATGCGCTGCATTAGTTGGCCCGTGGATGTCGGTTGGTTCATGGTAAGCGAGTCCCGCAGCCTATGTCCGACAGGGAGACCACGCTTATATTGGGTGATTGCCAGGTTGATCGGGCAATCTAAAATCTCATTGAAGGTTTCCCAGTAGCTGGAGTTGTATACCTTGAGTGTGTCGCTCGACTCCATTTTAACACTAAGAAGGTGGTCCACCTCCTTTGGCGTTTTAGTGTTGGTCTTGAAACGAGTCACAAAGGCTTCCGGCAACTGCTGCCACCTTTCGATACTTCCCTCCGGTAGCCTCTCAAACCATTTCAAGCCCATCTCGCCCAAACTCGACGGGAAGATAAGGCACATAAGAGCGTCATTGCGCCTATGTCCGGCCATGACCTGCCGGAACTGGCTTACATGTATGTATGGATCGGTCTTTCCGTCGTAGAGCGTAAACTTGGGCTAGTGAAAGCCCGCGGGGAGCGGTGTGGTTTCTATCTCAAGGGAGAAGGGGGTGGCGTTCAGCCTCGCCAAATCTGTGACTAGAAGCAGAGGCACGGCTGGGCGAGGTGGTGGCATTATGACCTCTTCACTGGCGTGGCCCTCGTAAGATAGCCGTTAGAGCGCCGACACCCTTTGATTCTCTCGCCGGCGAGCCCGCTCCTTCAAGACTACCCGTAAGTCCTCTGAGCGAGTGGAGTAGGAATATCTCGATGTTGTTGCCGGACATGAGGGTTGATAGGTATTATCTTGCGCGCTAGACTTCTCTACAGGCGCGTCGGAATCTCCAACCCTGTAACTTCTGGTGAGAGAAAGGGAGGGAGTGTGCCGCTGGCTCTGACTGCCTGAACGGCGTGGTTGGGTGCGCTCACTATGGTCTCCCACTCTAGCAACACCCTTCCCTTTGACATGCCGTTTGAGAGCTTCCATCTCCGCCGCCATTCTTCGGATGACGGAGTCTTGGTCACTTAATTTGTGCTCCAGACGTCTAGCTTGTGATTCTCTTCTCCGCCGGTGTCCGTCTGGGCTCCGCGAGTGACCAAAACTTCTAGCGTGCTTATCACGCGCATCTCTTGAATGTCCTCCTGGGGAAATCTCTAGGTCCGCCATGTTTGGAATGGTGGGGAGTCCGTCTCTCCGTCTGGCTGACTCCGGGTTAACACCGTCAATGGCGAACAACAGTATTTTGTCGTTGTTCGCCATGGAAGGCGATCCGATGAGCTTGGAAGACAAGGTTTTGTCTATCAAGTTTCCCACAGACGGCACCAATTGTACGGGGAGCAAATATTCTGCGGAGCCTGTACTCCTTTCGTCTAAGCTCCTTGTCTATCCGATCGACCTGCGAGCATAACGGCGGTGAACTACCCGGCGGTGTATGGCCGAAAAACCCCTCCGACGGTCAAGTTAGCACACACACTCAAGGAGAGAGAAAGGAAAAGAGAGATATATCACAATGAGTGTTTTTTACAAAAATGATGTTCCATCTCCAGCATGGAGGGCGTAGTCATGCTTATATACTTTCTACGCTCAACTCTGCACCCATTAGTCTCTCGACACGTGAAGCTTCTCTCCCATCTGTCAGCACAAATCTAGCGAACACCACCTAACCAAACCGTCAGACAACATTAGCGAGAACTCGGCAGCCAGGCGGCATTACCTCGGCCTTCCACGACCATACTGCGTAACGTGCCTGAGTGCTCCACTTACTGAGCTCCATAACGGCCGAGGTCGGTAGTATCCCAGTAGAACCGAGTTCAAGACAGGTCGGCCAGTGAACAGAAGACATTTCCCGCCGAGCTACGCGTGCGACCCATGGAACCCAGGGTGGCAGGCGGTCATCTCGGCCGAGTAAGCTCGGTCCAAACATGGGACTTGGACCTCGGGCCTTGGCCTCGACCGAGCAAGATCAACTCCAGGGAAGCCCCAGTTAGCTCAGCCTAATTAGTGGCCTGAGCCACGACCGAGTGAAACCCACTCGGAACAGGCCCAAATTAGCTCGGCCCAAACGTGCTCGGCCCTATCCAGTCCGGCTTCTTCCAAGGCCCAAAGCCAGATTATAAATCTCCCTCTCAGGCATAGTTCAGAGGGCCCAGCCCAAGCCCTAGGAAGGCCTAACCCACCTTTGTCCTAACACTATAATAAAAACACATTTTAATGACATGTTTTTAGAAAATTTCATAAAAATAATATTTTGTGATACATTTTAGAAAAATGCCACAGAATCACAAACATATAACGTTCTAGTGGCATTTCAATAAAGAAATACAACCTCGATTTTGTGGCATTTTATAAAAGAATGACACAAGAAATTGTTTTAGAGACATTTATCAACAAACGCCACTAAACTAGGCAGGTGTAAGTTACTTTTTATGACATTAGGTATTAAGTGTCATAAACAAATATTTTATAGCATTTTAAGAAATGTCACTAAGCCAAAAACATAACTTCAAATTGCTCTCTTGTACAATGATAAAGTTTCTTGAATTTTAGTCTCTGTAGTTTCAATTAACTCGATTTTGATTCTGCATTTACGGATTTATCTCAATTTATTTCAATTGCTTATAATTGTTGGGTAAATTACATCAATAATCCTTACAGTTTGTTGTTCTATATAGTTTAATTGACTCAATTTTGACACTTGATTTTAGATTTTACATCAATTTAGTCGAATTGATAACATCTTTAGGGTCTTTGATAGAAAATTTTCATTGGATTGGTTAAGGTTAAGTTACTGAATTGACCAAGTATTTTGTTTCACTCCTAAAACGATGACAGGTTGCATTTGTCATAAAAAAATGCTATCAATTGGACCAATTTAAAACAAAATAAAGAATTCAATATTAAAATCGATTCAATTAAAATTACAAAAACTAAAATGACATAATAGTCAAAATAGAGGGACTAATAGTGTAATTAGCCCTAATTGTTAGTCTTTTTTAATAACAAATATGCATACAAGTGACATATGTCATTCTTTTAGAGGTAAAATAATAAATTTGCTCAACTCATTGAGTTAACCTCAACAAATTCAGTGATAATTTTTCATCAAAAACACTAACGGTATTATTAATTTGACTAAATTGACACAAAATTAAAAATTACAAGTTACAATTGATTTAATTAAAAATATAAAGACCAAAATTAATATTTATTTATTTTATTTAAAATATGAACAAACTTAATCCATATGATGCGTCTGGTCTCATTCTCCACCGTTTTTTTTTAATTTATTTTTATTTTATATTTTATATTATATTATATAACAAAGGAAATAACGAAGCTCAAAGGAAACAAACTATAGCGACCCTAATTTTTTCTTAAGTCGTTATTATTATTATTATTATTATTATTATTATTATTATTATTATTATTATTATTACATTATTTTATTTTTTTGACTTTATTAATTACATAGATACATGAGAATTTAATGTGACATTTAATTAATTTAATGTTATATTTAATTATATATAATTAATCCGAATATTCATATATTTATATAGTTTATATATAAAAAAAGAGTGTTTTATTTATTGATAAAATATATATTATATTTATGTATGTTGTATTTATATTGTATTTATATAATATAATATAATAGTTATTAGGTTATATAATTGTGATGAGGTTGTAATAGGGTTCTCATTAGGAAAAAGAAAAGGAGAAGAAAAAAAAAACACAACAAAATCAAAACAGAGCAGTAGCCCAGAGAGAGAGAGAGACGGCAGAAGAGAGAGGAGGGGGAAAAAATAAAAGAGTTAGGATTTTATTTTGGTGGTTTTATTAATTCTCTAAGTATTTTTTTGATTTTTGAAAAATAATTGCACTGCAGGAAAATTAGCTTTTACTGGCGTTTCAAAAACGTTGCTAAAGTTATCAAAAACGTCAGAAAAACATATATTGGCGTTTTAAAATTACATCGAGGATGTGACCGTCGCTATAACTTAGCGACGTTTTATAAACGCCGTACACGATCTTTTAGCGACGTTTTATAAATGCCGTACAAGATCTTTTACGGCGTTTGCTTAAACGCCAGCATTAAAATTGTCCCTACCCACAAATGACGTTATACTAACTTATAGTGACGTTTTTATTAAAACGTTGCTAAAAGTTTTTTTCCAAAATAAAAAATTATCTAAACCTAATTAAGAAATTTTCCAAATATGAATTCCTTCCTCAAAAAAAATTAAAAAAAAGAAAAACCAACAAAAGCAAAATTCAAAATACACAATTCACAATAACTCAAACATTTAATCACCTTTAACATTCAAAATAAATTGATCACCTTCAACATTCAAAATAAATTGGAACCAATTAAGTCGTAAATATTTTTAGAAAAATACAAATTTGACCAATGAAAATTTATGACATAACAAAAAATTAAAAATATTTACAAACATGAGCATATCATGACACACTACTACTTCATGACATTAAGTTCACTTTCTGCCATGGCTACTAAGGTAGTACTCCAAATGCCTGCACTTAAAACAAAATAAGACATCTATCAGAATTGGACAAGTGGTTTGGATATAATGCAAGGTGAAAGTAATTGAGGATTGATGGGAATATCTATATCCATCTACTAATAGCAAATATATACTTACAGCTTTAATCTGGTTATTTTTCACCCAATCCACACATTAGAACCATCCTCTTCCATTGAACCCAGATATCCATGGTAGCAATCTTTTCGCCTTATCGTTACATTTGGTTCCTTCTCCAACCATTTCAGAGCTGCACATGAGAGAGAGAGAGAAAGAGAGAGAGAGAGAGAGAGAGAGAGAGAGAGAGCTTGAGAATTGAATTATAGAATGAATAGATAAAAAAATAGAGAAAACTGATTGCACTTATACCAAGAACCGAATTAGGTTCATCAGTGCCAATGATGCAATGAGGATGATAGGGATGTTTGAGTTTTCCAGGATAGTGGGAATCAAGAAATGCAAGAACTGGCCATTTTTTGTTGCAAAACACTTTTTCCAGTCTTACCGATTCATCAATCATTTCAGTGATTTGACTATGGGCTCTGTGGGTGCCTGAAAAAAACACTCAACCAACCAAACACAAACTCAACCATCATAACATAACAACTCAGTTTCAGACCACAAAAAGAACCAAACAATCTGTGTCGTGTTAAAAACTCATTTGAGATTAGCAGGTTTTGTGAACAAGCTAAACTTGAATAGATTTTAAAATCGCTAAGCTTTTTAAGCCAAGTTTAAACAATCTACTGTACAAGTGGGTTAGTAGATTAGGGACAAAATTGCTTGAATATTCTTCCATCTAGCGGAGATACTCGTTTATTAGTATTGCACTATCAATAGTAGTCATTTATCTATTTTATCAACTTATTCAGTAATTTCTTTTGGCTATCGTCTTATTCTGCTTGTGTCGGTTTGAAAAGAGCAGCAAGCTACACCTGAAAAGCCAAGCTCCAAAAATTATGTAGTTACAATTATCAAACCAAATTAATTTTTTCATAACTAATCTACACATAAACTTTAAACTTAGAAGATGAAGAAGTTGATTATCAAAGAAGATCATGTTAGATTGATGGTCTAATCCATATTAATTTGAAGTAAAGAAAAATCTATCCATTACAAAATAATTGAAACTGGGTAATAATGAAAAGATAAAAAGAGAGGGGAGAAGAGAGACCAGATTTCCAGCTCCAATCATGTAGAAGCAATTGATGGTGTTGACAAGAACTAAACCAGTCTTGAAAATATAAGATATATATTGATTCCCATATTTGTTTCAATGTTTCATGGATTTAACTCATAAAAAAATTGTATGTAGAAATTTTTTTTTCTTTCAAATCATCTCAATATCAGGAAAAACCAGCATTCAAGAAAATATATAATAGAGAACTTTATTATTTCATCATGACATTTCTAATGAAAATCACAAGCAAAGTGTGCGTCCTCTGCCATTTCAATATTAAAATGTAAAATTTACAAACAAAAATAAAGGATCATTTTTTAACAGTATGACAAACAAGTCACTTAACAAATAAGAAGCTATCGATCAAAATCTTTAGTCTATAGCTGCCTAGTTACTTCATATTCATACTTGATAACAGTCCAACCTGATAATGACTATTCTTAGTATCAAAATAACCATTTAGACAAGTTTGTTTGACATCAAACTAAAAATGTGGGTGAATCTTCAAATGTCCAGAACATTTATCTCCAAAAATGGAGCATTTGATATTTCTCATAGAAAACAATATCAAGAGGATATCAAGAAAGATAAGGGGAGCTAATATTATAGACAACAAAAAGATTGTGAGATAGATGATTACACAATTCACTACAACTATTTTTCACATTATTACCATTAAGGGTGCACAAGATCCCATGGTAGGCAGATACCATTATCAATAAAAGTTTCATCATCATTTTTATTTTCCAGTGTTTGGCTAAAAATTAAAAGATAGAATAAAAATAACAAAATTTTTCCATTGACATTTTATCGAACATTTGACATGCAAGGAAAATGGTACAATAAGAATCACAATATCAACAAGCTATTGCAAAAAAAAAAAAAATCCATGAAAAAAATTTATGTCAGTAGAATAAGAATCACAGCATCAGGAATACTAATCTCGACTACAAATCGGTCATCATCAATATGCATAGGAGAGCACCAACGAACTAGTCACCAGCACTAATTTTAGAAACTGTTTTGACATATTCTATAAGGAAAATGTGATAGAGTGACAAAGATAATGAGATTTAATCAAAAATAGAGAGAGAGAGAGAGAGAGAGAGAGAGGTCCAAATCTCATAGAGCAATGAAAAGAATACGCGAAATTCGATTGGAGAGATTGAGAAAGCAAATTTGATATTACCACAATAACAGATTGGAGAGACAGAGAGAGCAGATCTGATCGGATAGAGAGTAGATCTGAGAATAGGATCTACATCTCTACGTCGTTGAGTTTGCTTCTATTCACTGTTGCTAACGATCCAGATCCAACGCTGCTTGCTTAGCCTGTACGTGATTAGAGACATTAACACGGCACTCAAAACCCTAGAAAAATCTATTCGAAAAGACAAAACACAAAACAGAAGAAAAGAAACTAGAAATCAACTATAAATCGTTAGTTTAAGCCATGAAAGTCTACAGATCTTGTGTGAATGTAGCAAATCCATATGAAAAAACTCTAACCTTAAGCCCTAGATCGACTTAGATAAGGGGGATTCAAACAATATTACAGACAAAGGCTCAAATCAAGTGTAGAACAAGAATTTCCAAATCATACAACCAAAGAATCGATGCAGATCGAAGATCCTGTTGGAACAATCTTCTGTGTAAATAAAATAAAATAAATCTTATAGAATTTATTTCGTTGAACCGAATAAATAATTCAAGACCAAGTCGAGTATGTGACACTCTGTCCTTAAGACAGATTCGCCCCGCTACGGTGCTTACGGTTGAGTGGCGTCTATCTCCCAAGATACAATGATCTTCACAAATTGTAGTAGCGCTCCAAACAATTTGTTCGGCGAACCAAACTTGTGTTCTAACTCTCTGAATTTTATTCTAAAACTAAAATGAAGAGTAATGCATACAAATGAAATCTGGGCAGCAAGGAAATAGATTTCAGACTGTTTTTCCTCGGGGGCAAAACTGTTGGACAGTGCTGGATATAAATAGGGCCGAACAGGTGTAGAAGTTTGAACCAACAGATGCAAAACTGTTCCGAACAGATACAACTTCAATTCAAACAGATCTGGACAGATTTGAATTCTGTAAACTGCAACAGTTAAACCCGAAACTGCTGGGCAGTTTCTGGAAGTTTAATAACTGAAAAACAGTTTAAATTTGTTGAGAAATTTCGGACAAAAGTTGTCTTAAATGTTGGACAAAAAATTAGAATTCGAATTTGAATTAAATTCTCGCAATATTATTTTGGAAAAATTCAAATGAATTTTGTCCAAAAAATTAATACAAGAACCGACCCGACCCACAACCGTACCCAGCACGGCTCGACTCGGCCGGACGGACGGGTGGCGGTGGCGCGCGGGCGCGTGTGTGGTGGTTTGGGCTAAGGTTCACTTTGTCCATAACTCCCTCCTTCTACAAACTTGGGGTGCCCCTTGGGGCCCAACCCAAGTATTGTAGGCTAGAGCTTATAAACTCAACAAAACTCTCTTCAAGTTTCAATGTGGGACAAGCCTCTCAAGGAAACCCACATTCAAAACTTAAATGTTCAATTCCACGAACCCGAAAATGACGTCATGTTCCCATTCACTCATAAATGGTTTTAACGAACCGTCTTCACCGTATGACTTGCCACGCAGCAAGGAACACTTCACCTCTTCGGACCCGCCCCAAAAGGCGTTTGGGGCCCACTTAATTTTGGGCTCAAAGTCGGCCCAAAATAAGCCTAATAAACCAATTTTTCCAACAGATCCGAGGCCTTGATTTCTCTCTGCCTCTCTCTCTCTCTCTCTCTCTCTCTCTCTCTCTCAAAAGTCACGCTCTATTCTCTAAAGTCACGCCTCTCTTTGATCAGAGAAGTCCTGCGTCTTCAATCACAAATAAATGTTATTTCACAATTTTTTAATAACGGCGTACAAAACGAAATGGAGTAATTAAATTTGTTCAAAAAGGGAAAATTATAGGAGATTTCACGACGTTTTTCAAAAACGCCAAAAAAAAAAAACATCGTAATATCCTATTTTTCTTGTAATGTTGTGAGTGCAAAACTCACTTCCCTTAATTTATGTTTATTTTATTGTTTTTATTTATTTTTTATTTGATATTGTATTGGCATAAAGATGATGGATTGATTTCAATTATTTTGGTTAATTGTGTATGTAAGGTTTAGGGTTTTTATATATATTCATTTTATGGTTGTAATCACACTCATGGATATATAAAATTAAAATAAATAAGGAATCCATAGATAAATTCTAAATACTCACTCAAGGAATTGTTATTTTATTTGAGTGCTGGTGAGAAAAAGTGTACGAAAAAAAAAAGTGAGGATTATGAGATTGATTTGAATGCCTTAGACTCAACATTGTTATTGTTGTTCTCATAAGTAGATGAGGGGTTGTGTATATATATATTATTGTCTCGTTCTCAGGAGTAGACTAATGCTTTGATTTACGCGCGTACGTATGTGCTAACCGTCCGGGGAGTGTGGGTCAAACTTGGGAAGACATCCTCGTGCAAGTTTGGTGGAGTTAAGGTACAAAGAATTAAATATGAGTTTATTGGTATAGTTTAATTGTATTGATTTGTACATATCGAAAAATAGTAAACGAGCTCGATAAATTACAAAATTTGGGTAGAGGCATGTATACATAATTCTAGACAACTTTTGTATTTTAACTTTTTACTAAAAAGATCAATTAGAACTTGTAATCGGATGATCTTGGTTAAAATAGTTTTTATTCATTTTAACAATGCAGACTTTAGATGTTTTAACCCATGAAACGAGCTCATTTTCATTGATATCTTGTAAACTGAAGTAAAGCATTATTCTGAACACTTTTTACGTTTTGAACTTTTCTGGAAAAAACCATCGTAGGGAAGTTTCTTTACGTTTTTGGCTTTAGATTTTTCGACTTAATTCCGTCTAAGTTCTTCTATCAAGTTTTTCTCCCAACCTGTTCAGTTTCTACTAAATTCGTTCGCAAAATATTTTATGAAATTTGATTATGTACAACTTTTTTTTTTTGAGTTTTGGTCAATTCGAATGATTTAAGTATGAAACAGTGCATTTTTATACTTCTTCAGTAATTTGCTTATAATTAAATTATACTAATTTTATTTTTTTAAGAATGATGGGTCTTACCAACTTTTTATGCAGGACTAATACATCATATTATTTTTATTTTTATTTTTATTTTTTGTATACTCAATTTATATTTACGGGAAATAAACTAAAAGGTTGTTTGGGATATTCTAAATAAGTGCACTTTTTGACTTTTTATGAAATATGGGTTAGGTTTGAAGTGATAGGGTAGAGAGGTGATGTGACTTAAATAAGATGATGTGACTTAAATAGAATAGTGACTTTTTGACTTTTTGGCTTTTTTAGGGGATGCCAAACCTAGCCTAAATGTCACCGTATCTCGGAAAACTACCCATTCGTCTCGGTGTGTGTGGAACTACTTGTCTTATCCCATAACAATAATTAAATGTATTTTCATTTGCCTCTGGTAGATATGTGGGTGTCAAATCTTGTACTCATACCAATATGCTTGTCTATTGACTCGTTTTGTCTCTTGGCATGTCGGGTGCGTTCCGTTTAAACGCAGCTGAGCTTCATTTGCACTATTAGTTGAGACTACGGTGGTGACGGAAAATAACTACAGTTGTAAGACATGTCTTCTGGATTTCTTTTGTTTTCTAGAGTTTAGGGTTGATATTAGTTGATTTTTTTTTTTTTTTTATGACTTTAGTATTTTGATAGTTTGGTATTGTGGGTTATTTTCTAACTTTACATTATTTAATAAGTTGTTTTGACTACTTGTTGCTACTTTAATATTGAAGGTATTAGATAGTCATGAATTTATGATAGATGGTTTGGTTGATTTTTGTTTTTTTTTTTTTATCCCTTGTATTTTTTTTTTTTTTTTTGAGGATTTAAATTTACTTAAACTAGATTGGGACAAGTTATTGGAGCTCATGTTGCTTGACCGGCTCCATTTGTGGTATATTTTTTTCGTAATTACTAATTTCATTAACAAATTTATATTAACTTAATATAGTTTCAATTACCTTTATATGTTTATCTTTTGGATGCAGATTTCACAAGTTATGGATGCTAGACGAAAATATTTATACAAATGAGGTTGAGAATTTGAGAACTAAATTTGTTTTGATAATTTGTCTCTCCAGAAGATGGATATCACTATGGCTTTTCAGAACTTATGATTGGAATAATTTTCTTTTAAATTTTTTTTGCTTTAACTTTGTTAGTGTGGTAAAATATTTTATAATTTTAATTATGATTTGTATTGCAATATAAATAAATTTACATTTTTAGATAAAAAAAAATGATTGTGGTTTGAATTTTTTTGTTTTTGATGTGATGATCCTATGGTGGTAATATTTGTTTATTATTATGAAAATATTATAGGATGAATGGATGTCAAATTAATATAGGATGTGACAATTAATATTTAATTTTTTATAAAATCGATTCAATTTTTACAAGCATTTACGCATGCTTAGTTGTAGTTTTTAAAAGTGTTAATGAAAAGAACATATAAGTGGCATTTTGTAGTAGTGATAGTAGCTTTGCAAAGTGTCACTAAAATAAGTTCCAATGGCACTTATATCCATTTAATGGCACAAATGAATTGGATTTAGTGACATTTATGAAGTTGTTATAAATATCAATTGTGGTATAACAAGCGTCATTCACTACAAGAAAAAGCACTATTGGCGACTAAAAAATCACATTTCGTCACTGAAAGTATAGCATTTGGCGACTAAAAATGCATTAGTAGCCAAAAGTAAAGATTTTTGGCGACTAAAAAAATTTAGTAGCCAAAAGTATCGGTTTTGGCGACTAAAAATCTGTTTGGTCGCTGATATATGGCTTTTAGGGACTAAAAAAATTTTAGTAGCCAAAAGTAAGGCCTTTTGGCGACTAAAAAAAATTTAGTAGCCAAAAGTGAGGCATTCGGGGACTAAAAATCTGTTTGGTCGCCAAAAGCGAGGCTTTTACCGACTAAAAAAATTTTAGCAGCCAAAAATAAGGCCCTTTGGCGACTAAAAAAAAATTAGTAGCCAAAAGTGAAGCATTCAGCGGCTAAAAACATGTTTAGTAGCCAAAAGTGAGCTTTTTGGCGACTAAAAAGAAGTTTAGTCGCCAAAAGTGGTAATTTTAGCGCGGGAAATTTTTTTTTAACGACTAAAAAATAATTTGTAGCCAAAAGTGGTGTCCTTTTTTTCTACTAAATAATTTATTTTTACATAAATTATGTTCAATAAAAAATAATTATGTTTATATATATACTTTTATATTAATACAGGTCTAAGTACTATATAAAGAATATATGTTGCATATATAATCATATGATGTTATGGAGGTGTAGTGGAAAGAGTGTGTTGTATAGAGTTTATGGTGTGGGGGGTTGATGGTTCGAATCTCCACAAGAGGAATGTGTAATTTTTTTTTTTTCGAAACGAGCTTTTGGCGACTAAATCTGTTTGGTCGCCGATTCCTTGAGTATTGGCGACTAAAACATTAGTCGATAAATGTATAATTTAAAAAATTATAATTGACTATTGGCGACTAAAAATTTAGTCGTCAAATGTATAATTTAAAAAATATAATTGACTATTGGCGACCAAAGTTTTAGTCGCTAAAGACTTGCTTTTTGGCGACTAAAAATTTTTTAGTCGGCAATACCTTTCTCGATCGTTTTCCAGCGACCAAACCGACGACTAAAAAATCTCGTCGGGGAAACTTAAAAATCTACTTTTGGCGACTAAAAATTTAGTCGCCAAATGTGTTTTTTCTTGTAGTGATTAAAAATCCATATCGTGACATTTTTTAGATTGCAAGTCTTCTTTAATGGCACTTGATAGCGTCACAAATAGTGTCTACCATGACATTAAAGTGTCACTAAAAGTTTTTAATCCTGATGGTGTAATGGCACTTACAAGTGTCACTGAAATGTCACTAACTCTTTTTTTAATAGCCCTTAATAGTGTCACAAATAGTATCTATTATGACATCAAAATGTCATTGAAAGTTTTTAGCCATGATGATATAGTGACACTTGCAAATATCTACTGTGGCATGGGTATAAATAGCACTTGTTTAAAATGCCACAAGACTAAAAAATGTCATTAGAAGAATAATTTTGTAACACTTTCAAATATCACTAAACTAAGAAAATGTTGTAGTGATTGATCATATTTGGTTTGATTTTCTGAAATTATATTCTGATTTGTTAAAGCCCAATACCAATAAGAAGTCAATGCCGACCCAGGTCCAGTAGCATTTAGACATCTGTCAGGTAGGGAGTCAGTCACATGATAGACAAAGATTCTGCAGAGTTATTGAACCCACACTTCAAGCATTAAATGAGGTTGTCATGGCATTAAATGCAACAAGACCTCTCACGCCAGAGCATGAAAAACCACCAAGACCAATGGCAACTAGACTATAAACTTTCAGCCAATGAGACAACTTGAATGAATAAGGAAATGATTAGTAAAAGTTATAAGAAAGCCTGTGAAAAATGTCTCAAGGACAAGTAACGACAACTTTCCTTTTTTTTTTTCTCTTCTCTCTTGACTTTCTCTAGGTGATTGTTCAAACTGCATTCTCATCTAACTTGATCATCGGAGGGTCTACAAGAAGGAACTTCCTCCATTTCGAAACCTTCCTGGTGGACTTATTGTAGGTTCAGCTTGGAGGCCGCAGTCCGGCCAATCCGCAGAGCCCTTGGATCAGTCCGACCCGCCCAACCAGCCAAATAGCATTATCAAGCATAACTGACTGAACAAAGTGATGCATAAAGTATTTCTAGCCGACACAAATACAACTAGAAACTCCATCGAATGGGCAATGGCAGAACTCCTACAAAACCTAGAAACCATGATAAAGGCTAAAGCCGAGCTCAACAACATTGTCGGACCAAACAACAAAAAGGAAAAAAGTGGCATCGATCGTCTGCAATATTTGCAAGCTGTGGTGAAAGAAACGCTACGTTTACATGCTCCAGTTCCATCACTAATTCCACCAAAGATAATTCACGATATCAATTTTATGGGATATCACATACCCAAAAACACACAAGTTTTTATTAACACTTGGGCAATTAGAAGAGACTCAGAATGCTGGGATGAGCCTGTCTTTCAAACCTGAGAGGTTCATTTGTGAGAATTAAATTAATTTTAATTCAGAAAGAAGAATACCTCCTGTCATGATGTTCAAGCCTTTGAATCTTTATCCTTGAATGATCAAGTCTTGAATGTATAAAGAAGCCCACTCATAGAACACTTTTACAGAACCGTATGAGAAAAGTAAAAAGGATAGAGTTTCAAGCCTATTCTGTGCACAAAACAACGTCTGTGTTTGATGGCTATCACAGGCATATATATAGATAGGCTTGGACCCATATCCAAGTGTAACTCTTTATAACTTCCCACCATCAGGGAAGTTATAAAGTCCCATGAAACCACCATATGGGATATTAAATAGACATCAGTTACCATTAACCATTAAACTAATTAATTAGCCATTAAACCAATTAATTAGTCACTAAACCAATTAACTATATATAATATAAGTAAATAAATAAATAAAACAAACATGTGGTATATGGGCCACTTTATGGATATTCTTACATTCTCCCACTTGGCACATATAACACACGTTGTTGACTGTCGGGTAACTACCAAACTGATGATGGTCATTAAATAAAAATACCCAAACCTTAGAGGTATAATACACGAATCATGGCGGTTATACTCTATCAATTAAGTATTTCCTTCCATGTATTACATTGTATCACACTCTCAACTTAATGTGGTGTCATTCTTTATGAATAACTTCTAGTAAGTTATTCTGGGTCCAATGATCCATATGGATCAATAGTCCCAATGGACTGCATAGCATCACGAATACTTTAGGTGCACAAAATGATGCTTTTCACTAATAATAATCAAAATGTCATGACAAAACAAAATAAAACAACAACTAGAAAAATTATTGAACTAACCAATCAGTCACATGCCCTCAACTTGTTTTGAAAACACCTTTACCAAAAGACCTTTGGTTATGGGATTTGCAACCATCATATCGGTACTAATATGCTCAATACTAACTTCTTACTTCTTAACACGGTCTCGAATAGCAAGATACTTTATGTCAATATGCTTGCTTCGGCTACCACTTTTGTTGTTGTTAGAGAAGAAAACTGCAGCCAAATTATCACAGTAAACCTTTAATGGCTTAGAAATTAAATCCACAATTCGAAGCCCTGTGATAAAATTCCTTAACCAAACAGCCTGTGAGGTTGCTTCAAAGCATGCTATAAACTTTGCTTCTATTGTTGACGATGCAATTATCATCTCTAAAACAGCAGCGCCTGCTAGCAGAGAGACATATCCTAAAGTGGATTTTCTGAAATCTTGACAACCCGCAAAATTCGAGTCTGAATATCCAACCACCTCAAGACAGTCAACATGCTTAAGTAAGCATGTAGTCATTGGTTCCTTTTAAGTACCTCATGATTTTCTTTGCAGCCTTCCAATGTTCCATTCCTAGATTACTTTGGTATCTTTCAAGCATCCCAACTGCAAATGCAATGTCAGGTCGTGTACAAACCAAAGCATGCATTAAACTGCCTACGGCAGACGTATAGGGAATGCTAACCATTTGTTCCTTTTCCAAATCATTCTTCGGATATTGACTTAAACTGAATTTGTCACCCTTTAAAAGCGGTGCTGCATTAGGAGTGCAATCACTCATCTTGAATTTCTCCAAAACTCTTTCAATGCAGGCTTTATGAGATAGTCCTAATGTCCTTTTGGACCTATCTTTGTGAATCTCTATGCCAATGACATAAGAAGCTTCACCCATATCCTTCATTTCAAAATTTTGAGAAAGAAATTGTTTAGTATCATGCAACAATCCCAAATCATTAGATGTAAGTAAAATGTCATCCACATATAGAACTAGAAAAATGTATTTGCTCCCACTAACCTTAAGGTATATACAGTTGTCCACAACATTCTCCGTAAAACCATATGAAGTAATAACATTGTGGAACTTTAAATACTACTGTCGGGAAGCTTGTTTTAGTCCATATATGGATTTCTTGAGCTTGCAAACAAAGTGACTATCTTTATCAGAACAAAAACCTTCAGGTTGCTTCATGTATACTTCTTCCTCAAGATCCTCATTCAGAAATGTTGTTTTCACATCCATTTGATGTAGCTCTAAATCAAAATGAGCCACTAATGCCATGATAATTCTAAATGAATCCTTTTTTGAAACCGGAGAAAAGGTATTATGATGATCGATGCCTTCTCTTTGAGTGAAACCTTTAGCTACGAGTCTGGCTTTATATCGTTCGACATTGCCATTGGAGTCTTTCTTGGTCTTATAGACCCATTTACAGCCAACCGCTTTAACTCCTTTAGGCAACTCGACAATTTCCCAAACTTGATTCTTAGCCATAGATTCCAACTCTTCCTTCATGGCATCATACCATAGTTTAGAATCATCCCTATTCATGGCATTGGAAAATGAAATAGGATCATCTTTAGGTCTGATGTCAAAATCAGACTCCATTGAGTATACAAAATAATCACTAGAAATTGCTGACTTTCTAGCTCGTGAGGATCTCCTTAATTCTGTAGTCTCAACTGGGACTTGAGCTACAGGCTCTATGTTGACTTGTTCCGCTTGTGGTGGAAGTTCTTGAATTTGTTGATTTTCAAGACTATCGAGTTGATTATCTTGAAAGACAGCCAATTCATCTATATTCATGGGTGTTGTATCAGGATCCCGTGATTCCTTCCACTCTATCTTTCGAGGGTAACTCCCACTAGGGTCAACTTCCTCAATAAACTTAGCATTTCTGGCTTCAACAATTCTAAGTGAATTTGAAGGACAATAAAATTTGTAACCCTTGGAGTTTTCCGCATAGCCTATGAAAAAACCACTAACTGTTCTGGGGTCCAATTTCTTTAAATGTGGGTTATACACCCTCACTTCAACTGGATAACCCCAAACGTGTAAGTGTCTTAAACTTGGCTTCCATCCTTTCCATAATTCAAACGGTGTTTTGGGAACAACCTTGGATGGAACCCTGTTTAAGATATACACAGTGGTTTTCAAAGCTTCACTCCATAAATTTATAGACACATTGGAATAACTAAGCATGCTCCTTACCATGTCCATAAGTGTTCGGTTCCTTCTTTCAGCAACACCATTTTGTTGTGGTATGCCAGGCATTGAATATTGTGCAATAATGCCTTCTTCCTTAAGGAACTTAGCAAATGGACCTAGTAATTGTCCTAATTCTGTGTACCTCCCATAATATTCTCCACCCCTGTCTGACCTCACAATTTTAATTTTTTTTTTTTTTTGTGTCTCTACCTCTGCTTTATAAAATTTAAAGGCATCAAGTGCCTCGGCCTTATCAAACAAGAGGTAGAGATACATGTATCGTGTGAAGTCATCAATAAATGAGATAAAATATCTCTGACCATTCAGATAAGGTGGAGTAAATGGTCCACAAATATCAGTGTGTATGATTCTAAGAATTTCCTCACTCCTTTTGGCACCTTTACTGGTCTTGTTGGTCTACTTTCCCTTTATGCAGTACACACAAATACCAAAGTTGGTAAAATCAAGAGTCGGAAGGACTTCATCATTAACCAACCTCTTTATTCTCTCAATGGAGATATGTCCCAATCTTCTATGCCAAAGAATAGAGGAGGACTCATCAACAATATTACGCTTAATGCCAATATCACCATGCAAGGTTAAAAGATTTTGTTCAAAAACAAGATCCAGATTTAATTTGTACAAACCATTAATTAAAGTACCAAATCCTACAGAAACAGAGTCTTTAAACAAACTACAATTTGCACCAACAAACTGAAATTCAAATCCAAATGGTACTAGTCTAGAAACAAAAATTAAGTTTTTTGAAAAAGATGGAATGAAAAATGCGTTTTCAAGATCCAAAACAAAACCATTTTTAAAACAAGTTTGAAAGTTCCAACAACTTCGACGTGCGAACGCATTCCATTGTCCGAATAGATGCCTTGTTCACTTCCCGTCGGTTTCCTTAGGCTGAGGAAGCCTTGCATGGTATTAGCAATGTGAATTGTAGAACCCGAATGAATCCACTAATCATATTGATGAGTATTAACAAAATTAGATTCATAACACACAAGAGATATGAGATTACCTTTCTTCTTAAGCCATTTCTTATACTTGGGGCAGTCTTTCTTCATGTGAACCTTTTTCTTGCAGAAGAAGCATGTACCCTTATTGCCATGATTTTTAAACGGCACTTTACCAAGCTTCTTCCATTTCTGATCACCTTTGCCCTTTTTCCATTGCCCTCCTTTATGTGTTGCTAAATGAGCACTTTCCACTTTTCCATGCTTCAATCTCTCCTCCTCTTAAACACACATGGTCAAAAGTTCATTGATAGACCATTTTTCCTTCTGTGTGTTGTAAGAAATTTGGAATGCTCCATATTCCACAGGAAGAGAATTGAGTATGAAATTGACAAAGAATTACTCAAAAATCTCAATCTCTAAAGACTTAAGATGAGCTACAATGTCCCTCATTTTCATAATGTGGTCACGCACACTCCTAGAATTGTTATGCTTCATTCCTGATAGTTTGCTTATTAGGGTACTTGCCAATGCTTTGTCAAAACTAACAAATTGCTCTTCAATAGCCCTCATATAGTTCTTGACCTTATTATATGGTGGGATTGAGCCCCTAATGCTCTGGCTAATATGTGACTTTATGAGCATTAGGCTTAAGCGATTGGATCGCTCCCACTTATCATAAGCACTCTTTTCTGCAGCGGAACTCTCGTCCGTGGGTTCAGGAGGTTCATCCACACGGAGTGCCAGATCGAGGTCCATGCACCCTAATGTTAGAAGGATTTTGTCCTTCCAGTTCGAAAAATTATCACCGTTCAAGAATGGAATACGAGAAGACTCATTAGATAGTATAGAGGTAGAAATCGCTCCAATTACCAAGAATATTATTAATGCTTTGAAACAGTAGCTATAGTCTGAATCAACCAATGTCAAATTCAATAACAAATCTAAACCTTCCTGTGGGTAGAGGTCACTAAACTGTATTAGATTTGCTATTACTTTATAATAAGACTAATGGGTTTTGAAATATGTAAGGAAAAGAAAACTCATACCTGTGGGTTTAGAGTGTTCAATCCCTTTAATGCCCAATCCATTATCTTATTCCAATTAAATTTCATAAATAATTACTTTCCTGTGGGACCAAGAAATTATTTATAAAACATAATTGCAATGTAAAAATACCAAATTAACTTGTAACTTTATGTGATCAAAATACTGAGGATCACATCTTTATGTCTTAAGATGCTGTGGCTACTCTTAAAATAGAATAAAATTTTTAAATATGGCATAATTTATTAATGTGAGCAAATCCTTATAGTCACAACAAATACATAATCTTTCAATGCACATAATGTATAATACATACAATCAGAGTAATATCGCATGAAAAATCCCAAGACCAAATACATGTAGTTCAACCTTATACTAGAATTTGCTTAAAAATTGGACCAAAATAAATTCCATAAGCCCAACACATAGTGTATTCATACTCTTATTTCACATGAATCTTCAATGCATAAATAATTACCTTAATGCATGTAATATAATATTACATTATTTTAGATAATATGCCAATGAATCTCAAAAATTATAAAAACTAAAAGAACATGTTATAATTCACTCTATGAGATTCAATTGAATTTGCTTACTATTTAAACATGCAACGATAATAAACAAAACATCCTTAACAGCATGTTAAAATTTCTTTATGAAAATTCTACAAATAAATTCAAATAAAAGTATGAGAATTTCTAGATTTGATATAGAATCAGATTAAATATTTTGCTCTTTAATGTGTGTGTCAAAAATAATAGTTAATAACACACAACAAGTTTCCTAAATAAAATAGATTCAGAATAGGAGAAAATTCTAAATAAATGTAAATACCACTAGCACAAATCACGATGGACTCTACTATTGCAACAGTGCTTCTTTTTTCTTTAATAGTGATATTCAAAAGTTATGCAATATAAATTACTCATTCTGATTCTACAATGATTCTAAATTGTTAAATTTTATATACAAATACCACATGCATAGAATAGGCTTGATTCGATTCACGAAATTGATAATAGTTTGATGTAAGAATTTGAAATAAAACTAAACAACATAACAGAAGGTTGACTCTAATACCAATTGTGAGAATTAAATTAATTTTAATTCAGAAAAAACAATACCTCATGCCATGATGTTCAAGCCTTTGAATCTTTATCCTTGAATGATCAAGTCTTGAATGTATAAAGAAGCCCACTCATAGAACACTTTTACAGAACCATATGAGAAAAGTGAAAGGGATAGAGTTTCAAGCCTATTCTGTGCACAAAACAACGTCTGTGTTTGATGGCTATCACAGGCATATATATAGATAGGCTTGGACCTATATCCAAGTGTAACTCTTTATAACTTCCCACCATCAGGGAAGTTGTAAAGTCCCATGAAACCACCATATGAGATATTAAACAGACATCAGTTACCCATTAACCATTAAACTAATTAATTAGCCATTAAACCAATTAATTAGTCATTAAACCAATTAAATATATATAATAAATATATATAATATAAGTAAATAAATAAATAAAACAAACATGTGGTATATGGGCCACTTTATGGATATTCTTACATCATTGGCTCAAAGATTGATTACAAGGGTCAGCACTATGAGTTGATGTCATTCAGTGCTGGATGAAGAATGTGTGCAGGGGTGTTCCATTAGGTCACCAAATGTTGCATCTTCTTTCGGGTTCATTGCTTCATGAATTTGATTGGGAGCTTGAAGGACATGTTAATGGGGAGACGATGGACATGAGAGATAGAATTGGAGTGGGAGTTTCAAAGTTGGAACCATTAGAAGCAATACCAAAAAAAGGGTAGGAAAATTATCTAATAGATCCGAAGTACATGTAGTATCCCTTTCAATAATAAAGTGATACGCGTTCCTGTAGTGAAGGTCAAAAATTCAACAATCACACCTATGTATGAATGTTTTTCCCTTGTATTTGTTTTGAGATTTTTATTGTATGATTATGTTTGTTTATGTTTTGGTAATTATGTGTTCTAGGACTTAAAAATAGTTGATTGTTCACTCTACGCTCACTTAAGCTTCATAATATTTGTTCATGGGAGATGGATGGAAAAAATTTCCCATCCAATTGTATTTATTTTAATCTAAATTTAATATAAATTGGTTTGAGAGAGTATTGATTAGGTATGGTAAATTATGGTAGTAGATAGGTTAAAACTGTCAAATTTATAATAAATTAACTATGAAATTGTATCACTAAAATAATTGAATTTAAAAGTAAAAATTCAAGTGCAAAATTTGAAAAACCCATTTCGTTCTCATCCCTATAGATGGGTTATTGTTTTAGATTTTCAGTTTGCTAACTGATTGTAACGATAGTAAGGGTGGTTTTATGTTTTCTCATGTTTCCCATGTTACCAACTCGAAGGCATTGCTTTTCGGATTTTGGAAGATGCTCTTTTTCTTAATCCATATTATTTCAATTTTTTTCTTTATTTTAAGTTAATAAAATTATTTTTGGTACTATGTTCAACTGATAAGATTAATAGAAATTTGCGTCAAGTTGATAAGATTGATAAAAATTTACTACTAGTCAACCTGTTTTAGGAGAACCAACCATATAAAGATGAATTCTACATATAAAATAATTGTAACGACCCAAACCCGCCCCTATGGGTTTAGCACCGTAACCGGCCAGTAATCCGTGATTACCGAAGGCCTGCTTAACAGTAATAACAGTAATACAGAGTGTAGGGGCTGGCGGAAGCCAAAACAGTAATAAAAAGATGTCCAATGAGCTGTGACAGTTTGTATGCAAAAAGACTTTTCTGAACATATTTACATTCATAAGCAAAACAGTATGTACATACACATATCATATACAGACATTCAAGTTGGGGACCAAGTCTCTACCATAACAGTACAGTACAAGTCTCATACAGTCTATACAAAACAGAAACAAAAAAGGGGAATTTAAAACACCCCAAAGCAGCCTTGGCTCGAGTACACTTGGAACCTCGCAATGAGGCACATTGGTTGGCTTGACAAAGAGGAAGTAACCCGACGCTCCTAACTCCGATCCGGTGCCTGAACACCTACATATAAATATAAACAGTGAGCTAAAGCCCAGTGAATAACAGTTGTGTAAAGAGGTTAAGAATGAATGTTCTTTCAGTCATTAAACATTCATATCAGTCATTTAGAAACCATAGCAGGTATATGTGGTGCATCCAATAGCAAAATAGTACGGTAGGTCTTAACAGACCGAACAGTCAATTGATGGCTATCATAATAGTAAACAGTAATGGTTCTAAACATGGGAACCGACAGAGATCTCTGTAACAGTAGCAGTAACAGTACAGTAACAATATGTTGCTATGGATACCACGAATTCAGTTCATAAATAGGACAAACATTCATTCAGTAAGAAATATCATTTCAGAAAGCTGTACAGTTGATCATTCAGAAAATATTCATGATTGAACATATCTTTACAACATTATTACTCACAGAGCACTGGGTTATAAGCAGCTAATGAGCGTCCTCGGATGCCAACCCTACAGTTACAGAACGAACATACACTAAGTTATACACTTGGGTTTAATAATTTAACCCCTTACTTGACTCGGTGTGGTTCTACATCAATAACCTCATTAAGATGCCTTAAACTAGGCCTAGGAATGTCTAGGATGAAATGAGGATGCAAAGACGTACTTTAAAACACTTTCCAGAATTTTCAGAAAACAGGGGTCTCGCTCGAGCGTGGCTTTCTACGCTCCAGCGGACATGCAGGCAAAGGAGCTCCGCTCGAGCGTGACTTTCTTCGCTCGAGCGGACTGCAAAAGTACTGGATGCATGAAATTCACGCTCGACGGGCGCTCGACCCCCGCTCGAGCGTGAGACACAAGTCCTCGCTCGAGCGTGTATTCCCTCGCTCGAGCGGACTGTAAACACATGCAAAGTACTGGATACATGCATTTCACGCTCGAGCGTTACTTTACTCACTCGAGCGGACTGCATGAACTCAGAGTGTACGCTCGAGCGTGGAGTTCCCCGCTCGAGCGTGGATCCAAAATCTAGAATTTTCAGATTTGTCTCCAAGCACAAAACTCAATCTTTAAAGCATCAAATTCGATCCTTTTGGGCTAATTTTCTTAAAAACACTTTAAAACTCATAATATGACATGTTTCAAAGATCAATTTGCAAAATCAAAACCCAAAGGTAGTTCAATTGAACCCAATTTCAAATAAACTTCAACAACATGATGTACATGCAACATGCATGAATTTAATCAACTTCAAAGCTTCTAATACAAGAACAAATGAGTTAATCTTTCCAAAAACATGCTGAATTCATGGACCAAAGCTAGAATATGGACATGCATGATTACCTACTCAATTCAACATATTAAGCTATTTCATGCCTTAAATCACTAACCTTACCATGAATCAAGCAAGAACAACTCAAACTCACAATTAAAAGGGTGAGTCTCCTATCTCAAGTCTCCAATTTCAAGTCTAGAAGCTCAATTATGCAATCTCTCTTCAAAATCTTCAAGTCTCCAAGCTAAATTAAGTGAACTCAATTCTTTTTCCAACTCTCAAGCTCTCTCTCACGTTTTGGTCTCTAGAAGTGGCTGAAGAAATGCTATGTCAAATGTGTATGAAATGAAGAGGAGTGTTGGTCTAGAACTAGGCCACTAAGTGGCAATCTTGTAATCAATCCAAACTATTGTAATTTAGCTTATTTAATCCAATTTAATCACACCAAATCAAATTTCAACTAAATTTACCATAAAACCACATTAATTCTAATTAACACAAAACACTAATCAATTCCGGATTCGGCCGCCGATAAGGCTTTTAATTTACAGTTCGAAACTTAAAACATGAACAGATCAATTAATGGCAAACAGATAGAAATGTATTTAAACCAATACACTCAGGCAATCAGTTCATAATTTCAGTCTAATCAGTTACTTATCATGTTCAGTCACAGTTTAGCAGTAATCAGTGGTGAGGGTTGTCACAATAACTCACTCAAAATATGTCACATTATTTTCTTACCAACCAATGTTAATTGAGATAGTATTTAATTAAGTCATTTTAGGTAAAGATGGTGTATTAACAATAAATTCTAACTATCAAAAGTAAACTCTTAAAAAATAAAAATAAATGTTTGAATTGTGGGATAAACATTGTGGTTGCTTAATTATGATTTATGACAAAATTCCATTAAGGTGGTGTTTGTTTTGAGGGATAGGGTTATGGGATTGGACTAATAGTCTCCTGGACTAATAGTTCGTTGCTTGGTTGTTCAATTTTGCTCCGGACTATTAGTCCCAAATATATAGGACTATTTAGTCTCATGGGGAAGGGTAGGGCACAAATGGGGAGATAATGGGGGATATGGGATAAGGGGGTGAAATGATCATTTTGACTCTCTACTATTTAATTATGTATTATATTTAGTAAAATTCAATAAAACTTAAACGTCTCAATTTAAAAATAAAATAATTTTATTGATGTTTTATTTATTTAATTTTTTAAAATAATTTTTTATAGATATTTTATTTTAAAATTTTGTTTATATTTTATTTAATTTCATTATTTAATTATTATTATTTTTCAATAAATTTATTTAAAATTTTAATTAAAAATAACATATATTTTTATTGATGTTTTATTTATTTTTAATTTATTTAATTTAAAAAAAATAAATTTATTTAATTGTGTAAAAAATAAAATAAAATAAATTTTTATTTAATCTAGCTAAAAATAATCAAAATATTAAAGATATGTTTAATATTGCTATTACTTAGTAAATAATTGAAAAGGGTAAAATAGTCATTTAAGCATTTATCATTCTCCATAATATCCCAAACAAACCTAGGATTTATATCCTATCTAACCAAATAATCATTTCCTGATCTCTAATCTCATGACTAAACAAACATAAGATACAAATCTAGTCCAATCAAATAGTCCGGGGATAATGTATCCTAGGATTAACAGTCCAGTGGATTTCAATCCCCCTTATCCAATCCGTCCAAACAAACACACCGTAAATATAATTAAACATATTTTATTACTAAGATCATCTCCAACAGTTAAGCAAAACCATCACCAAATTTGAATTTGGTGAAAAAAGAACTTTTTTAGCTCTAACAGTTTTATCAAACTAATATCAAAATGAGAACCGCCCAAAAATTTCACCAAACTAAGAAGTTGGGCAGATTTCACCAAAACATTATGTTTTTACGTTGGAGGTGGGTCCCACAAGTCGTCCCTTGCATACAAAAAATGCAAACCTATTGTGCAGTGCTTCAGTGTTTGGTTAGCCTGCGAACTACTTCACAATTAGGTTGTTTTTGTGGCACTAACAATTAATTCAAAGTTGATATAGATATAGATTTAAATCATGTTGTGCAGTGTTTATTGAAAGTAATGGTTCTTTCAAATTCCCCAAACTCATGAATCAATTATGCAAAGAATTCTCTTCCAAAATTGGTGATTGGATTCATTTTAAAGGTAAAAAGATATCAGAGCTACCCATCTAAAATGAGTATGATTTGGATTCTTTCATTGCTGTTGCTCCTTGTTGGCATTTTTGCAAATGAGTTTAGTGGGAATGTTTCTTCAAGACCTGCTGTTGTGAGTATTGGAGCTATTTTCACATTCGAATCCACCATTGGTAGAGTGGCCGAGATTGCAATTGAGGAGGCTGTGAAAGACGTGAACTTCAATGCTAGTGTTCTCCCTAGAACCAAACTTGTGTTACAAATGCAAGATTCCAATTGCGGTGTGTTCCTTAGCCTGCTTGGAGGTACTTTATTTTACTGTTTTTTTTTTCCAAACTTCAATTATCGTCTGTGGGTTGTTGAGAGAAGTTTTTATTTTTTTAAAAATTTTTTTGTCCCCTTTGGATGTTAGTGATTTAGTAGTTTGGAGGGAAAAAAAAAACTGGGAAATGGAAATGGAGGGAGAAAAAAAAAATTTAGTCCTTTAAACCGGTCGATCGGCCGGTCATCCCATCGGATATCTCCAATCTTTTAATGCAAGCTATAGTATAACCATTGGAGCACCTCGTATCAGATTCAGAAAATCACTTCTTTTTTTTTTCAGCTTTGATAAAAAAATAGTTTATCGTTGGAAATACTCTAATAATTGACTTAAACAAAAAATTATTATTAATTTTCTTTACTAATAAAAATCTCCATCGATGATGAGTGTTTTAAGAAGATTGTTAAAAATTAATTTTTTAATTTCTTTAAATATTTTAATTTTTAATTTTTTTTTTTGAGAGATAAAAAGTAGATTAAAAATTAGAGAGTGAGGCCAAGTTTGGCATATCCAAAATAATCCATCTTTTTATTTTTTTATCTTTTTTCTATCACATCACCTCTCTACTTTTCTACACATCTTTTCGTAAAAAGATAAAAAGTACACTTATTTAGGTCATCCCAAACAATTCCTGAGTTTTAACTCAGTTTTCAGAATAAGTTATAGTCCCAATAATAATAATAATAAATAAATAAATAAATAAATGACACAAAGATGGTCTATATTATCTTATCATCTTCAACGTCATTATTGTCATAGCCATATTATCATCATAATTTTATAATGCGTGGGCTACATGATGAGTTAGCATCAAAACAGCCAGGTCAGTAGTGGCAGAGCCCACTACTGAGTGAAAGTTTACTACTCCCTCCGTCCCAAAATATTGATTTTTTTTAAAAAATTCAATTTTTTTTAGTAGTACATTTATTACATTTGAAAAAAGTTAATTTTTCAAAATTACCCTTTTGATAATACATTTTTTGGGAATATCAATGTCATAATTGTACTTTTTAAATTGTTTATTAATTTAAAAGAAGGGCAAAATAGGAAATTTACATTATTTTTGTACTTGATTTATAAAGAGGGACTAATATTTTGGGACAATGAAAAATGGAATAAGGGACTAATATTTTGGGACGGAGGGAGTAATAAAAGTCTCCATCGATCATGAGTGTTTTAGAAAGATTGTTAAAAATTAATTTTTTAATTTCTTTAAATATTTTAATTTTTTTTTTTTGTCAGAGATGAAAAGTAAATTAAATTAGTTCTCAAGATAAGTCATAGTCCCAATAATAATAATAAATAATAAATAAATTAGTGTTTTGAGAAGTTGGTAAAAATTGACTTTTAACTTTTTATCAAGCTTTTTGACTTTTTTAAAAGTGATTTGAAAAGTTAGTAAAAAACTGATTTTTTTAATTTTTGATTTAATATTTTTTAAAAGTGTCACATCACTTCAAAATAACCAAAATATCTTTACTTTTTAATTTTCAAATTAATTAATTAAAATGTTCAAGAAAATAGTTTGATAAATTTGAGTGTTGCTTTTTCTGGATCTTTTCAAATAAGATTTTCAGCGTTTTAGCCAAGCTTAACGTTTTTGACCAAATGACAAAACGTGACTTTTTGTGTAGCTTGCCAAAACGGCACTAAATAACACAAAGATGGTCTATATTATCTTATCATCTTCAACGTCAATATTGTCATAGCCATATTATCATCATAATTTTATAATGCGTGGTGCTACATGATGAGTTAGCGTCAAAACAGCCAAGTCAGTAGTGGCAGAGCACACTATTGAGTGAAAAGTTAGACACAGTTCAGCTAAACTTGGTGTAGCCCCATCCTATTGATCGAGAGTGTTGTCCACATCAATCAAGCACACTATTGTGCAGTCTAGGCCACAGCTGCAGCTGCAGCAGCAGGCGCAGCACTTGACGTGTGATGTCCCACGAGCAATCCTCTATTGGCTCTCTACTCGTGGGTTATGGGACTTATTTTTGGATTCAATTTTAATGGTTCGTATTGTCTATATTTTAGAATTTATCATACATGTTATATATGTAAAAGATTAAATTAATTAAATATCAAAAAAATTAAAAATTATTTATTAAAAAAATTGATAAATAATTTTATTGTTTAATAAAATTTTTAGTTCGTATAATTTTTAATATTCGATCGACTTAATTTTTACAAGTATGATATACCTGACAAATTTTAGAACGTGAACGATTTAAATTTTCAAAATTGCACCCAAAAGTAGGTACAGTAACCCACCAAGTAGCTTTGTTTGGCATAATCTAAAAAAGTTAAAAAATTAAAAAATCACTATCATATTTAAGTCATATCATCTTATTTAAGTCATATCATATTTCTAACACATCACTTCAAACTCAACCAATACCCAATCTATATTTCATAAAAAATCAAAAAATATATTTATTTAAATCATTCCAAATCACCCTTTAAGAATTCAAAGAGAGCATCCTTACAGCTCCTATTTTAATTTTTTTAATGAGATAAAAGATACAGAGAATAGAAAGAGATAGGGAGAAGAGTATGGTCGAATCCGGATCCTCGGCCGCCCTACCCGGCAGCCCCCCAAAACGACGTCGTTTTGGGGGGTTTTTTTTTTTTTTTTTTTTTTTTCTTTTCTTCTTCTTCGTTCTGGTTTTTCTCTTTCTTCTTCCTTCGTCGCCGTCGCAAGTCGTCGCAGGGGAGGGGAGGGTCGCCGTCGCAGGTCGTCCAGCCATCCGATCGTCGCCTCGCCTCCGCCTCCGGCCCGCCTCCGCCTCCTCCTCCTCCTCCCCCGGTGATAATGGCCCCCTCCAGTCCGGCCCACCGGCGGCTCCCCTCCCCTCCCCCTCTCTCTCTTCTTCCCCTCCCCTCCCCCCTCTGGTTCGTTCGAACGAACGAGGAAGAAGAAAGGAAAAAAAATCAAAAAAACCCCCAAAACGACGTCGTTTTGAGGGGCTGCTGGGACGGCCGCCGACAACGGCGGCCGAGAATCCCGACTCGAGTATGGTCCGTCCCTTCCCTTCACATGGTACATTTTATGAAGTGCTCAATCAGAGCGCCGAAACATTTTTCTTTTATATCTTGGCCGGCCTTGGCAGTGAGGATAGAATGCACAGATGCCATATTAATAAATTGTTAATTTTATAATCATCTTGGCCGGCCTTGGCAGTGAGGATAGATGGCACAGATGTCATATTAAATTGTTCATTATTAATTTTAAAATTTTATTTGGGATAAATTTTTTTAGTTATTTTAGTTTGATTAAAAAAATTATTTGTGATAATTTTTTAACTTTTTTTTTATAGTTTTATAAAAGAAAAAGTAAAATGATTATAATCTAGATGTAATATTTTATCTTATTAACTTTTTAATACAATTTAAATAAGTTAAATTAACTCCAACCATCTTCTCAAATGGGGTCTTAAAATTTTATATTATTAAAAAGTGAACAATTTTATTTATTTATTTTTTATTTATAGGCATGAACAATTTTATTAGGGGGAATTACATTTTAGTGGAATAGAAATTTTCTTTTTACAAAAAAATGGAGGGACGCAAGTAACATTTATACCCTCACAACTTTTTACTTGTATTCTACTATCGAATCACTTACACTTTACATATTTTTGTAATTTTTATTTTCCATCTTATCGTGTGATAATTCTCCCATTTTATTATATTCTCAAAGTTGGCAACACATGGCATCGGACAAAGAGAGAAGCTTCTAAGGTATAGATACTCCAAGCAAAAATATTAGTGGCGAAATGATTTATTAAATTTTTTATTAAATTACTTAAATGGCATGCGTTCATACTCATATAAATCTCACTCATGTTAATGCTAATAATTTTTATAGACTATTATTTAGAATTCTTAGGCCTTGTTTAGGAACAGACTTTTTTAGTAACTTTTTAATTTTTTAGCTAAAATATGATGTAAAAAAATTAATATATTTGGAATGACTTTTTGAATTTTTACTAAAAGATGTGTAAAAAGTAGAGAGAAAATAAAATCTTTGACATTTTAATATATGTTGTTATTTTTTTAATTTTTTTAATAATTTTTTGACTTTTTAACTTTTTAACTAAAAAAGTCACTTATCAAACGAGACCTTAGTATCACTCTGCTCCAAATAACAGTTCTTCATCAATATATATATATATATATATATGTTGACTTTAAGAGTGGTTTGGAAAGAGCTTAAGGCAGTTTGTATGTTTATTTACCTCAAGTTATTATATTACTTTCTCTTTTTTTTTTCACATCATTTTATAAAAAGTTAATAAATTAAAAAATAAAAGTAAATTCCACATAAGGATTGAAAAATCAACAACGCGACGTTCACACGTAGTCAAAAAAAAAATATTTAATACTGTCATTTTTAGTTACTATTGATATCATTTTCTTAATTTTTCAAAACACATTAATGACAATCTTCTCAAGAAACACTTTAATTATATATTGTAGGAGAGGGTTCAAGAAAGGAGTTGGAAAATTCGAAGATCTTCGAAGATCCTTGAAGAACAATTTCGAATTCTCTAGAATATGATGAGAGGCTTAGATTCTTCAATAATCTCAACTTAGGAACACAACAACAAAGGAGATGATGGAGATAAGAGATTGGGTGAAGAAGAAGGCAAAATGACTAGAGAATAGAATAATGGCAAGGCTCTCCCATGGATCTCCCACTTTCACTCTCAAGGTTGATAATGGAGAAGGGAAATTAGTTCTTTCCCAAGAGTTAAAAATCTCCAAAATCCATCCCTTGTAAAGCTATGGGTGGGTGCTATTTATAGGCACCTAATGATGTAGGATGGAGCCCATGTGCAAGGCACATGGGAGATATTCTCTCTAACCACCTTGTTCGAGGATGTGACCTCTCCGAGGAGGTGACTTCTCCGAGGATGAGAAAACCCCGAAGAGGAGATCAATCTCTCGGCGAACCCTTCTTCTTAGCCACACCTAACCAATGATCCCCAATCATCCCAAAGGGTCAGGGGTAGTCCCAGAGGACGTCCTGCCGCATAAGGGTCAGGGGTAGTTCAAGAGAACGCCCTGCCGCAAATATTGCCGAGTCTCAGGGACCCCCTAGATCGTGCCACCTCAACCCGGGTATAGGCTAGTTTAACCGAAGAGTGAATTTATCTCCACTCACCGTCCTCAGGATCGGGTCCTTTGTTCGGACTCCATTATGCCCATAGTTCTAGTACGTAGATCCCGGAAAGCTCCGAGCCCGCAAGTGTTCTGGGACTCATTAACGGAGCGACTTCTAAATTGCGTCTGAATCCGTTCGAAGCCAAGTGTTTCGGACCTCTAGGTTCGTGGATTCGAACCCTTTTGAGTCCGAGTGCCTCGGACCTCTAGGCTTGCTTAATCCCCTTTCGAGTCCGCGCCCGAGTAAGTCTCTAGGTTCGTGGATCCGAACCCTTTCGAGTCCGAGTGCCTCGGATCTCTAGGCTTGCTTAATACCCTTTCGAGTCCGGGCCCACGTAAGTCTCTAGGTTCGTGGATCTGAACCCTTTCGAGGCTTAGAGCCATTTAGCCCGTTTGATGGTGATAAATTCAGGCCCACCAATCTTGGACTATTGGGCCTAATTAATTTAATGAGCTCAAATTAGCCCCTCTTACATATACATATATATATATATATATATATATATATATATATGTATATTCTAATAAAATATTAATAAAATATTTCTTGTAATCACATGTTGAAAGAGGAAAACAAGCTCAAGTCTCAAGTATCAATTTTTTTATTTTTTTTTTAAATTTTTGGTGCCCAGAACAAAAGTATCATTTTTTTTTTTTAAAGACCTAAAGTTTTAATGCTTTATACAATTTTTTTCTTATTGATATTTGTGTTAGTATTTTCTTTGTATATTGAATTTTATCAATCATACTTTATTTTTGTTAATGCTAATAATTTTTATAGACTATTATTTAGAATTCTTAGGCCTTGTTTAGGAATATACTTTTTTAGTAACTTTTTAATTTTTTAGCTAAAATATGATGTAAAAAAATTAATATATTTGGAATGACTTTTTAATTTTTTATGAAAAGATGTGTAAAAAGTAGAGAGAAAATAAAATCTTTGACTTTTTGATATATGTTGTTATTTTTTTAATTTTTTAAATAATTTTTTAACTTTTTAACTAAAAAAGTCACTTGTCAAACGAGACCTTAGTATCACTCTACTCCAAATAACAGTTCTTCATCAATATATATATATATATATATGTTGACTTTAAGAGTGGTTTGGAGAGAGCTTAAGGCAGTTTGTATGTTTATTTACCTCAAGTTATTATATTACTTTCTTCTTTTTTTTTTCACATCATTTTATAAAAAGTTAATAAATTAAAAAAAAAGAAAGTAAATTCCACATAAGGATTGAAAAATCAACAACGCGACGTTCACACGTAGTCAAAAAAAATTATTTAATACTGTCATTTTTAGTTACTATTGATATCATTTTCTTAATTTTTCAAAACACATTAATGTCAATCTTCTCATGAAACACTTTAATTTTATATATATATATATATATATATCTGTATATTCTAATAAAATATTAATAAAATATATCTTGTAATCACATGTTGAAAGAGGAAAACAAGCTCAAGTCTCAAGTATCAATTTTTTTATTTTTTTTTTTTTAATTTTTGGTGCCCAGAACAAAAGTATCATTTTTTTTTTAAAAGACCTAAAGTTTTAATGCTTTATACAATTTTTTTCTTATTGATATTTGTGTTAGTATTTTCTTTGTATATTGAATTTTATCAATCATACTTTATTTTTGTTTATAAATAAAAATAAATAAAATTTGATGACAACTTGACAAATGACACTTTACCTACGATTCAAACAACCCCCCCAGTGAATATTGAAAAATCTAGAAATCCCCTAGATGTTGATTTGTGATTATGTATCAATTTTAAGCAGAATATAACAATCCCAATCAAACAATCAAACAATCAAGACAAAGAGACACAGTGATTTAACGTGGAAAAAACCACAATTGGACACCTCCAACTGTGATCAAAAAACCACGGGCAACAGCCACAAGACAATCCACTAAGAAGAATTAAAGGAATTACACAGGTATACTCTCAATTACCTAGCGAATCCACAACGCCTAATTGAACCAACCTCTATGTGCCTCTTCCAACCCCATCTTCACCACGGAATTGTCTTTCTGATGAGCCACTCCGGATTCCACCAAAGCTTCAGGCTCGAATTCTTCAGAATCCACAACTGAAGAATAACTCTCTCTTTTGTGTATAACAAACAAACCTTTGATGTACTCTCTTTAGATCATGAGTTGAATACTCAATAAAAACATCAAAGAAAACTCCCAAAGTATCCCCAGATATAAACCCTAGAAACCAAAAAAAAGATCTGGAGAAGTTCTATCAATCACTTAGTTTGGGGAGAAAACCAAGTATTTATAGAGAACCAAAAGTAATCCAAATTTCAGAAGAAAACCAACTCTTTAAACAAATCTGGAAATCTGGATCCGCGATCTCCGCTCGAGCTCACCACAGCCCGCTCGAGCGGACTGACCAAAAACTGCGTGCGAACAAACTGAGATGCGCTCGAGCGTAGGAGCATCCGCTCGAGCGTAAAATCACACCTTCCAGTATTTTTTCAGGCGACTGCAGAGATGCTGAGAGCTTCCAATCTCCGCTCGAGCGTCACTTTCCCCGCTCGAGCGGGAAGGCCAAAAATGGAAAAACTGGAAAAATATATCATGCTCGGACAGGCAACTTTGAATGCATTTTTGCATTTTGCTTCGGGGGCGCTGCCCCTCAGCCCCGCCGTGGCGCTGCCCCGGACCCGCCAAGGGGCGCTGCCCCCTGGACCCCCGCGAGCTGACCGGGCAGCTCGATCCCCGTCATAATCAGCGAAGTGGCAATCTTGAAAGCATTATCAACACAAACTTCTCTGAAAGGCTTGATTCGAGTTGGATTCGCATCTAAACACTCAAAGTCTCACTGAAATAAAAAATGCGAATAAAATTACAACTCAAAGGAGTTTTGTCAAACGGGATTGCCAAGAAATAAAACCTAACAAGTAAAGTAACGTTTGGTAGAGTTTTAAAATTATAATTTGAAAATAGAGTTATATTTTAAATTGGACCGTGATTGAGGCCTCAAAAGTTTGCCTCGAAATTGCCTCGAATGCAATTTTTTTTTTTTTTTTTTTTTTTTTTTCTGGGCTAAATCATTGTAGAAAAAAATAAATAAAAATAATAATAATAATAATAAGCAAAGCATCAACCCAGCAAAAAAAAAAAAAGCAAATTCGAGGCAAATTTGAGCCAAAAAATTTGAGGCCTCAATCATTTTTGTTTTAAATTTATGAGTTTTAGAATTATGATTTAAATATGAAAATTTTGTTTAGTTATAAATTTTAAAAAGAGTTTTGAATTGAGTTTGAAATAAATGATGTGACATATGATATTTGAATGAAAAACTTACAACTCATAACCAAACACACAACCCAAAATTCTATTCAAAATTCGTTAAAAAAAATTAAAAAATTTCAAAAATGTTTTTATTTAAAATATAAAAATAATATGTGCAAAAAAATAAATTGAACACTATTTCGATCAATCGACCAGACATCCGAAAGAATGACTAAGTAGATATGTTTTCAAAAGTCATATGAAATCAATATTTAAAAATTCTAACCAAACAACGTACCCAAATTAGTTCAAAAAAACAACAACATACTCAAACTAAAGTATGAAAAACAAGTTTCCAAAACTCCGCAGAACACAGTAAAAAAAACTTTACCTACCTGATAAACCTCAATCAACTAATTGATTATTATTATTACTACACTTAAAAAAAAAAAAAACAACAATGATTTAGATCATTAAAAAATACACTATTGTTGGCTTATTTTTCCTACGAAAGAAAATATCATAAATGTGAGCGTACCAGCAAGGATTGAAAAATCCTTACAGGTTAAATTCAAGTCAATTATCAAGCGATTGCGTTGACGGTTCTTTTGCCTCAACGAAGAGGACTTCAAAATTGCCAAGTGTAGCGAAAAGAAAATTAAAAGAAGAATGAGGGAGACGAAGAAAGACGATTTAGTGAATAATCAAAGTAATAATTACTTACATCTACTCCTATGTTTCGAAAATGAAGTGCATAAAATGTTTCGAAGTGAAAATGCTAAAAATAAATGCTTCGAAATATAAATCTATGTTAAACTACTTCTAAGATAAGAAAAATGACAAGAAATATTGAAATCAATTGTCTTTGATTATGAATTCTAGATCCTTTACAATGTAGCCATGAATGGCTATTTATAGACAAATATTTGTAGGAAAAAACTTCCAGCAATAACTACCCAATAACCACCTAAAACTACCCACTCTTCCATCTTCATTCCCATAATGCCACATAACCCTCCATGCCTTCATAACTTCTCATAACCTCCAAATGAGTAGGAGAATGCCATATGTCCTGCAATTATATAAATAATAAATAATAATAAAAATTATAGATTTATGGTGCTAACATTACCCCTGCGGCCCTTAAAAATGATGTTTATTTGAATTTTTGAAGGGCCGAACCAAGCACATGACTAATCTAAGCAATAAAGTGCTTCGAATAATATCAACAAAGTGCTTCGAATAATATAATAGCACCAATAAACTACTTCGAATGAGTATGAAATTATAACTAGATGTTGCGAATTATATATATACGCATTGAAGGGATATTATTGCAGAAAAGTTTCGAAGGATAACCACATATTTTCAAGACAAAGCCAATGATTCACCTTAACAAACTGTTACACATGCTAAATAACCAGCTTCGAAGGTGGTATAGAGGACTAAAATTATCATTCGAATGTCGAAAATGCCAACAAAAGACGAATTACATCTTTGGAAATACTCGACAAAGCTTCGAAGGTTTACAACTATCACTATTTTTTCTTCGAAGCTGTTGTTGATTCAAGATGGAGTGCTTCGAAGCTTACAAAATTATGACAAAAGGGCTTTCGAAGCAACTTTTGGCCAACATTGTGGTTATTCAAATTTTGTATGTTTTGGTTCACACATAATTAATGAAAATATTAATTTTATGCTTTAAACCAATTATTAATTCTCCGAAGACACCAAAACCGTTGTTCTTCGAACCAACTTTTATAGAATACTAGTTATATTTTCATGTAACAAATGGCTATAAAAATGGTTATCAGTAAAGCCATTAATTATCATGCCAAAAATAGGCATTATTCGATAATTAATTAATTGTCATTTTACATATATTTGAAGGGAGGTACACATTTCGAAAGTTTTCTTGTCCCATGTTACATTTCGAAGGTGTTTATTGATGACAAAACCACCCTTCGAAACTCACATATGTTACTAAAGGATTAAAGTCGTCCTTCAAAAGTGCTCAAGACATCTCTTCGAACTAAATTCAAAGAGTTGGATTATTATGAACTTAGTTTGGCATTATAACTAGCCATTAATGGTTATAAAATGATATTTTAATGAATAATCTACTTCGAAGTGTCTTGAGACATGCTTCGAAGGTAATCACAAAATCAAATGGTAATGGTTTTATGGATCAACTAATAACAACATTTTTAGCTCAATATATTACAATAATGAAATATTATTTGTTAGCCATTCCATCAAAGTCAACGTTTAATGTGATTCACAAATCCAAAATGGATTTCGAACAACAAAAGTCATGGTATAGTGTGACCATGAAAATTCATACTTTTTGACATTTTGAAAAATGTCAAAAAAATTTGAATTCATGAACAGTGACTTGTTCATTATTTTTGACCATGTTTGTTTTAAAAGCATGACTTTTGCTGAATAGATTTTCATAATTATTTGGCAAAGTGAGTTGCTTTTTCATGTTAGCCATTAATTATGAAAATCACTCATAGATATGCTATTTTCATGATTTGACTCTTTAAAAATTGGTTTTGACACCTCCCGAGCCATGCATGGAACATCATTCTTAGCCAAATTTGGCTCAAGAACATGCTCTTTCGTTATGTTAATTTCATAATTTGACTCTTTAAAAACGGACTCTTGAACCCCCCGAACCATTGATGAAATCAACTCTTTGCTTTTGCTATTTTTAACCATGAAAAAATTCTGAAAAAATTTACCAATTCCGGCCATTAAGGCCTTAGTTAAAGACTTGGTAGTGAGAGTTGATAACTCATCATTCCATTGACGAATTTTCATATCAAGTTGATGAATTTCTCCAATTAAATGGTGTCTTTTTTCTTCCACAAAATAATATTGTAAGGGATGAAAATTTATTTCATCAAGAAAATAAATCTCTTCTTGAAGATCCAAAATTTCTTGTTTACGCCAATAAATTTCATCTAGATTATTTGAAATGGACAAATCTAATTCATTTTTCATTTATTACACTTGACGTCCCACTAGGCGTGCCAAAAATTGTTGGCTTATTTTTCCTACGAAGGAAAATATCATAAATGCGAGCGTGCCAGCAAGGATTGAAAAATCCTTACAGATTAAATTCAAACCAATTATCAAGCGATTGCGTTGACAGTTCTTTTGTCTCAACGAAGAGGACTTCAAAGTTGACAAGTGTAGCGAAAAGAAAAATTAAAAGAAGAATAAGGGAGACAGAGAAAGACGATTGAGTGAACAATCAAAGTAATAATTACTTACCTCTACTCCTATTCTTCGAAAAGGAAGTGCATAAAATGCTTCGAAATGGAAATGCTGAAAATAAATACTTCGAAATATAAATGTATGTTAAACTACTCCTAAGATAAGGAAAATGACAAGAAATATTTAAATCAATTGTCTTTGATTATAAATTCTGGATCCTTTACAATGTAGCCATGAATGGCTATTTATAGACAAATATTTGTAGGAAAAAACTTTCAGTAATAACTACCCAATAACCACCTAAAATTACCCACTCTTCCATCTTCATTCCCATAATGCCACATAACTCTCCATGCCTTCATAATTTCTCATAACCTCCAAATGAGTAAGAGGATGCCACATGTCCTGCGATTATATAAATAATAAATAATAATAAAAATTGCAGATTTATGGTGCTAACAACTATTAGGTCCCGTTTGTTTTCAGAGATAAAATGGAGGGGATTGATAGTGAGGGGATTAAGTAAAATTGTGTTTGTTTTGATGATAGTTGTTAGTTAGTATAGAGATTGTCAAAATGGATTTCGAACAACAAAAGTCATGGTATAGTGTGACCATGAAAATTCCTACTTTTTGACATTTTGAAAAATGTAAAAAAATTTGAATTCATGAACAGTGGCTTGTTCATTATTTTTGACCATGTTTGTTTTAAAAGCATGACTTTTGCTGAATAGATTTTCATAATTATTTGGCAAAGTGGGTTGTTTTTCCATGTTAGCCATTAATGGCTTATGAAAATCACCCATAGATATGTTATTTTCATGACTTGACTCTCTAAAAATTGGTTTTGAGACCCCCCGAACCATGCATGGAACATCATTCTTAGCCAAATTTCGCTTAAGAACATGCTCTTTCGTTATGTTAATTTCATAATTTAGCTTTTTAAAAATGGACTCTTGAACCCCCAAACCATTGATGAAATCAACTCTTTACTTTTGATATTTTTAACCATGAAAAAATTCTGAAAAAATTCACCAATTCCGGCCATTAAGGCCTCAGTTAAAGACTTGATAGTGAGAGTTGATAACTCATCATTCCATTGGCGAATTTCCATATCAAGTTAATGAATTTCTCCAATTAAATGGTGTCCTTTTTCTTCCACCAAATAATATTGTAAGGAATGAAAATTTATTTCATCAAGAAAATGGATCTTTTTTTGAAGATCCAAAATTTCTTGTTTACGCCAATAAATTTCATCTAGGCTATTTGAAATGGACAAATCCAATTTATTTTTCATTTATTACACTTGACGTCCCACTAGGCGTGCCAAAATTTGTTGGCTTATTTTTCCTACGAAGGAAAATATCATAAATGCGAGCGTGCCAGCAAGGATTGAAAAATCCTTACAGATTAAATTCAAGCCAATTATCAAGCGATTGCGTTGACGGTTCTTTTACCTCAACGAAAAGGACTTCAAAATTGCCAAGTGTAGCGAAAAGAAAAATTAAAAGAAGAATGAGGGAGACGGAGAAAGACGATTTAATGAACAATCAAAGTAATAATTACTTACCTCTACTCCTATGCTTCGAAAAGGAAGTGCATAAAATGCTTCGAAATGAAAATGTTGAAAATAAATGTTTCGAAATATAAATGTATGTTAAACTACTCCTAAGATAAGGAAAATGACAAGAAATATTGAAATCAATTGTCTTTGATTATGAATTTTGGATCCTTTACAATGTAGCCATGAATGGTTATTTATAGACAAATATTTGTAGGAAAAAACTTTCAGTAATAACTACCCAATAATCACTTAAAACTACCCACTCTTCCATCTTCATTCCCATAATGCCACATAACTCTCCATGCCTTCATAACTTCTCATAACCTCAAAATAAGTAGGATGATGCCACATGTCCTGCAATTATATAAATAATAAATAATAATAAAAATTGTAGATTTTTGGTGCTAACAACTATTAGGCCCCGTTTGTTTTCAGAGATAGAATGGAGGTGATTGATAGTGAGGGGATTGATAGTGAGGGGATTAAGTAAAATTGTGTTTATTTTGATGATAGTTGTTAGTTAGTATAGAGATTGTCAAATTATTTTTATATAAAATAAATATAAAATAATAAAAAAAATATAAAAAAATTAAACATTAATGTTTTAAAAAAAATACCAAACATGTAAAAAAATTTAAAAAAATAAAAATAAAATAAAAAAATTTCAAAAATAAATAAAATAATGATTTTTACTTAACAAAAAATACAAAAAATTAAATATTAATGTTCAAAAAAATGCCCGACATGTAAAAAATAAAATAAAAAATAAATAAAAATAAAAAATTTCTAGTCCGCCGGACTATTTTTCTAATATCAAGTCCTGGAGGCCCATCCGAATCCCCTTGAGGAGGCCCATCCTAATCTGGAGTTCACTGTTAATCCTCTCCCCATCTCTCAAAATAAACACAATATTAGTGGGTCCCACATCACTACCAATCTTAATCCCCCTCTAACTCTCTAAACAAACGGGACCTTCATAACACTAATGCATTGTAAATAACAAAAAAAAAACAAGGCACAAAAAATAAACGAGCCCCACTGCCACATCATTAATACCCCTCATACTCTCTTTTTATACTTCCAAACATTTTTCTAAAAAAAAATTGTGCAATGTGTAGGAGAATCTTTAATGGCTCATCACAATCATCCAAGGGAATCATTTGATCATCTCCTCCCACGATTCTTGGGGGCTCGAAGAAAATTTTAAATGCATTTCGATCATCGGATTATTTATTTATTTATTTATTTTATTAAAAAAAAACATGAAGTTAAGGGGGAATTATTCACTATTGGGATTGTAATTTGGGAGAGGCTTTTTATCCGATTTTTTTTTTTTAAGTCCGTCGGACATGGAGTCCGACCGGACTCCTTATCCCCTGTATGGGGGACTATTGTATCCTAGGGGAGGTATGGGACAATTTTCGGGAAACTATCCACTGTTGGGATTAGATGATGAAATGACCATTTTGACCATCTACTATTTAATTATGATTATATTTAGTAAAATTCAATAAAATTTAAATGTCTCAATTTAAAAATAAAATAATTTTGTTTAACTTTTTATTGATGTTTTATTTATTTAATTTTTTAAATAATTTTTTTATAGATATTTTATTTTAAAATTTTGTTTATAATTTATTTAATTTCATTATTTAAATTTTAATAGATGTTTTATTTAATTTTATTATTTAATTATTATTATTTTTAAAAATAAATTTATTGAAAATTTTAATTAAAAAAATAACTTATATTTTTATTGATATTTTATTTTTAAAAAAATAAATTTATTTACTTGTGTAAAAAATAAAATAAAATTTTATTTAATCTAGCTAAAAAATTAAAATATTAAAGATATGTTTAATATTGCTATTACCTAGTAAACAATTAAAAAATGATAAAACAGTCTTTTGTTCATTTATCTTATCCAGTCTGTCCAACCAAACGTTAGATTTACTAAAAATAGTCATTTGCGACATCTAATCTTATGAAAAAACAAACACAACATATATATCCAATCCAACCAAATAGTCAGGAGATTCACAGTTCCAGGACTCAAGTCCGATGGATTCTAATCTCCCCTTATCTAGTCCGTCTAATCAAACACACCCTAAGATTTGATTTGGAATGTTTTAAATAAATGTATTTTTTTTTAACTTTTTATAAATAATGTATAAAAAAATAAAGAAGAAATATTAATTAATATGATTTAAATAAGTGCACTTATAAAAAAAATCCACCTACATAATTTAATCCAAACAAGGCTTAAGTACATTGCACATCTAACAACGACCTAATTGATTAATAATCAAGAGTGGTGATTTAGAGCACTAAATTTGAAGCTCTAAAGACATCACTAATGATGTGGCAATGTAAAAAAAAATAAAAATAAATAAAACAAAGGCCAAACTTTCACATCAGTGGTGGGGTCCACATGATGCCACATCATTAGTGGTGCATTAGTGGTGCTAAATTAGTGGTATGAAACATTTTTCTTATTATAAACCTCAACGACCTAATTTATAAACCTTAATAACCTAATTGAGTATTTTTTTTTATATAGTTATTGTCACACTTAAGCCTCGTTTGGAGACTAGTTGGTTTAGTCAAAAAGTCAAAAAATTATTAAAAAAGTCAAAAAGTCAACAATACATATCAAAAAGTCAAAGATTCTATTTTCTTTCTACTTTTTACACATCTTTTCGTAAAAAGTCAAAAAGTCATCCCAAACATACTATTTTTTTTAATTCATATTTTAGTCAAATAACTAAAAAATTATTAAATTAGTCTGTTCCCAAACGAGACCTTAAAAAAAAACAATGATCTAGAGCTCTAAAAGTAGAGCTCTAAAAAGAACTTTATTGAGCTGACATGTCCAAAAAAAAAAAAAAAAAATTCTAGCTAAAACATCACACCAAATTAAACATCACACAACTCCACGTCATTAGGGCATGCTTTAAACCTCCTGTCCTAAAGCTCACAAGCATTTTTCTTAAAAAAAAATTGTGCAGTGTGTAGCATAATAATGGCGGATCACAATCATTTAAGGGAATCATTTGATCATTTCCTCCCGCGATTCTTGGCGGCTCAAAGAAAAATTTTAAGCACAGTTCGATCATAGGTTTTTATTTTATTTTATTTTTTTTATTTTATGAAAAAACATGCTATTTTAGTAAAAACAAATGTATGCTTAGAGCATCCTTATGAAATTATCTAAATTTCACCTTAAAATATTATTAAAAAAATTATTTTCTATTTTAGGAGTTACTTTTTTATTTACTTCCCCCAACAAACTCCGTATTCTTTCTCTATTATATTAAAATAATATTTTTAATTATTTTAATAAATAAATATTTTTTTAATAATAAAATAATAAAAATAAATGAGCACAACAGCATAGCATAGCGGGAAGTCTAGAAAGCAAAGGGGCAGTCGTCCGGATGGTCGATCGCCCGGACGTCCAGACGATCGATCGGTCGGTCAAGTTAATTTTGGACATTTTTCTTCTTTAGTTCCTAGATTCTCACAGGACATTAGGGGGATGTCCAAGGGGCATCATTCGCGCCTATAAAATAACAATTTATCAGGTATGAGGGAGTTACAGTGACTCTCTACAATAGAGAGTCACTGTAGCAATACTTATATTTGAGGGGTTGGATAGGGGAACTGTTGGGGATACGTTTTGACAGAAAAACTCCTTATTTGGAGTAAGAAGGTAATATAAGGGAAGAGATGAGCATCCCTATCAACTTACCTAAATTTTACTCTAAAATATTATTAAAAAATTCATTTTCTATTTTAGGAATTACTTTTTCAGTTACTTTTCCCAACAAACTCCCTATCATTTCTCTATTCTATTAAAATAATATTTTTAATTATTTTTAAATTTAAATATTTTGTTAATAATAAAATCATTAAACAATATAAAATAAAGTCAAAAATAGAGTCTCAAAGGTAGTGCTTGAGCAAATGTGAGAGAGAGGGATAAGAAAGCTTAAGCAAATGAGAGGCTCCAGTCCCAAGTTCCAAAGGCAGTGCTTGAGCAAATGGTGGCTCAAAGATGATAGGGATAATTACAGAAGAAATTAACAGAAGTAGAAACAGGGGCCAGACGTCCGGGAGGTCGATCGGTCGGACGTCCGGGGTGGACGACCCGTTAGGTCATTTTTTAACATTTTTCTTCTTGGACACTCACGAACATTTGGGGTGTTACGACCCGCTCCCTATACCCAAGGGTTAAACATCGTGATGGCCAGTAACTGAAGTTACCTTCGACCAATTCTTAAACAAATAAATAAACGCGAGCGGAAGTAATATTTAAATGAGGGTACCAAAATAATTATCGAAACTTCTATTTTTATTACAAAATTTATTGAACAAAAGGCCGATATTTACATATAAAAATATCATAAAAGTGTTGTGTGTATCTATTCCGCAGCCCCGCATCTAAGAATTTCCAAAAGCTATTTCTGAATTGCATGTTTCTTGAAAATTGATAAACAACTATAAGCACATGGCAGAGTGAGAAATATTATACCAAGAGTATAAGGGACACGAAATAACCATGGATAGTTAATTTGGCCAAAACATTTACATAACTCAGTTTGATAAATAGATCATTGGTAAACAAATCATTTAAGTGGCAGAAGCTGAAATACAGAAATTATGTAAATATAAAACCATAACCACGGTACAGAACAGAACAGAACAGAATAAAGGTCACAGATGTGACAGTCAGAACAGAGGTACAGATTCAAGAGGTGGCTCATACGGATTCTAGAAGTGGCTCCCACAATAGTGTAGCACTAAACTCCGCACAACACTTTGCTCCGCACCGAACAGAGGTACGGATTCAAGAGGTGGCTCGTACGGATTCTAAAGGTGGCTCCCACAATAGTGTAGCACTTAGCTCCGCATAGAACAGAGGTCAACGGATCCATAACAAACAGAGGACCACAAAGTGGCTAAACAGAAGTTAATGGTTATTTAAGTCTTCCAAGGTATGTGACTCCCGTGGTGGTACTTACAAAACATAATTGTTTATAAGGTTATAGTCAAATATTCTTTAAAAGTAAAAGAAACATATCTATGGATTTCCTTTTTACAAACAGGGTTCAGAATGTAAACCACGTAACTGAAATATTAATATAGTTTATAATAACTTATAAAACATAGCTTATATAAAACAAATAATGGTAAGTCAAAACATATGTAAAATATATTTTGGTAACTTAAGATATAATATAACTCACCTTAACTTTAATATCTCACATTTCTTTTTACTATCAAAGACTCTCTTAACTTTCACTATTTTTTTCCTTCATTTCCTCTTTCTTTCTTTCTTTCTTTCTTTTCTTTTCTTTTCTTTCTTCTTTTTTCCTTTCTCCAGGTGAAACGCCTTCTCCCTTTTATAGGGAGGAGAAAGGGCGTACGTGGCCTCCACGTGGCTAGACATCGCATTCCTTCAGATTTAATTCATAATTATATAGATTTATTCTTATCCTTAATAGATATTTAAGATAATTATTTTTTGACCTAATATTTTCATATAATTATATAAATAAATTAATTCTTGATTAAATTACACTTTATCGTATATCAACAGAAAATAAATTATTTATTTTACTACCACACCCATTATTATTATTATTATTATTATTATTATTATTATTATTATTATTATTTTGACCCCTAAACCTTTAATAATTATATTATTTTACAAAATTACACATACTAATATATAATAAATTATATATTTTTCTAACTGAGATTAAATGATATTAGTATAAATTCTACAGAATAATTAAAAATCTGAATTGTTACACGGGGGATGTCTGAGGAGACGTCCGAGGAGACATCCAGGGACTTCTTCTTCACGCCTAAAACGAAATAAAATATGAATTTATTAGATATAAGGTACAGTGACTCCCTACAAATAGGGAGTCATTGTAGCAATCCTAAATTTAAGGGATGGTATAAGGGATTTATTGGGAAAGAATTTGTAAAGAATTAACCCCTTATAATAGCAAAAAGCTATTATAAGGGAATTGATAAAGATGCTCTTAAAGCCTCCCCACCGAAACCCTTAAACCTTTTCATTACTTATTTTAAGGGGCAAATGACTTCCTATACGCCTGCATCAGCTCCCCTAAATAATCTCCTAAATTGGTTTTTGTTACAGTGATTCCTTATTTGTAGGGAGTCACTGTAGCTCCCTTATATATATATATATATATATATATTGTTTTGCTTTGTTTGGGGACTGCAGTACACATTTATGATTTTTATTTTTTAAAAATTTATAATTAAAAATTATATTTTAATAAAATAAAGCAAAAATAGGGAGTTTGTTAATAGAATAGAGAAAGAATAGGGAGTCTGTTGGGGGAGATAAATGAAAAAGTAATTCCTAAAATAGGGAATGAATTTTTTAATAATATTTTATGACAAAATTTAGGTAAATTAGTGGGAATACTCTTACAAACTCAAAAAAATAATAATAAGAAAATCACCAAAAACTTCAATCAAATGTTAAGATTTATTCCTATCATACACTCACATCAACTCCTTTAAATATACAACCCTTGGGTCTCGTTTATTTTTAGAGATAGAATAGAGGAGATTCATAGTAAGGGAATTAACAGTGAGGGGATTAAGTAAAATTGTATTGATTTTGATGATAGTTGTTAGTGTGAGAATTATTAAATTATTTTTATATAAAATAATAAAACAAATACAAAAAATTAAAAATTAAAATTCAAAAAAAAAATCCCAATATGTAAAAGATAAAAAAAAAAAAAAAAAATTCGAATTCCCTCACTACTATTTTTCTAATACCACTTCTACCTCTTCCATCCCAATCCCCCTTCCAACCTCCATCTTAATCCCCTCTTTCATCCTAATCACTTTCTTAACTCTACAAATAAACATAATACTAAATAATCTCACCTCTATTCCAATCCCATTCCATCTTTTACACCCAAAATAAACGGGCCTTGATCTAATATTTTGTGCACATTTCTAGTTGATTTTTCTGAAACATGAACTTTCTGTAAGGCAAATGCCTCTGATAAAAGTCTTTTCCGTTTGGTGTTTGGGAAGCAAGTTCCCAAATTTTTTTCTCATTTTTTCCACTAAAAGACAAAAGTTTTGCAAAACCAAAAAAAACACATCCAAACAAAATATCACATCCAACCCCATAATCATTTCACTTTTTCTCTCACAAACATCACATCCAACCACATAAAAACCCAACTATCTTCCCAAACACCAAAAAATTTTTATCTCATAAAAACCTACATCTACTAAAATCTACATAAAAACTCACTTCCCAAACACCATCATTGAACAAGCCAAAGTTGTTGGAGCACCAAATATAACAATACACAGTTGGCATTAATTATCAATGACAACGCCTTGTTTGGAATTTGTTATTTTAGTAATTTTAATTTTTTTTTATTAAAATATGAGTTTAAAAAATTAATATGTTTGGAATGATTTTAAGTTTTTATGAAAAGATGTAAAAAAAATAGAGAAAAAAATAATATTTGACTTTTTGATATAGATGGTTGATTTTTTAATTTTTTAAGTGACTTTTAAACTAAAATATTGACTTTTAGGTTAAAATAATAATTTTTTGACCTTTTGACTTTTTAATGTGGTCTTTAGTTGTAGTTGTTTGTTGTTAGTCAATATTGTATCATCAAACTCTTTTTTGTTTTCCCACCCTTATTAGTATGAATAACGTTATATGTTGGTAATGTCATAATATATGTTAATACAATAAAATTGGTATATCAATTGGTGATGTAGCACTAATGTATTAGTAAATATAAGTTGATTTTTTTAAAGACTTAAATGAGAGTTCATAAGAAAAAGTGTGTAAAATATAATTATATTTCATTTATATTTTACTTGCCCTTTTTCTTTTTCTTTCTAAATCTCTATCTAAATCTATGAAATAAATACGGTCTAAGGGTGAGTAGAATTAGGAGACAAGCCCCTAGCCATCTTGGTGCTTTATGAAAGATGAACTAACAATGGCTAAGTGATCGGCGATCCCGTGAGGGTATTTATCACGCAGAAGAATACAATCCGAAAGAGACAAAAATAGAGAGAAAATCAAGTGAAGTTCGGCATTGATCTTGGCCTGGTATTTATAGATAATATGGTGCCTTGACAGAGAAGTCACACCCTTATCCAAGAGACATAATGTTTCACAAAGCATTGTGTCTTTTCATTCAAATTTCAAATCATTTTCCAGATTCTTCTTTGTTGCGGGAAGGTTTAGAGATCACTCCATATATGGACTCTGATTTGGTGTGAGGAGATCCACCATATTATGGTGTCAACATCTCTCATACCTTCATCTCCCACTTGAGCACACTATAATATTGGTGATAAAACCTGAGTTGGGCATGTTTACCTTGGTATCAAAATTTTGCCTCATGCTAACTTTCATCTACGAAATTACCTCATAGATCGACGTCTGATTGTGACTTGGCCATACGTGCGCACGTTTTTGCCACTAATCTGACTGCATTCGTACAAATGTGTTCTCCCACTGTTAACACATTCCAAATGACTTTAATTCACTATATTTCAAGTGAACGACATCAATTTTCAGTGCTGGGTTCATAGTCCATACCCAATCACCATTGATGACTTCAGCCACACACATTCCTCATGTGTCGACCTACGCTGAATTTTTTGTTAAGTACTTCCTCTAAGTCCTATTCCTGAAGGTTTTCCTTAACAAACCTTATCAACGACTTTTTGCTAATCAAGCAAACAACATCATCTAGTCAGCATGTTGCATATTATGGATTTTACATCTTATGCTAACTATGATGTTCGTATCTTGTCGGTTCTTCTATCTTATTACCTGACCAAACACATGTTTTCATGCAAGATAAAGTCGTAAAACATCAATTATCTAGGCATCCCCAGAGTCATCCGACTATGCTCTTATATAAGTAGCTAAACCACCGAGCTAGGTATTTTTCAATCCCATATTAGCTACATGTTCTTTAAATTTTTCCAATGACAACCCTTTGGTCATAGGGTCGCCACCATCTCTTCTAAGGGTATATAGTCGACTTTAACTTCACCTTTCTCCACTATATCCTGAATATAGTAGTAACTTACATCAATATGTTTTCCCATAGAGCTATTCACTCCACTTTTTATTAATGAGATGGCGAACTGATTTTCACAAAACATATTGACCGGTGTGGCAAGTATACCTAATTGTAAACTGTCAACAAATCGTTTTATCCATACCGTAGTACTAACAGCTATGCTGCAGGCTATGTATTCAGCTTCCATGGTGTACTTTACAACACAAATTTGTTTCTTACTTAACCAAGAAACGGCTGTTCCACCAAACAAGAACACATGACTGCTAGTAGATTTTCTATCATCTACATCTCCTGCAAAATCCGCGTCAATGTATCCTTTTATGTTTAGATCACACAAACCAAAACATAATTTTAAGTTTTTAGTGCCTTTTAAATATCTGAATATTCTTTTGACTACTTGCCAATGTTCCTTACCTGGATTGGATTGAAATCTACTTACCAATCCAATTGCATGACATATGTCAAGTTTTGTGCTTGTCATAGCATACATTAGACTGCCTACTGCCTGAGCATATGGGACATCTCTCATTTCCTCAACGTCAGACTTAGTTTGAGGACTCATTCTTTTACTAAGACTTTGTCCCTTTCAAACAGGTGTGCTTAAAGAATTACAGTTATTCATATTAAATCTTTTGAGCACTTTGTCTAGATATTTCTCTTGATCTAGATATAATAATTTCGAATCTCTATCTCTTGAAATTCTAATTCCTAGAACATAGGTTGCAAGACCCATGTCTTTCATTTCAAATCTAGATGCCAAGAAAATTTTGGTTTTTATAATCATATCTGGACAATTTCCTGCCAATAATATATCATCCACGTATAAAGACAATAATGTTAACTTGTCATCATTTTTCCAGATATAAACACAGTGATCTAATGGACTCATAACATAGCTTATTTCTAAAATGGCTTGGTGGAATTTTAAGTACCATTGTCTTGAAGATTGTTTAAGTCCATACAGGGATTTGTTCAATTTGTAGACTTTATCCTTGTTGCCTTGGATCTGGAAACCATCAGGTTGCATCATATAAATTTCATCTTTTAATTCCCCATTGAGAAAAGCTATTTTAACATCTAATTGATGCAATTCCAAATCCATCCTGACTACTACCACCATTAGAATCCTTATTGAGGCAAATTTTGCAACAAGAGAATATGTATCTACAAAGTCTATTCCAGGTTGTTGCGTAAATCCCTTGGCTACTAACCTGGCCTTATATTTCTCTAAACTTCCATTTACTTTGAATTTCTTTCTAAGAACCCATTTGCAGCCAATGGTTTTTCTTCCATTCAGGAGATCGGTTAATTCCCAAACATCATTTTTCTTGATCAAGTCAATTTCGTCATTCATTGCCTCAAGCCATTGTGTAGCATCACTGCTACTCATTGCCTCATTATAACTAGTAGGATCATCTACTAAGTTATTAAGTTCTTCAACTTGAAAAACATAATGATCTTTTAAAAACGTAGATGGACGTCTTGCTCTCTTATTCCCACTTATCTCAGGATTCGAAGCAGGTAAAACAATGTCATGTAATTTTTGTTTCCTCCCACTATTAGGTGGTTCTTGAAGAATTTGTGGATCGTGTGACAAAGAAGGAAGAGAAGAATCCAGAGATATTTCGGAGAGCAATTCAATTTGTTCAATAGGAGTAACAAGATCAGTGGATTCAAGAAAAATAACATCTCTACTTTCTATTAATCCACGTTCGGGATAGCAAAAATGATAACCACTCTCATTTTCAACATAGCCAATAAACTTGCATTCCCAATTTTTACTTCCCAATTTATCCCTTAATGGTTTGGGAATAAGTGCATGTGCTTTACATCCCTAAACTTTGAGATTTTGAACATTAGGTTTAGTACCATGCCAGTATTTGTAAGGAGTTAGAGATTTGGCTTTTGTTTCGACTCTATTTAAAATGTACGTAGCGGTAGACAAAGCTTCTCCCCAAAAATGAATAGGAAGATCAGCATGAGCTATCATGGACCTTGTCATTTCCATTAGAGTACGATTCCGTCTTTCTGCAATTTCATTTTGTTGTGGTGTGTATGGCATTGTAAACAAATGTTTTATGCCATTGTCCTTGCAGAAAGAATCCATCGCTTCATATTCGCCACCTCTATCATTATTTAAGTTTTTAATGGACCAACCAAGTTGCTTTTCTACCTCTAATTTATATTCCTTAAACTTCTCAATTGCCTCAGATTTGTGTTTAAGAAGGTAAATATGTCCATATCTTGAATAATCTTCAGTAAAAGTAACAAAGTATTCCATGCCTCGATGAGTTTTAGTTCTTAAAGGGCCACAAATGTCCGAATGAATTATTTCAAGTAATTTCGAAGATTGCCAATGTTTTAAAAATGGCTTGCTAGTCATTTTTCCTTTAATACAGGGTTCACATATATCAAAATCATCAGTACACACTTCAGGCAATAGACCACTTTTAAACATTCAAGATATTTTATTTTTATTAATGTGACCTAATCGAAGATGCCATAAATAAGAACCATTATTGGTAGAAATAGACAAATAATCATAAATACACACTTTATTATTATCAATAGGAAGAGAGTACATAACATTCACGCTTACACCTTTCACTAATACATTCCGTTTCTTAACCAACACTTTGTTAAACCTAAAATTAATCTCAAAACCCTTTTAGGTTAAAAAGGGAACTGAAATTAAATTTCGGTGAATGCTGGGTGCATAAAGCACATCATGAAGCACAATGGAAGTTCCATTAATAGAGAATTGACAGTTGCCGATGCCCAAAACATCACTATAGGAGTTATTGCCCATGTAGATTCTGTGTTCATCAATCTTCTTTTCAGTAAACTCCACAAACATATCTTTATTTTGCACAATATTCCTAGTTACAGTAGAATCAATCCACCATGAAATCGATGAAGGTTCAAGCACCATTGCTTTAGAAATGGTCATGGCAATGGGATTATGATCCTTTTTCTGCTTGTTCTAAGAACAAGTGACTTTGATATGACCTTTTTTATCGCAATTGTAACATGGGCCTATTTGATTCTTGTGATGTTGTTGTTTTTGTCATCCTTGTTACTTTTTCCATCCTTTCTGGAACCCCTTCTTCTATTTTTTCTTGAAAAAAGTTGTCTTTTTCGTATTGAATGGTGTGTGGGAATTATTTTGTAGTTGTGACGAAAATTGTGCTATCAACAAGTTAGAAGACAAAATTTCTTTACACCTCCGCTTCATTCTTTCTTCTTCCAAAACCAAGAATATAGACAATGTTACCATTGAAATCTCCCTTCCGCTAGGAGTTAAAGATGTGATAACATGATCCCAAGACAATGGAAGACTATTAAGTATGGTAGTTATTTGCATCTTGTTTGACAAAGAATGATCAGCGTTGGATAATTCTTTAGCAATAAATTCCATTTGATTAACATGATCACCAACACTATCATTATCACTCATACGAGTATTATTATATTTGTCCAAGAGCAATTGAATTTAAGTGTCCAATAGAACTCCATACTTACTTTCTAGTGTTTCCATTAATTGTTTTACAGTTTCATGTTCTTCAAAAAGCGGAATAATGTTGTCTTTCATATTATGTAACATAGTGGCCTTTGTCATTGCATCATCTTCTATCTATTTATTTTGAAACCAATTAGAATCATCATCTAGTTTAGAAGTGGATAAAGTGTGTAATGTTTTTTCATCTGTAAGAAGATAAGAAATGTGGCGTTTCCATGCTCAGAAATTATTTCCATTAAGTATCTCAATTCTTGAAGAATCCATGGCATTTTCAATAGTCATACTAAAGCCAAAATGTGTTACATTAAAAATTCAAATGTGAATATTACAAACTAAAATAAACAAATAAGCAAAACTATATACAACAACAAGTCTTAATAAGGATAAGCCTTGAAGTTGTTGAGTCAGCCCTTGTGGTAAGCAAAAAATCGGCCGTCTTGTCTTGGGTAAGAAGAATGATAAAAACCGAATGGCCTATTAAACCCAATACTTTGCTTATGAGTATTGTAAAAATAGTTACGAGCCCAAGGGACACAACGGTGCTTATTAAATATTTTTTCTTTGGATGTTTTACTATTTAACACCCTTGGATAGCCTCCTTGTCCAATTATTTCTTTAGAAAATTGAGAACAATTACCCACGGAAAAATTCTTAGAATAATTCTGAAAATTTTGGCTTTTGAATGACTGAAAACGGCCTTGAAATGAGCAAGAACGGGCCAAAAAACGGTTTGAACCAGGCTGCTGCCGATTCAAGGGCTGGACTGAACCAGTTTGAACCGGTTAGGACCAAACCAGCATGACATACGGGTCAGCACACAGGTCAGATGGGCGCGGGTCGTGCGGAGCAGGCGGGTCGCGCTGGGTAGGCAGGCGCGGGTTTGGACTGACACGCGAGTCAGCGTGTTGGGCGGACCGCATCTCTAGGCCGTTGGGCTGCTAGACCGCACTTGGGGCTATGGGCTGCGCCTGGCTTTTGTAGCTCGCTTTTCGTACTGCTTTCGGATACAACAAGCCCTATAGTTCAGACTCCTGTGATTCTGAATCTGATTTCACAAGTGCATTGTGAAATAGTGAAAACACAAAAAGAGTCCAAATCTGGAAATCTTTTGAAAAATCGATGTTTGAATCAAATGCCAAAAATAGATTATTTTGCCAAATTTCAAAGTCGCCACCTAAATATTTTTGAAAAATTCAAGAAACCTGTGACTCTAGCCAAAGGCCATTAGTCCATCATCACCAAAGTGTCTCGGCTCGGGAACTCAAGTACGAGAGGAAAAGGTCATGAATTGAGCACCCCACTCACCCGATCAAAGATCGGCCTCTACTAATCATGATGTGATTTTTATTTACATTATATACTCTTGTTCTGATTCTTAGGCTAACCTTACTATGTGATACACGCAAGTATAGACTAATTTACAAAAGTTGGAACGCTTTGATCTCATGTTTGTTTGAAAATTGTTTTGAATACGCGTCACTTAAAAAAAGTGAGTTTGTATGTACATTTAATCAATTCATCCAAATTTTAGCACTTAGCCTTCATCCACTGGCATTCAAACAAATATATCATTTAAGTAATTAGCCTCATGGAAAATATGCTTGATACGACAACACGAACACACAACGCAATATGCTAAAGCAAAATGCTCACCTAGTACTCCGAGGCAAGCCAAACAAAGCAAAATAATTAGAAAATATGCATGCTCCTAATTTATGCAAAATGACTAATGTAACACATACAATCATGCAATTAAATAGGCTCGGCTACTAGCATGATATATGAATCAATTTAAGGCATGCAATAAATCACGTACTCAATCAATGAATTTGAATGTTGACATTGGTTAGTATGATGAGCCGAACCTTAATGCGTGCGAGACGAGTGTATGCAAACATGGGAATGCTAAGTAAACATGATGCTCTGCACTACCATCGTAAGTGGGTAAATAAAAGGAAGAAATAAATGAGGGTTGGAAGACATAGAACATTATTATATATTCGCCCTCATGCAAGAGGGTGCAAATGAGTGTCCGAGAGTCCGGATTTTACTAACTATTACAAATTCAAATGAATGAATCAAATGATTGACTAGCTAAGTTATTACAACAAGGATATTAGAATGAGCAATAAACTAGCAATCTAAGGTAACTAACTATACAATTAAAAATAAACAATAACAATAACTACAACAATAATTAATTACAACAAGAATGAGGGCATAAATTTATAACATAGATAAACCAAAAGATGCACAAGGATCTCATGCACGGTGCCCAGAAGTTACTCTGTCTGTCCAGCTTACTCCATTCCACCCCAGTCACTGCCCTCTGTTTCTACAAAAAAGTCACTATTTGCCAAGCATTGGGAGCCGACCGGCACCCAATGAGATCCGGCCAGGCCAAAACAGTGCCAATCGGCACTAAATTTGATGTCAAAAGGTGTTTTGTGCTCTGAGGTGAGAATAGTGCAGACAGAGCTTTTCTAGGCTCTATTTGTCCCTTCTGCTCTTCTCTGTCATGGAAAGCCTCAAGAGAAGGACGAAGTCATTTCCAAAACCATCAATGAGCAAGTTACTTTCTTGATGATTCCGGACATGATTTGGACAAAAATCAATGAAGGCGGTAATAATAAGACCACTCTTCTCTCTTATCATAGAGAGCTCAAAAGGAGAAGTAGAGACGCTTCAAGGGTTGTCAAAACACCGTGAATTGACATGTGACAACTCTTGACACAATAGATTCGGCATAACGTCCGGCCGAGCCCAAGTAGTATAACTCATGTTCTTTATGTTGGTTGGTTCATTTTAAGCCAAATTCATTAGTTTTTGCCATTCATTAATCTATTTTTGTCCAAGGTGATGATTACGTCCACTAAAGATTATATCCCCTAAATGAGAAGCATGTCAAACGGGAAGTGATTCTCAACATGAAAGAGATACTATGCCGTTGACGATGAACCTTCGTAGAGATTAAGCCATTAAGCATAGATCTCTAGCTCATGTTTTGAATAACCATCAACCGGTTGAAACAACTTTCAAATGAAAGAAATGGATGGTAGGTTGCTTGTTAAAATGAGGTTCTTAACATGGAAATCAATTAAAGAAAAGCTAAGAACAATATGCAACAAGCTATGTATAAGGACTTATGATACGACAAACAAACTAATCAAAGCTTGACCCAATTAAACAACCTAGGACAGCCCTAAAACAGTCCCTCATAGGTGAAAAACATTGGCTTAAAGTGCATGAAAAGTGCCCAAAAAGCTAAACAAGCAAGCAAATAAAATAAGGCTAGTAAGCAAGAGTAAGGAGGGGTGGCTAACCCCTTCACCTTTGAAACCTCAAAGGATGATTTTTGGCCTCTTTTAAACTCTGAAAATCAATTTGGAAAGCAAAGAAAAAGGTGTAAAATAAGGATTTCAGCTATAGGTGAAGGTGTAAGAAAGAGTGTTAACTCTCTCTACCCTTTGGTAGCTATCCAAACCCAAGCTTAGACACTTGAAATAGGCTCAAGACAATACATAAAAAGAAGAAATAGATAGCAAGAGATAGCAAAGAGAGCATGAGAAGAGGTAATAAGCTTATACCTCTCAAAGAAGGTAAACTCTTTGTTGTGAATCAAACTAGGTCCAAACACACTCTCAAGCTTGAATTGTGATGCTCAAGGCTCAACCAAGGATAAGGTCTGAAGGTGTATATGGTGTATGGATGTAGGTTAAAGATGGTAAGCTTGCTCAAAGATTGCTTGCACAAGAAGGAGCTCTCAAGAAGGTGTTTAGCTTCTTTGAAAATTTTCTAACCCTTAAAATAGAGATATATAGTCGTATTCATAGAATTTGAGCAAAAGATGTCATAAATATCTTCAAAAATGGACAACTGGCCCATTCCCACCCAGAACAGTGTTTATCGCTCAAAAGTGCCGGTCGGCTCCCAATGGCTACGGCCGACTCCTAATGTAATACGGCCGGCTGCCAATACATTCCCCTGTTCCCCTGTTTCAAACACAGTGCAGGTCAACACAAGGTTCAAAAAGGAATTTCTGGGGTACAATATGTATGAATATGAAGGGTTCGGGATTGGTTGCCAAGCTCGAACCTAAATCCTTCGTTAAGAACTCGAACCATACTCAAAACAACTTTCATCATCGAGTGCGCAGGACCAAGCATCCAAGTCTTGTGCGCGGTAAAAAATGGAGTGTCTACAGTTTGTCTGGGCTGTGCCTACGGCTCTGGGCTGCTGCGTTGGCCCAGGAAATTTCTTTTTAATTTTCAAGCCCAAGGGGACAGATGTCCCAGCAGGAACTCTAAGATTTGGCCCTTTTGTCTTTAGCCCAAATGTCTGATCTTTCAAAACAGAATCTGCAACGACTTTATTGCTCCGGCTATCTTCTCCGGTGACGGGTATCGGTGACCAAATACTGAAAATTGAACTTTGTGGGTCAATTTTTCGCCGTTTATCACAACGAATTTCACCGTTGTGATCAAAATTCTGAGAAGAACAATATGGTGCTAATTTGGAGATGCAATTTGAACCGAAAAATATTTTATAAAATTGCTTCCAACAGTATAATTCGGCCTCACTTTCGGCAAGGTTCAGAACAATTACACCACCAACGGTTATTTTCTTTGGATAGTTTTCTGGGAACACAACACGTTGGTGATGATTAAATAAACAAACGGAATTAACCAATACCAAAGATTGATGTTTCTGAATTTTTTGTAGAAATCTTTCGAAATTTTTTTGTTCTTCCGAGCTGTAATTCGTCATCTGCGTTTATGTGTAAACTGCGCTTTGATACCACTGAAAGATGGACTAACAATGGCTAAATTATCGGTGATCTCGTGAAGGTATTTATCATGCAGAAGAATACAATTCGGAAGAGACAAAAATAAAGAGAAAATCAAGTGAAGTTCTGCATTGATCTTAGCTTGGTATTTATAGCTAATATGGTGTCTTGACAAAGAAGTCACACCCTTATCCAAGAGACATAATGCTTCACAAAGCATTGTGCCTTTTCATTCAAATTTTAAACCATTTTCCACATTCTTCTTTCCTGCAAGAAGGTTTAGAGATCACTCCATATATGAGCTCTAATTTGGTGTGAGGAGATCCACTATATTATGGTGTGAACATCTCTCATACCTTCACTTTATAAGAGTGAGAAAGCTAACTCTTATAGATGTTAATCTAATAATTAGTTGACTTTCACGGATCAATAATATACATACATACATGAAGTTCTAACATTTTATCAGACAGGATAGTTTTGGTTCTTTCATGTCAACCAAAATGGAGAAAACTTTTTCCTCAAAAACGAATCTGAGGTCTAACTTCACTAAAAATTAATGCACCGACTAAAAAGCTAATTTATTAGTTAAAAAAGTTTAATTTATAAAAATAAAAAAAATAGATAATTTGACATATTTATTTTTTTGTCAAAAAAATCAATTTTGGTCATTCTATAAAGCTGTTAGAAATACTAAAAAGTGAAAAATACGTCAAATGAACTAGTATTTTAATCATTAGCTTTATTGTTGATTTTTTATTTCATTTTTTTTTGGGGGCTAATACACTAACCTTTTTGTTGCTCTCAAATTTTGAAGACAAATGCGATAAAATAAAAAAGAATAATTATCGAATTGATTTAATTTTTTTTTATAAATGTGTGCCCTACTAAATCAATGGTTTAAATTATCGAAACAAAATTTGTAGTGAGCTCCATGCGCCTCTCAAGTTATCTCAAATTTAAATTTTAACTTACAAAAACCTGATCCTAATGGAAAAATGATGTACAAGTCTACTTTATAGATCCATTTTCTAGACCTGTGTAAATGAGATGATTGGTGGATTATTAGAAATGATATGAGAGAGAAATTTTACTTTAGATGTTTTTATATATTGCCATACAATTAAATTTGTAAAACAAGTCTAATTTTTATGCTTAAATAGTGAAACCAATCATTTTTTGATTTTTTTTTTAAGAGTAATGTTAGACATCATAAAAAAGAATGAAAAATTTTATAAATTTTTTTTGTCTTTAAATTACACACAATAAAATATCACACATTAATTAAATAATAAAAAATTTTCATAAAACATTGCATCATGCCTTGTACGGGAGCCAAATATCCGGCACCACCCGTACTTCTCGCGTCCAAGCTACGCCTTTCTCCGATCGACCTGCGAACACAACGAAGGTGAGCTACCCAGCAGTGCATTGCCAGAAAACTCAATCGACGGTCAAGTCAACACACACTCAGAGAGAGAGAGAGAGAGAGAAGAGAAGACAATGTGTTAGTGTTTCTCTCACCAGAAGATGTTTCATCCCCAGCATGGGGGGAGCAGTCATGCTTATATACCTTCTGTACGTGCCTCTGCATCCATTCGCCTTTTGACGCGTGGACCTGTTCTCTTATCCCACTTTCCCACGTGTCAACACAAATACAGCTAAACACCACCAAACCAAACTGCCAAACGGCATTGGCGCGAACGGACAGCCCGGTAGCGTTACCCCATCTTCCTACGACTGTGTTACTTCTGAGACATGCAATGCTCCTAGCCGAGCCCCGTTATAACCGAGCTCTTGCTCGGCTGGGATGGTCTGCAGAGGATCTTACAAGCCGATCTCAACGAGCAAACAACGCGAACTGAGCTCTTGCTCGGTTGGGCCGGTCTGCAGAGGATCTTACACGCCGATCTCAACGAGCAAACAACGTGAACCGGGCTGGCAAAGAAGTTATCCCGGCCAAATCGGACCTGGGCTTTAACCAAGCAAACTGCCCCTGGATTGGCCCAGCCCAGCTCGGCCCAAACATGCTCGAACTAATTTTAGCCCGGTTATTACCACGACCCAAAGCCAGATTATGAAATCTCCCTCTCAATTGCCCCTTATTTTCGTCTGCGCTAGCGTGACTGGGATTACATGCTTCGACCGGGGTCGTTTCTCTGTCTGGCCTTACACCGTAAAACATTCACCGCGCTAAGTCCTACGCTCAGTCTCTTGACTTGCTCAGTCGGCGCCTCGACTTACCAACCTGTCTTTTCAGTACTGACGTCGCCGTTATTATAGACGCGTGTCGTTCATTCATTGGCCTCAAACAGCCAACCCAGCCGCCTCCCGCTACCTCTTCACATTCAAATTTCGGCGCTTCTCTTTCCCTTCTTATACCCGTCATCCTTCCTTTCATTCCCCTTCTTGTTCTATTCATCTTTAGCTTCAAAACCACCTTGCGATCAAAAGCTCTCGTCCTCACTCATTCTATTAAGATTGGAGCATCCCCGCAAGCCCATTCCACACCTTCACCGTCGTTGGGGGCCCCGTCCCACTGTTTCAAGCTACCGTCCGAGCCCTAACCTGTAAGTCTTCGACTCTCCTCTGCTCTTCAACTGTTACTCATGTTTTTATTGTATAACTGGGCCATTGACTATCATAGTTGAGTCTAGGGCATGAAGACAATAGGTTTTAGGACTTCGAATGGAGTTAGCCTAGGATGTGACCCCAAAAACCATTTCTGTCCTTTTTCTCTTAACTGTTCATCATCTTCTGTGATGAACACGCGAGGATCTGGGACAGACCGAGCTTTATGTCTTCGTTTGATCCAAAATTATAAGTGGACCGAGCTAGTTCCAAGTTTGTAGGACTTAGGCGAGAATTGAGATAAGAAAGCACTGGGACGCTCGATCGAGCTGATATCTGGTCTGCTTCGAGCGACTGAGCTATTGGCCTCACCCAATCGGACCGAGGTGCTGTTGCGCTCAAAGTGACCGGGCAGAGCTCAAGCTCGTTTGCGCGACCGCGCTATTACTTACATTTGGCTTTTAACTGCAAAGTCCTAGGGGACTAGACACCAACACAAGGGCTCTCAAAGACCGAGCAGCCCCCGTGCAAAATTTAATCAAACCAACACTGCCGAGCTAAACAAGCTGGTCACTCATGAGGCGCTACTGTTTCCTTGTAGACACGCCGGGCGCCCTTGCCGTGTTCTGTGAGGAGTACAGCATCCCCGCCGACGTACACCTGGAGCTCGTTGAAGAGAGCATAAATTCATGGGGCATATTAGAATCTTGCCCCTTCACCGTACTGAGCATGATCGAGAGCGGGTTGCATTTCCCGGTACAACCCCTCATGTGCGAATTCTTAAGAAAAACCGAGCTAGCACCCACCCAAGTATCTACCAACACATACCAAATTATAAACGGCGTGGCCGAGCTGAACAACCGCCTTGGTTTAAACCTAGGCCTAGCCGAGATCTTACATCAATAAACGCTGGTCGAACAAAAGACGGCTTCAACTATTATCTAAAAATAAGGCCGGGGAGGGAAAGATTAGTGACCGGCATGCCAGATAAAGACATGAACGACAACGATTTTTTCTGGGTGACCGGTAACTACGAGACGGCTGACGTGCCTGATTGGTATATTAGCAAGAACTTCGGTTCATCTTGTAAGCTTATTTTCCCAACTAATCTTTTTTACGCAGATTGTTTGCGCCAAGCTAATTATTTTTTATTTCTTCTTCTTTTGCAGCTATTGAAGAACTGCAAGCAAACTACCAGTATCCCAACGAGGAAGCGATCAGGGCTGTGCTGAGAAATCGGGAGCGAGACTGCCACGAACTCCTCAGCTACGTCCCCTCCTACCACTATTCAGTGCCACGTAGGAGTAAGGTCACAGACTTTCTCCGGGCTCCATCTCCCCCTCCTGACCCAAGTCTGCCAAACGTGCCTCTTATACGGCTGACTGAGGAAGAAGAAATGGCAAAAATGAGCAGGATCAAGAACCTGATTACCGCTACCTCTGTCGAGATTCTGAGCATGCCACCTCCTGCCCCATCCGTCAGCCAGAGCTCGGGGACCGTGATCGCTCTAGCTTCCATGGCCGCCCTCTTCGAGCCCCGCCAAGCTGGCAAGAGAGCCCGATCTACTGACCCTTCAGCCGAGCTTGTTGCTGAACTGAGTACTGAACAAGAAACGCAGGAGGCTGTAGACACCCAATTTTTGACCGACCTTAAGACTCAGACGTCATCGATTGAGCGCTCAGTGATGGTGCATGTTCTGCTTGTTCTGAGATTTCAAAGTTTCGGCTGAGAGCCTTGCCTCCGAGTCTCGGAACATTTTGTGCTTTGACTCGATCTACGGACCAGGTCTTGTTTTCTCTTCCCAGAGGGAGGGAAAGGTCTTGTAGACCACCTCTCAGTGGCCGTGGGCTACTTTTCGTGGTCGTGGGCCACTGTTCCCGTTTGGAGACTAGTTTTCGATTTTTAGAGCCGTCGGCCGCGCGCCTCGGCTCGGGACTGCTTAACATTCTCCGTTTGGCACGATTTTTGGAACACACCCTGTTTCCTCTATCTAGAGGGACACTGTGGCCCGGGAGACCACTTTTTTGGTCGCATGCCACTTTCGGTGCTCAACAGCCAGTTTTTGAGGCACCCGGCCGCGCGCTTTGCCTCCCAAACTCTCATTTTGCATCCGTGTTGGTTCATTTTTGGCATGAACCTTGTTTTCCTTGTTTAGGAGGTGGTACAAGGATGGGAGACCAGCTTTCTCCTTAGAAACCACTTTTCTCCCTGCCAGCCAGTTTTCTGGTCGGAAAACTGGTTTTCTTGGTCTTTGGGCCATATTTTCTGGTTTTCCACCCCACCATTGGCTTGCTTTCAGTGTGGAGACCACCAATACCCTTGGCCGACCACTTTTTATCTGGGAGACCACTTGCCCTGGTCGGCCAACTACCTTTTCTGGTCGGCTGGTTTCCTCCTGTTTTGTCAGATTGTGTGGATGCCAGCTGTGCCAGCTGGAAGGCACAGACTGTATCCTCCATACACGTGTATGGAGGATTTGCACCCAAGCTTTTAGCTTCTTGAGGAAGCTTTAGCTTTAAACCTCTATAAGAGAGGCCCTCCATCTCCTCTGCATAGGTTCTGAAATTGGCTAAGGCAAAAATATATAGTTCTCTCTATATCTCTACATTTTGGGTTCAAAAAGTGTGTTGTTCTTGACCTATTGCACCACACCTCATAGCCATACACCTCCACCATTGATCTGAGGTTCTTGGAGGGTATTTTTAGAGGTTGAAGAGTTGGTTTTTTGGTCCCAAAACTTGCTGGTTTTACTGAGCTTCAAGGGTAACTCATTTTTCCTCTTTTTAAGCTCTATCTTGATCATTCTCTTAGCCATACTTGCATGCATATTTAGGCTTTGTTGTCAACTGAAAAAAGATTCATATTTAAGTGTTTTTCATGTTTGTTTAAGGCTCTTTTGGTGTTGAGGATCATCTACCCTCTTTCATGCTCTTTTTAGCCTTGTTTTGTGCCATGCCATGAGACCTTTGTGTTGATCTTTGCTTGGCCTTTTAGCCACTGAAATCTAGCGAATTTTCAGTGGTTGGCATGTGGTTTTGAGGGCCTAAACCAGAGAGGGGAAACCCTCTCTCTTTTGGCCTTGTTTGTTTGCATTTTTGGCCTTTCAAAGGAGCACATACTTTCATACTTCCAAGGCTTGGCTCAGGCCCTTTTTAGTGACTTTTGGGACCTGCCTAGACTCTGTCTGTGGCTGGTTTGGTCACCTTGTGTTTGCCTCTTGCATGTGTAGAATTATTCCTTTCATGGTTTATCAAAGTAGCACCTCATTCTTGCATGCATTGGTCATGTCTCAATGGGGTTTTGGCCATCATTTGGCATGCCATGATTCTATTTTTGGCTGGTTTGGTAGCCTCTCATATTCTTCATATGCTTGTAGTGTAAATCATGTTTACTAGCTTGAAATGCATGATGTTTTGGCCCTCTATTCTAGCATATTTTGGCCATGATCCAAACTGATTTTGTTCATATTTCGGGCTGCCTTAGCTCTGTTTTGAGGCCTCTTGGTCGAATGATGCTTTCCATGCATGCTTGTAGTGTAATAGCCTTGCCTAGCTTTGAGTTTTTGAGGTCCCTTGCATGCTTAACTTGAGGTATTTGTATGTTTTGGCATTATGAGGAATGTTATTTCAGAGCTTATTTCTTGGCCATATTCTCATGTTTGCCACTCTTTCAATGTGCTTGAGAGTTGTATCATTATACCCCATTTGTGAGCCATTGCATGAGCTTCATTTTTGTGCCTTTCAAGCCATCATCTTAGTTCACTTTTGCTCCTATTCTGGCCTGCATAGGGTCTGTTTGGAGTTGGTTTGGCCATTTGAGCATTGCCTTGCATGCCTATAGTGTAATACAGTTCACTAGTTTTGGTGCTTGAGCCATTCAACATGCACTGTGTGAGTTGTTTACATTATTTGGAGTCATTTTGTATGCCATTTCAGAGTTGGAACATGTGTCCTTGCACTCCATATTTCATCATTTTCAATGCGTTTGGAAAGTTGTGTTTTATGCCTTAAGCTTGGGGTCATTGCATTGGGCATGTTTGGAGCCTTGTTTTCATCATCTATGGCCACTAATTTGGGTGTGGCTGAGGCCCATCCATTTTGGTTTAAGTCTATTTTGCATCGAGTATGCAATTGTAGTTCATAGCATCGAGTATGCCACGTTGTCGAATGATTGATCATTGCATTGTGCATGCCTTGGTCATCTCATTGTGTATATTAGTTCCATGTGCATTGGGTATGCTAGTGCCATGAGCATTGTGCATGCCATGTAGCTTATAGCATTGTGTATACTAGTTGCATGTTTGCATGTTATCCCTTGCATGTTTGCATCACTTAGTTGCATTGCATTAGGATTACATGCTAGAGTCGCATTGGTGCATGCCATGTTATGTGTTGCATTGTGTTTGGAATAGGAGTTAGTCCGAACACAGGAAACAAGCGATGTTTCATACTTGAAGTGATGAAACATGCCTCAATTCTCGGTCGTTGACACTCTTGACTACCCATGATGGAGTTGTTGGCTTTAGGTGTTTGTATGTGCGTTCATTTCACATTAAGTCGTGCAATTAAGCTCCTCGGCCATCATGCATCGAAATACGTGATTGGTGGCCCGAGGGTCGAGGACTACACTCCCTTGAGCTTATGCAATGATGGGGAGAGTGGTCGTGCACACATGTGTTACAAATCCTTTGCCGTGCCTCTCTCTTTCCCTTTGTTGCAGAAAACCAGAAACCAGGAGAGGAAACTGGTCGGCTGACCAGATTTACTGGCAGGCCGACCATTTTTTTTGGTTTCCACCACAAAGGGTGGTCGGTAGTTGGTCTCCCATGCCTATAAGCTGGTCAGCAGCCTTCCCACAGATTCCTAGGGTGGAGTTTTATCTCTCTGGAGCTTTGTGCAAGTTTCTGAGATCAATTGCAAACAAAGGCAAGTTGGGGCGTCGTAAGGGATTTCTGAACAAGGCAATTCAAGCATGCATGCGTCCTTCGTCATTCAAAGCAGAGCTAAGGCAGCCCACATTCATTTAGTTTGTATGCTCATTTAGATTGCGTACTTAGTTAATGATGTGTAATAATTAGCTGTAGCTTATCATTCGTTTCATTGTGTAATTACTAGTTTAATTAGATTAGCTTAGGTTAGCTAGTTGGTTTTGTATTATTTATTCGGACCCTCCGTCGAGAGGGCAAATTTTGTAATAAGTGTGCATGTGTGTGCTGCATGTCTTCCAACCCCACGTCTTTCTCATTTTTATTTACCAGCTTACGATGGTTAGTTTTAGGGCATGTTTCAGTTAGCATCCTTATGCTTCGCATGTTTGCATTCATTCATCTGTCTTGCATGTACCGGGCTCGGCGCATCATACTAACTACATTGTATTTCAATTTCGAGTTGAATACATGTTATCTGTGCATCTCATATGCCATCTTAGAATAGCTGAGTCTATCTTAGTTGCATTTTACATTTGTTCCATTAGCCATCTTAACATGAATTAGGATCACGTATTGATTACTAACTAGTTTCTGTTTTGGGCTTGGAGTACTCGGTGAGTGTTTATGCTTTAGCATCCTTGCATGTGTGTGAGTGACTGCCATGATAGCATGCTTGCCATGAGGCTAACTGTTTATGTGATATACCTGCCTGAAAGCCTGTGTGTGAAGGTTGGATTATTTAAATTGGAACAATTCATCGATTGCGAGTTTTAAACCCACTTGAGAGTGGCAAATCACCATGTTTTCTAAGCCCACTTGAGGGTGGCAAAATCCGCATTTTAGCCTACTTACGAGTAGCAAACCGCTTTCAAAAACAAACATGAGATGTTTTGTTCCAACTTAGACGATCCAGTCTATACTTGTATGCTGTGCGCATCACGTAGCAATTCTAGGCTAATAAACCGGATTAAGAACGCATGTGTTTTCAAAAACAAAGATATCATGCTTAGTACAGGCCGATCTTTGATCGGGCGAGCGGGGGTGCTCATCTCATGACCTTCCCCAATCGTACCCAAGTTCCCGAGCCGTGGTAACTTTGGTGATGACGAACATGTGGCCTTAGGCACGAGTCAGGGTTTCCTAAATTCTCCAAAACAAAATATTTAGGTGGTGACTCTGTATCTAGCAAAGCAGTCCATGTTTGGCACTTCTTTCTAAAAAATCAGTTTTTCAAAACGATTTGCCAGATTTGGACTCTTTGGTGAATTATCAATCTCGCATTGCACTTTTCGAGATTAGATTCAGAACCGTGACATTTGAGTCCGAACTGTAGTGAGCCTAATGAACAAAACGGGATTTTCCTGGGACATTTGGATGCGTCTACAGTTTCTGGCGACTCTGCTGGGGAGTTAGAGAACTTGACTCGAACTCATGATATCTTGTTTTGATTACACTTATGCGTTTCTTTACATTGCATTTGTATTGGTGCGCCTAGGACACCGTGTTTGCCATCTGCTATTCCTGAATGGTTTGCCGGAGGCTCGATTTGAGAAGCGTGCCATAAGGCTAATCGGTTACGGGCTCTGCCACGATGGGAACACAAACCCCGGTTTTTACCGGGGCACCCTTTTTGACCATTCGACCTAGTGCATATTTGGAATCCATAGTGACCATCCCAAACTAGGACAGGTTGTTTACCCGATTATAGGTTGTTTGAAACCGCTGTGTGCGTAGTGAAACGCTAGCTCTTGACAAAATAGGACAGGGAAACCCTACCCCAACATAGGGGTGTTTTGGCTCTCACTTGCTTACTATGTGCTTTTAGAGTGTGTCTCTATAGGAATGCATGTATCAGTTTGCAAGTCTGGGTATCAGGCTTGCGGGCATCAGTATCAGTATTTAGGAATCAGTTATATCCGTGGGTATCAGATTCAGATTTGGGGCAGTGGTTTGGAAACAATGATCAGTAGTTGAGAACAGTATATTCAGCTTACAAATGCCAACTGTGTGTTGTGTTTATTTAAGCCGTTATGCTATCCGTTTTTCTGGTTGTTTATTTCCTTATTATGCTTTATTTATCTTTTTGCTAGGTAGTTTAGCACAATTGCTTCCGACCAAGCAGATATTCCCCAAGCACTCTGGACTAGAGGTCGTCGACTCCATCGATCTGAGGATTTGATAGACGGACAACCAGTGTTCAACTCTTTACCCCCGGTTGCTAGACGGAGGTCAATGAGACATAGTGTATCGGTACCACGGTTCCCAGATCAGTGATCCTTGAGCAGTCAGGTTGAGATTCCCGAGTCTACTGCAGAGGCAGATATACCAGCAGTTCAGTTAGATCAGGACAGTATAGCAGGAATGGAGAAAATGATGCGTCAACTCCAAGAAAGTATGAAAACTATGCAGCAGGACACTGTTCGTCAAGCAGAATTCGCCAAACAACAGGCTGAGGTCATGGCTCAACAGGCAGAGTTAATTGCCAGGCTACAACAGCAAACCGGAGCATCTGCTTCATACCAAGCTCCTCTCCCACCAAGAGTCCCAATACCCGGGGAGACGACGAATGTTCAGAATGTCCAGGAGGATACAGACATCCCAACGGGGCCACCTCTGCCCTCGATTCTACCTCAACTATCCAAAGCACCCACGCCTATCAATCTACCAGATTCTCCCTTCGAGTTCGAGGTAGACCCCACAGCATTGAATGTGAGCAAGCTTGAAAAGCTGTTCAAGAAATCTCAGGGTGTCAAGTCCATTCCAGATATCGAAGATGGGTACACCGACGCAGCCGTGACGCTGCTGGACCGGTTTAAGATGCCACCCATTGACCGTATTGATGGATCCGGTGATCCTATGGTGCATCTGCGGTTGTTTTTAGACATACTAAGGCCGATGGGCCTCACCAGATTACAGAAGCTTTCTTTATTCGGCCGAACCCTGTCGGGTGTAGCGACCATTTGGTATGCAAAATTGGAAGATTCCGTCAAGAAGAACTGGGAGGAGATGGCCGAGGCCTTCGTAGCTCAATACTCCTATAACACACAGATTAAGATCGTAACCCGTGATCTTGAGACAACTAGACCAGAGCCGAATGAGAGTTTTCTGACTTCGTGACCCGCTGGAGGGCCAAGGCCTCGATGATGACCATTAGGCCAACTGACAAAGATCAAATACGGATGGTTGTGTGCAACCTCCAGTCCAAGCTCATGAAAAAGATGATTGTCCTCCCTCTCCCCACTTTTGGAGATCTACATGAGATTGGGGTATAGATCGAGGACGCCTTGAAACAGGGTCTGATTGACAATGATAGAGAGCAGCCTAGGAGAACCTTCAACCGCAACACCAATGCAGGCACGAGCAGTACTGCAACTGCCAGAGCCTCAGAAGTAAGCATGGTCACCACCACCCCCGCAAGAACCCTTACAGCTACACCATTCACCGGTGCGTCCGGAAGCAACTCACAAACAACCAAGTACCAACCTCGAGGCCAAAGAACCTTCACCCTATTATACATGCCCCTGTCCAAAGCTCTAGGGGTTTTAATCAGGAGACGGCACTTGAAGCCCCTAGAGCCGTGGCCATTGCCAGAAACACTTTTCCCCTCCCATAACCCAGTCAAATATTGCGCATTTCACTAGCAACATGGTCACGACACCAACCATTGCTTTAGATTGCGTCACGAGATTCAGGATCTCATCGACAACAGGGTGATCATGCCTCCGGAGAAGCCGAACGTCACAACCAACCCTCTCCCACCACACAACCAAGCCCCACCTCCCAAATGCATCCACTCAATCCAAACTGGGGTTGTGTCATATGACCCTAGCATATATATCACCCCGTCTCACCTACCTAAGCCGGAGTTGTTCATTCGTGACAGCACTGACTTGTGCATGTTGGACATCTCTCGAGCCCAACCTGACCCAATGGTGGTGACCATCGAAGATGGAACAGGGATGATTTCGGAGGAAAGTGGGGTTGATGATTCAGGACCTGAGGAAATTGGGAGCTATGCTGAGGAGGTATATGATCCGAGTGGCTACATTGCGTCGGCAGGCCAGGCTAGGCTGAACTTGGAATTGCCAATGGGGGCAGAAATTTGTGTAATACGGGGAAAGGGACTTGATCAGAGGATAGATGACTTAGCAGCTCTGGAAGGGGACATAGCTAACCTTCAGTTTTTCAACGAACAAGATCCGGGAGACGTGACAGTCAACTGGTTTGATTTTGAGGAGTCAACAGAGGTTATAGTGTGGCTTGACGACCAACCAGATATTGTTGAAGAATCTCAGCTAGAAAAGGGCCCGTCAGGGGCAAGGATATCAATTGTGGCCGGAAAGGCCGAGGATCAGAATGCATCACTGGAGAGCGCCGGTGCCAAGAATTTCTCTCGGCATTTGGGTATTTTGAGTACAGGAGATGTTGAACAGCAGGCTGCACTGAAGCAGTTTGAACGGGAAGGGATCGAAGACTCTGAGAGAGCCAGAAAGGCTAAAGCTCCTGTGGGGACTGAACGTGCTGTGTGCATGAGAACAGAGCGCGTTGCGAGCACATGGACGGAAGGTGCTGTGCGTACAAAGATAGTTGTAACAGAGCCCGGCAGGTGTTTGTCGGCTGCCGAGGGCATGTGGTGGGAAGACGATGACCTATGTCTTGCCCACACTGATGAGGACTGGGGGAGTAACCAGCCAGATGATACCTGGTATATTGGTGAAGTTGACCATATGACTAGGAGTGAGCGGTATTTCAAGCCTCTGCACCTAGATCAACCAGAGGCATTCGGGAAGGACAAGGAGTCGGAGAAGCAGAAAGAGAAGCTACTTGAAGAAGAGGCCATGCTAAAGCAGTTGAAAAAGATACAAGCAGACATCTCCATCTGGGGATTGCTTATGGCTTCACGTGTTCATAGACAAGCTGTCCTATCGGCAATGGACAAGGCCAAACTCTCAATAGACACTACGCCTGAACAGCTGGTGGGATGGGTTTTTCCAGGAGGGGCTTCCCCGATGTTGACCTTTTCCGACAAGGAACTGCCGCCTGAGGGCGCGAATCATAACAAACCGCTTTACCTCTCTGTGGAATGTAAAAGCAAATGGATACCAGTGGTTCTTGTCGACACAGGATTCGCTATTAATGTATGCCCGTCAAGGACGACATATGAAATCGGGTTGAAGCCCGCGGACTTTGTGCCAACAGCCCAGGTGATAAGGGCATACGATAACACAAGCAGAGAGGTAATGGGGACAGTGAAAATTCAGACGCAGGTTGGTCCAAGACAACACAAGATTGACTTTCATGTCTTGGACGTTCCCGCAACCTTTAATTTACTCCTAGGGCAGCCGTGGCTGCACCAAGTGAAGGTAGTCTTTTCCACCCTGCATCAGATATTGAAATACCCCCACGGGAAGGGATGGCTATTGTTTTTGGGAATTCGTCAATCTATCCTCTGCCAGAAGTGTCTGCACCGATTTTAGAAATTGAGCACGGCACGGAAGATGTGTTCCTATCTGGATTTACCCTAGCCAAGGCCCGGGTCGTACAGAACATCTTAGCTGTTGATGAGGGGTTGTACGTTAGCACACAGTCAGTGTACCTCATGAATAAGCTCCAACACATCCCCGGGATGGGATTAGGGAAGAGTGGCCGGAAGGGCATTGCAGTATCGGCCAAAGTGCCGCACAACCTGCATACCTTTGGCTTGGGTTATCTGCCCACCAAAGAAGAGTGGGTGAGGAAAGGCAAGGAGATGGCCGGGAGAGCCAGAGCAAAGTAGGCAGGGAAGCCTTATGAATTAATACACCGACCCATCCAGGGTACCCTAAATGGACGCTTTGTCCGGGAGGGGGAGGATTTTCCATTCTGCGGCTTCCCAGAGCCATGGTTGAATGCAGAAAAGCGTCGCTTGCCAGGGTTTGAGATCTTCTTTGACCTGCAGTTATCCGGGGATGACGTTGCTGAGGAGCAGACAGACTCATCAGCCGAAGTTGAGCAGTGTGGGAAAGTGGATTCTGAGAACACCGAGATTGAAATTGGGGTAGCATTGGCTTGTCTACTTTCAGATCCTCCGATCGTACAGAAGTGCTTGGGGGATAACTTCTCGGTGTCCATGATCGGGAATGAAACGGCTGCGAGCCCACCTTCAAACATTTTGGATGCATCCATCGCACCCTCCCTCATCTGGCAGTATAAGAAGGGATTTTTATCAAGCAGCACCGGGTCAGGTAGTAAGCCGAAATCTAATTCCACCGAGTCTGTGGAGTCTGAATTAGGTTCCAGCTCATCTGAGTCTGAGTCCGGTATTCCTGGGGGTGACAACCTGGATGCCACAGTCTTGTCTAGGTCGTCTTTTTCTTTCTCTTTTGAGTCTGTTGTAACAGAGGAATCGGACGATTTGGAAGTGATTAATGAGAATGGATTGGCTGTGGCTTCTGAGTACTTTTCTGTGCCTTTGGTTTATTGTATTGATCAGAACTTTCAAAATTTTGATGAAAACGACAAGGAAGAAATTCCTCCGGTTTTACAACGTTTAATTGATCAAGAGGAGGAGAGACTTGTTAAACCCTTGGTAGATGAAATCACTATAGTTAATGTTGGTACTGAGAAGGACCCGCTGTTGGTCCAGATCGGGTCCACGTTGTCTTTGGAGGAGTGCGAGTGCTTAGTCGCTTTATTAAAAGATTTCAAAGATGTTTTCGCGTGGTACTACGAAGACATGCTTGGAATCGATCCTGAGATTGTACAGAACCTGATCCCTCTTGACCCAGAGGCCCGACCCGTTAAACAGAAACTCAGAAGGATCCGCCCGGACTGGGCTCTCAAGATTAAAGAAGAGGTCACCAAGCAAATTGACGCAGGGTTCCTGCTGGTATCTGAGTACCCAACTTGGTTGGCCAACATCGTTCCGGTGCCAAAGAAGGATGGCAGGATCCTGGTATGCGTGGATTTCAGGGATTTGAACAGAGCCAGTCCGAAGGACGACTTTCCTTTACTGCATATCGACGAGTTAGTGGACTTCATAGCGGGGCATGCTTTGCTTTCGTTCATGGATGGCTTTTCGGGCTATAACCAGATTGTGATGGCACCCGAAGACTGGGAGAAGACTGCTTTCACCACTTCGTGGGGGACTTATTGCTATAGAGTAATGCCATTTGGGTTGAAGAATGCTGGAGCTACATATCAACGGGTTGCGACCATAATATTGCACGACATGATCCACAAGGAGGTTGAGGTGTACGCGGACGACATGATTGTCAAGTCCAAAGAAAAAGAGGGCCACTACACCGCCTTACAAAAGTTTTTCCAAAGGATCAGAGAATTTCAGTTGCGGCTAAGTCCTCAGAAATGTACGTTCGGTGTTACAGCTGGGAAAATGATGAGGTTCTTGGTCACACAGAGAGGTATCGAAGTCGACCCTTCAAAAATCAAGGCCATCTTAGAAATGCCACCACCGAGGACTGCAAAGGAGGTGCGAGGCTTTCTGGGTAAAGTGCAATTCATAAGACGGTTTATTGCTAAATTAACCTTGACTTGTGAACCACTCTTTGGTCTCCTGAAGAAAGGAATGAAGTTCCAATGGGACGGCAGATGCCAAGCTGCTTTTGAACAGATCAAGCAATACTTACAAAACCCACCTGTGTTGTCACCACCTGAGCTGGGGAAACCGTTGATTTTGTACCTTTCAGTAACTGAAACTACAATGGGCTGCATGCTCGCACAGGAGTCCGGGGACAAGGTGGAGAGAGCTATCTACTACCTGAGCAAGAAGATGCTAGATTATGAAACCCGTTACACTCCGCTGGAAAAGGCTTGCTTAGCCTTGGTATGGGCTACCAGGAAGCTGCGGCACTACCTTTTAGCTCACTCTGTAATGTTGGTTTCAAGATTAGATCCCATCAAATATCTCTTCAAGAAATCGGCACTTATGGGTAGTCTAGTCCATTGGTTGCTTCTGCTTTCCGAATTCGATCTGAAGTATGTGACTCACAAGTCAGTAAAGGGGAGAGTGATAGTGGAGTTCCTAGCCGATCACCCAGTTGAGGGGGATGAAGCAGTTGAGTACTTATTCCCAGACGAGGCCATCTTGCATATCGAAGATGAGTTTTGGACGATGTACTTTGATGGAGCGTCAAACCAGTATGGGTATAGGATAGGGGTGTTGCCGATAGCACCCGAAAATTCTCGTATCCCTCTAGCATTTAAACTCCGATTCAAAGTCTTGAACAACGAAGCAGAGTATGAAGCATGCGTTGCTGGTTTAGAAGCCGCCCTAGAACTAGGGGCAAAACGGTTGGACGTCATCGGGGACTCGAACCTTGTTATATCTCAAGCTAAAGGAGATTGGAAAGTCAAAGAATAAAAGATGAGAATTTACCACCAGACCTTAGACTTGCTAATTCCTCGGTTTGAGAAACTGAACTTCGCTCATCTGTTAAGAGAAAATAACAGGTTTGCAGATTCATTAGCAACTCTGTCTTCTATGATAGACATCCCTTTTGGAGTCTGGATGCGTCCGATCATCATTGACCAGAAGTTTGCACCGGCCTACGAGTCGATTGCTGCCATAGAAAAGGTTCAAGATGAGAACCCCTGGTATTACGATGTCTGGAACTTCTTGGAGAAAGAAGCATATCGACTAGGGGCAAATGCCAAAGACAAGAGGGCAATCCGAAGAATGGCTGCTCAATTCATCATCTGCGGGGGAAAACTGTACAAGAGAGGTCATCTGGGAATGCATAAGCTGTGTGTTAAGGCTGAAGAGTCGAAGCACCTAATGGAGGTCATCCATGGAGGAGAGTGCGGAGCGCACATGAACGGGTGATGCTCGCCCGGAAAATCCTCAGACAGGGTTACTACTGGTCCACCATGGAGGAGGATTGTATCGGCTTTGTTCGGCGATGCCACAAATGTTAGGTCCATGCAAACCGCATGAACATCCCACCGTCGAAGCTGTACAATATGACTTCGCCATGGCCATTTTCTGTTTGGGGAATCGATGCAATCGGGGCCGTCACTCCAAAGGGGTCTAATGGGCATGAGTTCATTCTGGTCGCGATAGACTATTTCACAAAGTGGGTTGAGGCCCAATCTTATGCGGTGTTGAAGGCTTCACATGTTGCGAAGTTCATCAGGAATAACATCATCTGTCGCTACGGGGTCCCAAACGAGACTATTTCAGATAACGGTTCCCACTTCAAGAAGGAAGTGATTGACTTGTTGGAAAAATACAACGTGGCTTTTCATATGTCATCCACATATCGGCCGCAGACCAACGGAGCAGTTGAGGCCGCCAACAAGAACATCAAACACATTCTGCAGAAGATGGTGGAAACCTACCGGGACTGGCCAGATAAGCTGTCATTTGCTCTGTGGGGCTACCGAAAGTCAATTAGAACTTCTACTGAAGCGACTCCGTATTCATTGGTTTATGGGATGGAAGCCGTTCTACCTATCGAAATTGAAGTTCTGCCATTACGAGTACTGGCTGAGTGTCAGATAACTGAGGCAGATTGGCACCAGAACAGATTTGAGGAACTCATGCTCTTTGACGAGCGTAGACTGAAAGCATTGTACCATGTTTAGGGTTATCAGCGTAGAATTGCCAGGGCTTTCAACAAGAAAGTTAAGTCCAGGAATTTGAAAGAAGGAGATCTGGTGCTCAAAGACAATCGAGCTCCCATTCATGACCCTAGGGGCAAGTTCAGACCCAATTGGACTGGTCCCTACATCATTAAGTCTATTTGGTCAGGTGGAGCTGTCGTTCTAATGGACCTAGATGGCCTAGAGTTCTCACAACCGATCAACATAGACAAATTGAAGAAATATTATCTCTGAGAGGCTCGCTAGGCCGAAAACCCGAAAGGGCGACCTAGGCAAAAGTTAGAGCACAGAAAATTTGAAATGATAAAAATTGAGCTCGCAAGGTTGAAAACCCAGAAAGGGCGACCTTGGCAAAAGTTAGAGCGCAAAAGGAGAGTGTCAATACACGAGTGAACCTGAGCCGAACTACGTAAGGCTTGATTCCCATCTTTGGGATACGTAGGCAACTTCGTTCTGAAGTCCAACCATAAACACTTCCCCGATCAACTTTGTCCATGTGATCATGTTTGGTCGTCTTTGTCTATTCTGCATTCAAAAGCTCGATTGTGATCTCCGGTGCAGTGCTATTCAGACTAGGGGCAACTTTCCAATTGCTAGGATCCGGGGTTGTGCATTTCAGTGACAGATCTCAAGCGTGTCTAGTTCTGATCCATATCGAAAATGGTTTTGAAAAGTTTTAATAAAAGTTGATTTTGCTCAAATTAATCTTTTTACGACTTAGACCATTTTTAGACCAAACGAAAAAATTTCAGTGCCCACAACCTTCAATTTTATGGATTTCAATACAGAGTTCTCCTACTCTTGAATACAAATTGAAGTTACTTTTGGTTACATTCATAAAGAAAACTTGAAAGTACTGATAAAGCAATAAATTCGGGGCATAGATAGATCAGGTGTTCCTGCGCCCCCTCCCAGAGCTGGTCGAAGCTTCTGATGCCAAGTTGGGCCCAATCTGTGCCTCTTCATTGAGTCAATCTATGTGCTCATCAGAAAGGATGTAACTGAAAGTGGGAGCGGGGGCCAGAAGCTTTCTCGTCCTCCACGCCGTGGCATACCAAGCTAACTGTGTGCCTCGGACCGAAAATGCAGCTGGGTACTCTACCGAGCTCCCATCCATGACCCTAGGGGCAAGTTCAGACCTAATTGGACTGGTCCCTACATCATTATGTCTATTTGGTCAGGTGGAGCTGTCGTTGTAATGGACCAAGATGGCCTAGAGTTCTCACAGCCGATCAACATAGACAAATTGAAGAAATATTATCCCTGAGAGGCTCGCTAGGCCGAAAACCTGAAAGGGCGACTTAGGCAAAAGTTAGAGCACAGAAAATTTGAAATGATAAAAATTGAGCTCGCAAGGTTGAAAACCCAGAAAGGACGGCCTTGGCAAAAGTTAGAGCGCAAAAGGAGAGTGTTAATACACGAGTGAACCCGAGCCGAACTACGTAAGGCTTGGTTTCCATCTTTGGGATACGTAGGCAACTTCGTTCTGAAGTCCAACCATAAACACTTCCCCGATCAACTTTGTCCATGTGATCATGTTTGGTCGTCTTTGTCTATTCTGCATTCAAAAGCTCGGTTGTGATCTCTGGTGCAGTGCTATTCAGACTAAGGGCAACTTTCCAGTTGCCAGGATCCGAGGTTGTGCATCTCAATGACAGATCTCAGGCGTGTCCAGTTCTGATCCATATCGAAAATGGTTTTGAAAAGTTTTAATAAAAGTTGATTTTGCTCAAATTAATCTTTTTACGACTTAGACCATTTTTAGACCAAACGAAAAAATTTCAGTGCCCACAACCTTCAATTTTATGGATTTCAATACAGAGTTCCCCTACTCTTGAATACAAATTGAAGTTGCTTTTGGATACATTCATAAAGAAAACTTGAAAGTACGGATAAAGCAATAAATTCGGGGCATAGATAGATCAGGTGTTCCTGTGCCCCCCTCCCAGAGCTAGTCGAAGCTTCTGATGCCAAGCTAGGCCCAATCTGTGCCTCTTCATTGAGCCAATCTATGCGCTCATCAGAAAGGATGTAACTGAAAGTGGGAGCGGGGGCCAGATGCTCTCTCGTCCTCCACGCCGTGGCATACCGAGCTAACTGTGTGCCTCGGACTGGAAATGCAGCTGGGTACTCTATCCCCTCTACCGGGCAAATCTGATCATGGCCGAACTGGCGCTGGAACCGGAAAAGAAAATAGAACGCGCAGTGTGTCCCGAGATATGCTGTAGCTCATTACCGGTAAATTGAGCCAAGGACAACGCCAAGTAATACGGTCTACGGACAAATTGCACATCCAGTCGAACCACCATCCCTCATCAAGGGCAACGACTAGATGTCGCCGGAAAAAGTAGCCGCGAGCTACGTATGCTGGGCAAGAGTCCACAACCTGCAACTTGTCCATCAACCACACTTGGGGAGGGATGAAAAATGAGAGAATAAAGAATGGAGAGATGTTGGATGATAGAAAAGTGAGAAAAGGGTTTTGAGAGAAAAATTGAGCCTGAGGGCCGAGTGATGTGAGCAATATATATGTGAGGAAGGGTGGAAGTATTACCTGCAGCAGTAGTGGACTCCCCGCAAATCTAGTCGTTTCCCGGCGATGGAAAGCATCCAAGTCCATCAATGTCTCGGCCAATGCCATGGCAATGCAGCTCTTGCCCTCTTTCAAGCCTTGGGCAACTTCGATCAGACGAATGCTAGACCCGCTGAAGCCTGGGGCAAGCAAAAAGTGAGATAGCATGCACAAACAAAGGGCATGGCACCGAAAACCTTGCCATTGGTGATCACTGCGGTCACCAGCATAAGAAAAGCGATGAATCAGGCTGAAGATGTCCAATTCTTCAACGCGGATCAGAGATCGAGCGTCGTGCATAGTGAGCCCACACATTCGCCCTAAGGCTTGTGCGTGGCCGAAGCGAAGCTGTGCAAGATTTCTTCGTTGCGCTCGGATTCCATCAAAGCTTGGAAGTCTTCGAAGGTAGGACACAACGTGAATAGTGTTATCGGGTTCCAAAACCTTGCCGCGGCATGGAGAAACGGAAGGTGCAGCGGAGTACGACTCAACGTGAATAGTGCATTTATGCCGAAGCCTCGGAAGTTCAACTTTTTCGAGCCGTCTAAGGTAGCAATCCAAGTTGTGAGATTTTGGATGAGAAATGCCTCCATTTTGATGTAAAACTGAGATGGAATGGGAGAACCACAAAGCTGGAACTTTTATGGAGGATAAGGCACTGTTTGGGGGACAAGTGTCAAAAATCTGGAGGTCACCATGCCAACTGGTCGGCTGACCACTTTTTCTGGTCGGCCAGCCAGTTTTTCTGGTCGGCCGACCACATAACTGGTTTACTGAGCAAAAAACTAGTCGGCCAGCCACTTTTGGTGGTCGGCCATGGAGAAAAACTGGTTTTTGGCCTTTCCCTAGTCTCTAGAAGAGAGCTCCTAGCCTTTCCATGTGTTGGGGGTGTTGAAAGTCCAAGGTCACCTCTGTTTCGGATGCGTTCCGTCGCCCGTTTGTCTGAAATGTATTTGCTTATCGAGTTGTTAAGTTTTGCTTATCGAGTTGTCAAGTTTTAATGAGTTGTCAAGTTTTGTTCATCAAATTGTTGCTCTTTGTTTATCAACATTGTTGAAGTTTGCTTATCGAGTTATAGACTTGCTGAGGTTTTGTTGTTTCTTAATAAGTTTGGCTATTTAGTTTGCTTTGTTGGCTCGTTACCTGACTTGGCAATGTACAATGTTCAATTTCCATTCAATCTCATTTTTGTGCAAAATGATGCGATGCGATGCCAAGAATGCAAAATACAACACTTTTTGAACAAAAAGCTGTTTCATTCCATCATAGCTTCTTTTGTTACAACATTTTACAACAGGGTACAAATTTTAAAGAAAATAAAACTGCCTAAAGCTGATGTGCTACAACTACTAGTAAAACAAAAAAAAATAAAAATAAAGCAAGAACATCTGTATCAGTGCTGTCAAGCTCAAGATTGGGAGGCGCTCTTCATCCTCTTCGACTGAGCAGCCTCTGCACCATCTCCACCAGCACCATCATTCGAATCGGAGCTGCCGTCCTCGGAACCCTCCTTAGCATCACCTCCACTCTCAGAACTGGAGCCAGAGTCCTCCTCTCTACCTGCGGATGTCTCCGACTGAGGATGCACAGACTCCTCCTCCCCGCTGGACTCCTCATCATCTCTGATAGGCGTTCTACGCCTGCCTCGGCTGCGAGTCGAGCCCCCTCTCCCAGCTCCTCGAGAAGGCCTGGATGGCCTAGTCTGTAGCAGTGGCATCTGAAAACAAAAAAAGAGGGCAATTTGAATACATCAGCCGAAGTATGTATATCAGATGCAGATGTGGGAATGTTGCGTAGAGTGTGTGCTTGTAGGTGTAGTATGTGAATGTGGTGTGTCAGATGTGCTCTACACATGCAGTCAACCAATGTAATGGAATGTTCAATTTCAGTATGTCATCAGAAGTATGATAAATGCAAAGAAATCGAACAGTACCGAGACGCCGGCGATGAACAACTGCGCCTCATCCGCAGGACCATGCTTTCGAGTGAGGCCACCACTCCGAGGAACCCCTCGCAATACTCTCTGGGAGGCTACAGATGTAAGTGCAAGTCATCAGTGAATGAATGAATGTCTAAATATCTGAGTGATAAATCAAAATTGTAAAGCATACCGGTGGCGAGCCAGGGTCACTGACGTATCGATGATCAGGCAATGGAGGCTCCATTGGAATCGGGTAGGATGTCCCATACCGCCAGCCTGTCAGCTCGATCGGAAGATCCGGCCACCCAGCATACTGATAAGTCGGGGGGATCTCTCTAGCCCCACCCCTCGATATGCCGGCTCCGCTGGTCGAAAGAATGTCTTTAGCTCGGGTGCGACTCGAGGAAGGCACGTCAGCAGCCCTCTCCTGGGGGCACGGACATCTGACAGCGGAGGCATCAAGTATGTATGGCGATAGGTCGTGTAATCTCCCTCCTCCAGCAATAAAACTGCATCAGTACCCAACATAAGCTCCTCGACCTCCCGGGAAGTGAGTCTCTCAGTGGATCGCATGTCATCTGGAAGTGCTGAGGGGATACCCTGATCAGGGTTGCCCATTGACTGATGCATGAAGCGATCCCCAAGAAACCAGGCCCTGCCAACTGGCCCCTCAAATAAAGTCCTGTATCGAGAAGAGGCCCACGCCCAAGGGAATCGGTACAGGGCATCTCCTGACAAAGGTGCCCAGGGCTGCCAAGAGATTTGCGGATAACAAGTGCATAAACCGATTAGATGTTGTGAATATGCAAGATAAACCAAAGCTGAAAACATGACAAACTGAGAGTTTTGGATTACCTCCGCCGGCCGTACAGTATCAAAGAACTGGCGGAGGTAGGGCAAAGTCTCCCGAGTCCTCGGCCGACACCAATCCTCAAATCTGCGGGAGTAGGGGATCTCAAGAGGTACCTCCACCTCGAGCTCAGGGGCCAGCGTTGGGAAGTATGCATAAACCCATAGCTGTGAAAGGTAAGACAGCGACTGTCAAAACACAGAATGTATTGAAAATACTGAATGCCGAGTGCAGAACGTGGATGCAGAAAATACGGAATGCTGAGTGTAGAATGCAGAGTAAAGAATGTAATGTGTGCCGTGTGTGCAGTGTACAGATAATGAAAAGCAGAAATGTAAATCAAAAGGACAGAATGTACCTCCCAGGCTCTCCAGTAGCCACCTATTATGTTCCCTCGCCTGCGGGAGGTCGCACTCATATAATAGTAAAGGGTGGCGAGGCCGGCGCCACCCCAATCATATTGGCTGACCTGTGATAGGTCTACCAAAGCACTAAGAAAATAAAGTCCAACCGTGTTCCCCCTGTCGGAGAACAGTGTGGTCCCGATGAGGAACATCAAAAAACCCCGAGCATACTGCTCTATCTCCTCGACAGTCTCGGGCGAAGTCCCCTTATACTGCACGGGAAACCAGGTGTACCTGACTCTACCCGATGATCTGTCGATCGACAGGCGGACTCCCAGTAGATAAAGCCAAGCCGCCTCCCACTCGCCCATATCTGCGTCATAGGGGACCGGTCGGCCGGCTTCGTCAAGGCCCGTCAACATAGAAAAGTCATATGGGGTCATTGTCATGTCCCCAGTAGCTGAAAAGTGGAACGAGTTGGTGGTGTCCCACCATCTCTCCACGAGTGCCCCCATAAGGGTCCTACTCGCCGGGTAACGTGATATCTCCATGCAGAAAGGTCCAAATCCCGCCTCGTCCACGATATGGCGAACGGTATCTGGGAGCTCCGTATACCACTCCCTAGCAAGGATCGATCCATAACCTCATGTGGAACGGGAAGATACCTACATTCAGAATGAACAGATGTATTCAGTTTCAAATTAAAATGTATGAGCTGTGTGCAAATCAAATCAGATACTGTGTTATGGACTGCGTGTTCAGTTTGAGCTATGTACAAATCAAATCAGGCACTGTGTTATGGACTGCGTGTTTAGTATGAGCTGTGTGCAAATCAAATTAGACACTGTGTTATGGACTGCGTGTTCAGTATGAGTTGTGTGCCAGAAAAACGAGCAGTGTGCCCGAAGAACGAGCTGTGTGCCAGAAAAATGAGCTGCGTGCCCGAAGAATGAGCTGTGTGCCAGAAAAACGAGCTGTGTGCCTAAAGAACGAGCTGTGTGCCAGAAAAATGAGCTGTGTGCCCGAAAAATGAGTTGCGTGCTCGAAGAACGTGCTGTGTGCCCGAGAATGTGCTGTGTGCCTGAGACAAACTGCGTGGTCAGAATGAGCCGCGTGTTCAGAGTAACTTGCGTGCCAAATTAACAAAGTGTTATGTTGTGAGCTGCGTGCCAAATGGACAAAATATTGTGTTGTGAGCCACGTGCTAAAATGACCAGACTATTTGTATATATGAGCTATGTGCCAAATAGACCGGGTAGTGTGTGAAGGTGTTCAGAACGAACAGATAAAATACATAGCGAAAGCATAAAATGTGCAAGAAATGCAGAATACATTGCAGAGAACGTGGAAGTAAGGTACGTACCTCTCGCGCCTGGTAGGACAGATGAGACTCTGGTTCCCATAGCAGTAGGTCCACAGGTGCTCGTCGCTCAAAGTCAGTAAAGTGATGGAAGGTGACAGGAGGTAAGACATGCTCTGGAGGGTCGTACCTCTCAGGGTCAAAAGGCCGAATCCTCGGAGGCAATGACATGATATCTGGCTCATCCTCTGCATGTGGAGAACCTCCCCCGTGATGGAAATGATCCGCTATCTAAAGAAATCTGCAAAAATGAGCAAAACGAGCCAAAATTGTAAAAATCAACAAAAGTCATCTCTCGAGAAAGGAAAGAGTCAACAAAAGTCAACTCCTAAGAAAATGTGCCAAACTTCGAGACAAACATACCTCAAGTGGTGAAAGTGGAGAAAGAAGCTCCGAAATCAAATTTTAATCGGTTCAAAGTGAAGAAAATTGAAAGTTTTCGCGAAACAACTTCGCGTGGGGCGTTGGAAAACGCGTATAAAGTACAGATCTGAGGGGAAAAATGGTCTGGGGAGCAAGAGGAGCTGATTTGGCCTTAGAGGTATGAGCAAAAGTGATTTGGACAAGTCAACTTAAAGATCCGAACCTAAAAGGACAAAACTGCCCCAATTTTTGTAAACTGGTCGGCCGACCAGTTTTTCTGGCTGGCCGACCACCTTGTGAGCAAAAACTGGTCGGTGGCTATTCTAGGTGGTCGGCCATTCCCCCTAGTTGGTCTCCAAGGTCCCTTGGATCTCCCTGTGTATTTTGGTGATGATTGGAGTGCTCAGCTCTCGAGAAAGTACAAGAAAAGTGCACTTTTCGGTGCGAGATGTCTCTGCGGGAACTTCAATTCAAGTCTTCGATGTGTGGCTCGTCGTTACTCGCCAAGAGCAAGGTGTATCCTTTTTGAGTACACTGCGACCCCTCCAAGAAGTAAATCGGAGGTCGCGTTTGAGTTGCTATCTTTAAGGCTCGTACTTCTCTACTCAGCGTTTTGTTACAAGCATGCTTTTGACGTTGCATTGTTATGCACACCACTTGCATTGTTGTGCACGTTCCACTGGTATTGTCATGCACCCATAGTTTACTTACGTCGTCACGCATGGTTTGCTTGCATTGCTATGCACCTTTTCATCGGCGTCATACGTATCTGCGTTCGATATAGCGTTAAACATATGTTGCTAACTATGTTGTACCTATTAAGTTTCTCTCTTTTGCAAGCACGATATTGTATATACAGTTCATTCGAGGCTGGTGCGACCAGACGATATTGTATGTACGATTCATTTGATGGTGCGACCAGACGAACCAGACGGTATTGTATTCTCCGTGTGAGACGTAGCGAGAATTATACAATTCTCTTACTTCCTTTCTGCATGTGATGTAGTTTGGTCTGTATTCGCTTGCTTAAATTGTTGCATTTCTCGTGCATATTTGCTTCATTACAGTTTTTTTTGCATGATCATAAGTTATGTTCGGCCTCCTGCATGTCTTTTGCATTCTGCCCCTGCCTGCGGCCACATCTCTTTGATTATCTTGCTTGTTTGTCTAAGTCTTCGGCCTTGTCAAAAATGGGTCGCCTCTGGGCTTTGACATTCACTCTCGTCACTTATGACTTTTGAGTTCTGTCAAAGAGGGGCAACTGTAGACACCCCATTTTTTTACAGACCTTAAGACTCTGACGTCATCGATTGAGCGCTCGGTGATGGTGCATGTTCTATTTGTTCTGAGATTTCGAAGTTTCGACTGAGAGCCTTGCCTCCGAGCCTCGAAACCTTTTGTGCTTTGACTCGGTCTACAGACCAGGTCTTGTTTTCTCTTCCCGGAGGGAGGCAGAGGTCTTGTAGACCACCTTTCAGTGGTCGTGGGCTACTTTTCGTGGTCCTGGGCCACTGTTCCCGTTTGGAGACTAATTTCTGGTTTTCAGAGCCGTCGGCCACGCGCCTCAGCTCGGGACCGCTTAACATTCTCCGTTTGGCACGGTTTTTAGAACACACCCTGTTTCCTCTGTCTAGAGGGACACTGTGGCCCGGGAGACCACTTTTGTGGTCGCACGCCACTTTCGGTGCTCAACAGCCAGTTTTCGAGGCACATGGCCGCGCGCTTTGCCTCCCAAACTCTCGTTTTGTGTCCGTGTTGGTTCATTTTTGGCATGAACCTTGTTTTCCTTGTTTGGGAGGTGGTACAAGGATGGGAGACCAACTTTCTCCTTAGAAACCACTTTTCTCCCCGCCAGCCGGTTTTTTGGTCGGGAAACTGGTTTCTTTGTCTTTGGGCCACATTTTCTGGTTTCCCACCCCACCATTGGTTTGCTTTCAGTGTGAGACCACTTGCCCTAGTCAGCCGACAACCTTTTCTGGTCGGCTGGTTTCCTCCTGTTTTGTCAGATTGTGTGGATGCCAGCTATGCCAGCTAGAAGGCACAGACTGTATCCTTCATATACGTGTATGTGTATGGAGGATTTGCACCCAAGCTTTTAGCTTCTTGAGGAAGGTTTAGCTTCAAACCTCTATAAGAAAGGCCCTCCCTCTCCTTTGCACAGGTTTTGAAATTGGCTAAGGCAAAAATATATATCTCTCTCTATATCTCTACATTTTGGATTCAAAAAGTGTGTTGTTCTTGACCTATTGCACCACACCTCATAGCCATACACCTCCACCATTGATCTGAGGTTCTTGGAGGGTATTTTCAGAGGTTGAAGAGTTGGTTTTTTGGTCCCAAAACTTGCTGGTTTTGCTGAGTTTCAAGGGTAACTCATTTTCCCTCTTTTTAAGCTCTATCTTGATCATTCTCTTGGCCATACTTGCATGCATATTTAGGATTTATTGTCAACTGAAAAAAGCTTCATATTTAAGTGTTTTTCATGTTTGTTTAAGGCTCTTTTGGTGTTGAGGGTCATCTACCCTCTTGCATGCTCTTTTTAGCCTTGTTTTGTGCCATGCCATGAGACCTTTGTGTTGATCTTTGCTTGGCCTTTTAGCCACTGAAATCCGGTGGATTTTCAGTGGTTGCATGTGGTTTTGAGGGCCTAAACCAGAGAGGGGAAACTATCTCTCTTTTGGCCTTGTTTGTTTGCATTTTTGGCCTTTCAAAGGAGCACATACTTTCATACTTCCAAGGCTTGGTTCAGGCCCTTTTTGATGACTTTTAGGACCTTCCTAGACTCTGTCTATGGCTGGTTTGGTCACCTTGTGTTTGCCTCTTGCATGTGTAGAATAGTCCCTTTCATGGCTTATCAAAGTAGCACCTCATTCTTGCATGCATTGGTCATGTCTCAATGGGTTTTTGGCCATCATTTAGCATGCCATGATTCTACTTTTGGCTGGTTTGGTAGTCTCTCATATGCTTCATATGCTTGTAGTGTAAATCATGTTTACTAGCTTGAAATGCATGATATTTTGGCCCTCTATTCTAGCATATTTTGGCCATGATCTAAACTGATTTTATTCATATTTTGGGCTGCCTTAGCTTTGTTTTGAGCCCTCTTGGTCGAATGATGCTTTCCAGGCATGTTTGTAGTGTAATAGCCTTGCCTAGCTTTGAGTTTTTGAGGTCCCTTGCATGCTTAACTTGAGGTATTTGCATGTTTTGGCATTATGAGGAATGTTATTTCAGAGCTTATTTCTTGGCCATATTCTCATGTTTGTCACTCTTTCAATGTGCTTAAGAGTTGCATCATTATACCCCATTTGTGAGCCATTGCATGAGCTTCATTCTTGTGCCTTTCAAACCATCATCTTAGTTCGCTTTTGCTCCTATTCTAGCCTGCATAGGGTCTGTTTGGAGTTGGTTTGGCCATTTGAGCATTGTCTTGCATGCCTATAGTGTAATACACTTCACTAGTTTCGGTGCTTGAGCCATTCGACATGCACTGTGTGAGTTGTTTACATCATTTGGAGTCATTTTGTATGCCATTTCAGAGTTGGAACATGTGTCCTTGCACTCCATATTTCGTCATTTTCAATGCGTTTGGAAAGTTGTGTTTTATGCCTTAGGCTTGGGACCATTGCATCGGGCATGTTTGCATTAGTTTTGGAGCCTTGTTTTCATCATCTATGGCCACTGATTTGGGTGTGGCTGAGGCCCATCCATTTTGGTTTAAGTCCATTTTGCATTGAGTATGCCATTGTAGTTCATAGCATTGAGTATGCCACGTTGTCGCATGATTGATCATTGCATTGTGCATGCCTTGTTCGTCTCATTGTGTATATCAGTTCCATGTGCATTGTGTACGCTAGTGCCATGAACATTGTGCATGCCATGTAGCTTATAGCATTGTGTATACTAGTTGCATGTTTGCATGTCATGCCTTGCATGTTTGCATCACTTAGTTGCATTGCATTAGGATTACATGCTAGAGTCGCATTGGTGCATGCCATGTTATGTGTTGCATTGTGTTTGGAATAGGAGTTAGTCTGAGCACGGGAAACGAGGGACGTTTCATACTTGAAGTGATGAAACGTGCCTCAATTCTCGATCGCCGACACTCTTAACTACCCATGATGGAGTTGTTGGCTTTACGTGTTTGTATGTGCATTTATTTCACATTAAGTCGTGCAATTTAGCTCCTCGACCATCATGTATTGAAATGCGTGATTGGTGGCCCAAGGGTCGAGGACTACACTCCCTTGAGCATATGCAATGATGGGGAGAGTGATCGTGCACACATGTGTTGCAAATACTTTTCCATGCCTCTCTTTTTCCCTTTGTTGAAGAAAACCAAAAACTAGGAGAGGAAACTGGTCGGCTGACCAGATTTACTGGCAGGCCGACCAATTTTTTGGTTTCCGCCACAAAGGGTGGTCGGTAGTTGGTCTCTTATTCTTATAAGCTGGTCGGGAACCTTCCCACATATTCCCAGGGTGGAGTTTCATCTCTCTGGAGCTTTGTGCCAGTTTCTGAGATCAATTGCAAACAAAGGCAAGTTGGGGCGTCGCGAGGGATTTCCGAACAAGGCAATTCAAGCATGCATGCGTCCTTCGTCATTCAAAGCAGAGCTAAGGCTGCCCGTATTCATTTAGTTTGTATGCTCATTTAGATTGCTTACTTAGTTAATGATGTGTAATAATTAGCTGTAGCTTATCATTCGTTTCGTTGTGTAATAACTAGTTTGATTAGATTAGTTTAGGTTAGCTAGTTAGTTTTGTATTATTTATTCGGACCCTCCGTCAAGAGGGAAAATTTTGTAATAAATGTGCGTGTGTGTGCTGCATGTCTGCCAACCCCACGTCTTTCTCCCTTTTATTTACCAGCTTACGATGGTTAGTTTTAGGGCATGTTTCAAATTAGCATCCTTATGCTTCGCATGTTTGCATTCATTTATCTGTCTTGCATGCACCGGGCTAGGCGCATCATACTAACTGCATTGTATTTTAATTCCGAGTTGAATACATGTTATCTGTAGCATCTCATATGCCATCTTTGAATAGACGAGCCTATCTTAGTTGCATTTTGCATGTGTTGCATTAGCCATCTTAACATGAATTAGGATCATGCATTGATTACTAACTAGTTTCTGTTTTGGGCTTGGAGTACTCGGTGAGTGTTTATGCTTTAGCATCCTTGCATGTGTGTGAGTGACTGCCATGATAGCATGCTTGCCATGAGGCTAACTGCTTATGTGATATACCTGCCTGAAAGCCTGTGGATGAAGGTTGGATTATTTAAATTGGAACAATTCATCGATTACGAGTTTTAAAGCCCACTTGAGAGTGGCAAATCACCATGTGTTTCTAAGCCCACTTGAGGGTGGCAAAATCTGCATTTTAGCCTACTTACGAGTAGCAAACCGCTTTAAAAAACAAACATGAGATGTTTTGTTCCAACGTAGACGATCCAGTCTATACTTGTATGTTGTGCACATCATGTAGCAATTCTAGGCTAATAAATCGGAATAAGAACACATGTGTTTTCAAAAACAAGATATCATGCTTAGTACAAGCCGATCTTTGATCGGGCGAGCGAGGGTGCTCATCGCATGACCTTCTCCAATCGTACCCAAGTTCCTAAGCCGAGGCAACTTTGGTGATGACGGACATGTAGCCTTAGGCACGAGTCAGGGTTTTCTAAATTCTCCAAAACAAAATATTTAGGTGGCGACTCTGTATCTGGCAAAGCATTCCATGTTTGGCACTTCTTTCTAAAAAATCAGTTTTTCAAAACGATTTGTCAGATTTTGACTCTTTGGTGATTTATCAATCTCACATTGCACTTTGCGAGATTAGATTCAGAACTGTGACATTTGAGTCTGAACTATAGTGAGCCTAATGAACAAAACGGGATTTTCCTGGGACATTCGAGCGCGTCTACAGTTTCTGGTGACTCTGCTGGGGAGTTAGACAACTTGGCTCGAACTCATGATATCTTGTTTTGATTACACTTATGTGTTTCTTTGCATTGCATTTGCATTGGTGCGCCTAGGACACCGTGTTTGCCATCTGCTACTCCTGAACAGTTTGCCAGAGGCTCGCTTTAAGAAGCGTGCCATAAGGCTGATCGGTTACAGGCTCTGCCACGATGGGAACACAAACCTCGGTTTTTACCGGGGCACGCTTTTTGACCATTCGACCTAGTGTATATTCGGAATCCATAGTGACCATCCCAAACTAGGACAGGTTGTTTACTCGATTATAGGTTGTTTGAAACCGTTGTGTGCGTAGTGAAACCCTAGCTCCTGACAAAATAGGACAGGGAAACCCTTCCCTAACATAGGGGTGTTTTGGCTCTTACTTGCTTGCTATGTGCTTTTAGAGTGTGTCTCTACAGGAATGCATGTATCAGTTTGCAAGTCTGGGTATCAGGCATCAGTATCAGTATTTAGGAATCAATTATATTTGCGGGTATCAGATTCAGATTTTGGGCAGTGGTTTGGAAACAATGATCAGTAGTTGAGAACAGTATATTCAGCTTACAAATGCCAACTGTGTGTTGTGTTTATTTAAGCCGTTATGCTGTCCGTTTTTCTGGTTGTTTATTTCCTTATTATGCTTTATTTATCTTTTTGCTAGATAGTTTAGCACAACTGCTTCCGACGAAGCAGATATTCCCCAAGCACTCTGGACTAGAGGTTGCCAACTAGCAGTCAGGTTGAGATTCCCGAGTCTACTGCAGAGGCAGATATACCGGCAGTTCAGTTAGATAAGGGCAGTGTAGCAGGAATGGAGAAAATGATGCGTCAACTCCAAGAAAGTATGAAAACTATGCAGCAGGACGCTGTTCGTCAAGCAGAATTCGCCAAACAACAGGCTGAGGTCATGGCTCAACAGGCTGAGTTAATTGCTAGGCTACAACAGCAAACCGGAGCATCTACTTCACACCAAGCTCCTCCCCCACCAAGAGTCCCAATACCCGGGGAGACGACGAATGTTCAGAATGTCCAAGAGGATATAGACATCCCAACGGGGCCACCTCCGCCCCCGATTCTACCTCAACTATCCAAGGCACCCACGCCTATCAATTTACCGGATTCTCCCTTCGAGTTCGAAGTAGACCCCACAGCATTGAGACTGAGCAAGCTTGAAAAGCTGTTCAAGAAATCTCAGGGTGTCAAGTCCATTCCTGATATCGAAGATGGGTACACCGACGCTGCCGTGACGCTGCCGGACCGGTTTAAGATGCCACACATTGACCGTTTTGATGGATCCGGTGATCCTATGGTGCATCTGCGATTATTTTCAGACATACTCAGGCCAATGGGCCTCACCAGATTACAGAAGCTTTCTTTATTCGGCCAAACCCTGTCGGGTGTAGCGGCCATTTGGTATGCAGAATTGGAAGATTCCGTGGGAGGAGATGGCCGAGGCCTTCGTAACTCAATACTCCTATAACACACAGATTAAGATCGCAACCCGCGATCTTGAGACAACTAGACAGGAGCCGAATGAGAGTTTTCTGACTTCGTGACCCGCTGGAGGGCCAAGGCCTCGATGATGACCATTAGGCCAACTGACAAAGATCAAATACGGATGGTTGTGCGCAACCTCCAGCCCAAGCTCATGCAAAAGATGATCGTCCTCCCTCTCCCCACTTTTGGAGATCTACATGAGATTGGGGTATAGATCGAGGACGCCTTGAAACAGGGTCTGATTGACAATGACAGAGAGCAGCCCAGGAGAACCTTCAACCGCAACACCAATATAGGCACGAGCAGTGCTGCAACTGCCAGAACCTCAGAAGTAAGCATGGTCACCACCACCCCCGCAAGAACCCTTACAGCTATACCATTCACCGGTGCATCCGGAAGCAACTCACAAATAACCAAGTACCAACCTCGAGGCCAAAGAACCTTCACCCCATTATACATGCCCCTGTCCAAAGCTCTAGGGGTTTTAATCAGGAGAAGGCACTTGAAGCCCCTAAAGCCGCGGGCATTGCCAGAACACTTCCCCCCTCCCATAACCCAGTCAAATATTGCGCATTTCACCAGCAACATGGTCACGACACTGACCATTGCTTCAGATTGCGTCACGAGATTCAGGATCTCGTCGACAACAGGGTGATCGTGCCTCCGAAGAAGCCGAACGTCACAACCAACCCTCTCCCACCACACAACTAAGCCCCACCTCCCAAACGCATCAACTCAATCTAAACTGGGGTCGTGTCATATAACCCTAGCATATATATCACCCCGTCTCACCTACCTAAGTCGGAGGTGTTCATTCGTGACAGCACTGACTTGTGCATGTTGGACATCTCCCAAGCCTAACCTGACCCAATGGTGGTGACCATCGAAGATGGAACAGGGATGATTTCGGAGGAAAGTGGGGCTGACGATTCAAGATCTGAGGAAATTGGGAGCTATGTTGAGGAGCTATGCTGAACAGGTATATGATCCGAGTGGCTATATTGCGTCGGCAAGCCAGGCTAGGCCGAACTTGGAATTGCTAATGGGGGCAGAAATTTGTGTAATACGAGGGAAGGGACTTGATCAGAGGATAGATGATTTAGCAGCTCTGGAAGGGGACATAGCTAACCTTCAGTTTTTCAACGAACAAGATCTGGGAGATGTGACAGTCAACTGGTTTGATTTTGAGGAGTCAACAGAGGTTACAGGGTGGCTTGACGACCAACCAGATATTGTTGAAGAATCTCAACTGGAAAAGGGCCCGTCAGGGGCAAGGATATCAATTGTGGCCGGAAAGGTTGGGGATCAGAATGCATCGCCGGAGAGCGCCGGTGCCAAGAATTTCCCTCGGCATTTGGGTATTTTGAGTACAGGAGATGTTGAACAGCAAGCTGCACTGAAGCAGTTTGAACGGGAAGGGATCGAAGACTCTGAGAGAGCCAGAAAGGCTAAAGCTCCTGTGGGGACTGAACGTGCTGTGTGCACGAGAACAGAGCGCGCTGCGAGTACATGGACGGAAGGTGCTGTGCGTACAAGGACAGTTGTAACAGAGCCCGACAGGTGTCTGTCGGTTGCCGAGGGCATGTGGTGGGAAAACGATGACCTATGTCTTGCCCACACCGATGAGGACTGGGGGAGTAACCAGCCAGATGATGCCTGGTATATTGGTGAAGTTGACCATATGACTAAGAGTGGGCGGTATTTCAAGCCCCCGCACCCCTAGATTAACCAGAGGCATCCGGGAAGGACAAGGAGTCAAAGAAGCAGAAAGAAAAGCTACTTGAAGAAGAGGTCGTGCTAAAGCAGTTAAAAAAGATACAAGCAGACATCTCCATCTGGGAATTGCTTATGGCTTCACGTGTTCATAGACAAGTTGTCCTATCGGCAATGGACAAGGCCAAACTCTCAATAGACACCACGCCTGAACAGCTGGTGGGATTGGTTTTTCCAGGAGGGGCTTCCCCGATGTTGACCTTTTTCGACAAGGAACTGCCGCCTGAGGGCGTGAATCATAACAAACTGCTCTACATCTCTGTGGAATGTAGAAGCAAATGGATACCGGTGGTTCTTGTCGACACAGGATCTGTTATTAACGTGTGCCCGTCAAGGACGACATATGCAATCGGGTTGAAGCCCGCGAACTTTGTGCCAACAGCCCAAGTGATAAGGGCATACGGTAACACAAGTAGAGAGGTAATGGGGACTGTGAAAATTCAGACGCAGGTTGGTCCAGGACAACACGAGATTGACTTTAATGTCTTGGACATTCCCGCAACCTTTAATTTACTCCTAGGGAGGCTGTGGCTGCACCAAGTGAAGGCAGTCTTTTCCACCCTACATCAAATATTGAAATACCCCCACAGGAAGGGGGTGGCTATTGTTTTTGGGAATTCGTCAATCCATTCGCCGTCAGAAGTGTCGACACCGGTTTTGGAAATCGAGCACGGCACGGAAGATGTGTTCCTATCCGGATTTACCCTAGCCAAGGCCCAGGTCGTACAGAACATCTTAGCTGTTGATGAGGGGTTGTACGTTAGCGCACAGTCAGTGTACCTCATGAATAAGCTCGAACACATCCCCGGGATGGGATTAGGGAAGAGTGGCCGGAAGGGCATTGTAGTATCGGCCGAAGTGCCGCACAACCCGCATACCTTTGGCTTGGGTTATCTGCCCACCAAAGAGGACTGGGTGAGGAAAGGCAAGGAGATGGCCGGGAGAGCCAGAGCAAAGTAGGCAGGGAAGCCTTATGAATTAATGCACCGACCCATCCAGGGTACCTTAAACGGATGCTCTGTCCAGGAGGGGGAGGATTTTCCATTCTGCGGCTTCCCAGAGCCACGGTTGAATGCAGAGAAGCGTCGCTTGCCAGGGTTTGAGATCTTCTTTGACCTACAGTTATCCGGGGATGACGTTGCCGAGGAGCAGACAGACCCATCAGCCGAAGTTGACCAGTGTGGGAAAGTGGATTCTGAGAACACCGAGATTGAAATTGGGGTAGCACTGGCTTGTCTACTTTCAGATCCTCCGATCGTACAGAAGTGCTTGGGGGATAACTTCTCGGTGTCCATGATCGGGAATGAAACGACTGCGAGCCCACCTTCAAACATTTTGGATGCATCCATCGCACCCTCCCTCATCTGGCAGTACGAGGAGGGATTTTTATCAAGTAGCACCGGGTCAGGTAGTGAGCCGGAATCTGATTCCACCGAGTCTGTGGAGTCGGAATCAGGTTCCAGCTCGTCTGAGTCTGAGTTCGGTATTCCTGGGAGTGACAACCCGGATGCCACAGTCTTGTCTAGGTCGTCTTTTTCTTTCTTTTTTAAGTCTGTTGTAACAGAGGAATCGGACGATTTGGAAGTGATTAATGAGAATGGATTGGTTGTGGCTTCTGAGTACTTTTATGTGCCTTTGGTTTATTGTATTGATCAGAACTTTCAAAATTTTGATGAAAACGACGAGGAAGAAATTCCTACGGTTTTACAACGTTTAATTGATCAAGAGCAGGAGAGATTTGTTAAACCCTTGGTAGATGAAATCACTACAGTTAATGTTGGTACTAAGAAGGACTCGCGGTTGGTCCAGATCGGGTCCACGTAGTCTTCAGAGGAGCGCGAGCGCTTAGTCGCTTTATTAAAAGATTTCAAAGATGTTTTCGCGTGGTCCTACGAAGATATGCCTGGAATCGATCCTGAGATTGTACAGAACTTGATCCCTCTTGACCTAGAGGCCCGACCCGTTAAACAGAAACTCAGAAGGATCCGCTCGGACTGGGCTCTCAAGATTAAAGAAGAGGTCACCAAGCAAATTGACGCAGGGTTCCTGCTGGTATCTGAGTACCTAACTTGGTTGGCCAACATCGTTCCGGTGCTAAAGAATGATAGAAGGATCCGGGTATGCGTGGATTTCATGGATTCGAACAGAGCTAGTCCGAAGGACGACTTTCCTTTACCGCATATCGACGAGTTAGTGGACTTCACAGTGGGGCATGCTTTGCTTTCGTTCATGGATGGCTTTTGGGGCTACAACCAAATTGTGATGGCACCCGAAGACCGGGAGAAGACTGCTTTCACCACTTCGTGGGAGACTTATTGCTATAGAGTAATGCCATTTGGGTTAAAGAATGCTGGAGCTACATATCAACGGGCTGCGACCACAATATTGCACGACATGATCCACAAGGAGGTTGAGGTGTACGCGGATGACATGATTGTCAAGTCCAAAGAAAGAGAGGGCCACTACACCGCCTTGCAAAAGTTTTTCCACAGGATCAGAGAATTTCAGTTGCGGCTGAGTCCTCAGAAATGTACGTTCGGTGTTACAGCTGGGAAAATGCTGGTGTTCTTGATCACACACAGAGGTATCGAAGTCGACCCTTCCAAAATCAAGGCCATCTTAGAAATGCCACCACCGAGGACTGAAAAGGAGGTGCGAGGCTTTCTGGGTAAAGTGCAATTCATAAGACGGTTTATTGCTAAATTAACCTTGACTTGTGAACCACTCTTTGGTCTCCTGAAGAAAGGAACGAAGTTCCAATGGGACGGCCGATGCCAAGCTGCTTTAGAACAGATCAAGCAATACTTACAGAACCCACCTGTGTTGTCACCACCTGAGCCGGGGAAACCGTTGATTTTGTACCTTTCAGTAACTGAAACTACAATGGGCTGCATGCTCGCACAGGAGTCTGAGGACAAGGTGGAGAGAGCTATCTACTACCTGAGCAAGAAGATGCTAGATTACGAAACCCGTTACACTCCGCTGGAAAAGGCTTGCTTAGCCTTGGCATGGGCTACCAGGAAGCTGCGGCACTACCTGTTAGCTCACTCTATAATGTTGGTTTCAAGATTAGATCCCATCAAATATCTCTTCAAGAAACAGGCACTTACGGGTAGGCTAGCTCGTTGGTAGTTTCTGCTTTCCGAATTCGATCTGAAGTATGTGACTCGCAAGTTAGTAAAGGGGAGAGCGATAGCGAAGTTCCTAGCCGATCACCCAGTTGAGGGGGATGAAGAAGTTGAGTACTTATTCCCAGACGAGGCCATCTTGCATATCGAAGATGAGTTTTGGACGATGTACTTTGACGAAGCGTCAAACCAGTATGGGTATGGGATAGGGGTGTTGTTGATAGCACCCGAAAATTCCCGTATCCCTCTAGCATTTAAACTCCGATTCAAAGTCTTGAACAACAAAGCAGAGTATGAAGCATGCATTGCTGGTTTGGAAGTTGCCCTAGAACTAGGGGCAAAACGGTTGGACGTCATCAGGGACTCGAACTTTGTTGTATCTCAAGCTAAAGGAGATTGGAAAGTCAAAGAAGAAAAGATGAGAATTTACCACCAGACCTTAGACTTGCTGATTCCTCGGTTTGAGAAATTGAACTTCGCTCATCTGTTAAGAGAAAACAACAGGTTCACAGATTCATTAGCAACTCTATCTTCTATGATAGACATCCCTTTTGGAGTCCGGATGCGTCCGATCATCATTGACCAGATGTTTGCACCAGCCTACGAGTCGATTGCTGCCATAGAAGAGGTTCAAGATAAGAACCCCTGGTATTACGATGTCTGGAACTTCTTGGAGAAAGAAGCGTATCCACCAGGGGCAAATGCCAAAGACAAGAGGGCAATCCGAAGAATGGCTACTCAATTCATCATCTGCGGGAGAAAACTGTATAAGAGAGGTCATCTGGGAATGCATAAGCTATGTGTTGAGGCTGAAGAGTCAAAGCACCTAATGGAGGCCATCCATGGAGGAGAGTGCGGAGCGCACGTGAACGGGCTGATGCTCGCCCGGAAAATCCTCAGACAGGGTTACTACTGGTCCACCATGGAAGAGGATTGTATCGGCTTTGTTTGGCGATGCCACAAATGTCAGGTCCATGCAATCCGCATGAACATCCCACCGTCAAAGTTGTACAATATGACTTCGCCATGGGCATTTTCAGTTTGGGGAATTGATGTGATTGGGGCCGTCACTCCAAAGGGGTCTAATGGGCATGAGTTCATTCTGGTCGCGATAGACTATTTCACAAAGTGGGTTGAGGCCCAATCTTATGCGGTGTTGAAGGCTTCACATGTTGCGAAGTTTATCAGGAACAACATCATCAGTCGCTACGGGGTCCCAAACGAGATTATTTCAGATAACGGTTCCCACTTCAAGAAGGAAGTGACTGACTTGTTGGAAAAATACAACGTGGCTTTTCATAAGTCATCCACATATTGGCTGCAGACCAACGGAGCAGTTGAGGCCGCCAACAAGAACATTAAACACATTCTGCAGAATATGGTGGAAACCTACCGGGACTGGCCAGATAAGCTGTCATTTGCTCTATAGGGCTACTGGACGTCAATTAGAACTTCTACTGGAGCGACTCCGTATTCATTGGTTTAGGGGATGGAGGTCGTTCTACCTATCGAAATGGAAGTTCCGTCATTACGAGTACTGGCTGAGTGTCAGATAACTGAGGCAGATTGGCAGCAGAACAAATTTGAGGAACTCATGCTTTTTGACGAGCACAGACTGAAAGCATTGTACATGTTCAAGGTTATCAGCATAGAATTGCCAGGGCTTTCAACAAGAAAGTTAAGTCCAGGAATTTGAAAGAAGGAGATCTGGTGCTTAAAGACAACCGAGCTCCCATCCATGACCCTCGGGGCAAGTTCAAACCCAATCGGACTGGTCCCTACATCATTAAGTCTATTTGGTTAGGTGGAGTTGTCGTTCTAATGGACCTAGATGGCCTAGAGCTCTCATAGCCGATCAACATAGACAAATTGAAGAAATATTATCTCTGAGAGGGTCGCTAGGCCGAAAACCCGAAAAGGCGACCTAGGCAAAAGTTAGAGCACAGAAAATTTGAAATGATAAAAATTGAGCTCGCAAGGTTGAAAACCCAGAAAGGGCGGCCTTGGCAAAAGTTAGAGTGCAAAAGGAGAGTGTCAATACACGAGTGAACCCGAGCCGAACTACGTTAGGCTTGATTCCCATCTTTGGGATACGTAGGCAACTTCGTTCTGAAGTCCAGCCATAAACACTTCCCCGATCAACTGTCCATGTGATCATGTTTGGTCGTCTTTGTCTATTCTGCATTCAAAAGCTCGGTTGTGATCTCCGGTGCAGTGCTATTCAAACTAGGGGCAACTTTCCAGTTGCTGGGATCCGGGGTTGTGCATCTCAGTGACAGATCTCAGGCGTATCCAGTTCTGATCCATATCGAAAATGGTTTTGAAAAGTTTTAATAAAAGTTGATTTTGCTCAAATTAATCTTTTTACGACTTAGACCATTTTTAGACCAAACGAAAAAATTTCAGTGCCCACATCCTTCAATTTTATTGATTTCAATACAGAGTTCTCCTACTCTTGAATACAAATTGAAGTTGCTTTTGGTTACATTCATAAAGAAAACTTGAAAGTATTGATAAAGCAATAAATTCGGGGCATAGATAGATCAGGTGTTCCTGCGCCCCCTCCTAGAGCTGGTCGAAGCTTCTGATGCCAAGCTAGGCCTAATCTGTGCCTCTTCATTGAGCCAATCTATGCGCTCATCAGAAAGGATGTAACTGAAAGTGGGAGCGGGTGCCAGAAGCTCTCTCATCCACCATGCCGTGGCATACCGAGCTAACTGTGTGCCTCAGACCGGAAATGCAGCTGGGTACTCTATCCCCTCTGCCGGGCAAATCTGATCATGGCCGAACTGGCGTTGGAACCGGAAAGGAAAGTAGAACGCGCAATGTGTCAGGCCAATTAACTGAATCCCGGCCTGCCGGGACATGCTGTAGCTCATTGCCAGTAAATTGAGCCAAGGACAACGTCAAGTAATATGGTCTGCGAACAAATTGCACATCCAGTAGAACCACCATCCCTCATCAAGGGCATGGACTAGACGTCGCCAGAAGAAGTAGCCGCGAGCTGAGTATGCTGGGCAAGAGTCCACAACCTGCAACTTGTCCATCAACCACACTTGGGGAGGGATGGAAAATGAAAGAATAAAGAATAGAGAGATGTAGGATGAGAGAAAAGTGAGAAAAGGGTTTTGAGAGAAAAATCGAGCCTGAGGGCTGAGTGATGTGAGCAATATATATGTGAGGAAGGGTGGGAATATTACCTGCAGCAATAGTGGACTCCACGCAAATCTGGTCGTTTCCCGGCGATGGAAAGCATCCAAACCCATCAATCTCTCGGCCAATGTCATGGCAATGCAGCTCTTGCCTTCTTTCAAGCCTTGGACAACTTCGATCAGACGAATGCTAGACCCGCTGAAGCTTGGGGCAAGCAAAAAGTGAGATAGCATGCACAAACAAAGGGCATGACGCCGAAAACCTTGCCATTGGTGATCACTGCGGTCATCAGCATAAGAAAAGCGATGAATCAGGCTGAGGATGTCCAATTCTCCGTCGCGGATCAGAGATCGAGCGTCATGCATAGTGAGCCCACACATTCGCCCTAAGGCTTGTGCGTGGTCGAAGCGAAGCTGGGGCAAGATTTCTTCGTTGCGCTCGGATTCCATCAAAGCTTGGAAGTCTTCGAAGGTAGGACACATCTCTTGCCCGCTAAAACTAAAGACATGTGTTATCGGGTTCCAAAACCTTACCGCGGCATGGGGAAACGGAAGGTGCAGCAGAGTGCGACTCAACGTGAATTGTGCATTTATGTCGAAGCCTCGGAAGTTCAACTTTTCCGAGCCGTCTAAGGTAGCAATCCAAGTTGTGAGATTTTGGATGAGAAATGCCTCCATTTTGATGTAAAACTGAGATAGAATGACAGAACCACGAAGCTGGAACTTTTATGGAGGATAAGGCACTGTTTGGGGGACAAGTGTCAAAAATCTGGAGGTCACCATGCCAACTGGTCGGCCGACCACTTTTTCTAGTCGGCCAGCCAGTTTTTCTGGTCGACCGACTACATAACTAGTTTACTGAGGAAAAAATTGGTCGGCCAGCCACTTTTGGTGGTCGGCCATGGAGAAAAACTGGTTTTTGGCCTTTCCCTAGTCTCTAGAAGAGAGCTCCTAGCCTTTCCATGTGTTGGGAGTGTTGAAGGTCCGAGGTCACCTCTGTTTCGGATGCGTTCCATCGCCCCGTTTGTCTGAAATGTATTTGCTTATCGAGTTGTTAAGTTTTGTTTATCGAGTTGTTAAGTTTTAATGAGTTGTCAAGCTTTGTTCATCAAATTGTTGCTCTTTGTTTACCAACATTGTCGAAGTTTGCTTATCGAGTTGTAAACTTGCTGAGGTTTTGCTGTTTCTTAGTAAGTTAGGCTGTTTAGTTTGCTTTGTTGGCTCGTTACCTGACTTGGCAATGTATAATGTTCAATTTCCATTCAATCTCATTTTTGTGCAAAATGATGCGATGCGATGCAAAGAATGCAAAATACAACACTTTTTGAACAAAAAGCTATTTCATTCCATCATAGCTTCTTTTGTTACAACATTTTACAACAGGGTACAAATTTTAAAGAAAATAAAACTGCCTAAAGTTGATGTGCTACAACTACTAGTAAAACAAAAAAAAACAGAAAATAAAATAAAGCAAGAACATCTGTATCAGTGCTGTCAGGCTCAAGATTGGGAGGCTCTCTTCATCCTCTTCGACTGAGCAGCCTCTGCACCATCTCCACCAGCACCATCATCCGAATCGGAGCTGCCGTCCTCGGAACCCTCCCCGGCATCACCTCCACTCTCAGAACCGGAGCCAGCGTCCTCCTTTCTACCTGTGGATGTCTCCGACTGAGGATGCGCAGACTCCTCCTCCCCGCTGGACTCCTCATCATCTCTGATAGGCGCTCTACGCCTGCTTCGGCTGCGAGTCGTGCCCCCTCTACCAGCTCCTCGAGAAGGCCTGGATGGCCCAGCCTGTAACGGTGGCATCTGAAAACAAAAAAAACGGGCAATTTGAATACATCAGTCGAAGTATGTATATCAGATGCAGATGTGGGAATGATGCGTAGAGTGTGTGCTTGTAGGTGTAGTATATGAATGTGGTGTGTCAGATGTGCTCTACACATGCAGTCAACCAATGTAATGGAATGTTCAATTTCAGTATGTCATCAGAAGAATGATAAATGCAAGGAAATCGAACAGTACCGAGACGCCGGTGATGAACAACTGCGCCTCTCTCCGCAGGACCATGCTTTCGAGTGAGGCCACCACTCCGAGGAACCCCTCGCAATACTCTCTGGGAGGCTACAGATGTAAGTGCAAGTCATCAGTGAATGAATGAATGTCTAAATATCTGAGTGATAAATCAAAATTGTAAAGCATACCGGTGGCGAGTCAGGGTCACTGACATATCGATGATCAGGCAATGGAGGCTCCAATGGAATCGGGTAGGATGTCCCATACTGCCAGCTTGTCAGCTCAATCGAAAGATCCGGCCACCCAGCATATTAATAAGTCGGGGGGACCTCTCTAGCCCCACCCCTCATTGTGCCAGCTCCACTACTCGAAAGAATGTCTCTATCTCGGGTGCGACTCGAGGAAGGCACGTCAGCAGCCCTCCTCCTGGGGACACGGACATCTGATAGGGGAGGCATCAAGTATGTATGGCGATAGGTCGTGTAATCTCCCTCCTCCAGCAACAGAACTGCATCAGTACCCAACATAAGCTCCTCGACCTCCCGGGGAGTGAGTCTCTCAGTGGATCGCATGTCATCTGGAAGTGCTGAGGGGATACCCTGATTAGGGTTGCCCATCGTCTGACGCATGAAGTGATCGCCCAGAAACCAAGCCCTGCCAACTGGCCCCTCAAATAAAGTCCTGTATCGAGAAGAGGCCCACGCCCCAAGGAATCGGTACCGTGCATCTCCTGACAAAGGTGCCCAGGGCAACCAAGAGATCTGCGAATAACAAGTGCATAAACCGATTAGATGTTGTGAATATGCAAGATGAACCAAAGCTGAAAACATGACAAACTGAGAGTTTTGGATTACCTCCGCCGGCCGTACAGTATCAAAGAACTGGCGGAGGTAGGGCAAAGTCTCCTGAGTCCTCGGCCGACACCGACCCTCAAATCTGCGGGAGTAGGGGATCTCAAGAGGTACCTCCACCTCGAGCTCAAGGGCCAGCGTCGGAAAGTATGCATAAACCCATAGTTGTGAAAGGCAAGACTGCGACTGTCAAAACACAGATTGTATTGAAAATACTAAATGCTGAGTGCAGAACGTGGATGCGGAAAATACAGAATGCTGAGTGCAGAATGCAAAGTACAGAATGTAATGTGTGCCGTGTGTGCAGTGTACAGATAATGAAAAAGCGAAAATGTAAATCAAGAGGACAAAATGTACCTCCCAGGCTCTCCAGTAGCCACCTATTATGTTCCCTTGCCCGCGGGAGGTCGCACTCATATAATAGTAAAGGGTGGCGAGGCCGGCGCCACCCCAATCATATTGGCTGAATTGTGATAGGTCTACCAAAGCACTAAGCAAATAAAGTCCAACCGTGTTCCCCCTGTCGGAGAACAGAGTGGTCCCAATGAGGAACATCCAAAAACCCCGAGCATACTGCTCTATCTCCTCGACAGTCTCAGGCAAAGTCCCCCTATACTGCACGGGAAACTAGGTGTACCTGACTCTACCCGATGATCTGTCGATTGGCAGGCAGACTCCTAGTAGATAAATCCAAGCCGCCTCCCACTCGCCCATATCTGCGTCATAGGGGACCGGTCGGCCAGCTACGTCAAGGCCCGTCAACATAGAAAAGTCATATGGGGTCATTGTCATGTCCCCAGTAGCTGAAAAGTGGAACGAGTTGGTGGTGTCCCACCACCTCTCCACGAGTGCCCCCATAAGGGTCCTACTTGCCGGGTAACGTGATATCTCTGCGCAGAAAGGTCCAAATCCTGCCTCGTCCACGATATGGCGAACGGTATCTAGGAGCTCCGTATACCACTCCTTAGCAAGGATCGATCCATAACCCTGTGTGGAACAGGAAGATACCTGCATTCAGAATGAACAGATGTATTCAGTTTCAGATTGAAATATATAGGCTGTGTGCAAATCAAATCAGATACTGTGTTATGGACTGCGTGTTCAGTTTGAGCTGTGTGCAAATCAAATCAGGCACTGTGTTATGGACTGCGTGTTCAGTATGAGCTGTGTGCAAATCAAATCAGACATTGTGTTATGGACTGCGTGTTCAGTACGAGCTATGTACCAGAAGAACGAGCTGTGTGCCCAAAGAACGAGCTGTCTGCCAAAAAAATGAGCTGCGTGCCCGAAGAATGAGCTGTGTGCCAGAAAAACAAGCTGTGTGCCCGAAAAATGAGTTGCGTGCCCGAAGAACAAGCTGTGTGCTAGAAAAATGAGTTGTGCCCGAAAAATGAGCTGCGTGCCCGAAGAACGAGCTATGTGCCCGAGAATGTGTTGTGTGCCTGAGACAAACTGTGTGGTCAGAATGAGTCGCGTGTTCAGAGTAAGTTGCGTGCCAAATTAACAAAGTGTTGTGTTGTGAGCTGCGTGCCAAATGGACAGAATACTGTGTTGTGAGCCACGTGCTAAAATGACCAGACTATTTCTATATATAAGTTGTGTGCCAAATAGACCGGGTGGTGTGTGAAGGTGTTCAAAACGAACAGATAAAATACATAGCGAAAGAATGAAATGTACAGGAAATGCAGAATAAATTGCAGAGAACGTGGAAGTAAGGTACGTACCTCTCGCGCCTGGTAGGATAGATGAGACTCTGGTTCCCGTAGCAGTAGGTCCACAGGTGCTCGTCGCTCAAAGTCAGTAAAGTGATGGAAGGTGACAGGAGGTAAGACATGCTCTGGAGGGTCGTACCTTTCAGGGTCAAAAGGCCGAATCCTCGAAGGCAATGACATGATGTCTGGCTCATCCTTGGCATGTGGAGAACCTCCCCCATGATGGAAATGATCCGCCATCCAAAGAAATCTGCAAAAATGAGCAAAACGAGCCAAAATTGCAAAAAATCAACAAAAGTCAACTCTCGGGAAAGGAAAAAGTCAACAAAAGTCAACTCTTGAGAAAATGTGCCAAACTTCGAGACAAACATACCTCAAGTGGTGAAAGTGGAGAAAGAAGCTCCGAAATCAAATTTTAATCGGTTTAAAGTGAAGAAAATTGAAAGTTTTCGCGAAACAACTTCGCGTGGGGCGTTGGAAAATGCGTGTAAAGTGAAGATCTGAGGGGAAAAATGGTCTAGGGAGCAAGAGGAGCTGATTTCGGCCTTAGAGGTGTGAGCAAAAGTGATTTGGACAAGTCAACTTAAAGATCCGAACCTGAAAGGACAAAACTGCCCCAATTTTTGTAAACTGGTCAGCCGACCAGTTTTTCTGGCTGGCCGACCACCTTGTGAGCAAAAACTGGTCAGTGGCTATTCTAGGTGGTCGGCCATCCCCCCTGGTTGGTCTCCAAGGTCCCTTGGTTCTCCCTGTGTATTTTGGTGATGATTGGAGTCCTCGGCTCTCGAGAAAGTACAAGAAAAGTTCACTTTTCGGCACGAGATGTCTCTGCGGGAACTTCAATTCAAGTCTTCGATGTGTGGCTCGTCGTTACTCGCCAAGAGCAAGGTGTATGCGTTTTGAGTACGTTGCGACCCCACCGAGAAGTAAATCGGAGGTCGCGTTTGAGTTGCTCTCTTTAAGGCTCGTACTTCTCTACTCAGTGTTTTGTTTCAAGCATGCTTTTGATGTTGTATTGTTATGCACACCACTTGCATTGTTGTGCACGTTCCACTGGTATTGTCATGCACCCATAGTTTACTTACGTCGTCACGCATGTTTCTCTTGCATTGCTATGCACTTTTTCATCGGTGTCATACGTATCCGCGTTCGATATAGCGTTAAACATATGTTGCTAACTATGTTGTACCTGTTAAGTTTCTCTTTTTTGCAGGCACGATATTGTATGTACAGTTCATTCAAGGCTGGTGCGACCAAACGATATTGTATGTATGGTTCATTTGAAGCTGGTGCGACCAGACGAACCGGACGATATTGTATTTTCCGTGTGAAATGTAGCGAGAATTGTACAATTCTCCTACATCCTTTCTGCATGTGATGTAGTTTGGTCTGTATTCGCTTGCTTAAATTGTTGCATTTATTGTGCATATTTGCTTCATTACAGTTTTCTTTGCATGATCATAAGTTATGTTCGGCCTCCTGCATGTCTTTTGCATTCTGCCCCTGTCTGCGGCCACATCTCTTTGATTATCTTGCCTGTTTGTCTAAGTTTTTGGCCTTGTCAAAAATGAGTCGTCTCTGGGCTTTGACATTCACTCTTGTCACTTATGACTTTCGAGTTCTGTCAAAGAGGGGCAACTGTAGACACCTCATTTTTGACCGACCTTAAGACTCAAACGTCATCGATTGAGCGCTTGGTGATGGTGCATGTTCTGTTTGTTCTGAGATTTTGAAGTTTCGGCTGAGAGCCTTGCCTCCGAGTCTCGAAACTTTTTGTGCTTTGACTCGGTCTACGAACCAGGTCTTGTTTTCTTTTCCCGGAGGAAGGGAGAGGTCTTGTAGACCACCTCTCAGTGGTCGTGGGCTACTTTTCGTGGTCCTGGGCCACTGTTCCCGTTTGGAGACTAGTTTCCGATTTTCGGAGCCGTTGGCTGCGCGCCTCGGCTCGGGACCGCTTAACATTCTCCATTTGGCACGGTTTTTGGAACACACCCTGTTTCCTTTGTCTAGAGGGACACTGTGGCCCGAGAAACCACTTTTGTGGTCGCACGCCACTTTCGGTGCTCAACAGCTAGTTTTCGAAGCACCTGGCCGCACGCTTTGCCTCCCAAACTCTCGTTTTGCATCCGTGTTGGTTCATTTTTGGCATGAACCTTGTTTTCCTCGTTTTGGAGGTGGTACAAGGATGGGAGACCATCTTTCTCCTTAGAAACCACTTTTCTCCCTGCCAACCAGTTTTCTGGTCAGGAAACTGGTTTTCTTGGTCTTTGGGCCACATTTTCTAGTTTTCCACCCCACTATTTGCTTGCTTTCAGTGTGGTGACCACCAATACGCTTGGCTGACCACTTTTTATCTGGGAGACCACTTGCCCTGGTCGGCCGACCACCTTTTCTGGTCGGCTGGTTACCTCCTGTTCTGTCAGATTGTGTGGATGCCAGCTATGCCAGCTGGAAGGCACAGACTGTATCCTCCATACACGTGTATGTGTATGGAGGATTTGCACCCAAGCTTTTAGCTTCTTAAGGAAGCTTTAGCTTCAAACCTCTATAAGAGAGGCCCTCCCTCTCCTTTGCACAGGTTTTGAAATTGGCTAAGGCAAAAATATATATCTCCCTCTATATCTCTATATTTTGGATTCAAAAAGTGTGTTGTTCATGACCTATTGCACCACACCTCATAGCCATAAACCTCCACCATTGATCTGAGGTTCTTGGAGGGTATTTTCAGAGGTTGAAGAGTTGGTTTTTTGGTCCCAAAACTTACTGGTTTTGCTGAGCTTCAAGGGTAACTCATTTTCCCTATTTTTAAGCTCTATCTTGATCATTCTCTTAGCCATACTTGCATGTATATTTTGGATTTGTTGTCAATTGAAAAAAGCTTCATATTGAAGTGTTTTTCATGATTGTTTAAGGCTCTTTTGGTGTTGAGGGTCATCTACCCTCTTGCATGCTCTTTTTAGCCTTGTTTTGTGCCATGCCATGAGACCTTTGTGTTGATCTTTGCTTGGCCTTTTAGCCACTGAAATCCAGTGGATTTTCAGTGGTTGGCATGTGGTTTACCTCTCTCTTTTGGCCTTGTTTGTTTGCATTTTTGGCCTTTCAAAGGAGCACATACTTTCATACTTCCAAGGCTTGGTTCAGGCCCTTTTTTGTGACTTTTGGGACCTGCCTAGACTCTGTCTATGGCTGGTTTGGTCACCCTATGTTTGCCTCTTGCATGTGTAGAATAATCTCTTTCATGGCTTATCAAAGTAGCACCTCATTCTTGCATGCATTGGTCATGTCTCAATGGGTTTTTAGCCATCATTTGGTATGCCATGATTCTGTTTTTGGCTGGTTTGGTAGCCTCTCATATGCTTCATATGCTTGTAGTGTAAATCATGTTTACTAGCTTGAAATGCATGATGTTTTGGCCCTCTATTCTAGCATATTTTGGCCATGATCCAAACTGATTTTGTTCATATTTTGGGCTGCCTTAGCTCTATTTTGAGGCCTCTTGGTCGAATGATGCTTGACATGCATGCTTGTAGTGTAATAGCCTTGCCTAGCTTTGAGTTTTTAAGGTCCCTTGCATGCTTAACTTGAGGTATTTGCATGTTTTGGCATTATGAGGAATGTTATTTCAAAGCTTATTTCTTGGCCATATTCTCATGTTTGTCACTCTTTCAATGTGCTTGAGAACATCATTATACCACATTTGTGAGCCATTGCATGAGCTTCATTTTTTTGCCTTTCAAGCCATCATCTTAGTTCACTTTTGCTCCTATTCTGGCCTGCATACGGTCTGCTTGGAGTTGGTTTGGCCATTTGAGCATTGTCTTGCATGCCTATAGTGTAATAGACTTCACTAGTTTTGGTGCTTGAGCCATTCAACATGCACTATGTGAGTTGTTTACATCATTTGGAGTCATTTTGTATGCCATTTTAGAGTTGGAACATGTGTCCTTGCACTCCATATTTCATCATTTTCAATGCGTTTGGAAAGTTGCGTTTTATGCCTTAGGCTTGGGGCCATTGCATTGGGCATATTTGCATGAGTTTTGGAGCCTTGTTTTCATAATCTATGGACACTTATTTGGGTGTGGCTAAGGCCCATCCATTTTGGTTTAAGTCCATTTTGCATCGAGTATGCCATTGTAGTTCATAGCATTGAGTATGCCACGTTGTCGCATGATTGATCACTGCATTGTGCATGCCTTGTTCGTCTCATTGTGTATATTAGTTCCATGTGCATTGTGTATGCTAGTGCCATGAGCATTGTGCATGCCATGTAGCTTATAGCATTGTGTATACTAGTTGCATGTTTGCATGTTATCCCTTGCATGTTTGCATCACTTAGTTGCATTGCATTAGGATTACATGCTAGAGTCGCATTGGTGCATGCCATGTTATGTGTTGCATTGTGTTTGGAATAGGAGTTAGTTTGAACACGGGAAACAAGGGACGTTTCATACTTGAAGTGATGAAACGTGCCTCAATTCTCGGTCGCCGACACTCTTGACTACCCATGATGGAGTTGTTGGCTTTAGGTGTTTGTATGTGCATTCATTTCACATTAAGTCGTGCAATTCAGCTCCTCGGCCATCATGCATCGAAATGCGTGATTGGTGGCCTGAGGGTCGAGGACTACACTCCCTTGAGCTTATGCAATGATGGGGAGAGTGGTCGTGCACACATGTGTTGCAAATACTTTGCCATGCCTCTCTCTTTCCCTTTGTTGCAGAAAACCAGAAACCAGGAGAGGAAACTAGTCGGCCGACCAGATTTACTGGCAGGCCGACCACTTTTTTTGGTTTCCACCACAAAGGGTGGTCGGTAGTTGGTCTCCCATGCCTATAAGCTGGTCGGCAGCCTTCCCATAGATTCCCAGGGTGGAGTTTCATCTCTCTGGAGCTTTGTGCAAGTTTCTGAGATCAATTGCAAACAAAGGCAAGTTGGGGCGTCGCGAGCGACTTCCGAACAAGGCAATTCAAGCATGCATGCATCCTTCGTCATTCAAAGCAGAGCTAAGGTTGCCCGTATTCATTTAGTTTGTATGCTCATTTAGATTGCTTACTTAGTTAATGATGTGTAATAATTAGCTGTAGCTTATCATTCGTTTCGTTATGTAATAACTAGTTTGATTAGATTAGCTTAGGTTAGCTAGTTAGTTTTGTATTATTTATTCAGACCCTCCGTCGAGAGGGCAAATTTTGTAATAAATGTGCGTGTGTGTGCTGCTTGTCTGCCAACCCCACGTCTTTCTCCCTTTTATTTACCAGCTTACGATGGTTAGTTTTAGGGCATGTTTCAATTAGCATCCTTATGCTTCGCATGTTTGCATTCATTCATCTGTCTTGCATGCACCGGGCTAGGCGCATCATACTAACTGCATTGTATTTTAATTCCGAGTTGAATACATGTTATCTGTAGCATCTCATATGCCATCTTAGAATAGCCGAGCCTATCTTAGTTGCATTTTGCATGTGTTGTATTAGCCATCTTAACATGAATTAGGATCATGCATTGATTACTAACTAGTTTCTGTTTTGGGCGTGGAGTACTCGGTGAGTGTTTATGCTTTAGCATCCTTGCATGTGTGTGAGTGACTGCCATGATAGCATGCTTGCCATGAGGCTAACTGCTTATGTGATATACCTGCCTGAATGCCTGTGGGTGAAGGTTGGATTATTTAAATTGAAACAATTCATCGGTTGCAAGTTTTAAAGCCCACTTGAGAGTGGCAAATCACCATGTTTTCTAAGCCCACTTGAGGGTGGCAAAATCCGCATTTTAGCCTACTTACGAGTAGCAAACCGCTTTCAAAAACAAACATGAGATGTTTTGTTCCAACTTAGACGATCTAATCTATACTTGTATGTTGTGCGCATCACGTAACAATTCTTGGCTAATAAACCGAAATAAGAACGCTTGTATTTTCAAAAACAAGATATCATGCTTAGTACAGGTCGATCTTTGATCGAGCGAATGGGAATGCTCATCGCATGACCTTCCCCAATCGTACCCAAGTTCCTGAGCCGAGGCAACTTTGGTGATGACGGACATGTGGCCTTAGGCACGAGTCAGGGTTTCCTAAATTTCCCAAAACAAAATATTTAGGTGGCGACTCTGTATCTGGCAAAGCAGTCCATGTTTGGCACTTCTTTCTAAAAAATCAAATTTTCAAAACGATTTGCCAGATTTGGACTCTTTGGTGATTTATCAATCTCGCATTGCACTTTGCGATATTAGATTCAGAACCGCGACATTTGAGTCCGAACTGTAGTGAGCCTAATGAACAAAACGGGATTTTCCCGAGACGTTTGGGCGCGTCTGCAGAGGCCGAGCCGGCTGCACCGTGGAGGCCAAAGCTCTAACACCGTGGCAAAGAAATCTCGGCCACCGCATCTGTGAAGGGTGACAAAGAACACCTCTTTGCCTTTGACCTGTCGAAGGCATTGCATTTATTAAGCGACGTGACCGAGAGCGAACATGTTACTGACACCCGACTCGTTAAATCCACGGTCAAGTCCATAACCAGGGTATGTTTTCGAAATCTTCCCAAGTCTGTGCTCAGTTAGTCTTCTTATTTCGGCTAACATCTTTCTTGTTATAAGCCATCCAGAAACAGCACATGGTCATAGACCGAATTGTGAACCTGTGCCATAAAGTCACCAAGTTAAGCCGCTGAGCTTGGCCAGGCTAAGGCTTCACTTGAAATGGTCAACGCCGGCAACGCTAGGCTTCTTGGCCAGCTCGGTAGGGCCGAGCAAGAGATGGATGAATTGAAGGCCCAACTCACAGCCAAAAACAAGCGAAGTAGGTCGCCGTGGATGAGGCAAACAATCTCGGTTTCAAGGAGGCTGAGGACAACTGCACTGAGCAAGTCGAAGCCACCAAGGACATCTATTTCCAGTCCAATTAGAAGGCCACTTGCGAAAAACTCGGCCAAGGATCTGAGACCGAGGTGTTCGTGTCATGACCCGAACCCGCCCCCATGGGTTAAGGACATAACTAGCCAGTAATCCTGAGATTACCTACGGCCTCAAACCAAATCAGACATAACTCGTCAGAGTAAAGGGGCCAAACGGAAGGAAAATTTAAAACTTTGTCCATAGAGCTGTGCTTACATGGCACGTCATAACAAACCATACATATGCATGTTAATAACTCACTTCAGAAAATACAGTAGCATAAGGTTCTGTATAGACAAGATCATTCAAGTCTAAGTCAACCCAAGAAAACTATATACAAACGTATTCAAAGTCTTCGCTAACGTGACAAAATAAAACAGGATAACAAAAAGGCAGAGACGAATCTCGTGCGTGAGACGCCAGGGCTAACTCTTCAAAACTTGGTTGTTCCTTCCAAACTTCACTGAGGCTGGGTTTGGACCTCTCTTGGCTCACCTACAAACACATGAATAAGCATGAGCGAAAGCCCAGTGAATAATATCAAATAAAAAAGTTACACAAATGGTATTTAGAACAACGTGCTTCAAACGGCCTTGGGCCTAATTCGTATTTCTATCTAACATATATATAAATATAGGTCAAGTGATTACGGTTCCAAATACATCATACGGCCTCGGGCCCAATTCATTCGTATCATTCAAGTCAAACTGGCCTTTGGACCATTTGTACTTTCATTCATGTCAAATTGGCCTTTGGCCCATTCATACTTTCATTCAAACCAGCCTTCGGTCCATTTGTTCTTTCGTGTCAAACTGGCCTTTGACCCATTCATTCAATCATGGCATACTGGCCTTTGGCCCACTCATTCTTTCATGTCAAACTAACCTTTGGCCCATTCATTCCATCGTGTCAAACTGGCCTCGGGCCCATTCATACTTTCATGTCAAACTGGCCTTTGGCCCATTCATTCAATCATGTCAAACTGGCCTGGAGCCCATTCATACTTTCATGTCAAACTGGCCTCTGGCCCATTCATTTACCAACACAAACATTATCCACCATCCAAACTAATGAACTTATAAAACTTACATAGAAGTAAGCAATTGGACAGACAATGCATTTCAGATATCTTTGATAAGATATTACTCACAGTGATCGGTTGGTTGATTTGCCCTAGAGCTTAACCCTACACATCACATAACACATATGAGTCACAAACAATTCAATCTGTTCTTAATTCACATATTCCTCTTTAGGCTTCATTCCTATCCTTTTAACTCATTTACAATGCTCAATGCATGCCTAAGAGTGCTTAGAAGTGAAAGAGAACGGAAAACGAAACACATAATGCATTTACAAAATTTCAAAAACAGGGGTCCCCCGCTCGAGCGTGGACTTCCCCGCTCGAGCGGACCCATAAGGTTTGCAAAAGTGCTGGTTACATCAATTTTACGCTCGAGCGTGAGTTCGGGCGCTCGAGCACGAACTCGGTCTACATAGCTCCCCGCTCGAGCGGCAGTTCCCCGGCTCGAGTGGACATCATAAATTCTGGGTTTTCCAGAATGGTTCTTGAGCTCAAATTCAACATTCAAACCAACATTTCTTGCATATTATGGCTCAAACTTAACATATACATATACTAACATGGCACCAACACCAAATTACAACATTATGAGGCTCAATTCCATGAATTACTTACATGCATGACTCAAATTATCCCAAACTCATCATCAACATGCTAAATACAAACATTCAAGACTCACACCCCCATGATTTGCACATGCATGTGGGAGATACTCATTATTCTCAACTTAATTGGTGAAGAGATGGTCAAATACATGGACTTCAACCAAAATTCAACATGGAATACACACTTTATGTTCAAACATGGAAATTTATAGCAATTTCTTACATGCATGCACTTGTTGACTTCAAATTCAACAAAACCAACTCAATTCATGCTCTTGATCACCATTCAACTTTGAATTCACAAAATTACAAAATTAAACTCATGAATTCATAATCAACTACTCACCTAGAAGCTCAATCTTCCCAAACTATGGTCAAATCTTGAGTTGGTCTTCAATTTACTCAAGCTTCAAGATCAAAACCTCAATTTCCCACACTCCCTCTCTCAAATTCGGCCTCTCCCTCTCTCCTTAGGATGATTTCAGCCAAAATGAAATAAAGAGAGAAGTTGAGTGCAAGTGGCTCTTTTTTATATAAGCCCCATTAATCACAATAACCAATATTAAATAATTGGGCACTATATCATTAATTTAATCTAATTAATATGATCCGAATCAATTTTCAATTAAATTTCACCGTAGGTTCTAAAAATTATGCCAATCACCATAGCGTAGTCAATTTTGATTTATGTGGCCGATAGAGCCTTCAATTTAAATTCCAAAGCAAATAATCAAACAGATATTCCTACGGTGAACAGATAGAAATTCAAAACCACATATTTTCACATAAATGGCACACAAAATCATACCAAACACATAATCATATTCATATTAAGGACCGATTAGCATACTACGGAACAGGGGTATCACAGTTCGCTTCTCCTCTTCCCGTCTTCCTGTCGGTCTACCTGATTCCTTATGCCAACGAAGTCTTCAATGCTTTGCAAGAAGAAGCGAAAAAAGTGGCCGAGGACGAGGGTAGCCAAAAGGAGCTCGGTGAAAAGGAAAAGGCTGTTGTTGTAGACCAAGAGGTCGCGACCGAAGGAGCCGAGGATGAGTTTGCCGACCTCTCCCTATTAGCGTAGTTTAGACTTGTCTTTTTTGATTTCTTTTTGAATTCCTGTAATCGGGCTACAAGCCCCACCATATGTACTAAATTTTCCAATCAATGAAAAGTTCACATTTTTCTTATACTCTTGCAATGTTTGCCATAGTTTTCCTTTTAACCGCGTTATTCTTGCCCGGCGTGTTACAAACTGATTGAACCGAGAAAATTATCTCGGTCTTTAAAGACAAACGAAAATTATTTAGAGTTGAGAAAATCATCAACTCTTCTAACCGGGGTAAAACATCTCGGCTAAAATGCTAGGGTTTGGCAAATCACTAACTTTTCTATCCAGGGTAAAACATCTCGGCTATATAACTAGAGTTGAGCAAATCACCAACTCCATTAGCCGGGATAAAACACCACGGCTAATTTACTTGAATCAAAACATCAACACCTTTTGCCGGGATAGAACATCTTAGCTAATATATTCGAGTTGTGCAAAACATCAACTCTTCTAGCCGGGATAGGACATCTCGGCTAAAACGCTAAAGTTAAGCAAATCATGAACTCTACGAGCCGGGGAACAACACATCGGCTATAATCCTAGAGTTGAGCAAATCAGATCATCAACTCCATCAGCCGAGATAAAACGCCATGGGTAATATACTCAATTTGAACAAAACATCAACTCTTCTAGCCGAGGTATATCATCTCGGCTAAAACCTCAGAGTTGAACAAATCATTAATCCTTTTAGCCGGGGTAAATCATCTCGGCTAAAACCTCAGAGTTAAGAAAATCATCAACCCTTTTATCTGGGGTAAATCATCTCGGCTAAAATCCCAGAGTTGAGCAAATCATCAACCCTTTTAGCCAGGGTAAATCATCTCGGCTTTAGAGGCGGTTGCCCCTCGTTCACTACATTACTTCGAACAAAACAAACTTCCTAAGCAGAAATAATTCATTTCTATTACATTGGCAAATGGAGTATTACATTCAAAAATAAAGGGAAAACTTGTTCCTTCACAAAAAATTACACACAAAAGACAAAGACTAAAAATAATACAGTTTGAGGTTAGCCGCATTCCATGGCCGGGGTATGCTTTTGCCATCCAAGTCCTCTAAGTGGTATGCCCCCTTGCTTGCTAGACCGATTATCCCATAAAGCCCTTCCTAGTTTGCCCCAAGCTTGCCTTCGCCTGGCACCAGTGTGTTGCCCATCACATTCTTTAAAACCCAGTCCTCGACTTTAAGCGTTCTGGGGTGCACTATTTTGTTGTAGTTTCTGAACAATTCTTGTTGATATGCGGCCACATTGATTAACGTATTTTCTCGGCGTTCGTCAGCTAGGTCCAATTCCAGGGTGATGGCTTCAGAGTTCAACTCGGGCTCAAAATTTTCGCTGTGGATGGTGGGTATGCCGATCTCCAATGGAATGACTGCCTCCATGCTATATGCCAGGGCAAAAGGAGTCCCCGGTCGAGCGTGTCGGGGTCGTCCAGTATGCCCAGAGGACACTAGGAAGTTCCTCAGCCCACTTGCCTTTGGCTTTCTCCAGCCTTTTCTTCAACCCATCTAGAATGGTCTTGTTTGATGCTTCATCTTGGCCGTTGGACTGAGGGTACGCCGGGGTGGAATTGTAGAATTCTATCTTCAATTCCTTACAAAATTCTCTAAACGGCCGTCAAATTGGGTGCCATTATCATAAATCAAAGCCTTGGGGACGCCAAACCGCGTTATCACGTTCTGCCAAACAAACCGCTTGACATCCTTTTCTTTGATGGTCGCTAAGGGTTCGGCTTCAACCCACTTGGTGAAGTAATCTGTCGCCGCAATGAAGAACTTCTGGTTGCCTGGCACTGTTGGGAGTGGTCCCACTATGTTCAGCCTCCACATTGCGAAAGGTCAAGGACTTATGAGGGGGAGAAGTCCGGATGTGCCGGTTATGTTCAGCTGTAAGATCCACTAGCTGGTCTATTCTGGGCAGTGGAAAGCTGTCTTTAGGGTAAGCTCGATTGACCGTCTTGTAATCAACGCAAACTCGCCACTTTTCATTTTTCTTGGGTACTACGACCGTGTTCGAAACCCACCAAGAGTAGTGCACTTCCTAGATTGCCTTAGCTTTGAGCAGGTTCTTGACTTCCTCCGCGACTACCTCGACGTGATGAAGGGCTGATCTCCTCGTTCTTTGAATGACCGGACGAGCATCCGGGAAGACATTGAGTTGGTGGCAAATAAAGCTTTGATCAATGCCTAGCATGTCGTATGGCGTCCATACAAATACTTCGATGTTTGCCACCAAGAACTCCACCATCTTTTTCCTTTCTTGGGCGGTCAGGCTAGATCCCAGCAAAAAGAACTTGTCAGGATTCTCTGTACTGATCCGCATCTCCACCAACTCTTCAACAGCCTTTTCCTCAGCCCTAGTGCCCACATCATCTAGGACATTTTAGTCTTTCGAACCTTCGATCATTTGCACGAAGCCTTTGGATGCTCGGTTCCCATTCACTACCACGAAACACTGCTTCGCCATGACTTGATCACCTCAAATCTCCTCAACTTCCCCCGTAGCGGAGAAGAACCTCATAACCTAGTGATAGATCGACGCCACCGCCTGCATAGCGTGAAGCCATCCCCTACCAAGGATCAAATTGTATGTGGACGGCACCTTCAACACCCAGAATTCCACCTGCTTGACTACGGATCCGGCTTTGACCGCCAGGATTATCTTTCCCATTGGCCACTCCGGTTGTGAGTTAAAACCAAAAAGTGGCGAAGTTGCAGGAGCCAAGTCTGTATCTCAGAGTTTGAGCTGCTTGAAGGCGTCGTAGTACATGATCTCAACCGAGTTGCCTTGGTCGACCAAGATGCGCTTAACATCGAAGTCCCTGACGCAAAAGGTGACCACCAGGGCGTCATTGTGCGGAGTTTAAATGCGCTCAAGATCCCTGCTTGAGAAGCTAAGCACATTTTTCTCCTCAGTCTTGCCTCTTTTGATCACGGGCTGAACTGACAAAACTTCCCTCATATGTTTCACTTTTTTGATCATCTCTCAGAGCTCACATACCCGCACCATCTGTACTATACCGTGGATCACGTTGACCACTCCTTGGGAGGATGCCTCTAGGTTGTCCAAACCACTTGGCTCAGCCGGTGCATGGTGTGCAGCCCTAACGCCCCCATCGATGTAACGATCCAAGTGACCGGCGGCGACTAACTCTTTCAAGTGTTGCTTTGAAGGCAAGCAGTCCTCCGTCCGGTGCCCTCGCTCCCTATGAAATGTGCAACGATACCACGAATTGAAGACTTTTTGCGCATCGCCTAACTTAGCGGGAAACCGGACGTAAACCTCATCGCGGATTTCACTAAGTATGCGGTAGATTGAAATCTTAAAAACTGTGGTGATGCCCGTACGAGCGTTCAACTTTTTGTTTGCATCTGCTGCCTCATCACGGGGATAATCTGTTCGGTCGTTGCGGCGACCTTTACCCCGGTTCCTATGATCTAGACCGCGGTCTGATTCCCTTGTGCGATCATGTGGACGGTTTGTCTCCTGTCTGACCGCGTGGACTTTTCCAGCCACCCTCTTGTCCGTTGCCACCTGATTTGTCTTCGCGGTGGACGCCGTCGCATCGTTCTCCACACATATGTGCTTATTGATGTGCTGCATCAACAGCTCCATGGAAGTCAGTTGGTTCATCGTGAGCGAGTCCCTTAGTCTATGTCCGACCGAGAGACCGCACTTATATTGGGTGATTACTAGGTTGGTCGGGCAATCTAGGATCTCATTGAATGTTTCCCAATACTTGGCGTTGTAGGCTTTGAGGGAGTCGCCTGACTCCATTTTGACGCTCAGGAGGTGGTCAACTTCCTTTGGCGTTTTAGTATTGGTTTTGAATCGAGTCACGAATGCTTCCGCCAACTGTTGCCACATTTCGATGCTTTCCTTCGGAAGCCTCTCAAACCACTTCAAGCGCAACTCGCCCAAACTCGACAGGAAAATAAGGCACATGAGAGCGTCATTACGCCTGTATCCAGCCATAACCTGCCGAAAGTGGCTTACATGCATGTACGGATCAGTTTTTCTGTCATAAAGCATAAATTTGGGCTGGGGAAAGCCCGCTGGGAACGGTGTGGTCTCTATCTCAAGGGAGAAGGGGGTGGCTCTCAGTCTTGCTAAATCTTTGTCCAAAGGGACAGGCACAACTAAGCGAGGTGGCGGCATTATGACTTCTTCACTGGTGCGACCTCTGTAGGATAACCGCTGGAGCGCCGGCACCCTTTGAACCTCCCGTCGGCGCGCTCGTTCTTTCAAGACGTCCCTCAAGTCCTCCGAACGGGAGGAGTAGAAATATCTTGATCTCGTCGGCGAACGTGAGGGATGGTAACTACTATCTTGCGCGCAAGACTTCTTTGCAGGCAAGTCTGCGTCTCCAACCCCATAGCTTCTTGTAATGGAAATGGAGGGTGTGTGTCGCTGGTTCTGGCTGTCTGAACGCCGGGGTTGGGTGCGCTCACTGTGGTCACCCACTCCAGCAACACCCTTTCCTTTGACTTGCCGTTTGAGAGCTTCCATCTCTGCCGCCATTCTCTGGATGACGGCGTTTTGGTCCCTAAACTTGTGCTTCAGGCGTTGAGCATACGATTTTCTTCGCCGCCGGTGTCCGTCTGGACTTCGCGAGTGACCAATGCTTCTGGCGCGCTTATCTCGCGTATCTCTGGGAAGTATTCCTGGTGAGGTCTCCAGGCCCGCCATGTTCGGAACGACGGGAAGTCCGTCTTTCCATCGAACTGACTTTGGGGTAATACCATCGATGGCAGACAATGGTACTTTCTTGTTGTTTACCATGGAAGGTGAACCAATGAGCTTGGAGGGCAAGGTTGTGTCTGTTCAAGCTTCCCACAGATGACGCCAATTGTATGGGAGCCAAATATCCGGTACCACCCGTACTCCTCGCGTCCAAGCTGCACCTTCCTCCGATCGACCTGTGAACACAACGAAGGTGAGCTACTCGGCAGTGCGTTGTCGGAAAACCCCTCCGACGGTCAAGTCAGCACACACTCAGAGAGAGAGAGAAAAGAAGACAATGTGTTAGTGTTTCTCTCACCAGAAGATGTCTCATCCCCAGCATGGGGGGCGCAGCCACGCTTATATACCTTCTACGCGTGCCTCTACGTCCATTTGCCTTTTGACGCGTGGACCTGCTCTCCTATCCCACTTTCTCACGTGTCAGCGCAAATACAGCTAAACACCACCTAACCAAACTGCCAAACGGCGTTGACAGGAACGGATAGCCCGGCAGCACTACCCCATCTTCCTACAACCGTATTACTTTCGAGACATGCAATGCTCCTAGTCGAGCTCTGTTATGACCGAGCTTAGCAGCCCTCCGTTATGACCGAGCTCTTGCTTGGTTGGGCCGGTCTGCGAAGGATCTTGCACGCCGATCTCAACGAGCAAACAACGCGAACCGAGCTCTTGCTCGGTTGGGCCAGTCTGCGGAGGATCTTACACGCCGATCTCAACGAGCAAACAACATGAACCGGGCTGGCAGAGAAGTTATCCCGGCCAAATCGGACCTGGGCTTTAACCGAGCGAGCTGCCCCTGAATTGGCCCAGCCTAGCTCGACCCAAGCATGCTCGGACCAATTTTAGTCCGGTCATTACCACGGCCCAAAGTTAGATTATGAAATCTCTCTCTCACCTACCATTATTTTTTTTTTAAACAACATATCAAAGATAGTGTTAATAATATAGCGTCAAAAAATGGACTCATGTAGCTGAGGCTATTAGTATTCATGATTAGAATAATCTGTAATATCTTTAAGGGGAAAAAAATGGGAAAATTAATCTCAGTCTCATCTTTTAAAAATAATTATAAGTTGATGAAACAGTTTTATATTTTAATAATTAAAATTTATAAACTTTACCACTAATTGAATGTTTTTTTTTTTAAATTCACGCTGAATTGGTATTTTCCCAAAAAAATAATAATAATAAAACTCTTATAGGTATGATCATCATTTTTTTTGGTTGATGTGTAATTTTTGTTTAAAAGATATTCCAATTTTTATGATGAATACAAAATTTGTCAGTCATAGAGACTATTTTAACACACATTTAATACTTTTAATAACAAAATTGACAAATTTAAAATGTTGAAAGACTAGAATGACACAATTCGCAGTCTAAAAATTAAAAATATAATTAGCCCTTTTAATTATATAATGAAGACTTGTAAGAAAAAATTATTTATATATTTTGTATTTTCATTTTTTCTTCCTTAACTCATATACTGGATGAGCCTCTCATCCCACCCCACCCCACCCCTATCCCCACCCCCACCAGCCATAAAAAAAGAAAAAGACAAACAACCACTATTAATACCCATGCATATCCAATACTACAATTTAAAACCATAATAAGCATTACTAAAACAAAAAAGACTTCATAACAATACTAAATCTTTCTAATCAAATTAGATCATTGCCACACCACATTAATTCTTCTTGGCCACTGCCATCAGTGGTTCGAATTTCCTCACTGTTACTCCCATCCTCTCCTTTCTATCCATAGTCTCTGCAGTGACTTGACCATTAAGCTTCCACTCAAACTCATGCAACAATGAGCCCAAAACCAAATGCAACATCCGGTGAGCTAGCGGCACACCGGCACACATCCTCCGCCCCGCTCCAAACGGTATCAGCTCGTAGTGTTGCCCCTTGTAATCGGTTTTTGAGTCCAAGAACCTCTCGGGCTTGAATTCCATAGGGTCGTCCCAGCATTCAGGGTCTCTTCCAATCGCCCAAGTATTAATCAACACTTTGGTGTTCTTGGGTATGTGGTAGCCCGTGAAATTGGTATCTTGAATTGCCTTTCGAGGGACTAGGAATGGGATCGGAGGGTGTAGACGGAGCGTTTCCTTCACCAAGGCTTGCAGGTATGGTAGGCCGTCGATGTCAGACTCTTCCATTTTTCGATTGGGTCCAACGATGTCGATGAGCTTGGCTTTGGCCTTGATCATCTTCTTTGGGTTGCAGAGGAGTTCTGTCATGGCCCATTCGATGGTGCTGCTAGTTGTTTCTGAACCGGCTAAAAATATTTCCTGCACCACTTGATGATGAATATCATTAATACAAAATTTGTGTTCAAAAAATGGTATGGTAAGGGTAGATAAGTTTGTTTCGATTATCCAAACCGTTTATATAACTTTAAGCATGCAACATATTACTTGGTGGAAGCAACAATTCCTTTTTCAAAACCACTCTGATTTTGTTTTCCTAATCTGTTTTTGAAAATAAAATAAAATTAATTTGGTGAAAATAAATAAATAAATAAACAGCAATCATTTGCATATGATCTTCTTTTTTCTTTTTCTATTTTTGAGGGAAAATAATTTTTAAAAAGTTAAATTTTTCTTAAATTTAAAATTTTCTTTCTTATTTATTTTTGTGAAATTAATTTTTATTTTTTCAAAAATATTTTAAAAAATAAATTATGAAACCAAACCAAACATAATGTCATTTTGGATGACAGTTTCAAATTGGGTTGGGCTTCCTATCAATTCATATATAGATTGTAGGGGTTATCTCGTCCAGTGGCGGAGTCAGAAATTTAATTTAGAGAGGGCACTTATTAATTATAATAATTTTTACAAAAATATTTCATGTAAATTTTTTACGATTGATTTCAGGAAATATAAAAAAAAAATGTTTGTAACTAGTGTATCATGGACAATATAAAAAAAAATAGATGTAAGCCTTAAAATAAATTATATAATGATAGATTATTTTTTGATACAAAATTTGATTAAAAATTGAATATAATGGTAATACCACGTCATCATTGGTATGCAATAGCACCCACTAATGGTAAATAAACGCATAAAGAGTGAACCTCACATGTCAAATGTAACTAACAATCTAATAAATTTCATATCTTTATAGTGAGATTACTTATACTTGCATATCACTAATAATAACATCATCGTTACATTCAAAAAATTTCATAGTTAGTATAGTTTATTTATAATAGTCTCTTCATTTTCAATCAAAACAACCATTATTGTTTTCATAATTTTTAAAATGTCATTGACATTTCACTCTAATAATATTTTTGTAATTTTTTATTTAATTTTTTTTTATGTTTGCAAAAAAAAAAAAATTCCAAAATCTAGGGGGGCACGTGACCCCCTTGGTCACATGCTGCCTCCGCCCCTGATCTCGTCTCATTATTATATGTCTCCGGCGCTGTTTGGTAAGGAAGTTTTTTGTTTTGTTTTTTTTTTTTCATTAGAAGATAAATTGGTTACAAAACCAAAAGAAACAAATCCAAACAAAATATCACATCAAATCCCATAATCATTTTACTTTTTTTCTCACAAACATCGCATCCAACCACAAAAAAACACAACTATCTTCCCAAGCACAAAAAAAAATTTCTCTAATAATATCCTACAACTAAAAAAATCTACAAAAAAAACTCATTTTTCAAACACCCACTCATTTTGATTATCCAAATCATTTATTTTGTAATTAACCATTCATTAATATACATCAACCATGAAAAGAAGAATTAAATTAATTTAATCATAATATGTTCAATTTATTACATTCGTTACAAAAAAATATTTTTTTTTTAAATACATTTGCCAAATAATAAATTCAACATGTTATGATTATTAAATTAATTTTATTTTTTTAAAAGTAATACACATAAAAAAATGAAAAAAAAAATAAAAACATTACGATATAAATGATTGGAATTATTAAAACAGAACCACTCAAACAACGCTCTCCCATTCAATTTTTAGACTGAAAACTGAAAACTGAAAACAATCTGTACCCTTTGGAAGTCACCTAGATTCTTCCAGTACTACTACTAGTAGACAAAATCAACAGAAAATATATCTCTTTTGAAATTATGATTCTAATTAAAACTTTTCAAAATTCTTTTTAAAATTTATAATTTAAATATATCAAATTTAATTTAAAAATTATTTTCAGAATTCATAACTAAATACTATTGGCTACATATTTTGTACAAGCCAATTACAATTCGACGAGTAGCAAAATAAGGATAATATAGGAAGACTATTCAAGTCTTCGATCCTGATCGTACACGTGGCAATTAGTATTGGTTATTACGAGATCTGAATAGCAGTAGATCAACAAAGAGATGCAAGGTGATGTGGCTTCAACAGTTATTCACATTTCAAATTCAAATTTAGGAGGGAAACCTAACTGCAAGTAATGGCGTAATGGAGCTAATCTTGAGGCAACATGATCAACGATCATGGAGGAGCAGTTCGACGGTTAGAAATGCAGTTCGATGGTCATCCTTGAGCAGTATAAATAGCTGAGAAGGTCCCAGAAAAAGCTCTCAGACTCATATCCAAAAAACCAGTCTTATTATACTTATTTCAGTTTTACATTTCCAGTCTTACATTTTCTGTACTTTAAATTCCTGCATTGCACTTCGTTCATAGGAGTAGTTTCAAGTAGATTGTTGTTGTAAACCTCTACGAGGCTGAGTTTGAATCATTATAAGTTTTTTCATGTTAATGAAATACTTCAACTGTTCTTTATTTAATTGTTATTTTGCTTAATTATCCTAAATCAAGCCACCAGTAAAAGTCCTCTTCATTGAGGCTGAAAGAACTAAAACGCAATCGTCTGATAATTGGTTGGCAATTAATTTTCTGTAAGAACTGATTGATCCTTTCTGGCACGCTCGCAATTACAATAATAACCTTCGAAAGCCAAAAAGCCAACATATATTTTTGGCACGCCCAGTGGGACTAATTCAAATGGCTAGACATAAGAGGCAAGGAGAAAATGAACGCTTGGAAGAAGGCGTGGAAGGAGAGGTAGAGATACCTAATCCAGAGGATAATGTGATAACACATCCTGTGGAAACTCTCATTTTATCAGAATCTGTGGTCGAACAGACCAGTACTTCAGAACAAGTACCACATGTTTGTAATATTGGACGAGACCAAGGAATTGAACCGTCCACTGTCCCATCTACTCAACCAATAAATCCATGGAGTGGCTTAATAGATGCAATGGGACAGCAATTAATGAACACAATGGAAAGGTGGGCAACATCCTTTTTGGATCGAATGAATAACCACCAATTAACAAACGTAAGACACATGGAGAAAGTTTCGAATGTCCGTCAACAAAGATTGGCTAGAGATAAACAGCCTATGCAAGTTAATGGACATTCTAATGGTCAAACTAATAATCAGAACTATGAAAGACCATCACCTCAATCTTGGTACGAACCTATTCCAAGGCCTATAGCAGGTCAAAATGCCTCAGTATTTAACAATGAAGCCATGCAATTTGGTGGATCTGGCCCAGTATAAGAAAATGGCATAACAATGGTTCCAAATCCCATGTTCGAAGCCATACCTAGCACAAGGGGTTTCACTAATCCCTTATTCGAATTAATACCCGGGGGATTGGAAGGTTTTCCTACAAATAGAAGGGACACAACACCAGTCCCAGCACCTTTCGCAGGTCCTTTCGTTGGACAGGCTCAAGAGGTTACCCACACCCCCAACCGCTACCTGCACCACAGGGACAACCAGTCCCAAATATACCACCTTATGGACCAAGAGGACTACAAGCACAAGTTGGCCCACCAATCCTGTGTTTGCTCCTCCCTTAGTGGTTCAGCAGGCACAAAATATGGTCCCTAGGGACCAAATTGTTGACATTGTTAGAGAGACGTGTGGACCAATGGCTCGGGGGGTCCAGACTCTGGTGTACAGGAAACCATACCCAGAATGGGTGGACAGGGTACATGTATACCCAAGGAGTTTCAAGATACCAGATTTTGTCCTTTTTCATGGGAATGGAAACCAATCAACAGTAGAGCATATTGCTAGGTTTGCTGCTCAATGCGGTGAATTTACTAATAATGACTATATGAAGTTAAAGTTATTCCCAAATTCCCTAACTGGGGGAGCATTTGTATGGCATATTAGCCTTACACCTGGCTCTATCCAAGCTTGGCAACAAATGGAAGAGGCATTTCATGCCCAATTCTTCCAATCGGCGTCAAAGGTTTCCATGGAAGACTTGGCAAGATTGGGTCAAAGGCCTGACGAGAAGGCCACTCAGTTTATTGCCAGATTTAAAAGGGCTCGAAATAAATGTAGAGTCATCCTGCAAGAGCCAGAATTCGTGAGATTGGCTCAAAATGACTTAGAATTTAGGCTTCGAAAGAAGTTTGATTCGACTGAGATCAGAGACTTAGTAGAACTCACTTATAAGGTGTCTAGATACGAAGCATTACTAGAAGAGGAACAAGACCGAAATAATGCATCGTACAAGACATATTATAGAGATCCTAATTATGAGATCGATGCAGCAGAGATTGTGGGGAAAGAACTTGTGATCTGTGAAACATTGATTCATAAGGATACAACAATTGACCAGCAGTTTAAAAAGAAAGACCTTCACAAGAAATACTCTTTCGATTTAACTAAGGCAGATGACATTTTCTATCATTTGCTTGCGGCTAACTTCCTTAAGTTACTAAAAGGGGTTAAAATTACATCTCTTGATGAACTTAAAGGAAAAGTATATTGTAAATGGCATAATTCTTTGTCTCACTCGACTAAGAACTGTATTGTTTTTTGAGACAGGATCCAAGAACAAATTCGGAAAGGAAGTTTGAAATTCCCAGCCAAAGCTGAAAAGGCCATGGGGATCGACAGTAATCCATTTCCAGAAATTGGAGAGGTGGCAGCCAATGTCATTATACCGGACTTTCAGAACCTGTCTTTGAAAGAATTGGAAGAAGTCAATGTGCAGATGCATGTGGCCAACCAGACAACTATCAAGAAAGACACTGGAAATCTACCAACTATTGGACAAGGTTTTTCACACCAGAGAGAAGACTCTGATGAAGAAGCACTGTATGACGATTCCTTAGAGGCAGCTGTGATGCAAAGGATGTGTCCTAGGTGCAGACTAAGTTACAAGTGGTTGAAAGGACTTCCAATTGATGGGAAGCAATATTACAAGGATGTGCAGAGACATCCTAAACCAACCAATGCTTACAATAAAAGGCCATATCCATCTGGTATTAGGCAGCAGCCATTGAGGGTTGAACTAACAGCTGATAGAATCCATTCCAAGGGCAAGAGGCCTTTACATGAGTCTAGGCCACCTAATTATTACAGAATGGAGAGCAGTCATTCTGAGAGGAGACTGGAGAGAGGTTCAGTTTATGGGATCAAAGCCAGAGATTGGCCCCCTAGACCAGCCTCACGCAAGATAGAAAGTGGACACCTTCATCAAAGGCCTGAGTTAGGCCCAAAGCATGAAGTCAAGGCCAAACAATGGCCTTCATGGCCAGCTTCGAGGGTGACTTTGAAGGAGGAAAGAAGCAATTCAATAGCTAGGTCAGTAGGTTCGTGGGTACCTGGAGTCCCAGACTGGTTTGTGATGCAGAACAAACCTAGGGAGGTGTCTACCCAGAGAGAGGTTGTTGGAAACCAAGGTAGGATGGTAAAACCTCCTTTGGTGGCTCCAAACAATTGGGTCCTGCTTAAATAACCAAAAACAAAGGAACCAGATATGGTCCCCGTAATTTCTAGATCACAAAGGAGGAAAACTCAGCGTAGGTACACTCAGTACCAGCAAGACCTGAAAGAGAGTGAAGAGAGTTCTTCATTGGTACAGACAAAAGGAAAGAAGGATCCAAAGTCAGACAATACTCCAAAACCAACTCTATAAGGAAAAATAGGTTGCAGCAGAGAACAGTTGGCCAAAGTTCACTCTGAACTAAAAGCCAGAGAGAAGTCCAGTTTAGCAGGATTGGAGAAGGCATTGATAGAGAGTGACAACGAGACGGAGAAAGAAGTTGGCTGGGGCCAAAAGAAAGAAATGGTTGAGGAAGAAATGTTTGAAGCCTTCATGGCTGAACAAACATTTCTGGTTAAAAAGCCAGTCGTGACAGACCATTCGAAGGATGAAGTGCCAGAGATCAGCATGGAGGATACTTCTGCAGTAACTGAACAAGGTGGCCAAAGAGAGAAACAGACACAGCCAGCCATCCAATTTGGCTCAATGTCAGTGAACATGGTACACATACTACCGCATGAATTCCAAGCTGGAGATGAGAATTAAGAGGGGCAAGAAATTGACCCAATTCTAGTTTCTAGCAAAGACTCACAAGTGAGTATGGTGCAAGATAATTCCGGAATGGTTACCCCAATAGAAACTGAATATGAGAGTGAAGAAGTAGTGAGTATTAACCTCTCATATCCTTTTGAGTATCCCTCGAATTCTATGACACAGCATGTCAAGCCTTTGTATATCAAGGCCTTCTTCAATGGGATACAATTGAACCGAGTCTTGATGGATAATGGGGCAGCAGTGAACTTACTACCGAAATCTTCATTAAAGAAATTAGGGAAAAGGAATCCCATATTAATCCCAACCAGTACAACCATTGCTGGTTTCGCTAGAGACAGACAGATGGCTCAGGGAATTCTACCCATCAACCTGAGTTTGGGAACCAGGGACTGCATGACGACATTCTTCGTGATCGACAGTAATACTAAGTACAATGCTTTACTTGGTAAAGATTTGATCCACACTAACAAATGTGTGCCTTCCTCTTTGCATCAGAAAATAATGATGGCCTTAGGCAATGGAGAGACAGAGGAAATTGATGCAGATTCTCAACCTTTTATAACCTGCGCAGACTTCGTAGAGGCCAAGTTGTATATTGAGGGAGTGACACCACTCAGTATACTGAGGAAATCTGATAGCTCAGCTGAAGTGACGGCTGATGAGGAAGTGACACACCTGAAGCACTTAGTCCAGGAGAGTGCTGATGAAGAGGTTGTCGTTAAAGATGACAATGATGCCTGGTTGTAGGCAAAGAAATGAAGCACCAGAAGCCAATTCTTTGGCTCTAATTAAGTTTTTAATATTGGATGTAAAATTAATAGTCCAGAAAGAGCAAGAGCAAGAGAAAGAAGCCATGATAATTGGCTGCAAGCAGAAGCAGCAACAGGCCAGAGTTTAGGCCCTTGACAAATACTGTGCATTGGACATTGAAACAAAAGTCCAGGAGATACAGGAAGAAGAAGCCTTGTGGACAGACTTTGTCTATGAGGAGGAGGGTAAAGATGTTGACTCAAAAAACCTGGGAGCAGAATACAGCAAGGAGATTGCTTCGAAGCCAGAAGGAATTAAAAAAGGAGCTTTAGTAAGTTCTCAGATACAAGACCCTTTGGAAAAAATAAATCTAGGAGAAGGTTCGATACAACAACCCATTTATATAAGTACTTGGTTGAATGCTCTTGACAGGAACCAGTTGTTGGTTATTTTGAGGAGATATAAAGATTGTTTTGCATGGTCTTATAATGAACTAACAGGATTGGATAGGTCATTAGTGGAACATAGGCTCCCTATGAAGCCTAATTTCAAACCATACAAGCAAAAACCAAGAAGAATGAGTCTAGAAGTGATTCAGAAAATCAAGGAGGAAATTCTTAGACTACTCAAGGCAGGCTTTATTAGGACAGCCAGGTATGTTGAATGGCTATCTAATATTGTGCCTGTAGTTAAGAAGAATGGTAAAATGAGGGTATGTATTGATTTCAGAAACTTGAATCTGGCAACTCCAAAAGATGAGTATCCTATGCCTATAGTAGATTTGTTGGTAGATAGTTCAGCAGGGCATCAAATTTTTTCAATGATGGATGGGCACTCTGGTTATAACCAAATCTGCATTGCAGAGGAGGATGTTCACAAAACAGCATTCAAATGTCCTGGAAATATTGGCACCTTCGAATGGGTTAAAATGCCATTTGGTCTGAAGAATGCTGGGGCTACATATCAGAGGGCTATGATATTGTAGTTAAATTGATGATATTGTAGTTAAATCCCAATCCATGGAGGAGCATCTGTTTCACTTGGAAGCAGCTTTCGAAAGAATGAGAAAGTTCAAGTTGAAACTCAATCCTCTTAAGTGTGCTTTTGGCATATCATCTGGAAATTTCTTGGGCTATGTAGTACACAAGAAAGGAATACAGATTGACCAGAACAAAGCCAAAGCCATCATTGAAGCTAGACCCCCATCAAGTAAGAAGGAATTACAAAAGTTCCTTGGACAGGTTAATTTTCTCGAAGATTCATTTCTAACACTGCAGGGAAAACTAAAGTATTTTCTTCCTTGTTAAGGTTAAGAGATGAAAAGGAATTTGTATGGGCAGCAGAGCATCAAATTGCTTTCGAAGAAATCAAAGCCTACTTGGCCAACCCTCCAGTGCTAATGCCACCAAAGGGTGATAAGCCCTTGAAATTATACATAGCTGCAGCAGAAGATTCATTGGGAGCTTTCTTAGCCCAAGACAATGAAGAAGGCAAGGAGCAATCTGTTTATTACCTTAGTAGGTTTTTAAATTCTTGTGAATGTAAATATTCAGCTGTAGAAAAACTGTGCCTTGCATTGTATTTTGCTGCAATGAAATTAATATATTATTTTTTGCCTACAACTGTCTTGGTAATTGCAACTACAGATTTGGTTAAGTATATGTTATCTAGAGCTATGTTGAGAGGAATAATTGGCAAATGGGTATTAGCCTTGTTAGGATTTCATTTAGAATATGTTTCCCAAAAGGCAGTGAAATGACAAGTTTTAGCCAATTTTTTGACAGACCATCTATCTCAAACAGAGAGCCAAGAGATAATGAAACTTGGTATGGCTAGTGTTGAGCCATGGCAAATGTGGTTCGATGGATCGAGAGCCAATGGCCTAACTGGAATTGGTATAGTGATTAAGTCATCACAAGGAATAGAAACCACACATGGTTTTAGAGTGAATGAAATTACTTGTTCTAATAATCAAGCTAAATATGAAGGCTTAATAGTGGGATTAGAAATTCTTATTGGATTTCAAGTTCATGCAGTTGACATATTTGGAGATTCTCAATTGGTGGTTAACCAAGTGAAAGGGATTTTCAGATGTCAAAGTATAAGCATGTTGCCATACTATGTTGTTGCATTACATCTGCTTTCTCAATTTCAAATAGCAAATGTAACTCATGTCCCAAGATTCTTGAATAATAGAGCTAATGATGTGACTCAGAAAGCTTCAAATTTCAAGAGGAGGGATAATACTTAAAGGGACATAAACCAAACAACATACCAGAAATCTATACCACCCTTAAATAAAAGGAATGTGGTCCTGGAAGTCAATCATAATGACTTACAGGAACAAGATTGGAGGCATCCAATAATGCAGTACTTGGCTGGCCCATCCTCGAAGGCCAGCAGAAAAATTAAATTGTAATATATGCAATACATCATATATAGCAATGCTCTCTACAAAAGGGGGGAGATGGTTTATTGTTGGAATGTTTAGGCCCAAAAGAAGCATTAGCAGCTATGGCTGAGGTTCATGAAGGCATCTGTGGTGCTCATCAGCCTGGTGTGAAAATGAAATGGGTACTTAAGGCATTCCTACTATTGGCCAACTATCCTTAAAGACTGCATAGAATATGCAAAGGGTTGTCAGGCATGTCAAAAGCATGGCACAATAAGGCATGTGCCCATAACTGACCTGCATGCAGTAGTAAAGCCTTGGCCATTTAGAGGATGGGCCATGGATATGATGGGAAAAATACACCCACCCTCTTCGAAGCATCATTGTTTCATTTTAATGGCTACTGATTACTTCACCAAATGGGTCGAAATTAAGCCATACAAGGCTGTAGACCAAACTGAGGTCATTGGATTTATCAAGGATTTAATCCATAGGTTTGGCATCCCCAAAACTATAACTGTTGATAATGGGACTGTTTTCGATGGGAAAATTGTGAAGTTTTTTGTGACAGAGTTTGGAATTAGCCTTGTTAATTCCACCCCCTATTATGCACAAGCCAATAGCCAGGCTGAATCATCCAATAAGTCCTTGAAGAAAGGAATACAAAAGGTTGTGGAAGACAATCCTAGGGATTGGCATAACTTATTGTTTGATGTATTGTGGGCTTTTAGAACTTCCCCAAGGTCAAGCACTGGAGTTACTCCTTATGCCTTGGTGTATGGGCATGATGCTGTGTTGCCTGTGGAAATTAATGTTAAGTCTTTGAGGGTAAGATGCCAAGACCAGCTAGATCCTGAGCAATACCATCAGAGTATGTGCTTGGAATTAGAAGGAATAGATGAAGCTATAATTCTGGCATTAAATAGCAATCTCTTTCAAAAGAAGGAAGCAGCCAAAAATTACAATAAGAAAGTCAAACACATTGGCTTTGATAAAGGTGATTTGGTATGGAAGATAATACTCCCAATAGGAATTAAAAGCTATAAGCTTGGTAAATGGTCACCTAACTGGGAAGGACCATATCAAATTCATAGAGTCCTGCCTTTCGGAGCATACCATTTGAGAAATTTGAATGGATACATACATCCAAAAAAGATTAATGGCAGATATTTGAAGCCTTATTTTCCAACTATTTGGAAAACACAAGGAATAGAATAAATGTCAAGCAAAGGAACACAAGAGTACTCAAATGATAAATCAGAATTTATTTTTTCATAAAGAGTTAAATACATTTTGCCATAAATTGGCCTAGAAATCATTACAATGCCTTAATTGTTCTTTTACAACAGACTTCCTATTCTTAAATTAAGAAAACAACTGGATGGCTATGGTCATTTCTTGCTTTCGATTGGCCATTCCTTGGTTGGTGATCTGCAGTTTAGTGTCAGTACGGATTAAGGCCTGGTTCAATGCAGATAGCTCCTCTTCAAGTTGAGCTTTCCTCTCCAGTAATCGGGTTCGATAATGGGAGACAAAGGAATGCTGTTCCTTTAGCCCGGAGACTTCAGCATGTACTGTGGAAACAAAGCTCTGGTCTCTCACTAAGTTCTCCTCTGCAGCCTTGGCAGCATGACAAATGTTGATGTAAAAGTCAATAGTAGTTGCTGCCTGTGATAAATGACTTGAGACAGTTATACTGGATTGCTCAACAACTTTGCAGCACTAAAGGAAGCCATTTCTCATTATAGGCCTTTGTAAAGCCTCAAAAGGAATCCTTAAAAAGGATGTCAATAACTCCAGATAGCTGTCTAAGTCCATCAAGGGTGCAGAAGGCTTACAACCGGAGGAAGAGGAGCTCTCAAGAATTGTTAACAAGGAATCAGCCAGAACTAATGACTCAACCTCATAATTAGCTATTAGAGAGGTAGAGGACATGTCAAAGAGACTGGTCAGTCTTGCTTCGAAGATATCTACCTCATCCGAAGACATAAGGGGTACAGAAAGAGCAGTGGTGGAAGGCACAGAAGACTGCATAGGGATAGGAGAAATGGGTGGAGCATCTTCAGTAGTCTCTATGGTCCTAGCCACCAATAGGTCAAGGGAAGAAGGGCTGGAAGTAGGTAAAGGTAACAAACCATAGGTTGGAGAGTTGCCAGCATCCTCTGTAGGGGAATCAGCTACCATTAGAGATGGAGCAGCAGAAGTTGAAATTTCCTTAGGAGGAAGGGGAAGAGCAAGGCTCGAAAAAGAACTGAATTGAGGTAGATCCAAAGATAAGTAAGGAAGATACGGATTTAATCCAAAGGAAAGAGATGCAAGAATGCTTGGCCTAAATGAGGGTACGTTGAATGTAGGCCTAGGAAGTGGGAGTATTATCTGAATAGTCCTCACATTTTGCATCTGATCAACTTCAACTGAAACTGAGGGAGTCCTTATTGGAAGAATAGGCTCAGTAGTTGTTGCTATACAAAAAGAGATGTAAAGTAATGTCAGGTTTCAATACCAAAAAATTTGATAAGAGAGAAACAGTAGAAGCATGAAAGAAATTACTTGTTTCAGAAGTGATAGCAGCAATAGGAGAGCTTCGAAGGGAATAGTGCTCAGCAATATGTTGCCTTCTTGCAGTTTCCCTTTAGATTGCATCAGCAGTAGCTGCTTCATCTCTTAAGAATTGCTGCTATCGTCTCTTCTCAGCTCTCTCAAAAACAATTATGGCCTTAGAATGCTCTCGTTCTACTGCCTTAGCAGCTGCTTCATGAATAGGGTCTTCGACCAAATCAGAAGGAGAGACAGTCGTGTTCCTTCTCTTTTTCCTTTGTACTGGTATTTCCTGTTCCTTCTCAATTTCTTTCTCTCCAATTTGGGATTCAGTAAGTTCCTCTTCCACTACTCTGACAGTTGTCTCATGAGTGGGATCTTGAACCAAGCCAGAAAAAAGGATGGTCACTCTTTTCCTTCTTTTCAAAGGTGACTCTTGCTCTTCAGTTGCTTCTTCTTCTTCTTCTTCTTCTTCTTCTTCTTCTTCTTCTTCTGCTTGAACCTCAGGTACTTCCTTTTCAGGCTCAAGTAAAAGTCTCCTTTTCTTTTGTTGCCGTTTGCTTTTGAGAAGATTTAGAGCTTGGGTCTTCTGAGGAGAATCTCCCTATGAGGCACCCGCACCACCTTCACAAAAGAAGAACTAAAGACAAGGCTAAAAGCATTATAAAGAAGGCAAAATGAGAAGAGACAAGGGTATATACCTTTCTTCGAGGCAGCCCGAGTAACTCTAGGAGGAGTCGAGGCAGCAAGAGCAGACTGTGTGGTAACAGGCACAAGAACTGAAGTGGTAAGGACAGTGGAAGGAATAACAACTCCAGCTCCTTTGGGCTTGGGCAAATTCAACACCATCAATAAGTCTTGAGGAGAAATGGCCAGATATACTTCCATATTGGACACCCACCAGTTGTGGTACCTCTTCAACATGTTACCTTGAGGAAGAAAAGGGCTATACTCAAAATCGATCAAGTCCTGTATAAACTTAGAAGTTGCCTCTTTTAGTCTGGACCGACGAACTTTCAAATCCCTGGTAGTAAGACTTAGATTGGTGTTACTGCAGAGAGGTATTGGGACCCCTTGTGAGAAGCCAAATTGTCTAGTAAATTGAGCAGGACAGTAGGGCTCAGCAATGCATTTGTAAGCTCTGGTGTTCATAGTCCCAATGAATAATTCTCTAGGGATTAAAATAGAGGCCCATATGTCTTTTTGAGCAGGTGAAGCACAGAGCCTATCATTCAGGAAATTCTTCAACCAAGATAGGCCAATGGTCATGGGTTCGAAGGGACGAAAGCAATAGGAAGGAGGAGAAACTGGAAGTCGGTGGAAGAGAGAGAAGTAAAAAGCAAAAGTAGAAGGATAAAGGGAAGCATTGGCTAGCCTCATGCCATGAGTAGGAGGGTTTGGCTCAAAAAATTTAAGGCATTTGGATTGTAACTCAGTGAAATAAGCAAAAAGTCAAAGCTGAAGAATCCAAAATGGCCCCCCTTGATTGGCATCTAAGGGTTTCTCACAGAAAAGAGAACAGGCTCTATATACGTGACCAAGAACGTATGGAGCTAAAGCCACCCTCTTCTGTAAAACAAGGGCTTTGGCAAGAGGGGCAAATTCAGGCATGATTCTTTGAGAGGAGGTGCAGAAAAGGAATTTGCAAAGCCAATATAGTAAGAAAGAAAAGAATTCCCTATCGGTCACAGGACCCTCTCTTCTATTCTCAGCCTTGACAAAGTCACTATAGGATGAGTTAAGAGAGGGAAGGGAAAAAAGGACTGCTAGGTCAGGATAATCTGGTCCAATGGGGGTTCCAATGGGAGATAATCGTAATAGATGGCAAATGTCAAGAACAATAGGGGCCATCATCCCACATCTGAATTGGAAGAAATTAAAAATAGGATTCCAAAAGCATAGGGCAGCAGGAATTAAGAAGGGGTCCTTTGAGATAGTTGACCTGGATAATCGGAGGGCATCGAGAAGGCAAAGTTCTTGAAGGTCCAGAGTCCTACCGAGACAACCCGATCATACCATTCTTGCCATTCCGGTCTCACTGTAGGCCAGCATCGATGAGGGCGATTCGTCCTCCAATTCCTCCAGTCAAGGCCACCCTCGTAAAGGAGACAATGGTCTTCTAGACGAGGATATAGAGCTGGAAGCTCAGCAAGAATCTCCTTGAATATAGGCCCAAGCACATAGTCTTGTTGCTCATAACGACAAGGGATGAAGATGCGTCCATCGATGGCACTTTTCAGGATACAGACGGGCTCGCACGTTCTACGACTGGTACTTTAATGAAGAAGAAGCCATTGATCGAACGCTTCCTCAAAAGACAAAGCTAGAAAAGGGAGTAGAGAGAAGTGGAAGATTGGTAGAAATAAAGGGTTTCTGTATTAAGCGAGCAAGTGATTTCAGAGCACGAAATAAAAGGGTTTTAAAAGCTTTTATGTTTGGAAGATATATTGCGTGATTCGTTAAGTACTAAAGTACAAATACGAAGAGTTTCCTTCAATATTGATACTTTTGGAGGGAAAAACACATCCCAGACGTTGAAGCCAGCTTCGAAGTATAGTATTTGGCTTCGAAACTAGATTTTGGCGCCAAAAGTCAAATAATAAGCGACTTCGAAACTAAGAAGCCAGCTTCGAAGTATATTTCATACTTATGGATGCAAGAATGCTCAAGTATTCGTTTACTTCGAAAGGATTAAAGACCTGTTTTAGGTTTCTCAATGAAAGCAATGTCCTTTGAAGCAAAACTTGAGATCCTTTAAGGATGGAAATTGTTGTTCGAAACATCAAAACCATTAATTGGTTTATATATATATTTAAGAAAGATTCTCTTTCTAGACTAAAAATAGCATGGACTGTTCTTCGAAGCAAAAATGGTCAATTTAAAATGGTTCATCATACTAACCATGACCATATGTTGGTTATAATCAAAACAAACTTTAAGGGGTAAGATTGTTAAATTCGAAGCACCAATTTTAAATGAAAATCAGTAAAAAATTGTTAATTATATTCCATAAATTGGAAAAGTTCATTGTTGGTTCTTTTAGTGTTTCATTTAAAACGAACGAGTCCAAATTCGAAGGATAAGATTGTTCAGTTCGAAGCTCTGAATTTGCTTTTACATTCGTTACAAAAAAATATTTTTTTTTAAATACATTTTCCAAATAATAAATTCAACATGTTATGATTATTAAATTAATTTTATTTTTTTAAAAGTAATACACATAAAAAAATGAAAAAAAATAAAAACATTACGATATAAATGATTAGAATTATTAAAACAGAACCACTCAAACAACGCTCTCCCATTCAATTTTTAGACTGAAAACTGAAAACAATCTGTACCCTTTGGAAGTCACCTAGATTCTTCCAGTACTACTACTAGTAGACAAAATCAACAGAAAATATATCTCTTTTGAAATTATGATTCTAATTAAAACTTTTCAAAATTCTTTTTAAAATTTATAATTTAAATATATCAAATTTAATTTAAAAATTATTTTTAGAATTCATAACTAAATACTGTTGGCTACATATTTTGTACAAGCCAATTACAATTGGACGCGTGGCAAAATAAGGATAATATGGGAAGACTAGTCAAGTCTTCGATCCTGATCGTACACATGACAATTAGTATTGGTTATTACGAGATCTGAGTAGCAGTGGATCAACAAAGAGATGCAAGGTGATGTGGCTTCAACAGTTATTCACATTTCAAATTCAAAGTTATGAGGGAAGCCTAACTGCAAGTAATGGCGTAATGGAGCTAATCTTGAGGCAACATGATCAGCGATCATGGAGGAGCAGTTCGACAGTTAGAAATGCAGTTCGATGGTCATCCTTGAGCAGTATAAATAACTAAGAAGGCCCTAGAAAAAGCTCTCAGACTCAGATCCAAAAAACCAATCTTATTATACTTATTTCAGTTTTACATTTCCAGTCTTACATTTTCTGTACTTTAAATTCCTGCACTGCACTTCGTTCATATGAGTAGTTTCAACTAAATTGTTGCTGTAAACCTCTACGAGGCTGAGTTTGAATCATTGTAAGTTTTTTCATGTTAATGAAATACTTTAACTGTTCTTCATTTAATTGTTATTTTACTTAATTCTCCTAAATCAAGTCACCAATAAAAGTCCTCTCCGTTGAGGCAAAAAGAACTAAAACGCAATCGTCTGATAATTGGTTGGCAATTAATTTTCTGTAAGGACTGATTGATCCTTGCTAGCACGCTCGCAATTACAATAATAACCTTCGAAAGCCAAAAAGTCAACAAATACATAATTCAAAATTCAATTCAAAACTTTTTTTCAAAACTCAAAAAACTAAACTATTTTCAAAACTCTATTTAAAAAAAATCAAAAAAACATTTTTTTATTTTATTTTTTAAAATTATTTTTAGAATCATTATTTGAGTGTGGAGTCGTATTTTGAGTTACAATTTTGAGTTGAGTTTTGAAAAGAGAAATATGTTTGATTATGAGTTTTGAAAGAAGTTTGAGTTGTATTTTGAATTTTTTTTTGTTTTTATTTTTTTAAATATTTAAAAAAATTATTTATTTTATTTTTTTAGAATAAATATTTTGTATTTTAAATTTTTATTTTTTTATTTTAATATGCACTGTATTTCATACATTTGGGCGTTGTATTTTTTTTAAATATTTTAAATATTTAAAAATTAAAAAAATATTTTTTATTTTAAATATATAATTTTTATTTTAAATATTTTAATTTTTTAGTAATGTGTTTGCTTACGATTTGAATGTGGAATTTTGAGTTACGTGTTTGGTTATGAGTTTTGAAAATAATTTTTAAATTGAGTTTGGAGTTATGTATTTGGTAACAATTTGAGTGTGAAGTTGTATTTTGAGTTTAAAATATTATAAAAATTAAATTTTTACAAAATAAAATAAAATATTTAAATAAAAATTATATATTCAAAATAAAAAAATAAATTTTCTTAAACATTTTTAAATATTTTAAAAAATAAATCCAAAAAATTTCAATATAGAACTCAAAATTTAAAATACAACTCAAAAAAATTTTCAAAATTTAAAATTTAAAAACTCTTTTCAAAACTTTTCTCAAATCATATAAATTTTTTCTTTTTAAAATTTAACTCACAATTTCTCATTTAAACACTTAAATTATAATTTTAAAATTAAACCACACGGAGTCTAAGGACTCGTTTGGGAACATATTTTTTTAAGTAACTTTTTGATTTTTTGACTAAAATATGATGTAAAAAAAACTAGTATATTTGGGATGACCTTTTGATTTTTTACTAAAAGATGTGTAAAAAGTAGGGAGAAAAAAAATCTTTAACTTTTTTATATAAATTATTGATTTTTTGACTTTTTTAATAAAATAAAAAAGTCTCTTGACAAACGAGGCCTAAGTGATCAAGGCAGTCAAAGGAATTTAAAGACGGACAATAAACAGACTACATCGTAAATTCAGAATTCTATGTTTGGTTCACTCTAATGTTTCTCTTTGGTTTACCCAATAACACTGACGTCTCAATGTAGACGCGCCCGCGTGAGGCTTTCGCGCTACAGTTCGAACTCAATTTATGTCACGGTTCTTAATCTAAACCAAAGAGTCCAAATCCGGCAAATCGTTTTAAGAAAACAGATTTTTAGAAAAAAAGTGCCAAATATGGACTGCTTTGCCAGATACAGAGTCGCCACCTAAATATTTTTTAAGGGGGAATTTAGGAAACCCTGACTCGGTGCCAAAGGCCACGTGTCCGTCATCACCAAAGTTGCCTCGGCTCGGGAGCTAGGGTACGATTGGGGAAGGTCAGCTATGAGCACCCCCTCTCGCCCGATCCGAAGATCGGCCTCTACTAACCGTGATATCCGTTTTTGAAAACGTTATGTGTTCTTATTCCATTTATTAGCCTAGAATTACTATGTTATGCGCGCAGCAATCGCCTAAATTAGAACAAAACATTGCATGTTCGTTTTGAAGATGGTTTGCTACTCGCAAGTAGGCTAAAATGCAGGTTTTGCCACCCTCGAGTGGGCTTTTAGAAAAGATGGTTTTGCAACTATCTAGTGGGCTTAAAAAAATTCACAGTTTTTAATGCATTATTCCAATTTAGGTAATTCAACATTCATCCACAGGCATTCGAGCAGTTATATCACATAAGCAGCTAGCCTCATGGTAATCATGCTGTTATGGCAACACTCACACGCATGCAGTATGCTAAAGCATAAATGCTTACCGAGTACTCCGAGCCAAAAAAAAAACTAGTTAGTAATCATATGCATGATTCTAGTTCATGTTAAGATGGCTAATGCAACACATGCAAAATGCAACTAAGATAGGCTCGGCTAATCTATAATGACATGTGAAATGCTACAACTAACACGTATTCGATTTGGAATTGAAATACAAATGCAGTTAGAATGATGCGCCGAGCCCGGTACATGCAAGACAAATGTATGAATGCACGCATGCATAGCATAAGGTATGCTAATTTAAATATACCCTAGTCTACCATCATAAGCGGGTAAATAAAACAGAAGAAAGACGTGGGGTTAGAAGACATACACACACTCACGCACACTTATTACACAATTGCCCTCGTTCAGAGGGTCCAAATAAATATTACAGTCCGAATACCAAATTAATTATTACAGAATTTCTAATTAATTAACAAATTAAACGTAGGATTAAAGTGGCCACAGCCCCGCCTTGGGATGCGTGGATGATGCATGTTTGACTCGTCTCGCCCGGAAATTTGCTGCCATAGCACTGTTGCCTCTGTTGACACTGCCCTGCCCCTCTGAAATTTATGAAAGTCTCCTGAACTGTTCTGAACTTCATTCTGAGTGCAGTGGAGTTCCACCGGCCATGGGAATGAGGTTATCGGCTAAAGATTTTGCTCTCGGCCAAAATTATTTTCCGGTCGACACTCATCATTGCCGGTCGGCCAAATCTTCCTATTGAAACCTGCAGTTGACAGCAGCAGAGGGCAAGCAATGTATGGCATGGAATTTTCAAGCAAATGTGAGCATGAGCACACTCCTTATCATGCAAGGGACTCAAGGGAGCATGACCCTCAACCCTCGGGCCATCAATTATGCATTTTTGATGCATGATGGCCTAAGAGGCCAAGTTAGCAACTTTGATGTAAATGTATGCAAACAAAAGAGATGAATGCCAGCACCCTATCATGTTGAGGTCAAGGGGATTGACGATCGAGGGTTGAGACGTGTTACATCACTTGGAGTATGAACACTTCTCAATCCTCATACTTGGTTTGACACCCCAAACCAAGCCAAATGTAATGCATGGATGCAACATACAATGCAAAGTGATGCAACTCATGCAAGATAACATGAACATGCTAAGCTAATGCAACATGACACTATCTAATCCTGCATGCTAGACTAATGCAATATGGACATATCAAGCATACAACAAGACTATATAATGCCATTAACTAAACAACATGCAAACATGCGAAAATGATACAATGTAAGCATGCAACCAATGCAATACAACATGCAAGCATGCAAAATATGCAAAGACAAACTTATACTGAAATGAGAGGACCTCAGCCCACCCCCAAAACAGTGGCCTAAGAGGATGCACAAGAGCACAAATGATGCATGCAAGCATGCACACATCAAGGTCCATCACCTAATCATAAAATGAGACAACTCTAAGCATACTTAAAGGCGATATATATGGGTATTAAACCAACATGCTAAGCTCTGAAAATCAATAGAGAATGATGCCAAATCAAACAAAACATGCAAGCAAGGCATGTAACAATGACCAACACTTGAAGCCAATAAAGGGGGTCAAACCAAAGCTATGTCAACCAAACCTTAAAGGACCAAAATGACCTAAAACAGTCCCAAGGGACCCCAAAACAAGACTAAAGCATACATAGATCATGGTCAAAACACGCCAAGGAATGAGTCCAAAACATGGGCATTCAAGGCCAAAAATGGGAGCATTGCTCAACATCTCCCCCAAGCAAACACGGCATGAATTTTTCAATACAAAACAGAGTTTTAGCATGCAAAAAGGGCCCTCAAAACCACTGATATGGCAGCCTAATGTCTAAACACATAGGCATGCACAATGACCATTTCCCAAGGCACAAAAGAACAACCTTTCAAGGCAAGAAAGTGATGATGAATGTGGGCATACAAGCATGGATTAGGGACTGAAATGGCATATGAAATGACTCCAAATCATTGAAACAACCCAACTAAAGCATGCTAGTGACTCACACACTCAAGGCTCACAAGCCAAAATACAAAGGGACTATACCAAACATGGCAAATACGACCAAACCAGCACCCAAAAGACCTTAATCATGATAAATTATGACCAAAAGCTTCACAAAGCTAGGCAAGAATATGCAAGCACGATGGTTTAATGGCTAGATGCATTTCTAGGCAAAATAGGGGAATACAAAGCAAGTGTATTAAGCATGTAAGGGACCACAAATCCGACCAAAAACAGAGGTAAGATATGCCCAAATAACACCCAAAAACCTCTGAAATAGGGCCAAATACAACCAAGCATACATGCCACCCTTATGAGCCAAAACATGAACAAAATGAGAGACCAAGGGAGAGGGGTGTCCCTCCCCTATGCAAGACCTCAGAACCCCTTCCTCACCACTGAGAATCTATTTGGTTTTAGTGGTGAGAAGGCCAACACACCAAGGTAAACAAAGCTTACCGAAAGAGCACAAAAAGAGGCCAAAAGAGGCCTAAGAGGGGGAGGTCGACCCCAAACACCAAAACAACCTTAATGAAGAATCTTAAGCATGAAAGTACAAGAATTTTTTCAGTTATACACAAAGCTTAAATCAACATGCAAGACAGGTCAAAAGCCAATGCAAGATTGGAAAAACTAAAGTAAAGTAGTTACCCTTGAAGAACTCTTGATGAACAGCAAATGCAGCCCTCTTCTTTTGATCAAAATCATCCCAAAAGCTCAAGAACAAACCCTCCAAGCCCCTTAAGGTCGAAGTAAGGTGTGATGGTGTGTGTGTTAGTGCAAAACTAAGGTAAAAATACACTTTTAGGCCACAAAACACACACAAGGGAGGAGAGAGAGGGAAATATAGAGAGAGAGGATATATATATCAGAATATATGTATAAGCTCTGTCTTTTTTGTTTTGTTTTTTGCTAACCCTTGACAATGGAAGAGGAGAGGTCCTTATATAGGCAAAGGAAATGGTTCTAAGCTTCTCAAAGAAGCTAAGTAAAATGGGGCAAAGGGGGCAAGGAGGTCAAGGCTTCTTGAGGAAGCTAAGACAGCTGGCCAAGGTTCTTGAGGAAGCTTTGACAAAGGGTCAAGCTTCCTCAAGAAGCTTTGACCAAAAAGGGGCAAAAGGGGCAAAACAGCCACATGTAAGCCCCGGGGTAGGTTTGGTGCATTCCAACTGGCACAGCTGGCATGCACCATGCCTGAAGAAGGCAAAAAGGTGTTACCGGCCAAAAAAAGAGGTTGCCGGCCAAACAGATAGCCAGCCGGCCATACTGAATGCCGACCAGCCAATGGTATAATTCACCAATGGCCAGTAGCCTCAAAACATAGCCGGTGGCCTCAAACCAAGGCCGGTGGGTGCCAGGGGTAGCTAACAAGCTACTTTCTACCCTCAGAAGCAAAAAAAACACAAATGTTTAGTGCAAAACCAAACACAGAACAGTCGAGTTGAGAGATCCTGAGGCAAGGCGCGTAGCCAAGACCTCCGGGAACTCAAAACGAAACACAAACATGAGTAATCACCGAGTGTTTGAGCGGTGACGTCCAAGTCTTGAGGACGGTCAAAAATGGGGTGTCTACAGTTGCCCCTCTTTGACAGAACTCGAAAGTCATAACAATGACGGGAGTGAATGTCAAAGCCCAAAGACGACCCATTTTTGACAAGGCCGAAGACTTAGACAAACATGCAAGGCAAACAAGATATGCGCCCAAAGGCAGGGGAAAAATGCAAGACAATGCACAAAGCCGAACATAACTTATGATCATGTAAAGAAAACTGTAACGAAGCATAACATGCAATAGTTTTAAGCTAGCATATACCAAACTACACTATGATGCAGAGAGGATGTAAGAGAATTATGTAATTCTCGATACGTCTTTCTTGGAGAATACAATACCTGCGCGGTTCGTCTGGTTGCACCAGCCTCAAATGAACCGTACATACAATATCGTGCCTGGAAAGAAAGCAAACTTAACAGGTACAGATATCGTTAGTAATATGCATAACATGCAATCGAAAGTGCGTGACAACGCAAGTTGAGTGGGACGCATAACAATGCTGTGAAAGCACAAACATATGTAAGTAACGAACACGTGACAACGTGCACAATGTGCATGAAGAAATTTGAACACATGTAAGTAAAGCATGTGGTTTACGCAAGCAATGTGTATAGAAACTTGAAATTGAACACATGTAAGTAAAGCATGCGGTCTACGCAAGCAATGTGTATTGAAACTTGAAATTGAACACATGTAAGTAAAGCATGCGGTCTACGCAAGCAATGTGTATTGAAAGGAACTTGAAATTGAACACATGTAAGTAAAGCATACGGTCTACGCAAGCAATGTGTATTGAAACTTGAAATTGAACACATGTAAGTAAAGCATGCGGTCTACGCAAGCAATGTGTATTGAAAGGAACTTGAAATTGAACACATGTAAGTAAAGCATGCGGTCTACGCAAGCATTGTGTATTGAAACTTGAAATTGAACACATGTAAGTAAAGCATGCGGTCTACGCAAGCAATGTGTATAAAAAGGAACTTGAATTTGAATACATGTAAGTAAAGCATAACGCAACAACGCATGCAATGTGTATAGAAACTTGAAATTGAACACATGTAAGTAAAGCATGCGGTCTACGCAAGCAATGTGTATAAAAACTTGAAATTAAACACATGTAAGTAAAGCATGCGGTCTACGCAAGCAATGTGTATAAAAAGAAACTTGAATTTGAACACATGTAAGTAAAGCATAACGCAACAACGCATGCAATGTGTATAGAAACTTGAAATTGAACACATGTAAGTAAAGCATGCGGTCTACGCAAGCAATGTGTATAAAAAGGAACTGGAAATATGGTAAGGACCAGTTATTCATGATGTTGAAATGTCATGCACTGTAACATGGTATAATTGAAGTGATTTGTGGAATTCACAAGATACAAAAAGGATACAGGAAGGGACGTTCCTTGCGCATACCGAGCATCGCTCATAGAAGACACGGTTTGAGGTCAACTCCAAGGCCTACTAACGTGCCGAAAGTGTACTTTCTTGCACTGTCTCGAGTAATGGAGGCGCCAAACCACATAGCTGACCAGAACAAGGGCGCGGGAGGTGCGTTGACCATAAGGGGAGGTTACCAGTATCAATTCCGATACTTTGCTGCCCCGCTCTTCTTTTTGCTTTACTTTCCTTTTTACTAGTAGTTCGAACACATTGCACTGCCTTAAGCAGGTTTTACCTTTTCAAAAATGTGTATTTTGCAAAACACATGAGGGAAATGAAACAACCATTTTAATCAAAATGATGTTACATTTGTGCTTTCCTAAGAATCGCATCGCATGGTATCACATAACAATGTGGATGAAATTGAACTCGGTTTGAAAATTGAGCATTCGCATGGTAATAATCAGGTAGCGAACCGACTTACAACTCGACAAGCAAGGCAGGGAAACTTAATAAGCTAGCCACGTGCGAGTACAGCTTGACAAGCAACGAAAACTTGAAAAGAGTGAGATAAGCAAATTTACAACAACTCGATAAGCAAATGGGCGTGACGCCGCAAAATCCATCATCGGAGGGTCTTGGAAGTGGTGGCATTCCCCAAATTCTCAGCATAAACAGTTCATAGAACAAGGAGGAAGACCACCGGCCAGGGGTGAAGGCTATCGGCCATGATAACTTGTCACCGGCCAAAAGTGGTGGTCGGTCGGCACAATATTCGACCGGCCGGCCGTGAATGAAAGAATCACCAAAATGTTGACACATGTCCTCCACTCAATCTTATCCCCTATAAAAGGCCTCAGCTTCGTAGTTCTACTTAATTCAACACTAATTTGCTCGAAATGGAGGGATTTCTTGCCCAGAATCTCTCGTCCTGGATTAACAACTTGGATGGCTCGGAAAAGCTGAATTTCTAGGGTTTCGGCATAAATGCACTATTCACTCTGAGTCGTACTCCGCTGCACTTTCCGTTTCTTCATGCCGCAGCGAGGTTTTGGAACCCGGTGACTCATGTCTTTAGCTTTAGCGGGCAAGAGGTATGCCCTACCTTCGAAGATTTTCAAGTTTTAATGGAATCCGAGCGTGACGAGGAGATCTTACCCCAGCTTAACTTTGGTCATGTTCAAAGCCTAGGGTGAATGTGTGGACTCACTATGTATGACACTCGATCTCTGATTTGTGACGGAATGCTAGATGTTCCGAGTTTGATTCATCGATTTTCGGATACTGGTGACCGCGGCGACCATCATTGGCAAGGCTTCCGGCGACATGCCCTCTGTTTGTGTATGCTATCTCATTTTCTGTTTTCCTCAGGCTCCGGGGGATCTAGCGTCCAATTGATCGAGGTTGCCCTAGGCTTAAAGGAGGGCAAGAGCTGCATTGCCATGACTTTGGCAGAGACGTTGATGGGCTTAGACGCCTTTTATCATCGAGAGACGACCAAATTTGCGGGGAGTCCACTACTGCTGCAGGTAATGTTTCCCACCCAATCTTACATATGTGTTGCTCACATCACTCGACCCTCAAGCTCGGTTTTTCTCTCAAAACCCTTTTCTCACTTTTTCTCTCATCGTACATCTCTCTATTCTTTAATCTCTCATTTCTCATCCCTTCCCAGGTGTGGTTAATGGATAAGTTGGAGGTTGTGGACTCTTGCCCAGCATACTTAGCTCGCGGCTACTTCTTCAGGCAACGTCTAGTCAATGTCCTTGACAAGGGATGGTGGTTTGATTGGATGTGTAGCATGTCCGCAGACCGCATTGTTTGGCGGTGCCCCTGGCTCAATCTGCCGGCAATGGGCTACAGCATGTCCCGACAGATTGGGATTCAGTTGATTGGCTTGACCCATTGCGTATTCTATTTCCCGTTCCGGTTCCAGCGCCAGTTTGGCCATGACCAGATTTGCCCCGCAAAGAGGATAGAATATCCGGCTGCCTTTCCGTTTCAAGGTGCATAACTTGCTCGGCAGGCCGCAGCGTGGAGGACTAGAGAACTCCTGGCCCCCGCTCCTACTTTCAGTTGTACTTTGTCTGATGAGTGCATAGATTGGCTTAATGAGGAGGCACAGATTAGGCCCAGCTTGGCATCGAGGGTTTCGACCAGCTCTGGAAGGGGGCGCAGAAACACCTGACTTGGCTATGCCCCGGACTTATTGCTTTATTAGTACTTTCAAGTTTTTCTTATGAATGTAATAAACGGCAACTTTAATTTGTATGCAAGAGCAGGAAGAACTTTGTACTGAAATCAATGAATTTTGAAGGTTATGGTACTGAAAATTTCCCGTTTTGGTCTAGAGATGGTCTTAGTTGTAAAAAGATTAATTTGAACAAAGTCAACTTTTATCAAAACTTTTCAAAACTATTTTCGATATGGATCAGAACTGGACACGCCTGAAATCTGTCACTGAGATGCACAACCCCGGATCCCTGAAACTGGAAAGTTGCCCCTAGTCTGAAGAGCACTGCACCGGAGATCATAACCGAACTCTTGAATGCTGAATAGACAAAGATGGCCGAGATGATCAAATGGACAAAGTTGATCGGGAAAAAGTTTATGGCTGAACTTCAGGATGAAGTTGCCTACGTATCCCAAAGATGGGAATCAAGCCTTACGTAGTTCAGGCTTAGGTTCACTCAAGTATTTTCACTCTCCTTTTACGCTCTAACTTTTGCCAAGGCCGCCCTTTGCGGGTTTTCAACCTTGCGAGCTCAGTTTTTATGTTTTCTAATTTTCTATGCTCTAACTTTTGCCTAGGTCGCCCTTTCGGGTTTTCGGCCTAGCGAGCCTCTCAAGGGTAATATTTCTTCAATTTGTCCATGTTGATCGGTTGGGAGAACTCTAGGCCATCTAAGTCCATCAAAACGACAGCTCCACCTGACCAAATAGACTTAATGATGTAGGGACCAGTCCAATTGGGTCTGAACTTGCCCCTTGAGTCATGGATGAGAGCTCGGTTATCCTTGAGTACCAAATCTCCTTCTTTCAAATTCTTGGACTTAACCTTCTTGTTGAAAGCCCGAGCAATTCTACGCTGATAACCTTGAACATGGTACAATGCTTTCAGTCTTCTCTCATCAAAGAGCATGAGTTCCTCGAATCTGCTCTGCTGCCAATCTACTTCGGCTATTTGACACTCAGCCAATACCCGCAATGACGGAACCTCAATTTCGATAGGTAGAACGGCCTCCATTCCATAAACCAATGAATACGAAGTTGCTCCGGTAGAAGTTCTAATTGAAGTCCTGTAGCCCCACAGAGCAAATGGCAGCTTATCTGGCCAATCCCGGTAGGTTTCCACCATCTTCCGCAGTATGTGCTTGATATTCTTGTTGGCGGCCTCAACTGCTCCGTTGGTCTACGGCCGGTATGTGGACAACTTATGGAAAGCCACATTATATTTTTTTAACAAATCAATTACCTCCTTCTTGAAATGGGAACCATTGTCTGAAATAATCTCGTTTGGGACCCCATAATGGCAGATGATGTTATTTCTGATGAATTTCGCAGCATGTGAAGCCTTCAACACTGCATAAGATTGGGCCTCGACCCACTTCGTAAAGTAATCTATCGCGACCAGGATGAACTCGTGCCCATTCGACCCCGTCGGAGTAACAACCCCGATCACATCGATTCCCCAAACTGAAAATGGCCATGGCGAAGTCATATTGTACAGCTTCGACGGTGGAATGTTCATGCGATTCGCATGGATCTGACATTTGTGGCATCGCCGGACAAAACCGATACAATCCTCCTCCATGGTGGACCAGTAGTAACCCTGTCTGAGGATCTTCCGCGCTAGCATTACCCCATTCATATGTGCTCCACATTCTCCTCCATGGATGGCCTCCATCAGGCATTTTGATTCTTCAGCTTCAACGCATAGTTTATGCATTCCCAGATGACCTCTCTTGTACAATTTACCTCCGCAGATGATGAACTGAACGGCCATTCTTCTGATTGCCCTTTTATCCTTGGTATTTACCCCTGGCGGGTATGCTTCCTTCTCCAAGAAATTCCAAATGTCGTAATACCAGGGGTTTTCATCTTGAACCTCATCTATAGCAGCAATTGACTCGTATGCTGGCGTGAATTTCTGGTCAATGATGACGGGACGCATCCGGACTCCGGACGGGATGTCTATCATGGAAGATAGAGTTGCTAAAGAATCTGCAAACCTGTTGTTCTCTCTTAGTAGATGAGCAAAATTTAGCTTCTCAAACCGAGGAATTAACAAGTCTAAGGTCCGGTGATACATCATCATCTTTTCTTCTTTGACTTTCCAGTCTCTTTTTGCTTGAGACACAACAAGGTTTGAATCCCCGATGACATCCAACCGTCTTGCTCCTAGTTCGAGGGCTGCTTCTAGACCGGCAATGCATGCCTCATATTCTGCTTCGTTGTTCGAGACTTTGAATCGGAGTTTGAATGCTAAAGGGATACGGGAGTTGTCGGGTACTATTAGCAACACCCCTATCCCATACCCGTACTGGTTGGACGCTCCATCAAAATACATCGTCCAAAACTCGTCGTCGATATGCAAAATGGCCTCGTCTGGGAACGAGTACTCAACTGCTTCACCCCCTTCCACTAGATGGTCGGCTAAGAACTCTGCCACTGCTCTTCCCTTGACTGACTTACGTGCCACATATTTTAGATCGAATTCGGAAAGCAACAGCAACCAACGAGCTAGCCTACCCGTAAGCGCCGGTTTCTCGAAAAGATATTTGATGGAATCGAGTCGTGAAACCAACATTACAGAGTGAGCTAACAGGTAGTGCCGCAGCTTCCTGGTAGCCCATACCAAAGCTAAACAAGCTTTCTCCAACGGTGTGTAGCGAGTCTCATACTCTAGCATCTTCTTGCTCAGATAGTAGATGGCTCTTTCCACATTGTCCTCTGATTCTTATGCGAGCATGCAGCCCATTGTGGTCTCGGTTACCGAAAGATACAATATCAACGGTCTCCCCGGCTCTGGCGGTGACAACACAGACGGGTTCTGTAAGTATTCCTTGATCTGTTCAAAAGCAGCTTGGCATCGGCCGTCCCATTGGAATTTCTTTCCTTTCTTCAGGAGACCAAAAAGTGGTTCACAAGTCAAAGTTAATTTTGAGATAAACCGTCTTATGAATTGCACTTTACCCAGAAAGCCTCGCACTTCCTTTTCAGTCCTTGGTGGTGGCATTTCTAGGATGGCCTTGATTTTGGAAGGGTCGACTTCGATACCTCTCTGTGTAATAAGAAACCCCAGTATTTTTCCCGCTGTAACACCAAACGTACACTTCTGAGGATTTAACCGCAGCCGAAATTCTCTGATCCTTTGAAAGAACTTTTGCAAGGCGGTGTAGTGGCCCTCTCTTTCTTTGGACTTGACAATCATGTCGTCCACGTACACCTCAACCTCTTTGTGGATCATATCATGCAATATTGTGGTCGCGGCCCGTTGATATGTAGCTCCAGCATTCTTCAACCCAAACGGCATCACTCTATAACAGTATGTCCCCCACGGGGTGGTGAAAGCAGTCTTCTCCCGGTCTTCGGGTGCCATCACTATCTGATTGTAACCTGAGAAGCCATCCATAAACGAAAGCAAAGCATGCCCCACCGTAAAATCCACCAACTCATCAATATGTGGCAAGGGGAAGTCGTCCTTTGGACTAGCTCTGTTCAAATCCCTGAAATCCACACATACTCGGATCCTACCATCTTTCTTCGACACTGGAACAATGTTAGCCAACCAAGTCGAGTATTCGGATACCAGTAGGAAGCCTGCATCGATTTGCTTGGTGACCTCTTCCTTAATCTTGATGGCCCAGTCCGGACGAATCCTTCTGAGCTTCTGTTTGACAGGTCGGGCCTCGAGGTCAAGAGGGATCCGATGCTGTACAATCTCAGGATCGATTCCAGGCATGTCTTCGTAGGACCATGAGAAAACATCTTTGAAATCTTTTAATAAAGCGACTAAGCGCTCGCGTTCCTCCGAAGACAACGTGGACCCGATCTGAACCAACAGCGGGTCCTTCTCAGTACCAATATTCACAACAGCGATTTCATCAACTAAAGGTTTAACAAATCTTTCCTGCTCTTGATCAATTAATCGTTGCAAAACCGGAGGAATTTCTTCCTCGTCGTTTTCGTCAAAATTTTGAAAATCCTGATTTAAGCAATATATCAAAGGCACAAAAAAGTACTCGGAAACCACATCCACATTATTCTTATTAAGTACTTCCAAACCGTCTGATTCTTCTGTTACAATAGACTCAAAGGAGAAAGAAAAAGACGACCTGGACAGGATTGTGGCATCCGGGTTATCACCCCCAGGAATACCGGACTCAGACTCAGTTGAGCTGGAACTTGATTCCGACTCACAAGACTCGGTGGAATCAGATTCCGACTCACTACCTGACCCGGCACTGCTTGATAAAAATCCCTCTTCGTATTGCCAAACGAGAGAGGGTGCGATGGGTGCATCTAAAATAGTTGCTAGTAGGCCCGCAGCCGTTTCATTCCCGATCATGCATACCGAGAAATTATCCCCCAAGCACTTCTGTTCGATCGGAGGATCTGAAAGTAGACATGCCAACGCTACCCCCATTTCATTTTTAGCGTCCTCAGATTGCACTTCCTTACTCTGCTCAGCCTCAGCTAATGGGTCTGTCTGCTCTTCGGCAATGTCATCCCCAAGTAACTGTAGGTCAAAGAAAATCTCCAACCCGGCACGCGTTTCCTCTCCGCGTTCAGCCACGACTCTAGGAAGCCACAGAACGGAAAGTCCTCCCCCTCCTGGACGAAGCGTCCGTTTAGGGTACCCTGAATGGGCCGGTGCATTAAGTCAAAAGGTTTCCCCATCTGTTTCGCTCTGGCTCTTCCGGCCATTTCCTTTCCTTTCCTTACCCAATCCTCTTTGGTGGGCAGATAACCCAAGCCAAAGGTATGTGGGTTATGTGGCACCTCGGCCAATGCTGCGACGCCCTTCCGGCCGCTCTTTCCTAATCCCATCCCGGGGATATGTTGAAGCTTGTTCATGAGGTACACCACTTGAGCACTGACATATACCCCCTCGTTAGCAACCATGACGTTTTGTACAACAGGAGCCTCAGCAAGGGTGAAACCTGACATAAACACATCCTCCATGCCATGCTCAATTTCCAAAACTGGTGTAGATACTTTCGGCGGTGGGTGGATTGATGAATTTCCAAAAACAATGGCTACTCCCTTTCCATAGGGATATTTCACCATTTGATGCAAGGTAGAAGAAACTGCCTTGACTTGATGCAGCCACGGCCGCCCCAAGAGTAGATTGAAAGTGGCGGGAACCTCTAGGATGTGAAAGTCAATTTCATGCTGCCCTGGCCCAACCTTGGTCTGGATCTTCACTGTCCCCATGACTTCTCGGCTTGTATTGTCGTATGCCCGAATCACCTGGGCTATTGGTACGAAGTCCGCGGTCTTCAAGCCAATTGCATAGGCAGTCCTTGCTGGACATACATTGATGGCGGACCTGGTGTCGACAAGAACCACGGGTATCCATTTGTTTCTGCACTCCACGGAGATGTAGAGTGGCTTGTTGTGGTTCGCACCCTCAGGTGGCAGTTCTTTGTCAGAAAAGGTCAACATCGGGGTAGCTCCTCCCGGAAAAACTAAGCCTACTAGCTGTTCTGGCGTAGTTTCTATCGAAAGCTTTGCCTTGTCCATGGCTGATAGGACAGCCTGTCTGTGCACTCGTGATGCCATAAGTAGTCCCCAGATGGAGATGTCTGCTTGTATCTTTTTTAACTGCTTCAGTACAGCTTCTTCTTCAACTTGCTTCTCTTTCTGTCTCTCAGCTTTCTTATCTTTCCCAGATGCCTCCGGCTGGTCTAGGTGCGGGGGCTTGAAATACCGTCCGCTTCTCGTCATGTGGTCGACTTCTCCAAGGTACCAGGTGTCATCGGGTTGATTGTTCCCCCAATCTTCGTCTGTATGGGCAAGACATAAATCCTCATCTTCCCACCACATTCCATCAGCAGCCGACAGACACCTGTCCGGTTCTGGTATGATTGTTCTCGTACTCGCGGTACCTTCCACCCCTATGCTCGCAGCATTCTCTATTCCTGTGCGCACAGCAATTTCAGTCCCTACATGGGCCTTTGTCTGCCTGATTCTCGCGGGATCTTCAAATCTTTCTTGTTCCGACCGTATCAACACAGCTGGCTGCTCAGTAATTCCTGCATTCAGAATGCTCCAGTTCCGAGCGGAATTCTTAACACCGGCGCTCTCCGGCGATGTATTCTGTTCTCTGACTCTTTCGACTATTACCGACATTCGTGCCCCTGCCGGACTCTGTCCTGGTTGGAACTCTTCCACCACATCTGGTTGATCATCTAACCACCCATTAGCCTCTGCTGATTCCTCATAGTCAAACCAGTTGACTGCTGCGCCCCCTGGATCTTGGTCACTGTAAAACTGGAGATTGGCAAGGTCTTCTTCTACAGCCTTTAAATCATCTGTTCCCTGTCCCAGACTATCTCCTTGGATCACACACAGTTCTCCCCCTACTGGTAATTCCACGTCTGGTCCGTCCTGGCCTATTGATGAAATGTAGTCACCCGGACTATATGTCTTCTCAACACGACTCCCAGATTCTGCAGACTCTGACTCAACGACCTTCTCCTCCTTTGGGATCTCCTCTTTCTTGTTCTCGATAGTCACCACCGTTGGCTTAGTTCGGGTCATAAAGACGTCCATCATGCACAAGTCGGTGCAGTCGGGATGGAGTACCTCTGGTTTAGGCAGGTGGGAGGGAGTGATATAGATGCTAGGATCGTAAGGCACGACCCCACTTTGGATGAAGTTGATCCTTTTAGGCAGTGGAGCTTGGTTATGTGTGGGGAGAGGGTTTGTTGTAACATTGGGTTTCTCGGGAGGCAGAATCACCCCATTATCAACGAGATCTTGAATCTCATGACGTAGTCGGAAGCACAAATCGGTGTCATGACCGTGCTGTTGGTGAAATGCGCAATATTTGGCTGGGTTGTGGGTAGGGAGAAGTCTTTCTGGTAAGGGCCGCGGTTCTAGGGGCTTCAAATGCCCTTTTCTGATTAAAACCCCCAGAGCTTTGGATAAGGGCATATACAGTGGAGCGAAGGTTCTTGTGTTTTTGGGTGGGTATTTGGCTGTTTGGGTATGGCTTCCGGACGCGCCGGAGAATGGCGCAGCTGCCATGGTTCTTGGAGGGGGATTGGTGGTGACCATGCTCACTTCGGAGGCTCTTGTAGTTGTAGTACCGCTCGGGCCTACATTAGTGTTGCGGTTGAAAGTTCTTCGGGGTTACTCCCGGTCATTATCAATTAAGCCTTGCTTCAAGGCATCCTCAATCTGCACCCCCATTTCATGTAGATCAGAAAAGGTAGGGAAGGGGAGTACAATCATCTTTTGCATCAACTTCGGCTGAAGATTGCGCACAATCATCCGAATCTGGTCTTTGCCTGTAGGCCTTAGGGTCATCATCGAAGCCTTGGCCCTCCATCTAGTCACGAATTCTGAGAAGCTCTCTTTAGGCTCTTGCCTTGTTGTCTCGAGATCACGGGTTGTAATCTCGATTTGTGTATTGTATGAGTATTGCGTAACGAAGGCCTCGGCCATCTCGTCCCAGTTTCTCTTGACATCATTTTCTAATTTGGCATACCATATGGCCGCCACACCCGACAGGGTTCGGCCGAACAGAGACAGCTTCTGAAGTCTGCTAAGACCCATTGGCCTTAAAATATCTGAAAACAACCTCAGGTGCACCATGGGGTCCCCGGACCCATCAAATCGATCAATGTGCGGTATTTTGAATCTGTCAGGCAACATCACAGCTGCGTCGGTATATCCGTCTTCGATGTCAGGGATGGTCTTGACTCCCTGGGATCTTTTGAATAGCTTTTGGAGCTTGCTCAACTTCAATGCTATGGGATCTGTCTCGAACTCAAAGGGAGAGTCCGGTAGGTTGGTGGGTGTTTTGGATAACTGGGGTTAGATTTGGGGTAGGATCGGGGGTGGAGGTGGTCCCGTAGGAATGTCCGTGTCATTCTGAACATTAGCTGTCTCCCCGGGGGTGGGAATTCCTGGCGGGGGAGGAACTTGTTGCGAAACAGATGCTCCGGTTTGCTGCTGTAACCTTACGATTAACTCTGCTTGTTCATTCATAACCGTGGCCTGCTGCTTGGCGAACTCTGCCTGTCGGACAGTATCCTGCTGCATCATTTTCATACTCTCTTGGAGCTGGCACACCATCTCCTCTAAATTGGCCATACTGTTCTGATTTGATTGTATTACCGGTATATATTCCCTTTCTGCGGGAGAAACAGTACCCTGATCCCTACTGTACTCAGGTGGAGTAGACAAAGCCCTCTGTACTGACTGTTGAACTGATATCCTCTGCCTAACTACCCTCCGTCTAGTAACCGGGGGTAGAGAGTGGTACACTGGTTGTCCGTCTACCAGATCCTCAGTTCGATGGAGCCGACGACCTCTAATCCAGAGTGCTTGGGGAATATCTACTGGGTTAGAAGCAATTGTGCTCGACTACCTAGTAAAAAGATAAATAAAGCAAATAAATAAACGGGCAATTGGACAGCGTAACAACGTAAAATAAACACAACACGCAGTTGGGTATCACAACAAATTGCCCACAAGCTGAATGTACTGTTCCTTAATCACTGATCACCGTTTCCAAATTGTTGTCCCAAAGTCTAAATCTGATACCCATAGATGACTGATTCCCAAAAACACTGATGCCCGCAGGCCTGACACTCAGACTTGCGAACTGATATGTGTGTTCCCCTGCATAGGTACACTCTAAAAACACATAGCAAGTAAAGAGAGCCAAAACACCCCTATGGAGGGGGTAGGGTTTCCTTGTCCTATTTTGTCAGGAGCTAGGGTTTCACTATGCACGCAGCAGTTTTCAAACAACCTAACATTGGGTAAGCAACCTGTCCTAATTTGGAATGGTCACTATGGATTTCAATATGCACTAGGTCGAATGGTCGAAAAGGGTGCCCTGGTAAAACTAGGGTTTGTGTTCCCATACTGTCAGAGCCCACAACCGGTCAGCCTTATGGCATGCTTTGACAAAGTCAAGCCTCCGGCAAACCGTTCAAGAATGACAGATGGCAAACACGGTGTCTTAGGCGCACCAATGCACATGCAATTCAAAGAAACACATAAATGAAATCAAAACAGGATATCACGAGTTCAAGTCAAGCTCTCTAACTCCCCAGCAGAGTCGCCAGAAACTGTAGACGCGCCCGCGTGAGGCCTTCGTGCTACAGTTCGGACTCAATTTGTGTCACGGTTCTTAATCTGAACCAAAGAGTTCAAATCCGGCAAATCGTTTTGAGAAAACTGATTTTTAGAAAAAAAGTGCCAAACATGGACTGCTTTGCCAGATACAGAGTCGCCACCTAAATATTTTTTAAGGGGGAATTTAGGAAACCCTGACTCGGTGCCAAAGGCCACGTGTCCGTCATCACCAAAGTTGCCTCGGCTCGGGAGCTAGGGTACGATTGGGGAAGGTCAGCTATGAGTACCCCCTTTCGCCCGATCCGAAGATCGGCCTCTACTAACCGTGATATCCGTTTTTGAAAACGTTATGTGTTCTTATTCCATTTATTAGCCTAGAATTACTATGTTATGCGCGCAGCAAACAAGTATAGACCAAATCGCCTAAATTGGAACAAAACATTGCATGTTAGTTTTGACGATGGTTTGCTATTCGCAAGTTGGCTAAAATGCAGGTTTTGCCACCCTCGAGTGGGCTTTTAGAAAAGATAGTTTTGCCACTATCTAGTGGGCTTAAAAAAATTTACAGTTTTTAATGCATTATTCCAATTTAGGTAATTCAACCTCCATCCACAGGCATTCGAGCAGTTATATCACATAAGCAGCTAGCCTCATGGTAATCATGCTGTTATGGCAACACTCACACGCATGCGGTATGCTAAAGCATAAATGCTTACCGAGTACTCCGAGCCAAAACAAAAACTAGTTAGTAATCATATGCATGATCCTAGTTCATGTTAAGATGGCTAATGCAACACATGCAAAATGCAACTAAGATAGGCTCGGCTAATCTATAATGACATGTGAAATGCTACAACTAACACGTATTCGATTTGGAATTGAAACACAAATGCAGTTAGAATGATGCGTCGAGCCCGGTGCATGCAAGACAAATGTATGAATGCACGCATGCATAGCATAAGGTATGCTAATTTAAATATGCCCTAGTCTACCATCATAAGCGGGTAAATAAAAGGGAAAAAAGACGTGGGGTTAGAAGACATACACACACTCACGCACACTTATTACACAATTGCCCTCGCTCGGAGGGTCCAAATAAATATTACAGTCCGAATACTAAATTAATTATTACAGAATTTCTAATTAATTAACAAATTAAACGCAGGATTAAAGTGGCCACAGCCCCGCCTTGGGATGCGTGGATGATGCATGTTTGACTCGTCTCGCCCGGAAATTTGCTGCCATAGCACTGTTGCCTCTGTTGACACTGCCCTACCCCTCTGAAATTTATGAAAGTCTCCTGAACTGTTCTGAACTTCATTCTGAGTGCAGTGGAGTTCCACCGGCCAAATCAAAAGGCCACCGGCCATGGGAATGAGGTTATCGGCTAAAGATTTTGCTCTCGGCCAAAATTATTTTCCGGTCGACACTCATCATTGCCGGTCGGCCAAATCTTCCTGTTGAAACCTGCAGTTGACAGCAGCAGAGGGCAAGCAGTGTATGGCATGGAATTTTCAAGCAAATGTGAGCATGAGCACACTCCTTATCATGCAAGGGACTTAAGGGAGCATGACCCTCAACCCTCGGGCCATCAATTATGCATTTTTGATGCATGATGGCCTAAGAGGCCAAGTTAGCAACTTTGATGTAAATGTATGCAAACAAAAGAGATGAATGCCAACACCCTATCATGTTGAGGTCAAGGGGATTGACGATCGAGGGTTGAGACGTGTTACATCACTTGGAGTATGAACACTTCTCAATCCTCATACTTGGTTTGACACCCCAAACCAAGCCAAATGTAATGCATGGATGCAATATACAATGCAAAGTGATGCAACTCATGCAAGATAACATGAACATGCTAAGCTAATGCAACATGACACTATCTAATCCTGCATGCTAGACTAATGCAATATGGACATATCAAGCATACAACAAGACTATATAATGCCATTAACTAAACAACATGCAAACATGCGAAAATGATACAATGTAAGCATGCAACCAATGCAATACAACATGCAAGCATGCAAAATATGCAAAGACGAACTTATACTGAAATGAGAGGACCTCAGCCCACCCCCAAAACAGTGGCCTAAGAGGATGCACAAGAGCACAAATGATGCATGCAAGCATGCACACATCAAGGTCCATCACCTAATCATAAAAAGAGACAACTCTAAGCATACTTAAAGGCGATATATATGGGTATTAAACCAACATGCTAAGCTCTGAAAATCAATAGAGAATGATGCCAAATCAAACAAAACATGCAAGCAAGGCATGCAACAATGACCAACACTTGAAGCCAATAAAGGGGGTCAAACCAAAGCTATGTCAACCAAACCTTAAAGGACCAAAATGACCTAAAACAGTCCCAAGGGACCCCAAAACAAGACTAAAGCATACATAGATCATGGTCAAAACACGCCAAGGAATGAGTCCAAAACATGGGCATTCAAGGCCAAAAATGGGAGCATTGCTCAACATCTCCCCCAAGCAAACACGGCATGAATTTTTCAATACAAAACAGAGTTTTAGCATGCAAAAAGGGCCCTCAAAACCACTGATATGGCAGCCTAATGTCTAAACACATAGGCATGCACAATGACCATTTCCCAAGGCACAAAAGAACAACCTTTCAAGGCAAGAAAGTGATGATGAATGTGGGCATACAAGCATGGATTAGGGACTGAAATGGCATATGAAATGACTCCAAATCATTGAAACAACCCAACTAAAGCATGCTAGTGACTCACACACTCAAGGCTCACAAGCCAAAATACAAAGGGGCTATACCAAACATGGCAAATACGACCAAACCAGCACCCAACAGACCTTAATCATGATAAATCATGACCAAAAGCTTCACAAAGCTAGGCAAGAATATGCAAGCACGATGGTTTAATGGCTAGATGCATTTCTAGGCAAAATGGGAGAATACAAAGCAAGTGTATTAAGCATGTAAGGGACCACAAATCCGACCAAAAACAGAGGTAAGATATGCCCAAATAACACCCAAAAACCTCTGAAATAGGGCCAAATACAACCAAGCATACATGCCACCCTTATGAGCCAAAACATAAACAAAATGAGAGACCAAGGGAGAGGGGTGTCCCTCCCCTATGCAAGACCTCAGAACCCCTTCCTCACCACTGAGAATCTATTTGGTTTCAGTGGTGAGAAGGCCAACACACCAAGGTAAACAAAGCTTACCGAAAGAGCACAAAAAGAGGCCAAAAGAGGCCTAAGAGGGGGAGGTCGACCCCAAACACCAAAACAACCTTAATGAAGAATCTTAAGCATGAAAATACAAGACTTTTTGCAGTTATACACAAAGCTTAAATCAACATGCAAGACAGGTCAAAAGCCAATACAAGATTGGGGAAACTAAAGTAAAATAATTACCCTTGAAGAACTCTTGATGAACAGCAAATGCAGCCCTCTTCTTTTGATCAAAATCAGCCCAAAAGCTCAAGAACAAACCCTCCAAGCCCCTCAAGGTCGAAGTAAGGTGTGATGGTGTGTGTGTTAGTGCAAAACTAAGGTAAAAATACACTTTTAGGCCACAAAACACACACAAGGGAGGAGAGAGAGGGAAATATAGAGAGAGAGGAGATATATATATCAGAATATATGTATAAGCTCTGTCTTTTTTGTTTTTTTTTTTTTCCTAACCCTTGACAATGGAAGAGGAGAGGTCCTTATATAGGCAAAAGAAATGGTTCTAAGCTTCTCAAAGAAGCTAAATAAAATGGGGCAAAGGGGGCAAGGAGGTCAAGGCTTCTTGAGGAAGCTAAGACAGTTGGCCAAGCTTCTTGAGGAAGCTTTGACAAAGGGTCAAGCTTCCTCAAGAAGCTTTGACCAAAAGGGGGCAAAAGGGGCAAAACAGCCGCATGTAAGCCTCGGGGTAGGTTTGGTGCATTCCAGCTGGCACAGTTGGCATGCACCATGCCTGAAAAAGGCAAAAAGGTGTTACCGGCCAAAAAAGGAGGTTGCCGGCCAAACAGATAGCCGGCCGGCCATACTGAATGCCGACCGGCCAATGGTATAATTCACCAATGGCCGGTAGCCTCAAAACATAGCCGGTGGCCTCAAACCAAGGCCGATGGGTGCCAAGGGTAGCTAACAAGCTACTTTCTACCCTCAGAAGCAAAAAAAACACAAGTGTTTGGTGCAAAACCAAACACAGAACAGCCGAGTTGAGAGATCCTGAGGCAAGGCGCGTAGCCGAGACCTCCAGGAACTCAAAACGAAACACAAACATGAGTAATCACCGAGTGTTCGAACGTTGACGTCCAAATCTTGAGGACGGTCAAAAATGGGGTGTCTACACTCAAACAGTTTTAGGAGAAGTTATTGGTTAGTTTATATTAGGGGTGCAACTTGCACGGGTTCAACCCAAGCAAATCGAGCTCAGTCTAAATTTTTTTTAGGATTTTGACAAAATATTTTTAAATTCAAAAGCTCGAATTAAATTTGGACAGGCTTGGGCAAAGACGTCAAACAACCCGAGCAACCCGAAACCCGAATTATGTATATATAAATATAAAAATGTTAAATATACATATAAATTATTAGTCATTACACGATATTAAAGTAATTTATATTATTAAATCATATTGAATATATATTATATATACTATAAAATCTTTTTTTTTTCTTTTTTTTTTCATTCATAAATTATAAGAACTACTATAGTGGCATCTTTCTTACATTATATAAATTATTTGTTTTGATGGTATTAATAATTTTCTATTAAAAAAAATTGTAAATATAGTCAAATTTTAATAATTTAATAATGTAATTGCAAAAACAAAAACAAAAACAAACAAACAAATAAAAAAAATGAAATTCATTTACAATTTGGGCAACTCGAGCAATTCAGGTTTAACTCAAGTCGGACTTGAGCAGACAATCTCAGGTTACAATTCGGGCTTGGGCAGTCTTGGGCAGGTTTCAGCACAACTTGGGCTAGGCTTGGACAACCTCCCAATCCGCCCGAACTCGCCCGAGTTACACCCCTAGTTTATATTGGTTGGCTTAGAGGAGCACCACATAGTGTTTTATATGTATTGTGATTATTAGAGTGGATATAATTTAGAATTTTATATTAGATAATTAAAGAGAAGTTATTGGTTAGTTTAGAAGAACTGTTGGGGTGGATAGGATTTATAATTTTATAGAAGATAATTGTGGAGACATATATTTTGGGTAGTCCACGTGACCGAGGTTGTTAGCCGAGGTGCTACGTGGGCAGATCATGTTTGCCAAGATATTTGGGGCATTGTCGAGGTATTTTGCGGCAATACCAGAATCCGAGATAAGCGGATAAGGGACAAGAGTCCTAGAATGGGAGAAGACTTCAGTTTGGGTAAGGATAAGACTCTTAGAGAGTTTATCCAAATCATACTGGGAATCCAAGATTAGCAGTAATACTAAGTCCATTGAAGCTAGGCTTCTATTGGGATTAGGTAAGTGTTGGCTATAAAAGAGAGGCACCCCCATGGGTCTAAGGTACACAATTTATATTCTGAATAGTGAGTTTAGCACTATTGATTATCTTTGATAGATATACTAACTTGATCGTCGGAGTGCCCCCGGGTGGACGAACCACCGCCGGAATCTTCTCTTTCTATTGCAGGTCAGACTGGTGCCATCTATTCTGCCAGTGCTCTCCAGCTGAATACCGAGTTGGCAGTGTGGTCGGAAAATCACTCACACAATTTGGCGCCGTCTGTGGGAAAGAAAGGAGAATAGATGGTCAAAAAGAGAAGGTTGGGGACGACACCCCTACTGAGAGTGGGAAACATATTGACCTTGACATCGAAGAAGACAACTGCAACAAAGAGACCCATGATAAGAATCACAGAGGAAAGGACGTCGGCTAGGAGGGCGGCATACCGAAGAAATCGGATCGGAGCGGGTATTATAACGAGGACGACCTCCAGGTATGGAAAGATAGATGCTTGCGGAGGGACGACGAGATAAAGGGAATGGCGGATAAATTGGCGGACTTGCGAACGGTTGTCAATTTCATGATGCCGAACAACGTCATGCAGACACCGTTCCCGCTACAAGATACGCCGATTCCAGCGGCCAAGAAAGGTGCCCAGAAAGGAGGGCAGAAAACGGTTCCTGCAGTCCCTCAGCATGGCGGGACCAAGGGACATTCTCACCGGTCTTCGTGGGAGGTCGGGAATGGAGAATCCCAGAAGGCACGTCGAACAAAAGAAATCTACACCAAAGAACATCGGGATGTTCAGGGGAAGGAACTCTGTTTCGACACGACCAGTGGAGGGAGGTCCAAAAAGACTCACGATGACACTAGAAGTAGTGCCCCAAAGAGGCTGAAATCCGGAGATAGCCGGGCCCTTGGACAAGCCAAAGAGGATCTGCGAGATCACCTATAGAGGAAGCAACAAGATGTCGAGGTAACCTCTCCGGTCAAACCGAGAACGTCGTTCCCGGAAGAATTAGACAAAGTTGAGGTCCCAAAGAGATTCAGTATGCCGAGGTTCCAGATATACAATGGGAAGTCGGACCCCAACTTTCACGTCGGATTACACCTGAACGCGATGGCGTTATACACTGGGAATGAGCCGTTGCTCCGCAAAGTGTTTCCCTCATCATTCGGGAAAATTGCATCGGACTAGTTTCACAAGTTGCTGAAAGGAATTGTGAAAACCTGGAAAGGCTTGGCCGAGATATTTGTGGCCAGGTTCGTGACAAACAAACTACAGCCATTGAGGGTAGACGCCCTAATGGCCCTGAAGATCGGCGAGGATGAAGGCTGTAGGGCCTATGCCAAAAGGTACTATGAGGTATTCAACCGAATACCAGGATGCAACCAAGAGGTGGCGGTCATGTCGTTTAAAAACGGCTTAAAGGATGACAACCTGCCTCGAAAATCACTAGCAAAGACATTGCCGAAAAGCATGGAGGAGCTGATGGCCAGAATAGAAAAGTATGCCAGAGCCGAAGAAGACACGCCGGGGACAAAGGCGTCCAAACAAGAGAAGAGAAATGGTTCACCGAAGCAAAGCCGAGATAATACTGGACACGAGAAGACAAGAGCCTAGCCCAAGTGAGCAAATTCCAGATTCCAGATCTGGAATCCCAGATCCTAGAAGACAAGATATCGGCTTAGATGATTAAGTCCAAGAAGAGAAAAGCCTGGCCTAAGTTACATAATTTTTTTTCCACAAAGGAGTATGTGGAAGCCATGCAGGGGGCAGATCCCCTGCCTATAGAGCAATATCAAGGTCAAAGCCACGTTCCTAATGAGAACCCAAGTGAAACTTAAGTTCACATTAAGGGGCAAAGGACTAAAGAATAATGCTTGGGAGTTGGAATTTCACAAGCCGAGATGATGTTTAACACTTATGAAACTTGAAAAGTTTACAAGTTGAAGTTAAACCGAGATGATGTTTAACACTTGTTGAAACTTGAGAAAAGTTTACAAGTTGAAGTTAAACTGAGATAATGTTTAACACTTGTTGAAATTCTGAGAGAATTTACAAGTTGAAGTTAAACCGAGATGATGTTTAACACTTGTTGAAATTTTGAGAGAATTTACAAGTTAAAGTTAAACCGAGATGATATTTAACACTTGTTGAAACTCGAGAAAAGTTTACAAGTTGAAGTTAAACCGAGATGATGTTTAACACTTGTTGAAATTCTGAGAGAATTTACAAATTGAAGTTAAACCGAGATGATGTTTAACACTTGTTGAAATTTTGAGAGAATTTACAAGTTGAAATTAACCGAGATCATGTTTAACACTTGTTAAAATTCTGAGAAAATTTACAAGTTGAAGTTAAACCGAGATCATGTTTAACACTTGTTGAAATTCTGAGAAAATTTACAAGTTGAAGTTAAACCAAGATGATGTTTAACACTTGTTGAAACTTGAGAAAAATTTACAAGTTGAAGTTAAACCAAGATGATGTTTAACACTTGTTGAAACTTGAGAAAAATTTACAAGTTGAAGTTAAACCGATATGATGTTTAACACTTGTTGAAATTCTGAGAGAATTTACAAGTTGAAGTTAAACCGAGATCATGTTTAACACTTGTTGAAATTTCGAGAGAATTTACAAGTTGAAGTTAAACCGAGATCATGTTTAACACTTGTTGAAATTCTGAGAGAATTTACAAGTTGAAGATAAACCGAGAAAGAAGATTGATTTAACACTTGTTGAAATTTTGAGAAATTTTACAAGTTGAAGTTAAATCCAAGGTTATAGAAGTATCTATACACGTGCCGAGGTGACTATGTTGCCAAGACTTGGAAGATAATGGAAGACAGAAGTCTTAAGAAGTAAAAGTAACATTTGTGAAAATATTTGTTACAATGTTTTCAAGTGTTAAACTGAGACCAGATAAGCAAGGTTGGAAGTTTTGTCCGAGGTATGTTAACCTTGGAAGATTGCACAGTTAAGGTGTATATTGAAGACATGCAAATTATATTCTAAGTATGGAATCATACAAGGCATTAAGAAGAGGGTAAACATTCAAAACACTTGAAAGAATAAGGTAAAAAATGCATTCAGATAAGGAAAGAAGGCACTTCGGCCTGACATTGAAGAATAAATTCTTTGAGTAACAAAAAAGGACAAGGTACAAAGACAGTACATGTTCAGTACATTGTGAAATTCAAGATACAGGTTAAATGATCAAAAGACATGAACGAGTAAAGCAATGAAGCCGAAGTAAAGTTCGTCGGGATCAGACGGTGGCCGTAAGCAAGGAAGTGCAGCAGAAGCCTCACCAGAGGGGAGAGTGAAACTGGTTGCAGAAAACTTCACAAAAGCAGCAATAAAGGGTTTGAAAGGGAAAATTTAAACAAAAACAAAGATGCAGAAGTGAAAAGTCAGAGAGAGTGAAGAGATTTTGATCAAATACGCAGATGCAAGGCGACTTAATGACGCGTATCAGACACGGCTCAGTAGAGGAAAGGTACGTGGCAGAAACGGTTGAAAAATTGTACGTGCCGGCTCATACGCATGAAGAAAACTCTTGAAGTTCTTGATTTAATGAAACAAATACCTCGGCTAGAATACCAGTTTCGGCTGAGAAACTTGAATGAATTTGGTTGTTGGTTCCAAAGCTTTGATGAAAGCAGACTATAGGTTTGGGTCATATTGAGCCGACGAGTTCTGACTTCGGCAATAAATGATGAAGCAAGCTTAGCCGACGTGCTAGATGAAAGAGATAATATAGGTTCCATCACCTCAGCTTGCCGAGGTAATAGAACCTAGGGGGCAATTGTGGGGACATATTTTTTGAGTACTCTATGTGACCGAGGTTGTTAGCCGAGGTGCTACGTGGGCATATCATGTTTGCTGAGATATTTGGGGCCCTACCGAGGTATTCTGCGGCAATACCAGAATCCGAGATAAGCGGATAAGGGATAAGAGTCCTAGAATGGGAGAAGACTTCAATTTGGGTAAGGATAAGACTCTTAGAGAGTTTATCTCAATCCTACTGGGAGTCCAAAATTAACAGTAATCGTAAGTCCATTGAAGTTAAGCTTCTATTGGGATTAGGTAAGTGTTGGATATAAAAGAGAGGCACCCCCATGGTCTAAAGTACGCAATTTATATTCTGAATTGTGAGTTTAGCACTATTGATTATCTTTGAGAGATATACTGACTTGATCGTCGGAGTGCCCCCGGGTGGACGAACCACCGCCGGAATTTTCTCTATCTATTGCAGGTCAAACAGGTGCCATCTATTTTGCCAGTGCTCTCCAACTGAATATTGAGTTAACAGTGGGTCGAAAAATTACTCACACAGTAATTTAAAAAAAATAAAGAGACATGATAATATGTGATTAATTAAGAATATAACTATATGATTCCTAAACTAACTAATAAGTTTTCCAGGTTTACTTTGTAGAATCAGGTCCGAAGTGTTGTTGCCTTGAAAGATTTCGGAAGAAGAAAGCAGCGCAGCTATCCACAGTATTACAAAAATATATATATATATATATTAAAAAATTTATCTGTGGTTTATATTTATTTCAGATGTTAATTTCACTATACTAATGGTAGCATTTATTTAATATGTATGACTTTAATATTTTAAAAAAAAATCAATCAGCTTGTTTGATTTTGGTTTTTAAAAAATAATTTTCAGAAAATTCTACTTTTTTATTTTTTGTATTTTAATATTTTCAATGAATTTTTTAATATTTTAAATAAAAAAAATTTAAAATTTTTATATGTACCCAATATAAGTACATTTAAAAAGTATAATATTTGTGAAAAAAAATTTAAAAAATTTACTAAATACCAAAAAAATATATTAAAAAATATAAAAATTTCATATATTTTTCGTATTTTTGTGTATTTATTAATTTTTTAAAATATTTTGTCATAAATATTTTACTATTTAAATACATCTAAGTAAGGTGTATTTAAAAAAATAAAAAAATATTCAAAATTGAAAACATATTTATTAAATAAAAAAATATGAAAAATAATAAATTTAATTTTCACAAAACTGAAACGAAACTAATAGATTATTTTTATGGCAGATGTGTCCAAAAAGGGCCTTTAACTTTTCCACGGTTGGATTGCTGACAATCCTATAGCATTATAAATTAGATTCAACTCTAGCTACAAACACCCCAGGTTAATGGACTATTTTCTCATTGATTACTACAGTCAACATGGAGAAGAAAACAATAACAAGAAGAACAAGAAAAAAAAAGGATAGATCACCACAACACCTAAATAAAAATATAAAAACGAGCCCATTAAAAATATATAAAAAATGTGAGTCTTTGTGCCGTTTTGGTAACAAAACAAATGTTGGAATAATTTTCTGTGTAGATAAAATAATTTGAAATAAATTCAAACAAAATAAATAAATAATATATCAGATTTATTTATCGAACCAAATTAAAATTAAGACCAAGTCGAGTGTGTGACACTCTGTCCTTAAGACAGATTCGCCCCACTACGGTGCTTACGGTTGAGTGGCGTCTATCTCCCAGGATACAATGATCTTCACAAATTGTAGTAGCACTTCAAACAATTTGTTCGGCGAACCAAACCTGTTATCTATACTCTCTCTATTTTATTCTAAAACTAAATATGAAGAATAAATGCACTAGAGAAAAATTGAACAGTAATGATGGAATATCATACTGAAATTTTCGAAATTTTTCCCAAGTACCAAAACTGCTGGAATAGCTCTATATATAGGCAAAAAATGAGACAAAAAACCTGCCCGAACAGGTGCTACCTGTTAAGAATCCAAAACAGTTTCGGACCGTTAACACTATGAAACCTTATATTCAAACAAATTTGAAAAAGGTTGTCCGTTGGTCAACTAAAACAACTGCTTGTAACCTTATATATTCTAAATAGTTTTTAATAAATAAGGTTACAAGCAGTTGCTTTAGTTGACCAACAGACAGCCTTTTTCAAATTTGTTTGAATATAAGGTTTCATAGTGTTAACGGTCCGAAATTGTTTTGGATTCTTAACAGGTAGCACCTGTTCGGGCAGGTTTTTTGTCTCATTTTTTGCCTATATATAGATGCTATTCCAGCAGTTTTGGTACTTGGGAAAAATTTCGAAAATTTCGGTATGATATTCCATCATTGTTGTTCAATTTTTCTCTAGTGCATTTATTCTTCATATTTAGTTTTAGAATAAAATAGAGAGAGTATAGATCACAAGTTTGGTTCGCCGAACAAATTGTTTGAAGTGTTACTACAATTTGTGAAGATCATTGTATCTTGGGAAATAGACGCCACTCAACCGTAAGCACCGTAGCGGGGCGAATCTGTCTTAAAGACAGAGTGTCACACACTCGACTTGGTCTTAATTTTAATTTGGTTCGATAAATAAATCTGGTATGTTATTTATTTATTTTGTTTGAATTTATTTCGAGTTATTTTATTTACACATAAGATTGTTCCAACAATCTTAAGACAGATTTGAATTATTCTGTTTACAGAGTTTTTCGTTTGTTTCCTTTTTTTTTTCTTTCTTCGTAAATAATTTCGGAAGAAAATTATTTTCTGTGGATTTACAAAATAATATTCTGATTGGAAAAACAAATAGTGATTACATGCTATTTGACAGACAGTAGTAATATACTGTCTCTTTTCTTTGACAACAACTAGTAGTACGATACTGGTGTCATTAACAATTCAGAATATATTTTTATGAAATTTTTCAGAAATTAATTTTGGGTTTTAGAAATTATTTTCTGAGTTTTCATTACTTAAAATTCTGTTTTAGTATTTTAATTATTGAAGTGCTATAGAAATTAATTTTCTGTGTGGAATTAATTTGGTTGAATAAAATCTTATTTTATTTCCAAATTAATTGAAAAATAAAAGTTATTTTCTTATTTCTTTTATTTTACAGAATTTAATTTCTTATGTGGAATTAATTTGGTTAAATAAAATTTTATTTTATTTCCAAATTAATTGAAAAATAAAAGTTATAGTTTTTATTTCTTTTATTTTACAGAATTTATTTTTCGGTGTGGAATTAAATTGTTTAAATAAAATTTTATTTTATTTTCAAATTAATTGAAAAATAAAAGTTACATTCTTGTTTCTTTTATTTTTACAGAATTTAATTCTATGAATTTGGTTTAATTTTCTGTGTAGTGAAAATTCTAATTATAAATTTGTTTTATAAATTAGAATTGATGACTACTGAAACAAATGCCCAAACAAGTACTACTGTGGTGGCTGCAATTGCACCAACCCCCTCTCCTGTGATGACAGTACCAATAAATCATGGAGAGAAGCCAGGGAAGTTCTCAAGAACTGACTTTAAAAGATGGCAACAGAAAATGTTGTTCTATCTTACAACTCTGAACCTGACTCGTTTTCTCCGTGAAGATGCTCCTATCCTGAAAGAGGATGAAACCGACCGGCAAGTGGTTGCTGTGGTTGATACTTGGAAACATGCCGATTTCCTTTGCCGGAACTACGTCTTGAACAGACTTGACAACACATTATACAACGTCTACAGTCCAATCAAGACAGCAAAAGAACTTTGGGAATCGTTGGAGCAAAAGTACAAAACGGAAGATGCCGGCTCAAAGAAATTTGTGGTTGGCAGATTCTTGGATTTTGTAATGGTTGATTCAAAAACTGTGATCAGCCAAGCTCAAGATTTCCAACTCATTCTGCATGACATTCACGCAGAAGGCATGTCACTCAGTGAATCATTCCAAGTTGCAGCCTTAATTGAAAAATTACCAAAAGGCTGGAAGGAGTTCAAGAACTACCTCAAACACAAGCACAAAGAAATTTCTATGGACGAATTAATTGTGTGTTTGAGAATTGAGGAGGACAACCGCAATTCTGAAAAGCGGGCTGGTAAGCATCCTATGGAGTCTAAGGCAAATGTGGTGGAACATGTTTCAAAAACCAAGAAACGAGAGTCTTCTGGAGAAAGTTCATCGCAAGTCTCTAAAGGGGGGATAATAAAAAGTACAAGTTTAATGGCAAATGTTACATCTGTGACAAAGAGGGACATCGGGCCAAAGATTGCCGTAGCAAAGGCAAAAGCAAAAGAAGAACAAACAAGAAGCCTGCTCAAGCCCATATGACCGAAGTGGACAATATTTCCAATGGTGTCGATGACATCAATCTTTCTACAGTTGTTTCCGAGGCTAATCTTGTCAGAAATCCTAAAGAATAGTGGGTGGACACTGGTTCTATTCGTCATATTTGTGCCGACAAAAAGATATTCACATCTTATTCTATAGTGGACAATGGTGAACAACTCTTTATGGGCAACTCCTCAACTTCCAAAATTGAAGGACAAGGAAAGATTGTATTCAATATGACATTTGGAAAGGAAATCACTCTCAACAATGTGCTGCATGTATCGGACATTCGCAAGAATTTAGTTTCCGGATCTTTGTTGAGTAAGAATGGGTTTAGGCTAGTTTTTGAAAGTGACAAGTTTGTACTTACCAAAAACGGGATGTATGTAGGAAAAGGTTACATGTCTAATGACCTTTTCCAATTAAATGTAATGTCCGTTGTACCCTCAGTTATTAATAATACATCTTCTTCTTACTTGCTTGAGTCTTCAAATTTATGGCATGGTAGACTATGACATGTTAATTATGGATCTTTGCGTAGATTAATTAATATGGAATGTTTACCTAAATTTATATATATATAAAACTAAATTGAAAAATTTAATAAATAAAGTAAGAGATACAAATTTTAGGAAACCACTAAGGAACCTAAAATTTGAATTTAGAATTTAAATAAAATTCCCACAATTACAAACTTTAGGAAACCACTTAGGAACCCAAAATTTGAATTTGGAATTAAATTATATTCCCACAATAATTTTTATAGAAAAAATTCAAAAGAATTTTTTTATCTAAAAAATTAATGTTAAACCCGAAAACGACGTCAACTTCCCATTCACTCATAAATGGTTTTGGCGTTCCGTCTTCACCGTGTGACTTGCCACGCGATAAGAAACACGTCATCTCTTCGGATCCACCCCAAAAGACGTTTGGGGCCCACTCAAATTTGTGCTCAATAATATGTCTATATTAAACCATTTTTTCCAACAACAAAAAGCTGCGTTTTGGCAACAGCTCAAAAACGTCAAATCATCCCATTGCATTTTCAATCTCATTTGGGAAGACTCAAAAAAGTAACATCCAAATTTATCAAACTATCCTCTGAAACATTTTAATTAATTAATTCAAAAATTTAAAAGTAAAGATATTTTGGTTATTTTGGAGTGATGTGACATTTTTAAAAAATATTAAATCAAAAATCAAAAAAGTCAGTTTTTTACCAACTTCACAAATTACTACCAAAAAAGTCAAAAAAACTTGATAAAAAGTCAAAAATTAACTTTTTATCAACTTCTCAAAACACCCCTTTATTATAATCCATTAAGTGATTACTTGTAGCTAATTGAACTCATACACGTAGTCCGGATTGTCCTATTTTTTTTTTTTTTTTTTTTTTTTTTTTTTAAGAAAAGTCCAATTGAAAATATTATTAAATTTTTTTGAAATACTATCTAATCTATAATATATATTAAGTAAAAGGAGATTTTTAACTCCAAGCCTTGTGGGAGATTCAGTCTCTCATTTTAAATTTTTTGATTTTTTAATTTAAAAAAAAAATCTTATCGTTTATTAACTTCTCCCAACTCCCAAGTCTTACCCTCATAATAACACTTTAATGCATTAAGAACAAGTATAAAAAAAAATTCTTCGAAATCCAACACATATAAATTCTTTGAAAAGTCTCAACACATATGATTATTATCCCTCAGAGTAATACTTTAATGCATTAAAAACAAGCATAAAAAAATTTCTTGAAAAATCTAACACATATGATTATTATCAAAATATCTATACTATATATTAAGCAAAATGAGATTTTTAACCCCAAGCTTTATGGGAGTTTCAATCTCCCAATCTAAATTTTCTGATTTTTTAATTAAAAAAAATCTTAACATTTATTAACTTCTCTCAACTCCCAAGTCTTACCCTTATAATAACACTTTAATGCATTAAGAACAAGTATAAAAAAAATTATTTGAAATCCAACACATATGAATTCCTTGAAAAGTCTCAACACATATGATTATTATCCCTCATAATAACACTTTAATGCATTAAGAACAAGCATAAAAAAAATTTCTTGAAAAGTCCAACACATATGATTACTATTAAAATATTAAATTTTAATATAATATAATAATAAAAAAAAGGACATTTAATTTCTTGAAAAGTGCAACACATATAATTATTATCAAAATATTAAACTTTAATATAATATAATAAAAAAAAGAAAATATTTAAAAAAAATTTACAAATCACAATTCACATATATAGATAATTGTAAACACAATCCGTGCATAGCACGGGTGATACACTAATTAAACTTTAATATAATATAATAAAAAAAAGACATTTAGTTCTTTGAAAAGTCCAACACATATGATTATTATCAAAATATTAAAATTTAATATAATATAAAAAAAACATTTTAAAAAAATATTTAAAAATTACAATTCATATATATATAGATAATTAGAAACACAATCATTACATAATACAAGTGATATGCTAGTATTATCGTTACTAGAATATCATGTGCGTCATCATTAATCTTCTAATAACCTAATAAACATAAATTAGCATGTACTATCTGTGTGTAAGCATCAACACATGGTGTCGAGGGATTACAAAATAGAGATTTATTTGGAAATAAATAGTAAATTAAGACATTTTATGCTCAAATTTTTATAATCTTCAAATTGTATAGAAATTAATCATAAAATCATATGAAATCATCTTATTGTGTCTGATTTTATGATCGATTTATATATTTATAGACTTTTTTTAATTGATAATTTCCAATAAGTAAGAGACTGAAAAACAATGTATGTGCTTAGTTTGAATTTTTTGGATTTAGTTTTTTGTAATTTTTTTTTTTTTTGTGTTTTTTTTTTTGTTTCTAGTGAATATTTTTAAAAAAATTAGATAAACCTTACTTAAATGTATCTAAAAAATAAAAAAAAAAATTATAAAAAAATATTTTAAAAAATTAATAAATTCCTAAAAATACGAGAAATATATTGAATTCTCGTTTTTTTTTTATATTTTTTGTATTTAGTTAATTTTTTTTTTACAAAAATTATAATTTTTATATGTATTTATATTAGGTGTGTCTAAAAATAAAAATAAAAATTGTTTAAAATATTTAAAAAATTGATAAAAATACAAAAAAAAATACAAAAAAAAAAAAAATAGAATTTTTTAAAAAGTATTTTTAAAAAATCAAAAACAAACAAAGTGAAATTATTGCCAGTATGAAGATGGTGACATTTTTATCAGATATTTTATCGATCTCGTTCTTCCCATTGCCTTCAAAATCCAGCAAAACGTCCAAGAAGTCCTACCGGAGCTTCCCGTCTCCAGCAAGCTGGTCTTTTATGCGTTCCTTCACATACCCAGAAGCAATCTTCAATGCCTTCCCCATATCCCTTTCCATTTTCCCCTTCAAACCCTTCAAGTCAAGAAACCCGAGCAACGGAAACAAATCTCCGATGTTGGGGTGTCCTGTCCACTCCATTAGTCCCATCATGGCTTCGAAAAACTCCGACCCTTCCTTGGACTCCGGGTCCACCAAGTCCCGAGACAACATAAGGTTTCCAAGCATGTTGAATGAGGCTAGGAACACAAAACGCGCCACGTGGACCCCGCGTGCACCGTTGAAGGAAGAGAATTTCTCTTCTATCCAAGTCAACATGTTGTCGACGCACTTTCGCCTTACGGGTACTGTTTCGTTGATCCGTTTGACAACGAGCATTTCGACGGTGTAGATCCGCCTAAGCACGCGCCAGTATGTCCCATAGGGGGCGAGGGCGAGGGACCCTTTGTGGTAGTCGTGGACCCGCATGAGGCCGGAGATGGAGCACTCGGCAAAGGAAAGGTCGTGGTTCTTGAACAGCTCGGTGGCAGCTTTGGTGGTGAGGATTACCATGGTGTTAACCGTGCCTATCCGGAGCCAAATGACAGGGCCATATTGGTCCTTTAGCTCGGTTAGGGTGTGGTGGGGCATTTTGCCCAGATCGAACATGTGGCCGAACACTGGCCACCTGGTGGGCCCGGTGGAAGGCAGACGGAGGCAGAGTTTTGGTGGTGGCGGAGGAGGAGGAGGAGGAGGAGGAAGAAGGTTGATGATAAAATAATTGAGGACCAAAAGAAGAAGCTCCAAGCCCATTCCATGCTTGCGAAAAAGTGTGAAATTATGCTCTTTTTTGGGTTGTTCCTCTTCAGTTTAGTGTAGTGTACGGGAAAGAAATAAATCTTCTCGTATAATCCTGTTGATTAAGTCTGGCTCCTCCGTACGACATCGCCTTATTCCCTGAAAACACAAACGTGAGCTAGCCGGCGGGTGTGTGCTGGATACCTCTCCGATGCCTAAGTCAGCGAAATAGACAAAGACAAAAAGCTCTTGTGTATTTGTGAATCAAAGTTGTGTGTTACCTCTCCATAGGTGATGTTGTAAGCTTTTATAGGTTCAGCGTGGCACAATTTTAGTACGACTTTTGCTCCTCCATGTAAAGTCCTCCTAGGATTCATACTCCTGAAAGATAATGCATATCTTTCAACACCCCCCTCACTATATAAACCAAGTGAGATGGTTCTACCATGGTCAGACTTCAACATGATCGAGGTAAGCATGGCTATGCTAAACCGCAGACTAAACTGAGATAACATTAGCTCGGCTCTTCCATTCACTGCCCTTACCTTGGCTCTTCTTAATGCTAACCACGGTATGTCTAAACCGGAATAACCAATACTCCGGTCCAAACCGGGATAACTTTGTGAGTGACGACCAAACTTACTATAAGCTCTTTGGGACCGGAGTAACTTTACACCTCTCTTGGGCCGGAGTAACTTTATGGCCTTTTTACTCAGCCCTTTGCAATATGGCCCATAACGGCCCATTACCCAGCTCGGCCCAATTGATAAGTATAAATTACCCTCTCATGTAGTGTAATGTGTTGTGTGTCTTTGTTTGTAGATGAAGGCATTATTTATAGAATAATAATAAATAAATCAATAGTTCTAGACAACCTTATCATACGAAGTTTAAGAGTACATCCAAAAACGTTATTTAGAACATCTCCAACGGTGAATTAAATTTAGCATCAGATTCAAATTTTGATAAAAAAAATATTTTTTGGTGTTCTAACCGTTTCACCAAATTGATATCAAAATGAGAATTCAACAAAAAAATCATCAAACTGAGAATAAGGTACTGATTTTACCAAATTCCTGTTCCTGACCGTTAGAAGAGCTGAACCGGTCAACTAGCCGGTTGCCCGGCTGGTTGACCAACCGGTCGACCACTAAAAGGTTCAAACAGTTCAAATGGGTTGATTCGAACAATTCCAAAAATATATATATATATATATATATATTTTGTCTTACCGGTCAACCACTAAAAGGTTCAAACAGTTCAAATAGGTAGGTTCAAACAATTTTAAAAAAAAATTTGCCTTACCGGTCGACCAACCGGTTGTCCCTGGAGCAGATTTGATGAAAATCAACCATTGGAGCATTCTGTATCAAATTGAGAAAATGGTCATTTTTTTACTCAAATTTGGTGAAAAATTAGGTGAACCGTTGGAGATGCCCTTAGATCAACTGGTGTTTTGAGAAGTTAGTAAAAAGTTGACTTTTTGACTTTTTTTAATGATTTTTTGGATAAAAAATTGGATTATTTTGGATTAAAAAAACTGACTTTTTATGGCTAAAAAAAATAAAAAAACTAGCTTTTTAGTGGTGTTCCCAAAACTGCCCCAAATAGAGCATTTAGGGCAAACTCTATAAAATAATAGTTATGTTACATTAGAATTTTACTCACGATTAATCTATGATTCAAATTCATTTTATGAACGGACCACACAATACATATACTCAAATTCAATAATATTATAACTAATATGTATGCAAAAAGAGAAAATGTAACCTGCCTTGTTTGTTTGGGGAGTTAACATTTTAGTATTAAAAAAAATTACTAAAAAAGTCAAAAAATCAACAAATTATACCCAAAAAAAAATTAAAAATTCTTCTTTCTCTCTATTTTTTGTATTTTTTTCATAAAAAATTATCACAAGCATACTAATTTTTCTTGCCTAATATTTTAGTAAAAAAATTTAAAAGTTACTAAAATAACATGTTCTCCAACGAGGTGACCATATGTACCCTTTGTTACGACTCTTGTGTGTTTATGACTTGTGGTGATATTATGAAAAATGCTTGGGAGCACTAATTAGTGCTCCCACTAATTAGGTGGCAGTGGGTCCCGTCATTAATGATGTGATGTTTTGGTCTTGGAGTTGTATTTTTTTTTTATTTTTTTTACTTTTTTAATGCATTAGTGCTATTAGTGGTGATGTTTTTAGTGGGATGAATCATTGTTGGTGATATTATTATGACACATTGTAATGTTAATTATGATATTATTTTAGTTATGAATTAAGAATTCTTTGGCTATATCTCATATGATGTTTAATTATAGCTTAATTTTTTATTTTTAGTTACAACCCTTGTAGTATTGAGTAATGCCATTTACAATAATCAAAATCACAAATGACATAACTTGTACATGAATATATACCATAGAATTCCCCCTAGTTATATTACGGGATTTGATTTGTGTTAGTCTTATTTTGATGATTTGAAACCTTTCAATTTTTAGAGAATACTAAATAGAACATATTGTTAAAAGTCAAATTAATCGGACATTAAAGCTCATTCATCAAATCAAATTTGTATTCAGAAAAATGAATATGTATTTATCGAACCGAATACAAATGTAATTTGATAAAAGGGCTATCGATATTTGATCAACTTAATTTTTTATATATACTTTCTACTCGATATTCTCTAAAAATTGAACGGCTTGGATGAATAAAATCTAAGCCGAAATGAGCCTCACAAACTGCACAACAGTCATTGCTTTGCATGCGCACAATAGTGACTCTAGACTCGTACACCATATACACTTTATTATGTATTTTTATAGAAAAATGCTTAAGGCATCTAATCTATCATCCCTAAAATTCACTCCTAATGATGTGTCTGACAAAGTGTCAAATTTTAATTTGTCAAACATTTTATCATGTGGGGTCTAATCTCAATACTACATCATTAGTGGTCATTTAGGGGTGATAAATTAGGGAATGTAGCATTGTTGATTTTTATAATAAATGTTACGTAAAAAAAATAAAAATTTACTATATTTTCCTCTCTTTTTTTGAATTTTTATATTATATTATATATATATATATATATATATATATATATATATATATATATATTTGTGCATCTAGGTATCTAAAAAATAAAAAATAAAAAACGACTAAAATATGAAAAAAAATTCACTAAAAATAACAAAACACAATAAATAAAACAATTTAAAACTCAAAAAAAAAAATTGTTTTTTGTTCAGTTTTTTTTCCTGTTTAAAAAAAGAAGAAAAATATTGCACCACCAATTGAGATAAAATTAATTTTCTTTAAAAATTCACCAAATACAAAATATATATATATATATACAAAATATTGAATATTTTATATTTTCATAGTTTTTTATTTATTTATTATTATTTTTATTTCTTCACAAATATTTTATTTTTTACGTACATTTAGATTATGTACACCTAAAAATAATAATTAGAATGTAAAAAAATATTAAAGAAAACAAAATATAAAAAATCAAAAAACTCAAAAACTATTTTAAAAAATAAAAATCAAACAGAATATCTATATTTTGCTGTTTAAAAAAAAAAATAAAAATACAGCGCTACCAGTTTTTTTTTCTAGAAGGCGAAGCGTTTGATGAGTATGTTTTGCATTTCGGCCACGGCTTCTCTCCGCTTCTCAATTAGATTGGAGGTGTTAATGGTGGATCCAAATTCGGTAAAATATCACAATAATTTAAATAGTGTAATATGTAAATATCATCTTTATAAAAAATTATATTGATTAGATATTAATAGTTATTTGATTAGATTTTATTTATTTTAATAGTAATTATGATTTTAAAAATAAAATTGTAAACACAAATATAAGTTGATTAAGTCATTATTGATATCCAATTACTAATATAATTTTTTATAAAGACAATGTACTCAACAAATTTTACACATTAAACGATTTAAATTATGAAAATGAACCAGGTTGAACTCACTGCAGCCTAACAACACTATCCAATTTAGGAGTTGTTTGAAATGTCATAAATAAGTATACTTTTTAACTTTTTGGACTAAAAAGTTGAGAGAAAAAAAATGGTTTTTGAGTTAATTTTTTGACTTTTTACACAAAAATATGTATTAAAAAATTGTATAAATTAGTGTGTTGGAAAAGATAAGGACAATAGGCAGTAGGCCATATCGTTTGGGGGTGTGAATTAATGATAAGAAATGCTTGTTTACTTTTCACGCATTGCATTGGACGGTGCTGTTTGGTTCGTGGGGGCCATCACGGGTCTCGTTTTGATAATCCGAACCGTTCAATGTGTAGAACTCATCGAGTGCTATATTTTTATAAAAAATCACGTTGATCGGATATCAATAGCTATCTGATCGGATTAGGTTTTTTTCAACAGTTAACCATCATTTTTATACAAAACTGATTTAATCATGTAGTTAGCGATATCCGATCAATGTAATCTTTTACAGACATATAGTACTCGACGAGTTCTACATATTGACGGTTCAGATTATCAAAACAGAACCCGTGATGGGCCCTCACGGGCCGAACAACACTGTGTTGTTTGTGCACCTCGCCTGTGCAATTTTTCCAAATCATTTCAGCAACCGTCTGTGGGACGGTTTAGACTGAGTTGTAATTATTTGTGTGTATAATTAATTTTTTTTAAATAGTGATAACTTTTTAATTTTTTAAATAATTTTTTAACTTTTAAAAAAAAAATTTAGGCCAAGTTTGACAACTCAAAAATAATCAATCTTTTTATCTTTTTTTTATCATATCATCTCTCTATTTTTTTATACATTTTTTTATAAAAAAATAAAAAATAAAAAATAAAAAATACATTTATTTAAATCATTCTAAACAACTCTGAACGAGTCCATATTTTTGGATCAGAGAGGAGCTGGACGCTTGATTCCCTTTTTGTGTGTTTTGTATTTTATTTTTATTTTTTTCTTGACCCTTTTTGTCTTGTCTTTCCTCCGAATGTTTGTCATCATTATGAACCCAAACATGAGTATCTTTTCCGGGAATTGGGATCCTCCCCTTAAGCCCCTCCTTCATTTCCTCCTTGCAAGGGCCTTCGGGTCCACTTTGAGGCCCAGTTTTGATAATCCGAACCGTTCATATTTTTAGATTTATTCAGTATATTATACTTGTAAAAAATCAAGTTGATCGAATATCATAAAGTATGTGTTCGGAAAACTGTTTATTAAAAAATAGTTTGTAGTCCTAATTTTCTGAACGCATACTTTCTGATATCCGATCAACTTGATTTTTTACAGGTATAATATACTGAATAAATCTAAAAATATGAACGATTCGGATTATCAAAACTGGGCCTCAAAGTGGACCCGAAGACCCCTGCAAGGAGGGAATGAAGGAGGGGGCTCAAGGAGGGAATCTGGACTCTCTTTTCCGGAGGATTTCATAGATGACCCTATGAAATATGAACCCTCTTATATTAGATTATCAACAATGATTTAGATTATTAAAAAATACGTCATTAATAATATTAATGTATTGAAAATAGTAAAAAAAAAAAAGAAACAAGGCATAGAAAGTGAGCAGGGTCCACTGCCACATCATTAGTGATCCTTCTAATGCTCTATTTCTAGTGCTTCTAAATATTTTTCTCAGATCATTTAAAACATTTTTCTTTATGTGACCACCTTGTAGTCCTCTCTTCTTTAAAAAAACAATTTTTTTTTTAGATGGGTTCTCTTAAAAAAAAAATTATCATATTCCATTTTTAACTACTATTGCTGTGTCTTTGCCACCAACTTTTTAGTCATGTTTGATTTGTATTTGTGAAATAATTTTTTAAAAAGAATTTATAAAATTTAAAATTTAAAATTTTGTTTGGTTGTATGTTTTGAAATTTTGAATGATTTTTTTTTTCTTTTTTGTAATTGAATAGATAGATGTGACAGAAAAAGTGATTAATTGATGTGTAAAATGTGAGAGAAGAAGAGATGAGAGAGAAAAAGTGATTAATTGAATGTAGTAAAAAAATAATATTTTTGGATTTTTTTTTCATAAATTTTTAACCGAACAAATTTTTTAAAAAATTTCTTAAAAATTGTCTCTCATGAAACAAACTAAACAAGTTTGTCATGGGTCATTCTAGGGGATGATTATTTAGTACGATTCTGCTGGGTAGCTCGAAACGAGCAATCCCGAATGGCTTGAAAGTGTATTTTGCGCTTGCTGTCATGCGCTTAGTAAGTTTTTCAAAAAAAAAAAAAAACGACAATGTTACGTAACTCAAATTTTGTGGCTCAAAAGTGGCTCAAATGGCCAAAACGACGTCGTTTTGAGTACAGAACAACATAAAAATGGCCATGGCCATTTGAGCCACTTTTAAGTCACAAAATTTGAGTTACAAGACATTTTCTAAAAAAAAAAAAAGGCATAACAATTAAAACACCAAACACATTAGAGAGGAAAGGAGATGACCAAGCGCGGGAAACAGGAGAGCAGACGACCGACCAACTTGGGTGTTCGCCGACGACTGACTTAGGTAAGCTACAATAGTGAAACATCTTCTCCGACGACTACCACCTATGTTCGAAATCTCTACCGCCATGCATAGGAGATTAGGTAAGTTCGTTTTCTGATTTTTTTTTGCATTTGTGATAGGTGCAAATCTATTAATTTTTGTGATGCATTTGAGATGTTTGCAATGGTCTGGGTTTTTTTTTTTTCCGTTGGTTGTATGGCCAATGTTTTGGTAGTGATGCATTCCAGATGTTTGATGAAAATCCACATAGAGAAATTGTAATTTTGTTAATGAAAATAGTAAATTCTGATGCATTCATGTATGAAGTGGGCATTCCAGGTTTTTGTATCAATTATGATGCATTCAATTATGATGCATTCCAGTTTAATGAAAATAGTAAATTCTAAGGAAAATGATTTAGAGTAAATTCTGATGCATTCTAAGGAAAATGGAAATAGTAAATTCTGATGCATTCATATATGAAATGGTTTGTAATTTTCGTAATGAAAATAGTAAATTTTGATGCATTCTATGAAGTCAGAATTATGTTTATTGCTTGAATGTGATGGGAATCAGTTTAAATTTGTGAAAATATGGTTTGTTCTTTTTTCTTTTCTTTTTTTCCAATTAGTGCGGCTTTTTTTGTGTACAAAATGTGAGGGGTTTTGGACATACTTGTCATACAGTCTGGTTTGGGAGGTGAAAGAATACATGGACTGAATTTCTGTTAATACACTCTACTTTTTAACTATCTGCAGTCACTTACACTTTCTTTTATGTCTGTTTACTAGACTGAATTAGGAATTTCATGCTCTACAAGAAGCCCAAGATGGAGTTAGGAATTTCATGCTCTACAAGAAGCCCAAGATGGAGAATGATGCTGCCATTGATGATGAAAAGCAGAGGATTGACAGGAAGGGGAATGGAGAAGTTCTGTTTTGAGGCTTTAATTGTAACCATTTTTTTTTTTTTCTATTTTCAATCTTTTCAGGTTTTAATTGTAACCATTTTTTTTCCCTTACAATAAAATAGAGAAGTTCTATTTTTATTGGTTGTGTTTATTAATTTTGAATTTTATTTCTTCTTATATTTCTTTGTAATGGCTTTGCTGGAGAATTGGCTATTATACTAATAGCTATTCATGGTGAAATTGCATGGAAATTAAGTTCTAGAATGTATTGTTTCTTTCTGGATGTTCATAAATGGGTGATTTTTTTTATTACACTATAGAATGAAATGAAAGTAAAAAATATCTTATCAAGTATAGTGCTCATATAAAAGGTTTTATATTGGAAGACAAAAACAAGGGGTTCTAAAGGACACCAAAATATAAACATTAGGGATCACATAAATCATCGCCTTGAAATTTTTTTCCATCCTTCGAAGCCTTCTACCATGGTCATGAATTTCAATGTCCATCTCCGAAGAAGAAGCCATTTTAATCTGCATAAACAATGAGAATGTAACATATATGTACAAAACATATGGGTGTGATTGCAACTTATGCATACAAATCCAGCAATTCATTGTTAACTTTCCCCGAAATAGTATTTGAAATTCCTTTTTCTTAAATCCCTATGTTAACTTTCCAAAGAAGTCAATGGAACTCTCCAAAGAAGTCATGCGCATAAAAGGGGATTGCTTGCATGAGTTTTATATATACTTGCTTGATGACAAGGTGTGAAACATGAATCAGTGTGAATAATGAATCAGTGCTAAATAGTCAATGGAACTCTCTAAAGAAAAGGGTGAGAAATTTTTATCTTCTTCTATGAATAATGAATCAGTGACAAAGTACTTTCAGTGGACAACAAAAACCATATATATCTCATTTACAACTTGCTATTATAATTTTTTAGGACATGGAAAAATTATTTAGGTGAATTCTGTGATGGTTATCTAGGGAATAGGTTGCTGGATGGTGTTGGTTGTAGCAAGGGAATATGCTGAAATGGACATTCTATTGTTGAGGTCTTAGAACTGATTTGGTGAAAGCATGTGGAATTTCTCGCAATTTATTGCCTCAAAGGACAAAGATTTTTGGGGCTGGTTCTTACTCATATTTGGCTCTGTTTTCTTTGTGGGTTTCTTCTATGCTGCAATTATATCGAAGTTTCTTCCACCATCTGATAATGCTCTCATATCTGCTATACAAACCGACAGGTAAGCTTTTGGTATATATAAGTCTTATGTCTAATAAAATTATTTAACATTACTTGGTATCGTTGAGTCCTGTTTTAAGCCTAATTGGGAGCTTTAGTGATTTATAGCTTTATCTAACAAAACAACTTCACTTGCTTAATGCCAGGATATTAGGTAGTTTATAAAATTGTATCAAACACTGCCTAGACATTGTATCAAATGGATTGCCTATTAAATTTTTTTACCTGTTTAACACTGCCCATACATTGTATCAAATGGACAGTGTTGAAAATTTTATTCATGTTCAACAGAAAATTTCACCAACAAACTAATATGTAGCAGTGAAAATCATCAAATTTTTCATTCAAACAGCAGAACATATATACATACAATATATCAATGAGTCAGGCAAAAAGGAAAAACACAAAACCCCAATTTCTTGAATCAGGCAAAAGGGGAAAACATGAAACCCCAATTTCTTGAATCTTCAAACCCTAGTTTTGTGATGTCGAGTTTACCTGAGATTCATTTTCAATTGGTCGGTAATCCAATGTATTACAAGTTTCTGGCACTGAGAGGAGTTAAATCAGTATAGTCGAATAAGAGGAGCATGAGATGGGAGGAGTATCCCGCTGACCACCAAGTCGGAGGAGAATGATGAGAGTATGAGAACTTTCCGCTGTGGAGGCGGATGAGGTAGTCGAATGGAGTCGGATGTCTGCGTCGGAGAGGTAGTCGGATAGTCGGATGAGGAAGCGATGACAAGGTTTCAGGTGGAGAGGAGAAGAGAGGAGTAAGGGGATGAGAACGATAGGGCTTTAGGTAGAGAGGAGTTTGGGTCCGAAGGACGGAAAATGATTGGTGGCCCTAAAAAAGTTGGCCCTAATACCCCTAATTTCCATTTTTGGAAACTGTTTTTTTTTTCTTTCTTTTTTCCTTTTTTTTTTTTTTTTTTTTACCTAAAATGGCATTTCGGGGCATTCGAGCCCCGAAGCCTCGGGCCCTCAATCAGCGCCCGATAGAGAGAAGTGCGTGACTTCAAAGTTTCGAGCCATTTCGAGCCAATATATTCGATCTCTAAATCATTTTCCTATCAACTCTGTTACGTAGTTCGAAATATCAACGGCTCGAATAGTTTACAATTTCAAAACGACGTCGTTTTAGGATTTTTTTTTATTCTCTTACCGGTAAGATAATATTTTCCGTACCATTCAAGCCATTCTAGCTCTCACGCATTTTCCTTTTCCTATTTCGTATTCTAAGAGTGTGTGTTATAAACAAATTATGATATTTGTAATATTGATTATTATAAATGTCATAATTAAATTTTTTATAATTATGATTGAAAAGATAATGAGTCACAATCAAATACACATAAGGAATAATTAAAAAAAAATAAATTATAATCAATATAATAATCATAATATGTAACACTCCGTTTTTTTAATTCCACTTAAGAAGTTTAAGGTTGGATTTCTCTTTTGTTGTTTGCTCGGTTCATAGGCTCGGAGAGTGGCCACTCTGGGTCCAATTGTTTGCTCGGTTCATAGGCTTAGAGAGTGACCACTGATTTTCCAATTTATATGCTTGGTCTGGGTCCAAAAGAGCTTACGTAGACTGAGTTCTCAATCATTAAAATAATAATAATAATAATAATAATAATAATAAAATAAATAAAAAGGAAAAAGAAGATAGATTGAATGAGGTTGGTAAAGAATTTGAATATAACTAATTAATTAATAACTAACATCACAATCAATTATAATTAATTATCACAAATGTCATAACTGAAATATACAATACACACTACAAAAAAAAGGATACATATCATAGAATTTTTCAACATGATTTTTACCGACTAAGCTAAGCAAAGAAGTCTAAAATTGAGCAGTTTTTGAGTATTTTTGTAACATGCTACTTTGTTCCAATTGTATAGGATGAGGTGCACAATAGTGTTTTATTTGACAGTTGTTATCTATATAAAAAAAATTACTTAGAATTTTATTTATAATTTATAATTTGTGAATAAGATTAACTCTGCGTATAGTTTACAACACATTAATTTTAATTTTACGTCTTATATTTCACTCTCATTGTAAAATTTTGGGTAAGCCTTTTCATGGTACTTAAAATTATTGTTTGTTTAATAATATGAAAAGTGATAATTAATAATTGAGTAGTATTATGAAAACATAAATATATATATATATATATATATATAAAAACCATACATAATGACTTGGGAGTGGTTTGGGATGATTTAAATAAGTGCACTTTTTGACTTTTTACGAAATATGAGTTAGATATGGGTTGGATTTGAAGTGATATGTTAGAGAGGTGATGTAACTGAAATAAGATGATATGATTTAAATATGATAGTGATTTTTTAACTTTTTAACTTTTTTAGATCATGCCAAACAAGGCCTTGATTAAGTTTTGAACATGTTACGTTCTATTAGGCCTCGTTTGGGAACAGGCTAATTTAGTAACTTTTTGGCTAATTGGCTAAAAAAGTAGGTAAAAAAAACTTGTATGTTTGGGATGACTTTTTGACTAATTAAGAAAAGCTGTGCAAAAAGTAGAGAGAAGCCGTAATTGTTGACTTTTTGGTATAACTAATTGGCTAATTAACTAATTTAGTAACTTTTTGGCTAATTGACTAAATAGGTAGCATCCCAAACGAGGCCTTAGTATCCAACAATTTTTCATCAAGAGAAAGAGTAGAAATAATAATAGATTGAAATCTTTGAGAGAGAGGATAAAGGAATGAAAAATGCTTATGACCCTTATAATAGGAATGAAAAATGCTTAATACACTTATAATAGGATAACTATTAAGTAGTTCAAAAGCATAATACAATTACGTAGTGAGAAATTTTGCAAGCGAAACATGCTGACTCTTCTTTATTAAATGGTTAGAAGACAAATAATGATTCACTCACGTTTTCTCATTCGTTAATAGTATTAAATAGATATTGTTACATGGTAGTATATTATAATTTTTTTATCCTTAAATTTTCCCCAATAAAATAGACTATTACATGTCATTGTTCATTGATTTATTTAAGAATTAATCAATTAAAACCAAACTTTAAATACGTTAAATCTATACTATATATTAAATAAAATGGAGTTTTTAACCTCAAGACTTGTGGGAGATTTAATATCTCAATATGAATTTTTTAAATTTTTTATTAAAAAAAAAACTCAGCATTTATTGATTTGGTCAAAATCCCTTGATTAACATTTATTAACTTTTTTCAATCCACATGTCTTTCTACATGCTTGCATTTATTGATTTAGTCAAAATTCCATGATTAGCATATAAAATCCCCTCATACAAATAATTATAGATACAATCCGTGCATAGTTACTGCAATACTCTTTTCAACTTCTCACATACACTATGGTTAGTGATAAGATTGTTAAATTATTTTTATAAAAAATCTTTAAAAACATAATTTATATATTAAAAAAATTAAAAACAAATATAAATATCTATAATTATCTCGTGCATAGCACAATATTATGATGTCTGCGTGTATTTTACATATAAAATATATATATATATATATATATATATGTCTTGGCCCATTTGTAGTTTCCATTAATTAAAATTTTTGTTTTAGCTCAGCATTTATTAAATTCTCTAAAATCTTTTTGACTTCTCCTATATACACATCCTTTTTAACTTTTTTATTTTTTATTTTTAACAAATATAAATATCTAAAAAATATCTAAAACAAATATAAATATCTATATCTATCTATCTATACTTACTATATATTAAGCAAAAGGGGTTTTTAACCCCCAAGGCCTGTGGGAGTTTTAAAATCTCAATCTGCAATTTCTAAATTTTTTATTAAAAAAAAAACTCAGTATTTATTGATTTGGTCAAAATTTCTTGATCAGCATTTATTAACTTTTTTCAATCTACATGTCTTTCCACATGCCTGCATTTATTGATTTGGTCAAATCCCCTAATCAGCATTTAAAATCCTCTCATACAAATATTTATAGATACAATCCGTGTACAGTTACTGTAATACCTTTTTCAACTTCTCTCATACATTATGGTTAGTGATAAGATTGTTTAATTATTTTTATAAAAAATCTTAAAAAATATAATTTATATATTAAAAAAATCTAAAACAAATATAAATAATTATAATTATCCCGTACATAGCACGAATGACAGACTAATATGGATAAACTTTAGAGGTGCTATTTTAAAATTTTCTATCAGTAATACAAAGGAATATTATATGTAGCCGGCCTCAATGTAAAAGGGTGTGTTTTATGGGTAAATAACGTCATGGATGATCAAATTGTCAAATAATATTAAACATAGTCACCAGTAGTTAAGTAATATCAACAATTTGATTCATGTAATAATAATTGATATATGTTAGACCAACTGATCATATTTCAATTTAATTTGTTCGGGGCCGGCCCTGAAAATTCAGGGCCCTAGGCGAGCTTATAAATTTGGGTCCCTTGTACATACGCTCAAAAAAAAATATATTTGCTAGTGACTATCCAAGTTTGCTTGAGTAAATTTGGGCCATTTGTTTGTTTTTTCAATTGGACTAATTTTTTTATTTGTTTTTAATATAGGCCTGCAACATGTTTTTATTTGGGCCTTTTATAGTGGGTTGTTTTATTTTAGAGGGCTTCTATTTTAGTGGGCTGTTTTGTTTTTGAAGGCTTCTAACAATAATTGGACTTTATTTAAAACTTAAGGGGAACTTACTGATAAGTCCCATGTACCAAGTTCAAGATCCAGCTAATCTCAAAACAAAACACTTGCACCAATTAGTCCAATACATTTTTAATTGTTACCAAAAAATCTTTTTTTTTTTTTAATTTACAGACACTGTTCACATCTTACTACCGTCGGACTTCCGTTTAACGGTCGCCGAAGACTCACCGGAATGTCTAGAATATTGCCCGAAAAAAAAAATTAAAAAACATGTTATAAAACTGTAAAATTTTACAGTTCTAAAGAATGTTATAAAACTGCAAAATTTTACAGTTTTAAACCATGATTCATTCCAGCACCAAAAAAAAAAATTTGAAACTGCAAAATTTTGCAGTTTTCACCGCCTATAACTAAAACTCGAAAACTACTTGTTCAGAATTCGAAAATTTTCTCTATTAGAACAGAAAAACAGAAGTGTATAGCAGAGGAAAAAAAAAAGAGATCGAAGGAGAAAGGCAGATGTAGAGAGAGGATTGTACTCCGACAATTATTTTTTGTTTAGATCTAGCCAAATCTGATGTAGATCTACTCAGATCTACATCAGATCTAAGTAGATCTACTCATCTTCTTCGTCGGAAATATATATCTTCGCCGTCGGTGAGAGTGAAATCACGAGTTGATTTCGATGGTTGGCGGTTATCAGTGAACCCCGATCAATGGAGAAAGACATGAACACTTTGCACCATCGTTTATGACGAAGACGATGAGAGAAAAATGTAGAAAAAAAGAGAAAGAAGAAAACGTAAAAGGGGAGGAAAAAACCAGAGAGATGGAGGAAAGGACTTTTGGGTGTACCCAAAAAGTTATGGGATTAAATGGTGTCTACATGTTCCACATGGGACCTGTGGGTAATTTCCCCAAAACTTAATAGTATAATGGATTTTCAAAATTTGAAACCCTATTTTAGGCCAAATTTTAGAGACCCTAGGCACAGGCCTTACTCGCCTTAGTCCAGGATCGGCCCTGAATTTGTTCCATATGTTAGACTTCATGATCATATTCCTCATTTTGAAAAGTATTAAAGGACAATTTTATTTTTTATAATCACATGAAAGTGTTAAATGGGTTGTTTATTATGACTTTTTATTTTAAGATTATGTTATAATTTCTATACAAATTATTCTGAAATTGAAGGAGAAATGCTTTTAAATTATATTCGTTAGACTGTCAGCTTTTAATTTAAAATAAATTACTTCAAACAAGTGACGTAATGAGAAAGAATAATTAGGATAAATTATATTCATGGTCCTTTTAATTGGTATCTTGTGCCAATTTAGTATATGTTGTTCCAATTATATCAATTTTGTCTTTTAATTTTTTTGTATTGTGTGAATTTAATTTTAAACTAATTGGCAATATCTGTTAATAGATTAGACCCAAAAAAAAAAACAAAACAAAATAAAATAATTCACTTTCATTTAAAATTGGACACTATCTATTTCTTTACAGAGATGAATGAAATGAGCCGTAGCCAACTTTGTAGGGTTGTTATCAATTTGATTAGTTTACCTAATGTGAAAAATTTAAGAATAAAATTAATACAATTAATGTTGAAAAAACAGTTTCAAACTATTAAATTTTGGTAAACTTTGAGCTAAAATTGAAGCGACCACCTTTTAAGATGGATCCAAATGGTGATGTGTTCACCTCCAAGTGGTGATTAGGGGTTTATTTGTCAATTATACATTTTAGTTAAACCATCTCTAATCGTTCACCAAATCTATCATCAAATTCAAATCTGGTGAAAATGATGTACTTTTTGTTCTCCAACAGTTTCACCAAAACGGTATCAAATTGAGAAAATAGCAAATAGCAAATATTTCACCAAACTGAAGATCTGGACACCTTTCACCAGTTTACTGTGTAAGACCGTTGGTGATCTGACTAGGGATGGCAATTTAAAACCGGCCCGATGGGGACCCGACCCCTCGATCCCGAATTGAGCGGGTTTTCCCCGAAAAATACCTCCGACGAGGCGGGGATGGTGATTAAAAATCAATCCCCGAACAGATTCGGGCTAGGGACGGGGATCAGTGTTCCAGTCCCGTACCCGGTCCCGGCCCCGTCCCTGATCCCCGGCCCGATTTTATCCCCGATGTTAAATTACAATTTTACCCTTATATATATATATATATATATATAAACCAGGTCAGTCAGTCTCTCTCAGCTCTCATTTCTCTCTACCCTTTTTTTTGGTTACAGACATTTCTGTCTACCCGTCTCCGTCTCTCACTGACTACTCTCTCTCTCTCAGATCCACCACCGCCGAGCCTCGCACCACTACCGCCGACCACTGTCGAGCCTCGCACCACCACCGCCGACCACTGCCGAGCCTCGCACCACCACCGCCGACCACCGCCGAGCCTCGCACCACCACATCGCAACTCTCATCCACTCCCTCTCTCTCGACGAGCCTCGACACCACAGATGAGATCTTTTTTTTCTTTTTTTTTTTCAGATCTGTTTCAGATCTGATTCACAATTTTTTTTTTAGATCTGTCTCAGATGAGTTGTATTTTCTGATGATGTTGTTGATGTTGTATTTTCTGATTGTTGATGTTGTATTTTTGGATGATGTTATCTATGTTGTTGTATTTTTGGATGTTGTTTCAAATCCGTTTCAGACCAGGAATAATTTTGTTTTAGATCTGTTTTTAGATGATGATGTTGTTGTTGTTGATGAGTTGTATTTTCTGAATTTTTTTTTTTTTTTTTAGCCGAGGAATACTCGGGGTCGGGGAAACCCGATCCCCGTTGGGGGCGGGAGCGGGGGCAGTGATAGGTTCCCCGTCAGGGATCGGGGCCGGGGGAAATTCTACCATCGGGGATCGGGGACGGGGAGTGCGATCCCCGGCCCCGCCTCGCCCCGTTGCCATTCCTAGGTCTAACATACCAAACAACTGGCCAGATGTCCAGCCAGTTGTCCCCCCCGGTCGTCTGGTTACATCAACAATTCCCACCAAAATATGTAACATAGAGTGAATGGGTGATTGGGTAAAACAGAAAGGATCTATGTGGATCCACCACTGAAGTCAGATCTGAAGGAAGGAGATGAAGATGAAGAAGAATAAGGGAACGGCTATGGGAAAAGAGGAGGAGACTAGTTTTCCAAGCTTTTCTTGGAGGCAAAAAGCACAAATCCCACCTGGTGTGGAGTTTTTGTAAGGGTGGTTTATACATTGCATGTTTCCATCACCCATGTCTTCTTGCAAACCTTCCATCACCATTGTTGCACCCCTCAAAAGCTCTCTACAATCAATCACCAAAATGAGTTTCTTATGATTTAACACAACCCATGAACAAAAATGGTTACTGAACCAGAAACATTGGTTGAGTTTGAGTTTCAACACAAACCCAGATCAAGAAATAGGTAAATTGAGATGGGTTTTCTAGTTTTCACAACAATTTGCAGCACAAATTGTGATTTGAGAACACAACCTATGAACCATTGGTTGAGTTTCAACAGAACTTATGAAGAAAAAATGGTCACTGAACCAGGAACATTGGTTGAGTTTGAAGACAAACCCAAATCAATAAATGGGTAAATTGAGGTGGGTTTTCGAGTTTTTCAGAGCAATTGCAGAGGTTAGTAAATCAGGTGATGCTTCTGAGTGTAGGAAAAAAAAATTCATTTTTCTTATTCAAGTCGATCGGTCGGTCGATCATCCTCCCGGATGTCCAATGTGTTTTGATGATCACCGTTGGAGTGACTGATATTAGATTGAGGAATTCATCTTTTTTTTACTCAAATTCGATGAAATTTCTGGTGAACCGTTGGAGATTCTCTTGAAATGTCAAAAAGTTATTATAAGTTGTCACATCACTCTCTTTACTTTTCTGCACATCTTTTCGTAAAAAGTTAAAAAATTATTAAAATAGTTTGTTTGTAAACGAGACCTAAATATATGTAGGAAAATGACTGGTAGCTCGAAAAAAATGGCCCAATTTTGGCTTGAATCGCAAAACGGTGTCGTTTTGCGATTTTTTTTTTTTTTTTTTTCTTTTTCTTCATTTTCTTTCTCTTCCTTTTCTTTCTTTCTTTTCTTCTTCTTCTTCGTTGAACACAGGAGAAGAACAAAGGGGAAGAGGAGGAGAGAGGGAGAAAGAGAGAGGAGAGGAGCGAAGGGCCCCTCCTGTGCCTCCACCGCCGCTGATTGTCGCAACATCTCCGATCGTTGCAGCAGCTCCGATCGTCGCAGCCCTACGCAGCCCCGCCTCCTCCAGCCCGATTTTGATAGCCCCCTCCCCCCTCTCCGAATTCGAGCCAAATTCGAGCTACGAATCGAAGTCGATATATGTATTTGCTTAATCAAAAGTTTACCATTAAATTTTGATAAACTCTGAGCTAAAATTAAAGTGGCACCCCATACAATAGTGATGTGTTCAACTTCATATGGTGCTTACATATATCTATTTGCTTGCGTGGTATTTGATAAATTTGAAAATTAAAAATTGAAGATTCAAAATTAAGTATTGAAAACTGGATGTTGAATTTTTTAAGTTGAAAAATTATTTGATAAAAATTTAAGTACTAAATTAAAAATAAGTTGTTTGATATGTGTACGATAAAATTTAAAATTTATTATTTTTAAATTTTATATTGTGATAATGGTGGTGGTGGTGGAGGAGGAGGAGGAGTGGCATAGTGGTGGTGGTGGTGGTAGTGTTAGTTGTGGCGATGGCGTCATGGTGGTAGTAGCGATGATAGCAGTAGTAAAATGATAGCAATATTCATGGCAATAATGACAATGGTGATGAAGGTGATCGTAATAGTGGTGGCGGTGGCGACGGTGGCGGCGACGACATGATGGTAGCGGTGGTAGTAGTGGTGGTAGCAATAGCTGTGGCATAGTGGTGGTGATAGTGATAGCGATAGTGATGGTGGTAGTAGTGATTGTGGTGGTGGTAATGGTAGAGATGGTAGTGGCATGATGGTTGCGGTGGTGGTGGTGTTAGTAGTAGTAGTGGTAGTGGCAGTAAGTTTATAATAATGTATATCGATATTTATATTTAATATTTATAAATTCAATTAGAATTAAATAAGTTTTATATGATTTAATTTTTTTAAAAGTTTTAGCCTACATTTTAAAAGTTACTTAAATTTTCAAGTGATATTAATTATGATTATCAAACGGACTTAATTGATTATCACTTTAATCAATTCAGTTTTAAGTGTTGAATCATATTATCAAACACACCTCGAAACAATTAATGGGTGAATTCAAAATTGACTGCAAAATAGATCATTTGAAAATTATTGAATTATAGTAACAAGACTAGTCCCACATTGGCTGGAGAAGTTACCTCTGTGTTATATACATTTTTAGCATTTGGATTTGAGTTTGGGCCCTAAAAAGGCACCAAAATTTTTATGAACTCTAAATTTCTTTCTCGTCCATTCTAATTTTCTAAAAAACATTTTGTTTGTAAGTTTAATTTTGTTTTCCAGTTACTTTTTGTTAATTAGCTTTGTGTTTCTGTTATTTCATGACAGTATCATATAAGATTGTCCAATAATTAGAAATAAGACTACAATTTTGAAATGTTTGCATAAGTTTGTCCAATAATTAGAACTACAAACAGAGATAGAAGTAGGGAGCCATGGGCCTCCTTATTTATGTGAAAAATTCTGTTCCCGTAGCACTTTTAAAAATATATATCTTATTTCATAAATAAAATGACCTCTTGGTATAGAAAATATATATCTCATTATTCTCTCATTTTGCATTCTCTTTTTATTTTCTACTAATTTTTTATCCTATTAGAGATTGTTTCTATGGTATTTAAATTTTTCTATGTGTATGTATAATTTATATATCGTATATAGTAAAAATATATTATTTGTCTACTGACCCCTCTAATGATGAAATCCTGATTACACCCTTGACAACAAATACAATGATCGAATTGACATGAGAAAAATAATATAGGGACTAAAGACTACAATTTATCCTAATAATTAATAAAGAGGAAGAAGGGTAGAGGTAGGGATGGCAATGGATAACCTACCCTATGAGTATTCATGGAGACCCAACCCAAATACATGGGTTTTCTCCTATTTTTCTTATCCATTGGGTAGGGTAAGTGATATTCTTTAAATATCCACAGGGGATGGGTTGGGGATGGGTACCCACTAATTTCCCCATATGTTTTTTTATTTTTATTTTTAAGATTTACAACCAAAACTAAATATACATTCAATCTTTTTTCTTTTTTTATTTATTTATTTTTTCAGGTTCACAACCAATTTTTTTATTTTTTTTATTTTTTTAAGATCCACAACCAAAGCTAAATATACCTCCAATCTTTTTTATTTTTATTTTTAAGGTTCACAACCATTTTTTTTTAATTTTTAAGATTCACAACCAAAGCTAAATATACATTCAATCTTTTTTCTTTTGTTTTTTTTTTAAATTTTTTTTTTAAAGTTCACAACCAATTTTTTATTTATTTATTTTTTTTTAAGATTCACAACCAAAACTAAATATACATTCAATCTTATTTTATTTTATTTGGTTCAACAATAAAATCAAATACACATTAATTAACATTGTCACATTATTCTTGTCAAATTTTATGCATATCTAGAATTTTTTAAATTTATTTAAAAAAATTAAGGATACTGTTTAGTGTAGGTTTCGGTTTGCTTTTCTATGTTATTTTATTTTGTTATTTATTGTAATTTTCAGAATAGTTTGCTTGTTCTGAAATTTCAATTAACGAGTATGAATCTATTTGTTTTATGTTATCACACAATTTATACAACATATATATATATATATATATAAATGTATTTGAAAATAAGGAAATTGTAGAGAATCAAAACAAGCATGAGTCGTGATTGGTTAGAAATGATAGGTACAAAGATTTATTTGCTAGAAAAATAAAAAGGGGATATAAAGTCTTACTAAATAATTTTTTTTAAATTAAAAGAATTTTTTTTTAGTTATGAATAGATTTAACTGAAATCAGCTTGTTTCCCAATGTTATGCTTCATTTATTTAGATAGAAAATATTTTTTAATGAAAAATATTTTTTATAAAAAAAATTAAAAATATATTTTTTTATATTTGGTGGTGGTGGTGGTGGTGATGGAACGAAGAAGAAAGTAGAGATTGTTACATAGTGGTGGGGTGATGGCGACAGTGATGATGGTAGTGGCTATAGTGATGGTTGTGTGACAGTGAAAGTGAGAATAGTGGTGATGGTGTTGTGAAATTAGTAAAAATTTAATTGAAAAAATATTTTTTGTTTTTTAAAAGTAACAAACAAAAAAATTCGTGGGGGACTATATGAAGAAGATGGAGGATGGATTGGGTGTGGTAAACATAGATATCTTAAAATGAGTGGTTCAGATTTGTTAAAGGCATAATTAGATTTTGGATAAATTAAAATGAATGGTTCAAATTTGCTAAGAGAAAGATGGTTTAATGTCTAAAATGTCCGTGGCTAAGAGATCAACAAACAATTCCTTGTTTATGCCCTGATGCAATTTAATACGAGTCTTATAACACTTTCTTTAAACAGGTTCTTTCACATTTTATTTCTTCAAACATGCTCTTATAACATTGTAATCAAGTTCTTATAACATGTAGGAGAGAGAGTGAGAGTGAGAGTGAGAGAGAGAGATGGTTGTAAATTTTTTTTAATCTTCCACGTTCTTCCACATTTTTTTTTCAATTACTAAAACTTATTTGATTGTCTCAAAATTATATATTTGATTATTATAAAACAAACTTTTTAATCAATTAATTAATGTGTATTTGATTTTGTTGTTGAACCAAATAAAATAAAATAAGATTGAATGTATATTTAGCTTTTGTTGTGAACCTTAAAAAAATAAAAAATAAATAAAAAAAATAAGTTGTTAACATTAAATATATTAAAAAAGAAAGAAAAAAGATTGAAGATATATTTAGCTAAAACTTTTATATAAAAAAAAAAAAGTTGTTAACATTAAATATATTAAAAAAGAAAGAAAAAAGATTGAAGGTATATTTAACTTTTGTTGTGAACTTTTAAAAATAAAAAATAAAAAAAAAATTGTTAACATTAAATATATTAAAAAAGAAAGAAAAAAAATTAAAGGTATATTTAGTTTTTGTTGTGAACCTTTAAAAAAAAAAAAGTGGTTGGTAACATTAAATATAAAAAATAAAAATGGGGATTAAAGTGGGTTGGGGAAAATCCATATCCATTAAAAAATGGGGAGGGTGGTACCCCTGGAAAATGGAGAATGGAGAATGGGGAAAATTTTTTATAAGGGAATGAGGATAGAGAATTAATATCCACCCCATTGCCCCCATTGCCATTCCTAGGTAGAGGATTGTTCGGGTTCTTGCACCATCTTTTTATACAGTTGCAATGTTAATGATAATGTGGCTATTAATTAGGACCAAATTTAATTTCAATTTTCAAACTTAAATTTGTTTGAACTTTATAAAGAAAATTAAAACTAGGGTAATCTGATATGAACTTCAGGCAAAACAGATACTACAAAAATAAAGGTTTTAAAAAAATCATCTGATTAGAAGGTTTTTAAGATTCTTTCTCAACTTCATATGTAAGCAAGCTTGGTGTTCCAAACACCAAAGTCATATAGTACACCTGTCAATTTTGATCTTGACTACATAATACATAATACACCACTAGAAAAGAAAAGAAAAATATAAATAAATAATAATTTTTTTTTGTGTGTGCGCATATTTTGCAATCTTAAATATTGATCGCAAATAAATAAATACTGTTTGTAAAGTTTAAGGTCTTACCTTTTCAAAAAATCTCAAATTTCTAAATTATTTGTTAAATCCTAGGTCAAAAAGAAAAAATAAAATGCCTTCGTCCAAAACCTAATTGAAAATCATTGTCAAAGAACCCAACAAAAAAGATGTCCCGCCTTGTAATATTTTTCACCCAAAAGCCCCTAATAATAAAACCCAACAAAAATACTTTTGTCCGAAGACCCTCAATAGCATTTAAGGGTCATTCGAGAAGAATTTTTAATTTTTTTTGACTAATATAGTCCAACTAAATTAGTTTCATTTGAGAATAATTTTTTAATTTTTTTAAATTTTTTACTTTTTTGTGAAAGAAAAAATAAAATAATTACAATTTAAATGTAACATTTTATCTTATTAACTTATTTAATTTATTTTATTTTTTTTATATTATTTTAGTTCTAACTCACTCCCACGTTGTCAAACAAAAACTTTAGACTAAAATCTTCCGTGTCTAAAAGTCCTTAATAATAAAGAAGAAGAAAAATCTTCCTTATTCAAAGTGCCAGTCTTGATCTCCCAAAGAAAAATCTAAAAAGTCAATAAATTTATTTTTTAAAAAAGAAAAAGAAAAACAACAACAACAACAATTTAAAAACTATATATTATTATTATCCAAAAGTATATTTAATTAAAATATCTCTATTAAAAATTCATCTTAAACCTTAAAAAATAAGATAAATTACAAATACACCTATTGAGATTTGATTAAAATACAAATCGCCCCATGTGGTTTTGAAAATTACATTTCACTCGCATGGTTTCTAATTTCATAACAAATCGTCCCTTTTATTAATAAATCATCAAGTCAATTAACAGCTTTTAATATTGTTAAAAATATGTTTCAATTAATAATTTAAGTAATTTTATTATTGTATAAGAGAACAATTATGAAATTTTTTTTTATAGTTAATTTTGTTAAATAAAAAATTCTGAAGGTGGAAAATTTGTAATTTTTTAAATTACGTGAAATAATTTGTATTTTAAGTAAATCTCAAGAAGTGTATTTATAATTTATCCTAAAAAATAAGTTGTTCCGTTGCGAATACTTGGTTGTGAAAATAAATCAGCAAATTAGTTTACAAATACATTACCAAAACGATATTGTTCTAACCGTATCTATTTTAATCAATGCATGTATTTCGTACATTAAAGTTGTGTAAGTGATTTTTTGATCACACTGCCCAACTCAGTATTCAGCTGGAGAACACTGGCAGAATAGATGACACCTGGCTAACCTGTAACAGAAAGAGAAGTCTCCAGCGGTGGTTTCGACCACCCGGGGCACTCCGACGATCAAGTCAGTATATCTCTCAAAGAAAATCAATAATGCTAAACTCAATGCTTAAAGCATAAAATTACGTACCTTAGACCCATGGGGGTGCCTCTCTTTTATAGTTACCTCAATCCTAATCCCACTAGAAGCCTGACTTCTATGGATTCCTGTTCAGTACTTACTTTGGACTTCTCAAGAGATAAAAATAAACTCCCTAAGAGCTTTATCCTTATCTTGGCTAAGTCTCTTCTTTATTCTAGGACTCTTGTCCCTTATCTCTTATCCGCTTATCTCGGATTCCGATATCTTCAGAGATAACCTCGGCTTGACCAAGATCATCTCGGCGTCATGACCCTGACACGTGGAACCTCGGCTGACACGTCGGCGTCACCTTGCTACGTGTCGGTACTCAAAAATATATCCCCACAACTGGCCCCTAGGTTCTATTACCTCGGCATTCTGAGGTGATGGAACCTATATCATTCCATTTTTCTAGTACGTTGGTTTTCAGTATCTTAGCCGAGATCATTATTTTGGCCGACATGTCTTTGTTGAAGAACAAGAACTTCAAGAACCCTCTCACGCGTATGAGCTGTCATACACCATAATTCAATCATTTTTAGCCACGTGTTTCTTTCTTACTGGTTCATACCTGTGACGCGCCTGTAGGCGTCTCTCTCTCACGTGTGCCGTCTGACGCATACGTTCTTCCAGGCGTATTGATTACTTTTTGCCGCCGTTTTCATTTTTAACAAAAACATCTCTTCGTTTTTTTTCCCTTTCACCTTATTTTCGTTTCTGGAAAACTTTTTCTCTCTCTAACTTTCTCTTCTCGAGTCCGCCATTGTTCAAGCTTCCTTGCTCTGAAACTTATTCCGTTTGCCCCTTCTGGCGTGTTTTGCACCATTTCGTTGCCTCCACGACCGTCGTCTGACTTCGGCAATCTTTACACTGGCTTCATATTTTCTGGTAAGCAACTGTTTTCTTCTTATTCCAGTTCTTGATCTTTTTTGGAATTTCTTGTTATTATTGCCTTGCTCAAACATTTAATTTGTGAATCATACATCTGAATGCGTTGATTTTAGTTTTTGCTTATGCCTTAAATATATGTACTGTTCATAGTTTTCTTGCACGTCTTGCCACTATTCTTGGCCTTCAACCCTTTGTATTCTTCATGTTTTTGATAGTCCATCTCTGTTCTTGATTCTGAAACTTCGTCTTTGTTTTCTGTTTTTTGTGTCTTTTCCAGATCTGTGCCTTTGATCTTCATCTCCATAGCTTTAGGTTTGGGATTTGTTTGTAGAACCCACATTTTAGGGCAAAAACTGAAACATCCCTTACAAATTTCTATATCAGCCCAAACCTAGGTTTTTGCCGAGGTCCCAATAGTCCTTTTTTTTTTTTGATACATCTTCTTTCTAAAATCCAATACCTTTAGTTATCCCAATATCATGGCTATGTGGAAACATCGGGTAAACACCCCTTCTAAGCTAGACTTTTTTAGGCAAGAGTTTGAAATCCCAGCCGATGTCAATCTGAGGTTGGCTGGGGATGACGACTCCATCATGCCTACTGATCACTCCATGCCCTTCCTTGTAGTTGCCTTTATTGAGTGTGGACTTCAGTTTCCACTTGACCCTTTTTTCCGTCAAATCTTTCACTTCTATAAGTTGATCCCAATGCAACTCGCCATCAATTCTTACCGAGTTATTACTAGTACCATAGCTTTAGCTAAACAAGAGAATGCCAGGATTACACTCGCCGATTTCCAATACTGTTATACTATGTGTCGTCTTAGAAAAGATACGGACTATGTCTATTACCTTAAGCCGAGATCCACCGAATATAAAATCGTAGCCGACCTCCCAGACTCCAACAAAGGAGCTGGAGACGATTACTTCATTGTCTCAGGCAATTGGGAGTTTCAGCCAAACGACGACCTCCATCTTTATCCTTTAAGCCGAACTGTTTTGGGGGAAGGAGCTAGTAAGGGCCACCTTTCATAAGTTTCTTTTTATCTTCTTGCATAAAGTTTTCAATATTCTTGTTCTAATGTCTGTGCTGTTTTTATCTTTTGCAGTTCTTCCTCAGCCTCCAAAAAATTTTCGCCAATCCTTCTATCCCAGCAAGGATTTGAAAAAACTTCTGAACTTGCCAATTCACAAACGAAAGACGCCTCTGCTCCTCAACTTTATTCCAACATACAGGTTTGCTTTGCTCGACGTCCCTAGGAGGAAGCAAAAAAGCCTTTCTCCACCATCTGCCACAACGCCATAGACCGCATCCACATCTCGGACAGACCAGGGGTCAACCTCTGATCCAGCCGAGCAACCGTCAACTTCAGCTCCATACTTGGTTTCAATATCACAGCGCCGCCACTGACGCTGAACTGTTTCTACTGTCGAGATGGGTCGCCCTAAACCAGTTGCAAAAGATCTTCTGGCCAGCATTCCATCATCTGTTGATGATCAACCAGCACAAATCCTTCCTCCACCGAAACCGAAAAGAATAAAAAAAGCTCAGCCAAAGGCTAAAGTTACTTAAGTTGAGTCTGAGGATGCTCTGCTAATCTCCAAGTTGGCTGAGAGTGACAAGTCTCAACCTTCTGCTGGGGAGAGGTGCTCTGAAGCCCAACCATCCGAATCACCAAAATCAAAGAAGCCGAGGTCATCTTCCTCAACGACCTCGGGGTCTAAGAAGCCTGCTGCCCCCTGGGCCCCTGAAATAACCTTGGAAGATAAGCCAGTCATGGCCAATGATAGCGCCGAGGATATAAATGTCGGCGTTGCGCTTAGTACTGCTCTGCTTCTGCCAGGGGATCTGGAGCGAAACGCCGGCTTCAGCGAGTACGAGAACTATGCCTTGATGCTTCAGTGTTCTGTCCAAGTATGTATCTTTCATCTGGCACTTTTTTCCTTCTTTTTTATACTTAGAAAATTTTCTAATAACTTTCGCTCTGTTCACTTTCAGGCCATTCAGCATACTCATTCCTTTTCAATTCAGTCTTTTGAAAATCGGGAGAAGTTGGCCGAGATGAAGAAAGAGTTCACTTCTCTTCAAAAGACCAACAAAGGTCTTCAATCAAAGATGAAAAAATTGGAAGACCAAGCCGAGGTTACAATCAAGGCTCAGACCAATGCCGAAGAGAAGGCTGAGGCTGCTGAGGCTATCGGGAAAGTGGCTGAGTCTCAGAAGAGAGAAGCCGAGGAAAAAATGGTCCAAGCCGAAAAGGAGCTTCAAGAGGCACTGGCCACCAAAGAAGCCGAAATAAAAGACGCCAACGAGAAGGCGTATGCCCAAGGCATGGCCGACGTCACAGATGCCTACGAACAACAGGTGAAGAAGGCATGTAACAAGGGTTTCACCCTTGGTTGGATGTCCCTTCTAAAGAAACTTAATGTCCCAGATGACTCACCATTTAGGAAAACTGATGTCATTCCTCTTCCATTCCCTCCAACTCAACCTCCAAGTCAAGACGTCGGCGAATCTGAGTCTGAGGATGGTGATGAGGGAGAGAATGAGGCTTTGGTAAGAAAATCCAAAGATGCTGATGTGGCCAAGTCTCCTCTTCAAAATGAGCAAGTCCTAGACTTGACTCAGGATGAAGAAGGCGATGAGGTTCCCAAAGACGCTGCTTGTGAGAAGGAATCAGCCGATGCCACCCTTGCTGATAAGAGCCTTGATGATACTCTTGCAGAAATTGATACCGAGGTCGCGGCGGATAAGGCTGCTGAGATGTCTTCTCAACAATCATCTGATTTTCAAATTCAACCCGCTGGTGGAGAGGAGTCTTAGCCTCATGTTTTTCTTTTTCTTACTTGTATTTTGTTTTTTCTTTATCTTTTGGAACAATGTAAACTTTTTGTATGGCCGGTGTGCCATTTTCTCGGTGAATGCTAATACAACTTTTCTTTTATAAGTGCTTGCACTCTTGTCTTCTCTTCATTGTTTTTGCATAATTTTATACTTAGAATATTCTGCATACTTTTCCTTCTTTGTACAATCTTCTCGGGGTGGCACACCTCGGATAGACAAACTTCTTGGTTTTAATCTTTAACTTGTAAACTTTTAACAAGTATTGAACATCATACTGGTTTAACTCAACTTGTAAATTGTCCACAAATTTCAACAAGTGTTAAACAATGACTTCGACTTAACTTCAACTTGTAAATTGTCCACAAATTTCAACCAGTGTTAAACAATGATTTCGGCTTAATTTCAACTTGTAAATTATCCACAAATTTCAACAAGTGTTAAGCAATAATTTCGGTTTAACTTAACTTATAAATTGTCCACCAATTTCAACAAGTGTTAAGCAATAATTCCGGTTTAACTTAACTTGTAAATTGTCTACAAATTTTAACAAGTGTTAAACAATGATTTCGGCTTAACTTCAACTTGTAAATTGTCCACAAATTTCAACAAGTGTTAAGCAATAATTTCGGTTTAACTTAACTTGTAAATTGTCCACAAATTTCAACAAGTGTTAAACAATGATTTCGGCTTAACTTCAACTTGTAAATTATCCACAAATTTCAACAAGTGTTAAGCAATAATTTCGGTTTAAGTTAACTTGTAAATTGTTCACAAATTTCAACAAGTGTTAAATAATGTTTTCGGCTTAACTTCAACTTGTAAATTGTCCACAAATTTCAACAAGTGTTAAGCATATTCTTCTTCTCTCTGCTCCCTAATGTAAACCTGGGTTCCACTTGGGTTCTCATTATGCATGTATTCTAGAGACAATGTCAAGTATTCTTGAAAAGAGAACAGAATCTTTATTTATTTACTTCGACAAATGGTAAAGGAACAAAGAAATTTTAATGATAGAGAAATTTCAAATTACAAGTGTTCCAAGGTCTTGGCAACTCTTTGCCCTCATTATCTTCAAGTCAATATGCCCCATTACCCAGTACCGAGATGATTCTGTAGGGTCCTTCCCAGTTTAGGCCAAGCTTGCCCTCTCTGGGATCCTTCTTATTGTCGACGACTTTTCTTAGGACTAGGTCGCCGACTTGAAATTCTCTTGGATTGACTTTCTTGTTATAAGCGTTTGTAAGTTGCTGCTGGTATGCTGCAAGCTGGATTGCAGCTTTCTCTCTTCTTTCTTCTAAAAGATTCAGATTTCGGGCTAAGAGTACATCATTAGTCCCTTTTTCAACTCCTTGGGTTCTGATTCCTGGGATGCCGATCTCCAGCGAGATGACTGCTTCTGTGCCATAAGCCATGGCAAAGGGGGACTCCCCTGTCGATCTTCTCGGCGTAGTTCGATATGCCCAGAGTACTGGGTAATTCGTCTACCCACTTGCCTTTTGCTGGCTGTAGCCTCTTCTTTATTCCATCCAAAATTACTTTATTGGATGTTTCGGCTTGTCCATTGCTTTGTGGAAAGCTTAGGGTTGAAAAGTAATTCTTGATCTTGAACTTGGCACAGAAGTTCTTGATTAGCTTACTGTCAAATTGAGTTCCATTGTCTGCGACAATTGTTCTCGGAATCCCAAATCTGGTGATGATGTTTCTCCATATGAAGTTCTTGACATCCACATCTCGGATCTTGGTAAGAGGTTCTACTTCTATCCATTTTGTGAAGTAGTCTGTTGCTGCCAGCAAGTACTTTCTTTGTCCAGTTGCTTGGGGTAATTGCCCAACGAGATTCATGCCCCATTAGGCAAATGGCCAAGGACTGGATACAGGGTTCAGGTCAGCAGCTGGCTGGTGTATCAAAGGTGTAAACCTTTGGCATTGTTCACACTTCTTCACGTAGGCTTCTGCGTCTTTCTGCATGTAAGGGCACCAATACCCCTGGGTAATGGCCCTATGAGCTAGTGATCTGCCCCCAGCGTGGCTTCCACAAATTCCTTCGTGGATTTCATATAAAAAATCTTCAACCTGTAAAGGGTGTACACACCTTAAAAGGGGTCCAGTGAAGGACCTTCTGTAAAGATGTCCTTCTGCTGTCAGACTGAATCTTGCCGACTTCAATCTGATCTTGTGTGCCTCCTTGCGATCATCTGGTAGCTTTCCTTCTTTTAGGAACGCAACAATTGCGTCCATCCAGCTTGGTCCCATGTCTATGCACATTGCTTCATGCTCTGTGGTTACTGGTTCAATGCTTGGGCCCGACAGGTAGTCAATCATTATTGTCCTTGCTTTTCCAGGTTGTGCTGCACTAACTAGGTTAGCCAACGTATCGACGTGACTGTTGTCATCTCGGCTTACCTGAAGTAGTCGGCAATTCTGAAATAAGGCTGATAGTCTGATGACTTCTTTTGCGTAGGCCGACATTCGTTCATCTCGGGTTGCAAACTACCTGTTGTCTGGTTAACTATTAGTTGTGAATCACAAAAAACTATTACCTTATCTGCTTGTACTGTTGCAGCCAACTTCAGTCCTACAATGAGTGTTTCATACTCTGCTTCATTGTTTGAGGCCTTGAACCCCAAACGAATTGACTGTTCTAGTACTTGCCCATCTGGGGATATCAATACTACTTCTGCCCCCGCTCCTTGTCGATTTGAACTCCCATCAACAAATAATCGAAAGGAGTTGCCGATGTAAATGCTACAGGGTCTGAGTTTGTCATCTTTCCTTTGTTCTTTTGCCTTTGACTGTGCTTCTCCTTGCTTGGTTGGACATCGCTCATCCTGGCTCAACAGAGCCCGATGTTCGATGGATTCTGGTGTGAACTCGGCCACAAAGTCGGCCAGAACCTGGCCTTTGATTGTTGTCCTTGGCCTATACTCCAAGTCATATTGGCCTAGGGTGACTGCCCACCTGGCTATTCTTCCTGTCAGGTCTCCTTGTTGCAGTAAGGACTTCAAGGGGTGCTCTGTTAGCACCATAATTTTATGGGCCTAGAAGTAATGGTTCAACTTTTTTGAAGCCATTACTAAAGCTAGTGCCAATTTCTCTAAGGGTAGATACCACATTTCTGCATCGGCTAGGGTTTTACTTACATAGTAAACAGCCCTTTGCTCCCCTTTTTCTTCTCGGACTAGTACTGCACTTATCGCATGTTCTGAAACGGCTAAGTATAGAAACAGCTCTTTCCCAGGTTTTGGATTTGAAAGAACTGGAGCTGTGGTCAAGTACCACTTCAGGTCGGTCAAAGTAGCTTCGCATTCTTCTGTCCACAAGAAGTCTGTAGCTTTCTTCACCAAGTTGAAGAAAGGTCTGCACTTGTCTGAGCTTCTGCTGATGAATCTATTTAGGGCTGCGGCCCTTCCAGTTAGCATCTGCACCTGTTTTGCCGACATCAGGCTCTTCAACTCTAGGATGGCCTTAATTTGATCTGAGCTGCCTCGATGCCCTTTCTAGTCACTAGGTATCCTAAAAACTTACCAGATCCAACTCCAAATGCACACTTCGATGCACTGAGTCGGAGCCGATATGTTTTAAGGATTTCAAAGACTGCTTTTAGATCGGCAAGATGACCCTCAGGCTCCTTGGTCTTAACGACTATCTCGTCGATGTAGACTTCTACTGTTCGGCCAATCAGGTGTTTGAACATTTTGGTTACCAGTCTTTGGTAAGTTGCTCCTGCATTTTTCAACTCGAAAGACATTACTCTGTAACAGTACAGCCCTTTTGGGGTGATGAACACTGTCTTCTCTTCGTCTAGGGGGTACATGGCTATCTGGTGGTACCCCTTGTAGGCATCTAGGAAGCTCATTCTTCCATGCCCTGAGGTGGCATCTACTAGTTGGTCAATCTTGGGTAGAGAAAAGCTATCTTTGGGATAGGCTTTGTTAAGGCTGGTGAAGTCTACGCAAACCCTCCATTTACCGTTCTTCTTCTTTACCACCACTATATTGGATAACCATGTTGGGTAGTGTACCTCTCTAATGGCCCTGGCCTCCAGAAGTCTGTCTACTTCTTCTTCTACTGCTTCGACGTGCATCAACGTCGATCTTCTGGCTCGTTGAATTACAGGTTTGGCCGACCTGTCAACACTCAGTTTATGACAAGTGACCTCAGGGTCAATGACAGGCATTTCGTAAGGTGTCCAAGCGAACACCTCAATATTTGCTCTCAAAAAAGTTTCTAACTCTTTTTCCTCTTCTTCAGCTAAGCCCGAGCCGAGAAGAAAGAAACGTTCTTCATCCCCATCCTGGACGAGGATTTTCTTTAGTGCCTCTTCGCTCTTCTCGGCTGGCTCTTTGTCGACGTCTTCTAGGACTTTCACGTCCTCATCTTCAATTTCTGCCTTCTCTGGTACGCTGCAGGTAGATTTCATTGCTGCCATGGAGTAATTTTTCGCCTGTAGCTGATCGCCTCTGACTTCCTCTATCCCATGCTCTGTTGGGAATTGCAATAGTTGATGCAATGTTGAGGGAACTACCCCCATTGCATGCAACCATGGCCTCCCCAAGATGATGTTGTAAGGGGAGGGTGTGTCGATAATGGTGAATTCTGTCTTGATCTTCCTAGTGCCAGCCTGCACCTCCAAGCTTACTATTCCCAGAGGCCATGTCGGCGTTCCATTGAACCCAATCATTGGGCCATTGGATTGTTCCATATCATCTGGGTGAAGGCCGAGCTCCTTGTAACATCGGACGTACATGATGTCGCAAGAGCTGCCTTGATCAATCAGGATGAGTTTCACTTGGCACTCCCCAACCTGGAGGGATACTACCAAGGCATCATTATGCGGATGCTGGACCATCTCTAGGTCGGCTTCAGTAAAGGTTATCATTGGTCCTTGGCACTCTTCTGCCCGATGTCTTTTTTCCCCGACTTGGTAGACATGTTGCAGGTGCTTCACTTTTTGGGTTTCTCTTCGAATTTCGTTTTCGTTGACCTTCGAGTGGATCACGTTGATTATCCGAGGTCCTCTTGCCTGCGGTTGCTGTGCTGGGGGAGGTGGGGCTGCTGGTGCCTGAGGCAACCTGTAGACACCCCATTTTTGACCGCCCTTAAGACTTGGGCACCACTGATGTTTTGCTTGGCGGAGAAAGGTGTGCAGGGAAAATGTTCAGTTTCTTCAGCAAGGAGAGAGGCAAATCCTTCAAAGCACTTTGTTTAGGGGTTTGGAGTTGAAGAAGAGAGGAAAGGAGAGGAGAACACCAGTTTAGGAGAAGTTCGGCATGAATCCGGGTAGAAGTGAGTCGAGCAGCCCTCGCTAAATCGGGCTTATCTATCTGTACACTTGGATTTTATTTATGAGGTCACCACCGTTGGAAATAAGACTTCCGGGGCTTCATTTTTCATTCAAGAATTTCTTAAATCCGAGACCGGAGGGGGGAGATATGATTGGTTGAAGTTGGGCATCATCCCGGTTGGACCGAAACTGAGCAGCCTTCACTAAAACAAGAATAACTTTTTGCACAGTTGGAATTTTGATGCAAGGCTGGTTCCATTGGAAAGCTTACTTCCGGGGCTTCAATTTTGACACAAGAATGACCTGAAAAGGAGTTCATATGAAGAAGTTATGCTCGTTTGAAGTTGGACTTGCAGAGCAGATTTTTCCTGCCGACCGGCCAAAACAAATGGCCGACCGACCAAATAGATGGCCGACCGGCCAAATAGATTGCCGACCGGCCAGAAAAGATGGCTGACCGACCAAGTTTGCTAGCTGATGACCTTCCGGAGTATTCTACAGATTGAATGAATGCCAGCTGTGGCAGCTGGAATGCACAGACCCTGCTCCCCATGCACGTGTGTGGCTGTTTTGCACCCTTTGCACACCCTTTGACCCCTTTTCTTGCACCCTTTGCTCAAGGCTTCTTGAGGAAGCCTTGACCCCTTGTCTTGGCTTCCCCAAGAAGCTTACCAGCTGTTCTAGCTTCTCCAATAAGCCTTGACCTCCCCTTAGACCCCTTTGACCCTTTGTAGCTTGTCTTAGAAGCTTAGTCTTGCCTATATAAGGGGCCTCTCCTCCTCCATTGTTTTGGTTGGATGTTTGGAACAAAAAACCAGAGATATATAGATATATCTGATATATACATACATATATCCCTTCATCTCTCACTATATCTCTCCCATTCAACCATCAAACACCCTTGTTCTTGGCTCATTTCTTCATCAACTCATAGCACAAGGTATCCTTACTCCATTGCAGCAACTTGAGGCTGTTCTTCAGAGCTTAGGAGCACCTAAACTTGGTCCAAGAGGTTCTGGTTTGCTGGTCTTCAAGGGTGAGTCCTCCTCTTCCATTTTCTAGTCTTTTCTTGCTTCATATCTAAGCCATAGTTGCTTGCATTTTTGGGCTCTGACCCAAACTGTAAATCATCATATTTTGAGGTCCTCTTCATGTTTGATTGAGGACCTCTTGCTGTTTGAGGACAGTAGCTAGCACTTCCTTCATTAGCCCTCTTTATGCCATAATTTTGCATAATATTTTTGGCCTACGTGTGATCTGTTTTGGAGCATGATGTAAATGGTAGATAGGCTTATTTTGAGCCCCTCTTCAACATTGAAGAAGGGAACATCACTGTTTTGGACCTCCATGTGCCACTTGTCATTATATCCCTCTTTGGTCCCCATTTTTGCATGATCTATTAGCCTATTATGCTTCTGTTTTTGGTCATTTTACAGAACTGAAAACAGTCTTATTTTGACCCCATATTCATGTTTCATTAAGGGTCTTTGGCTGTTTGATGAATTTTTTGTATACTTTGTGTTTTGACCTTTTTTGGGCCCTATCTTGCATGGCATTTTGAGCATACTTGTGTACTGATTTAGGCTTGGCCATCAACTGTAAGTAGTCATATTTTTGGTCCCTCTTCAGTGTTGTAGAAGAGTCTTTCTCCGTTTGGGCTTTGCATCTACCACTTGCTTCATTGCCTCCCTTGCGGAGCCATTTTTGTATGATAATTTAGTCCCACTTGTGCTTACTGTTTGGCCATGCTTTGAACTGTAAAAATGCTTATTTTGGGGCTGCCTTACTTCTGTCTTTTCATTCCATGTACCAATTATGCATGCTTTGTATAGCTGTAAGCCATTTCATGTACCTAGTTTTGCATTTCGGGAGAAATTCCATGCATCGGGTGTCATTTCGCCTCGTTTCGGGGCTGTTTTGCCCCTCATTTTGCTACTGATTTTTGCATGTTTGCATATCATATTCCATGTCTTTGCCATGTCTCATTAGAGTGGCATTTTGGTGCCTGAGGGTCGGTCCTCGGTTTGCGTGCATGCGTGCACGCATTTCGAGTTGTCTTGTTTTCATCTGATGGCCACTGATGTGGGTGCGGCTGAGGTCCACTCACATTGGTGTAAGTCCATCTTGCATTGTGTATGCTATGTTTCAATGCGTTGTGCATGTTATGTTGTTAGCATTGTGTGTGCCATGTAGTTATATTGCATGTTTGTATGTTTGCTTGTATGCTTAGGTCGCATGTGCATTGTTGTGCATTGCCTCGCCTCTTGACCAACCATGATTGAGGTTGGGTCCCTTGTATGTTTTGTGTGCATTGCATTTGACATTGAAATGCACACTTGACTCTTTGGCCATCATGTATCGAAATGCGTGATTGGTGGCCCGAGGGTCGAGGGCCATGCTCCCTTGAGTCCATTACATGATAGGGAGTGTGTCCATGCATACATGTGCTTGAAATCCCATGCCATATGCTGTCTGTCCTTTGTTGCTGTCAAAACTGTTTCCTGCAGGAAATTTCTGCAGGCCGGCATAATACATTGCCGACCGGCCGTTGGTGAATGGCCGGTGACTAAATCAGCAGCCGATGGGAATTATACACTGCCGGTGGGAATTTCCCCCAGCCGGTGGTATTCTGCAGTGTGCAAGGAATCTATCCCAGAATTTTGGCATTTTTCAGAAAAGCAAGGCAGTAAAACAGAGGCAGCAATGGTATGGTGAGGGCTTTCCGGGCGAGACGGATTCGAGCATGCATCATTCGCGCATCCTGAGGCGGGGGCTGTGGCCACCTTCCCTTTTGTTTACATTCATTCTGCTAAGTAAATTAGAAATTCTGTAATAATTTATTTGCTTATCATTCGGACTGTAATATTTATTTGGTCCCTCCAAGTGAGGACGGTTATGTAATAAGTGTGCGTGAGTGTGTGTATGTCTTCCAACCTCACGTCTTTCTTCCCTTTTATTTACCTGCTTGTAATGGTAGATTAGGGCATTTTTCGAATTAGCATACCTTATGCTATGCATGTGTGCATTCATGCATTCGTATTGCATGCACCGGGCTCGGTACATCATGCTAACTGCATTCGAACTTCAATTCCAAATTGAATACGTGCATCAATTGACCGCATTTCACATGCCATGCTTAGGTTAGCCGAGCCTACTTCGATTGCATCCTGTGTGTGTTGCATTAGGCAAATTAACATGAGCTAGGACATGCATGTTTGCTAACTAGTTTATTGTTTTGGCACGGAGTACGATGTAAGTATTTTCGCTTTAGCATCTCGCATGAGTGTGAATGCTATCATGACAGCATGTTTACCATGTGACTAGATGCTTATGTGAGATAAACTGTTTGAATGCCTGTGGGTGAAGGTTGGATTGTTTGAGTTGGAAAAACTCGTTGAAATCCGTGTTTTAGCCTACTTGCGAGTAGCAAATTCCAAAGCGTTTTTCAAAACAAACGGATATGCAATGCTTGTTTCCAAATTAGGCAATCTAGTCTATACTTGTTTGTCGTGCGCATAACATAGTAATTCTAGGCTAATAACTGGGATAAGAACACATAACGTTTCAAAATCGGATATCATGGTTAGTAGAGGCCGGTCTTTGGACCGGGCGAAAGGGGGTGCTCATAGCTGACCTTCCCCGATCGTATCCAAGCTCCCGAGCCGAGACAACTCCGGTGATGACGGACATGTGGCCTTCGGCACTGAGTCAGGGTTTCCTAAATTTCCCCATTAAAAAATATTTAGGTGGCGACTCTGTATCTTGCAAAGCAGTCCATGTTTGGCACTTCTTTCCTAAAATCTGTTTTCTCAAAACGATTTGCCAGATTTGGACTCTTTGGTTCAGATTAAGAACCGTGACAACAAATCGAGTCCGAACTGTAGCGAAGCCCTCCACGCGGGCGCGTCTACACAACCTTGCCCGTTCTTCCCTTGTCCTGATCTCATCGACAAGGTCTCTCAGATATCCTTGTCTTACTAGGTTTTCCAAATATGTTTTTAGGGCTCTACAACCCTAAGTTGTATGCCCGTCTTCATTGTGGTAGGCGCAATGTTTGCCAATGTTTCTTTTCATGAACTCTCCTGGAGTCCTCTCTGGCATTCTGAAATAGGGTTGGTTCCGAATTTGATCCAGGACTTTAGGAATTGGGATTCGGAACACAGTTGTTACTGCTTGTGTGGCCCTCAGTTATGCCTCTTGCCTGCTCGTTCCATTATTACCTCGGCCTCACTTCGGCGAGCCGTTTCCTTTCACTTGTTTTATCTCCCTGGTTCCCGACGTGTCTTCTTCGGCTCTGGCGTACTTCTCGATTCTCGCTATGAGCTCCTCCATACTTTTTGGCAATGTCTTTGCCAAAGACTTTCGTAGTGGACAGTTGTCTTTTAAGCCATTCTTGAAAGATACGACTACCACCTCTTGATTACATTCGGGTATTCGATTGAATACCTCATAGTATCTTTTTACATAGGCCCTAAGGCCTTCATCCTTACTGATCTTCAGAGCCATCAATGCGCCCACCCTTAATGGCTGCAGCTTGTTTGTCACAAACCTGGCCACAAACATCTCAGCCAGGCCTTCCCAAGTCTTCACGCTTCCCTTCAATAGTTTGTGGAACTAATCTGATGCAATCTCCCCAAAGGATGAGAGGAACATTTTGCAGAGCAACGGCTCGTTTCCACTATACAATGCCATTGAGTTCAAATACAGTCCAATGTGGAAGTTGGGGTCTGATTTACCATCGTATATTTGAAATCTCGGCATACTGACTCTCTTCGGCTCCTCAAACTTGTCTAATTCCACCGGGAATGGTGTTCTCGGCTTATCTGGGGAGGTTACCTCGGCGTAGGCATTCTGTTGTTTCCTTTTGAGGTAATCTCTTAAGTCTTCTTTACTCCGCCCAAGAGCTCGGCTATCTTTCGACTTTAGTCTTTTCGGTATACTACTCTCGGCCTAGTGGTGAGCCTTTTTCGACCCTTCTCCGTGAGTTGTGTCGTAGCACAGTGCTTGCCCTTGAACATGCCGATGTCCTTTGGGGTCTGCCTCCTTTGTGCGATGCGTCCTCCGTGATCCTTCTCTTCTTGATTCTCTTCGTCCGTCCTCCCTAGAAGGTCGGTGAGAGTATCTTTCGTCTCCGTTGTGCTGAGGGGCTACGGGGATTGTTTTCTGTCCTTCCTTCTGGGTATTGACTGCTGGAATCGGCGTGTCGTGCAGCGGGTATGGTGGCTGCATGATGTTATTTTGCATCATGAAATTGACGACCGACTGCAGGTCTGCCAATTTGTTTGCCATCTCTTTTACCTCTTCGTCCCTCCGTAGGCACCTATCCTTCCAAACCTGGAGGTCGTCTTCGTTGTACCTGCTTTGATCAGGTTTCTTTGGTGCGTCGCTAGTCTGGCCGACGTCTTTCGCTCCGTGATTTTGTTCATGTGTTTCTGCGTTCGATCTTTCTCCTTCGCCATCAAGGTCAATAGGTCTCCCACTCCCAGTAGGAGTGTCGTCCCCAATCTTTTCCTTCTGTCCATTACTGGCCATCTATTCTACTTTCGTTCCCACAGACGGCGCCAAATTATGTGAGTGATTTTCTGATCACACTGCCCAACTCAGTATTCAGCTGGAGAACACTAGCAGAATAGATGACACTTGACTAACCTGTAACAAAAAGAGAAGTCTCTAGCGGTGGTTTCGACCACCCGGGGGCACTCCGACGATCAAGTCAGTATATCTCTCAAAGAAAATCAATAATGCTAAACTCAATGCTTAAAGCATAAAATTACGTACCTTAGACCCATGGGGGTGCCTCTCTTTTATAGTTACCTCAATCCTAATCCCACTGGAAGCCTGACTTCTATGGATTCCTGTTCAGTACTTACTTTGGACTCCTCAAGAGATAAAGATAAACTCCCTAAGAGCTTTATCCTTATCTTGGCTAAGTCTCTTCTTTATTCTAGGACTCTTGTCCCTTATCTCTTATCCGCTTATCTCAGATTCCAATATCTTCGTAGATAACCTCGGCTTGACCGAGATCACCTCGGCGTCATGACCCTGACACGTGGTACCTCGGCTGACACGTCGGCGTCATCTTACCACGTGTCGGTACTAAAAAATATATCCCCCCACAGAAGTAATAGGAAGGCAAACAACAATATTACAAACTCAAAAAAATTATTTACATTGTGTAATAAAGTTGGATAATAATGTCTTTGAATTAGAATCATTTCGCACAAAAAGAGTATTGAGTGTATATTGATTTTTGTAAGTTACACTTTGTTCCTTTAAACTTTGGTATTTTTTAACATTGGCCTTTAAAATTAATTTTTTCTCACTCTAGTCCCTAATATTTTTAATTTTTCCTAGTTTATTCCAGTAGTTAACTTCTATCCAATTTTAAATGGGAAATGTCCTGTCAGCATCCATGTGGCATAATAACACATTATTATAAGTTTTAATATTTTCTCATTTTGATTCTTAATTTTTTATTTTATTTTGGTCCCTAATATTTTTAATTTTGCTAATTTATTCTACTAACAACATCCATCCAAAATTGGATGAAAAATTATGTGTTAACAGTTTTGTGGCATAATGACTCGTACCCCATTTCCCTCTCCACCAGCATATTATCACTATTTACTATCACCAATAATTGAACAATGCTATTATCAATCGCTCTCTACCTTCTCACTATTATCAAGTATTCATTACCATAGCTCGTTTAAATTGAGACCAACAAACAATGTCATTGAACATCTCTTTATTAAATTCAATTACCATTTAATAGATCTAGAGGATATAAGGGGACGATGGAGCGTGGGGCACAAATTAGGGACAACATGGCTACAGTTTCTCCAATTTTGCATGGATGCTAGCTTGTGGAGCAAATTGAAAAAAAAATTAGAAATGTTAAGAACTAAAGTAAGGAAATCAAAAAATTAAAGGTCAAATGAGAAAATATTAAAATTTAAAGGGCAAAATATAATTATCCAAATTTGTATAAATAATGTATTTATTATGCCACATGGCTATTGGCATGATATTTTTCATCCAAAATTGGGCATAAATTAATTGGAGGAAATTGAGAAAAAAAAGGTAAAAATGTTAGGAACTAAAATGAAAAAAAAATAAATTTTAAAGGACAAAGTATTCCATTAATAAAATTTTATTTTCCTTATAGCCCATAATAAATGAGGTACATTGATTTTCCTGACAATTGCTCAAATTGCACCTCAATGTTGGTTGATAGTGCCTTTTACCGATCTATACCTAGAAACAGAATTATGCCATTTAGACATCGAGCTCCCCTGACAGGTTAAAAGTAAACTCCGTTAACAAAACTAATAAAAATTCAAAAGAGCCTTCCACACCTCTTTAGTCTTTCATATACTTTGCAACCTATTGTCTCACCTCATCTTACTTCTACTGCAATCCACCAGCATCTTTAACTTATTTCACCGTGAGTCATTATCCATTTACCGCTTTACAATCACTATATTTTACTTAATTTCATATATTTTTTATTTTTCTCTTTCTGAAATCCTTTTCAAAATTTTCGACCAAATACAGCATAAGTATTGCCCTATTTGCCTTTTTACCATTGTGAGTCACCATTCACCCATTCAAAACTACAAACAATTATTTTATTCACCTCTTCACTATGTGAACTACCATCACTTTCACTATTTTCACCGCTATGAGCCAACAAACCACCCAATTGTTACACCAAAAAAATAAAATAAGATAAAATAAAAATGCACATGTCCAAACTGGAAAACCCAAAAAATCACCACTATCTTTTTTGTTCAACCCAAACCATCAAACCTAAAAATCAACCATCAAATCCAAAAAATCAAGAATTCAAGCCAAAAAAAGAAAATCAAAACAAGAAAAGAGTTAGGTAGACGAGAGATAGAAAATTGATTTGGTCATAAAGTTGTGGGTCATTGGTCGGAGTGACATTACTAAACAGTACTGGACATGTTAATGAACAATCAGTACTCAATTTTTTTTAACTAAAATTACAGAACTAAACAAGTTAAATGAGAAACTATAACATGAAAAAAATAGGGCATCAATGGTAATGGTAGAGATAAGAGTTGGTAGTGGCATGTTAAGAGAAGAAAAGAGATGTCTGAAAGAGGGGGAGTGAGAAGTCGAAAAACGAAAAAAGAAAAAAAAATGAGAACACACATTCATAGGAGAGAATGAAGAGAGGAGTGAGAGCGAAGGAAGTTTTGATTAAAAGGTTTGATCAATTTTTATCAAAATTTTTATATTTCTTTAACGGCAGAATAGGAAATTTAATTCAAAAATACATACATCATTAGATTAGATTCTATCCACAAGGAATCCCAAACGGTGCGGGGTTCAGTGTAATACGATTCAAATACAAAAGGAGGCAAGTGTCATTTTTTTCAAACTAGTGGGGTTGGATGTATAATTTAAGTAATTATCAAGGAGGTCCATGTAATTTGGCCAAAATGACTGTTTGCTGAGGGCTCCCCCATCTCATATACTTGCGCAGAGGTAGAAGAGGCAACCAACCATCTCATCATCAACAACAACAACAACAACTTTACATACAGAGATACGAGCACATACATACATATATATATAGAAAGAGAGGGCTTGTGTGTTTCAAACTCTGATAGCTTTGATTTGATTTGAAACATGGAGGGCTTTCAAGTCTAGGGTTTGTACAGAAAAGTCTAGAGAGAGAGAGAGAGTTTGTGTGTTTTAGAGAGAGATGGATCCAGAGCAGACGTTTATTCGGGTCCAAGAACGGTTCTCCCAGATGCTGACGCCGAGAATTAGAGCATCGCTGGAGTATATATACCTCTTCGTTGCAATCACGCTGTTCTGTATTTTGGTTGTCATGCATGCCAATTATGTTCAACAGGTACAATTCTCTTTAACCCTAAAAAAAAAAAAGATTTGTATTTTGCTCTATTTTTATTCAATGTGCAGGAGAAATTTGAATTGAATGTTAATTCCTCTTATATGAATAGTTTTGAAGTTCAATTGGTAGTTTATCAAATGTGAAATTTAGCTGATAATGTGCATCTCCTTGGTATGGAACTTATGTAGTGTTTGGTTTACTGGAATAGAGTGGAAAGGAATTATCATTTCATCAAAATATTCATTCTACATTACAAATGAAATCATTATTCCCCATTGTAAAGGAATGATAATGATCATTCAATTACGTTCCATTCTATCTTATTCCGGTGAACTAAATAGAGCATTAAAGTTTAATTTACTGCTGTGTAGCTGTTATTGTTGTTATTATATATCATTTACATCAAACAGTTGTTAGCTGGCATTGCAGTGAAAAAAGTGTATGTTTTCAACAATTGTCAATGTTTCAGCATTAGAAGATGAACAAAATATGGAAAAGGGTTCAAACTATTACTGATGGAATACCAGAATTTGTAATGTTCCGAGATTGAATTTTTTTAATTTGTTTAAATCATTGGGGACATGGTTGTTTGTTAATAATCGAAGTGTTTTTTTTTTTTTTTTTTTTTTTCTATCTTAGGTCTTGTTAACATGTGTGCCCTTCGAGCACATGTTAGGAAAGTTTAAAAAGGTTGTATATTTTGTATTGCACACATTTTGATGTAAAATGTACAATATTGCACACATGTGCGATAACAAAATCATTTTATCTTTATTTTATAAATTTATATCAGCATTCTAATTAAAAGTTAATTGATGAAGCCTGGCTGTTCAAGTCAGCTTACTGGTGTTGAAACAACTGAAGCCCAGCTTATTCAGATCAAGGTATGTGAATTACTTGTTAATGTAACTTTAGCTTTATTATTGCTTGCTTACAACTATAATAGAAGCTTTAGATTTTAAAATGTGCAGAGATGGGATTAATAAGTATATCTGAAAATTAAAGTCTGAAACATTTAAAGAGAGAGGGTAATCATAGAATCAAGAAAAGAGGAAACATAAAGAAAAAAGAAGGTATAAAGTTATGGTGGTTTGCCATAACTCATGTGGCTGAAATGGGTCTAATTGGAATGGGTCTTGTTGCCATTTTCTTCTCACTCTGACTCTGATTTGGGAGGAGAGAGAGCTTCAATCAATTGAGTTGTCTCTTATTTTTTTAACTCCATACATTTCTTACTATAATTTTTAGCTCTTGTTTCCTTTTCACTTTCTAAAATCTTTCTCTGGGACCCTATGTCTCTAGTGTGTGTCCAATCAATGGAAATTTGGGTCTTCTTTGTCTAGAGTATGTTGGGTTCTAAATATGTTTAAAAATAATAAGGGTAAATTACATAGAGCTCCCTTGAGGTTTCTAAACAATGGAAATTTGTGTCAAATGTATGTCCAAATCAATGGGAATTTGTGACTTCTTTGCACAAAGTATGTCTGGTTCTAAAAATGCTAAAAAATAATAAGAATGACATTGATCTCCCCTGAGATATTTAACAATTACAGGGACTTCCCTTGTGGTTTCTAAAATGACATTGGCATCCTTTGTTTGGCCCTGTTGTTCTTCTTGTTGTTAAGACACCATAAATCTCTTTCCTTTTACTAGAGATAAAAATAAATAGTGGTGTTCCTTGTCATTAAACCCAAAATATATATATATATATATATATTTATGCGTCAAATAAACACTTGCTCTCATTTGCCTGGAATCCCTGATAATTTTTTAGTGAAGACTAGCATGTACTTTGGTGGTGAATTGAGTTTATTTCATATGTTCATTGAATTGCCATTTTTATGGAAACCATTTTTGTTCTTTGGTGTAGATTACCAGTGCTGGCTTGTGGTCACAAAATGTGCCTCAATATGATGTGATAGATGTTCCTGTCAAGGAAACCAAGACTGAAAATTTGAAAGTTGAAGGGGGAGATGGATTGATATTTTTGGCTGCGAAGTCTTTGGTTAACTGGATTGGTTCTAGCGCCAAGAAGGACAAATTGACATTCAAATTCTGGAAGCCCGATCATGAACATCTTGAATCTCAGCCAGAAATTTCTTCCAGCAGTGAAAGCTCTAAGCCAGACGTTGATGATGTGATCCTTAAAATCAACAAAGAGGAATCTCGTTTTAGGTTTCCTCTATTAGCCAAGGAGTCATTTAAAGCAGCAATAGTTCGCATTTGCAGAAAGTGGCATGGACGTTTATCTTTCTGTTGGAGACATGCAAAAAGGATCCTTGGGGGTTTGTGGGTGAGTCTTATGATTATCTTCCTCTAGGTGAATTCATGGTAGTTTGTACTCTTGATATAAATTTTTTTATTGCATTATGATCCTATTAATTAGTTGATCTTTTTAAGGAAACAAAAATATGCATATGGATTCAGTAACTATTTTCCACGCTCATTCACGATCAACTACATCTTGCATGTATAAGCACCACATTAGTACATGATCACTTACCTGACATCTTAGAACGTGGTGGTGATGTTTTAATGGACTTTTCCAAATAACACAATTTGAATTTTTCCTAATAATTCAATATAAATGAATTCTTAACTTGTATATAATAAAAGAATCGCCAGATATGATGCATGTCTGTATCATTTGTTCAGGGATGAGTAAACATGTTGAATTTTTCTCAGAAAATTCCTTAAAATGGATACAAGTTAGCTTCCTGATTCTAATTGACCCATGGGACACTGGAATTTGTAGAGTTGACACCAATAGTAAAATAAAACCAATAGTTCATTATTTTACATATGAAGCATTGGATGCTTGTAAAGAAGATGTTATCGGTCTCTTGAAAACAATTCATGTAGCATTCTAGTGTATGCAGCTAGCCAGACATTCCATTAAACAGAATATAAATATTTACTGCCGACCACTACTCAAATTGGTTCTTGGGAATAAGGCAGAGTCTAGTCTGAATTTAAATATAAAAATTGGAAATAATGATTTCAGAGTTGTGTCTTATTTGTAATTTTGCCCCTGTTATTGTTTCTTAATGTTTTATCAATTGGGTGTACAAACAAATTATTCCCCTCTACATTGTTTGTGGCATTCTGCTCCATCAAAGTGGCATATCTACATTTTATACTTCTCATTTCAGTATTGGTGGGAACATTTGGGTGGTTATACTTCAATTTAGCTAAATCCATTTTGTATGCTTGGTGTTTGTCTCGTTGGTTCTTAAGTCTGAAACTGAATTGAGTTTCATTAAAGTTTAGCACTGGTTAGTTGCAGTAATACTTCTAAAGTAGTTAACCTTTATCAGGTCTAACCAAAGTTGCATTCCATGCATCTTGTGTTGATCTTGTTAGGTTTCTTGAGGGCATCAAGAAATGTATTTTTCATCTCTCTGGTTTTAACCAGTAACTAATGGGTTTGAGATAAATATAGATGTGACTTATTATTATTCTCTGCTCTCTCTCTCTCTCTATATATATATATATCTACATATTCTTCTTCTTTGTTCAGATAGATAATTAGAACAAGATTAAGGTGTCTCTAATTTGATAACTTGATCTATGGTGTCACAACATAAATTGCTCCTCTAATATTGAACTATTTGAATGCAGAATATTGCAGGCATACATTTGAATCTTGATATTCCTAAATGGCTACATATACTTCACTTGGACCGGCTTAACTCATATGCAGGTAAAGGTTATGCTTTCAGGTTGTTTGTTTCTTGTAATTTAACATCATGTGTTGTGTGTATTTCATGTCAAATATGAAATTCGATATGTAAGTTCTTCAACGTGGAATACCTGGCCAGCTAAACTTGCAAGCTATCTAATCTCCTGGTAAAATCATGGAGGAATTTGGGGAGAATTGGAGTACTCTTTTTGAAATGTTTGTCCCACTTCTTGTTGAACACATGTAAACGATTCAATTTAAATTATAAAAATAAATAATAAAAAAAACTGCTTGCTGTTCAATTTGGCTTTTGTCGAACTGGTAACGTTTGGGGCTCATCATTGTTTGTTTACTCGAACTATTATATATGAACTCTGCAAATCTTCTTGTTTCTTGTGATGATTTTTTGATATGCATGTTCCTTTTGATGATTAAGTCTACTTCTGTAATGAGTGCTACTGATAATAAAAATTAAGTTACTTGCCAAAGGAATTGATCAACTGAGATGTTGAAGTTGGCTTTTTATCTTTTTTCTGATGACACTATTATCCAAGTGTCAACTATCCAACAGCGGTACTTCACAAATTTAGAAGTTATCACATATGAATGTCATTCTCTATCAGCCAACACAATGGCTCTACAAATGATGTGTAACATCTTGATTCCTGATAGACGTGCTCCTGGTGTTGATATTTAGAACCATAGTTTCACATATTATTTGCAAAAGATGTAACATTATATGATTTACAATGCAAGTTTTCACATGTATCAGAAAATTTCTCCATGTTCTTAAGTTTTGCTTGATTATTCAGTGTTCTGGCTTGAAAAGAGAAGCAAAGCATTTGAACCAACTTATTTATACACAATGGAAAAGGTTAGTTTACCTTATTTGTTCATTTCTCCTTGAAGTTGATGATAACTGGTCATGCTTGTGAAGTCTCTTTTATTCTTGTGCTGTATTTGAGTGCATTTGTCTTGTAGGGTTATTTCTTGCTGCCTGAAGCGTCCAGGTCTCGGCACAACATACGTACTGTTAACATTAGCATATCAGCTCGGCATTCCTGCTTTGGAAACAGGTTGTGCTCATATGCCTCCTGAAAATAGTTACATATCATGATTTACCTTATTATGTTCTCTTGGAAGGAACAATACTTTGCAGGTTTATCTATGCTCTTATTGAACATCAGTAGTCTTGCAACATTAGATGCCTGCATTTAATGAACTTTATCCAAAATTTCATTAAACTGGCTAGTATATGAGAAGTAGATATTTGTTGAAATTTTCTAATAGCTTATGATTGATATAGACAGCAAAGAATTTAAAAAATAAAAAATTCTGCAACCTATTGAGTTTTAAGCATATGCATGTAAGGATAGCATGACATTTTTTTTCTTGTTCAGGTGGCAGCAACTTCTGATAAACAGACTTGTTGGATATGATACTATTTTGATGAATAGTCTGTTGAGTTCTCCCGGTCAAGGTATTGAGTAGTTTTTTGTCAATGGCATACCTGTTTATGCATAAAATTTTCTTCTTTGTTGTTGTACATGACATCTCACAAAAGAATATACTGCTGTATGTTTGGTGGTGTTATTGTTGATTCTTCATGGTTTCTTATGTTGGTTGGTAGTCAATTGTTATTTTCTTCCACATGTAAAGAAAAAAAGGGGCAGTTTTGTTGTCAAATTGTTAGTAGCCAAGTTTTGTTGTTTTTGTTATTTAGGCATGGACCTATGTTGTGAATTTGTTGGAACCTTGCTGGCTCATTTTAAGTGCAAAGGGTATTCTTCTCTTCCACCTGCTGATTTATTGTGGTGCACATAACCAACTACATTTACCTTTGAAAAATGTGAAACTAACTTGATTAACTTTTTTTTCTTCTTTTCCTCTTAGTAGTTTTGTTATTCCACAAATTAAAACAAAAGAAAGATAAAAGAATGGAAGAGGGAAGAAAAAAGGAAAAAAGTTTCGCTGAACCAGCATACTTTATTGTAGGGGCTACCTGTGGCCTTTTGCTACTTAAATAGGTGAAATCACATACACAAGTATGGTTATATTCATTTGGCTTCCATCTGTTAAAATTCTGATTTTTTAGCAAACATAGCCATTTTTATGCCATATACATCATGATATTTTAAACATAATTATTCAATAGGTGCTTTTTGATGTTTAATTTAGTGTGATGCTTGCAGTTGGTATATTAAAATGGTTACTAACACTGTTGAATAGATTGAGTCGTGGTGATTTTTTGTAAGTTCATATTTTGTCTAAGTATTTATTTTTTTGATATTTCCAAGCAGGTTATTTATATAATTACCAAACAAAGGAGTTCTATAATCTTACTTATGCACATGAGCAACCTGAAAGTGCTGCAAAATTTGGAGGTTTGTAAGACTTGCCATTTAGCTGCATTATTGTTGTGCTTTTTGTTTAAAGGTGCTGGTGCTGCATATCTGATCGTACAATTCCAATTTTAATTTAATAAAATAATTCATTAATACGACTGAGGATCAGCTTTCACGTTGCAATTGAGCAGTGTATTTATGCATAAATTTGAAACCAATTCTGAAAAGTTGTTATTGATTTTAATTCCAAGTGTTGTTCACTGGATGACTTGTTGTATGGGTTAGTTGAAAATGAAATTGATATCTTAGGTTTAAACCCTTCTTGTAGCAAAGTAGCAGTGACCAGATACTGCTGAAGTGTTGTAAACAAAGCAGCTATGAATAATTCTAATGGAGAGTTGTTCATATTAGTGTACTCTAAAGTTCCTAATATTTATTTTAATGGTTATTGTACATCATCGTATTATTGTCATTCTAGGTAAGATTGATAACATTGGGTTTTGATGAAATGAAACACTTGAAATTTATAATCTAAAAAAACACATCATTCCTAGTCAAGTTAATAACAGTAGAGTTGGTTAGTAGGGCTAGATTTAGGGAAGTCAAGATTGTACCCGCAAAGTCATTTAGATTAAATACTTAAAATGGGTTTATTTGCAGGTTGAATGAGTCCAATTCTGCCACAGTGGAGTTTGTGAATGGAGCTAGATTTAGTGAAGTGAATATTATACCTGATAAGTCATGACTTGAAATGGATTTATTTGCTGGTTTGATGAGTTTTGATTTGACTATTGATGCCTATAGACCCTAAACCATTCTGATCTTTAGTTCGTCAATGAAGTGAGATGAGTAGGATTGTATATGAGCCGAGTCAAGCCAATTAATAGGTTGTTCAAGCTTGCCTTGAAAACTTAACAAGTTCGAAAATGTGTTACCCGAGGACACTTAATAGTGAAAATAAGAAAATTGTTCATAAATGAAGCACTTATAATTAAAGCAGCATTCAGAAGGCCATTATATTTTTGAAAAGGAATTTCTAGGAAGTCTATGACTAGGAATCCTAACATTTCCAAGGTTAGTCATCTGAAATATCTTTTATTGCATTGCTTTTTGTCATGCATTTGTTACATCTGTCATCATATAAATGTATTTCGGTTGTAAACTTGAAATTTTTTGTCTCCCACAAAATTACACATTTTGTAATTTTTTTGGGTGCCAGAGTTTTATATGAACAAGACACCATGGTTACTCTTTGCTTTGCTGTGCTTTATTATTATTATTTTGCAGATTATCTTGTCACCAAGTGTGGTGTGCTTATGATGTCGCTGTTTGTTTTCTTCACAACTACAATGTCAGTTTCATTTACATTGAGAGAGACACAAACTCGCATGCTGAAGTTCACTGGTTAGTTTTTTCTATTCTTGTAATTAGTGTAACGACACTGAACACCGCCCCCCCCCCCCCCCCCCCCCCCCCCCAAAAAAAAAAAAAAAAAAAAGGTTTTGTTTTACAAATGTGGAACGGTCAAAGCATCGGTGTATATATTTGTGTAATAGTTTTGGTCTATCCATGGGCTGGTGAAAGGACCTACAGCCCATCACTTATGATTTGAAACTGTAACTATAAGACCACAGCAGGGGGTGATCTAGTGGTTAGAATGCAGTCATTTGCCTCATACACGTCTTAGCGATCACTCCACTAGTGAGGGCAGTGAGCTGGCTTTGGGGTCCCTTTCGTCCCATCTCCTTCTCCTACTCTTGCTTGGGATCAAGAAATTGTTTCTACAAGATTTGAACTTATGAGTCAGAGACTGAGAGGTGTTCATCATATGTCCTTGGATGATGATGTCCTGGAATACAATCTATGTGTCTGTGGTTCTGTTGGAAGGTCCTCCATTCATTGATTGGTCATGGTTGATCAGAGATCTATAGGGGAGCCACTCTATGTTCTGCTATGTCCTCCTTCCTTCATGTACATTTGATTGTCTCCTTTTTCTCAAATTATTTCAGTGCAGCTTCAACACCATGCTCGACATCGGCTTCCTACATTCCAGCTGATCTTTGTGCATGTTATTGAATCCCTCGTCTTTGTACCGGTAAGTGTATATATTTATCTGATATTACATGCCGTTGTGGTTTTTCTCTGATGTACAAGGGTGATGCTCCCTTGGCGTCCAATTAATATGTACCTTATCAAAAAAAAAAAAAAAGAAAAAAAAAAAAGGAAAGCCATTGTGGTTTATAAAACTTTGTTTTGAAAGTCCTACAATCTATTTATTCTTGTCTGGCTTTCATTCACACATCTTTCGTTCTCATTCTCATTTTCTCAGTGGACTCTCATAATTCATTTCAAATGAAATAATTGTAAGTTTGGTTTCTGCAGATTATGATTGGTATTCTATTTTTTCTGTTTGAGTTTTATGACGACCAGCTGTTGGCTTTCATGGTCTTAATTCTCGTTTGGCTGTGTGAACTATTTACTCTGATCAGGTCTCTCTCTCTCTCTGTCTGTGTGTGTGTCCCAAGGACAATTGTCAATTCACTTATCTTCAACCAACATGCATATTTTTCACCATTTGCTGGGACAAGGTAGCCACTGTTGCATGCCAGGCTCATAAAATTTCTATCACTGTAAGCGTCATTTGCTATTGATATGGATAATTGGTGCCAGAATGACTGTACCAAATAGGTCGTAAATTGGCCATGAGGGTTGAGGTCTAGTTATAGTGGGCCTGGACTGAATGCTCTGTATCAGCATTGTTGCACAGCTTGTTTATTCCAAAAAAAATTTGGTGGATTTTTTTTTGCACCAAATTGTAACAAGCATGGAGGTGCTTGGAGGTCTTGCTGTGTTTGAGCGCTTGGGTTGATGTAAAGTCAGAACTTTACCCTTTTAAGATTGAGCAATTTCAGATAGGTTTAAGACCAGCTTAGAAGATGTCACTGATGTTATCAGCAACTTAACTCATACATGGGCCATTAAGGTGATATGGAAATTTTGGTGCAAATCGTGTTATATTTTCTAAATGGGTGGTTTTGGTTTTTGTAAATACCAAGTGGGGGCCTACCTTTGCCCAGTAGATGGTCTTAGATATATGTTACGTGTTTCAGTGACATTTTATGGCAAAAGTTGCATGTGTCAAGCATATGCCATTTTGTATACATATATATGTTACTTTTTAAATGATTGTGTTTGCTATTATTTGGCAGTGTCCGCACACCAATATCTATGAAGTTCTTTCCTCGGTTCTTTTTGCTCTATTTTCTGGTGTTTCATATCTATTTCTTTTCATATACATACGGTATGGTTCTGTGTTACATATCTTTTTTTCAATATTTAAAGTGGGCTTTTATCTTCATTTTAACATAAGCTCCAATAATTTCTCAGGTTTTTCGTATTTGGCTCTCTCCACAACTGCAGCATTTATGCAGCACCTCATCCTCTACTTTTGGAACCGATTTGAGGTAAAGTTTATTATTATTATTGTTCTTTCTCTTTTCAATTTCCTTACATTTTTCATTATGCCACTTATTCCTTTGCTAAAATCCATCTCAGGTTCCTGCTTTACAGAGGTTTATGCAAAACCGCCGGTCACAGTTTCAGCAACACCCGGATTTCCACATCACATCATCTACAATTCTTGCCTCGACCTTGCATATCACTAGATTAAACACAAGAAACCCAAATCCAGTTAATACAGATCTGATCTCTGGAACTGGACCTAGGGCTGGATCCAATCCAGTTATACCGACGACCAATACAGCAGAACTTCCTGGATTGCGAGGACAAGCAGAGAACGACAACTCAAATAGGGGGCCCAATCCTTTACAAGTTGCAGGGCAACCCGACATCCCCCAAGCAGAGACTGGTGCCAACGCTGGGACCATGAATTCGTTTAGTAACCTGCTACTGTGGATCTTGGGCGGGGCTTCGTCTGAAGGGCTCAACTCGTTTCTTTCATTGTTTAGAGACGTGCGAGATCAAGGCGGCCAAGTTTATCCAGAACCAGCCAGGCAGGAAAATCATACATCACAAAATGCTCAATAAGGATTGGAATGTTGGTTGGTCCTTGTATTTTTGAATGTTTAATTTTAATGTCATTGTAAAGATTTTTGTAGGAATATTAGTTTATACAGAAATGGTTGTATAAACTCTTTTTTTTTTTTTTTTTTTTGAACTGATGGTTGTATAAACTGGATATGGAGTAATGGCCAACAACAACAGTATTGTTAACAAACCGAAGCTGAAAATAAGAAAGGGAAAAGGAAAAAAAAATGTTATAGTTATTAGTGAAACTCATTAGATGTGTGTATATGTTTTTGTCATAAGAAAATTATTGTTTCATTTGTATCGAAGATCTTTGAATTTTGGCTCTGACATTGGTTAAGGGAATTTTTTCTTTTAAGATAAAAATCAAAGAGAATGAATGGAATCTCATTAATATCAAGGATCATACATATATTCACATAGTTTCTTGACCATGTTGAGGGATTGCGGTTTGATTGGTTGTGTTTTTTGTAATTTAAAGGGAGAAGAAAAGACCATTTTGAGGGATAGCAGTGTTGACTAAATTGCTTGATTTTTTTTTTTAATTTTTTATTTTTAATGAAAAGAGAAAAGTGATAAACTCTTAAAAGTATTTTAATTAAACATTTTAATGTGTTTAATAAGGGAAAAATAACCTTTTTAAAAATAAAAAGTAAAATTTTTTTAACCATAATTATTTCTTTTTAAATATTTCTCTTATGATAAGACATAGGTAGATATATGATGCAAATAAAAAAGTTAAAGAAATAATTACAATTTTATCATTTTATAATTAAAATTTTAATAATTAAGGAATCTTGTTAATGTGTCATCATGTAACTTAAAAGATTACATATTATTTAGTATATACATTTTTATGTGAAATGAAATGTATAATTTTTAAAATTTTCTATTATTTATTTTGTTTATATTTTCTACTTAATACTTTTTCATGGGCTATCGACCCGTATACCCACTACACCGACCCGATCAACAACGATGAAAACACTATGGCAGACTGTGCTGCCGTTGGAAAATAAAAATGAAAATGGAGAGAGAGAGAGGGAAGCTAGTGTACAAGGTGTACAGAGCCTTGAGCTACGGTCTATCACCGCTGCTACACCTCCACGTACGGTGGCGCAAATTCCGAGGCCTCGAACACCCTCTCCGGTGGCCGGAGCGCCTCGGCCGCCCTTCTCTCCCTCGCCCTCCTGGCCCCCTGCTCTGGTTCCACGCCGTCTCCTTAGGTTTCAATTTCTCTCTCATACTATTCATATATATATATGTGTGTGTGTGTGTGTGTGTGGCATTGTTTGGATGAAAAAGAATGAAATATTCTCATCAATTTTTTATTTTTTATCAGTTTTTGTAACTGTTCATGCTTGTTTTTAGGGTAAATCATACTTTTAATCCAGTAGGTTTTTAACAAATTGGTGCTCAGACTTTCTAAGTCTAGTTTAAATTTAGTCATTGTTACAATTAATGATTTTTTGATACTTGTCAATTTCTTGAGGTAGAAAAAATTAATGAAAATTTTTGACGAAATGAGCAAATTCTTAAAAGTGTAAGAATCAATGTGTTTAAATTGAAATTATAGGGACCAAAGTGAAATTTACAAATAATGATTTTGTAACATCTGTCAATTTCCTGAGGTGTAGAAAAAATCAATGAAAATTTGGATGGAATGAGCAAATTGAAACTGGACTTAAAGTGGAGGGGTCAAATTGTTCAAATTGAAATAATAGGACTAAAGTAAAACTTGACTCAAACTAAGAATTGGAAAAGTGTAATTTGCCCTTGTTTTTATTGTTTAGAATGTTTAATTTTCCGTTAAGTTTCCTACATTTTGTATTTCACTGAAAACAAACAGGTTATTGTTTATTTTTATCGATTTTGTTATATTTGTTTTGTCATTGTTGTAATTCTTGATCAGGTGAAGGAATGGCTGCAATTCCTGTGGTAAAATGCTGCAATGAGCGGAGGCCGGATATAAACATCTTGATGACAACAACAACTCTGTCTGCATTGTAAGTTGAAATCTGTTTCTTTTGTGTTTTTCCTTTTTATTTGGTTGTTGAGTTGAGATTATGGTGTTTGCTTTATTAATTGATTTTTTGGGGAAAAAAGATTATGATTCAAATTTCTGATTAATCATTTATTAAACAATATCATTTTTAGGTATTATATAGCTTTTGCTGTTGTATGAGTGAATCTTAATATAAAGAGGCTGTCCTGCATTTTGGGACATCTGTTTTGTGGATTGATGTAAATTGTAGTTAACATTACCAATGTCTGCAAGGAATAAAATCCATGTTTTAAACAATGCAATGCAAGTGAATAAAATCAAGAGTGATAAAAAAATAAAAAATAAAAAGGATTGAGAAGAATACTAGTTATGTGGATCTCCATGTGTTTTTTTTTTTTTTTTTTTTTTTTTTTTTTGGGGGGGGGGGTGTTAAATCTTCATGCGTTTTGTTTCGTTTCATTAAATTTTTTTTTTTGAATGTTGGGATTATACATTTTGCCCCCTCTGTGCAGTGAAGTAATAAAGAATCAGCTTCCAAGTGGTGTCTTATATCAGGTACTTATTCCTCACATGACATTTTGTATTTGTTGATGCTTATAATTATTATCATTATTTTTTTTAAAATTCTTGTTTACTATCCTACTTGATGATGGTACAATTTTTATTCAACCTCTTGTTGAGTTTTGAAATTCTTGACCACATCAAATCTATTGTGAGTTGAGGAATCTCTCATTTAGGATTCATTTTCTTTTCTGTAGCATCCATACAGTTTTACTGACATTTGCAGTTCCTTGTTGGTGTAGTAGGCCATTTTTTTCCCCTTTCACATTGGCATTTGGGATCTTATACGCTTTCAATTGCCATTTCTGGCCACAAAGTCAAACTCAGAAACTTCTTTTTATGCCAAAAATGGAATTATTGTAGAATTTATTGATGAAACTGCATGGAAGTGTTCATTTTTTCACTTGTTCTTACTTGGCGGTCTTTTTGGTTGTGCCTGTTCTTCTATTTCTCCTCATGGAATGCGAAATTTTAAGAAATTGTAGAAATGCTAGGTCAATTGACTATAATTCCTTCATGATCACTCCGCAGGCAATGACCTGTAACCAAATTGAAGGTCTGATGTGGTTTTGGCAGGGTTGGAATCTCCACTAGCTATTTACTATTTTTCTTGAGTGCTCATGGTGTACTTATATGTGTGTGCATATATCTGTATATATATAGCGAGAGATCCCTCTTTTCATTTTCTGTGCTGCTTATCTAATATGAACTTCTGGTAAAAGCATTTTTAGTGATGGCATGTAATGTTTGTTCCTTACTATTGAACTTTTCTGAAATCACTTTTGTGCTGTTTAGCTTAAAAAATAGACATATCATTTTGCTCATATGTATTCAAACCTTCTGTATGAACCAGTTTGCCCCACTTGATATACCTGCTGCCATGGATGCTTTTCTTGGTCATTGGAAGCCAAATGCGATCATGCTAATGGAGAGTGAACTTTGGCCAAATCTGATTATGTGTGCCTCCAAAAATGGTGTAAGTTGTTTTTCAATGAAATACACTTTTTAACATGTACATGCTTTTGAAAATGATAAATGAATTCCTTTATCCAAGCAAATTTATTTTGACTAGATCATATTCAAGTTTTTGTTGTGAACAGTTAATGAGTTCTAAAATCTACTCATGCATTTTGCAAAGTGCAAAGTTCTTTAATCTTCTTCCTTGTTTTGTTGTGGGCAATCAATTTTCCTTGTTTTCCAGTGTTTGTATGTTTGATAATTTGTCTGTGTATTATGTTATCAGTTCTTTATAATTTATAAATTATCCCCTTGCAAAATGTATTCAGATTGCATTGGCATTGTTAAATGCTCGGATGTCTACAAGATCCTTTAATGGTTGGTCTGGACCTCTAGTTCTTCCGCTGACTTCATTAATGCTGTCAAAATTTTCCTTGATTGCCCCATTGGTAAGTTTCCTATCCAGTGTTGGTAAAAGCGGCTCAAAGTGCAGAACACAACAACAGAAGAGCTTTTAGTAGTTAAAAGAGAAGAGCATTTACAAAAGTGCACTTAAAGCACACTTTTTGCACTTTTATAATAAGCTTAGGACTTTATTTTATTTTTGGTTAAAAAAAATGATTTATTAGTTTTAACCTTTAAATCATAATAGTATTGAATGGGCCTTTGGTCATTGTGCACTTTATGATTGCATTGCATCGCTTTGGTTACGAATGGAAGCCACTACTTACAGTTGTAGTGCTTTTTGGTCTCTGTCTTTTGGATATATTTTGATTCAGCCATGTACTTCATTTTGATCATGACTATCAAATATCATGATTGTGATTGTTTTGTAAAGCACTAGAGAAATTGTATATGTAGAAAATTTAATGTATAAAGAGAAATAGAGAATTGTATTATTGATTGATTTATGTTTGTTGTTTTTATTACAATGATTCATGATTCCTATATATAGAAGAGGGTGAGTGTGTAGTAGGTAAGGAGTAGGTGAAGTGGAGGTGGTAGTGGTGTAGTGGGTTAGGTTTAAGTGGAGTAGGTAAGGAGTAGGTGAAGTGGGTGAGTGTGTAGTAGGTAAGGAGTAGGTGAAGTGGAGGTGGTAGTGGTGTAGTGGGTTAGGTTTAGTGGAGTAGGTGAGGTGGTAGTGGTGTAGTGGGTTAGGTTTAGTGGAGTAGGTTTAAGTGGGTGAAGTAGGTGATAAATTTTAACAGCCCCCGGCAAACTCAAGGGGGATAGGAACTAGCCAACTTGAGTTTGGAAAGAGTTACAAAACAAGAAAATATATAAAAATAAAAGAGGATAGGTGACACTGTATGGTCGTGTCAGACCATTGGTGAAGACACTGGATGGTGGTGTCATAACGTTGTAGAGGACACTGTATGGGGGTGTCATAACCATGTAGAGGACACTGTATGGTGGTGTCATAACGGTGTAGAGGACACTGGATGGCGGTGTCAGACCGATGTAGAAGACAGTTTATGGGGTCATGTCGGACCGTTGTAGCAGACACTGTGTGGTCGTGTCAGACCGATGTAGAAGACAGTTTATGGGGTCATGTCGGACCGATGTAGCAGATAATGTTGTGACAGTTGTTGTGACAGTTTACGGAGTCTTGCTGGACCCTTGTAGAAACTAACCGGAATCAATGTCGGGACAGTTTATAGAGTCTTGTCGGACCCTTGTAGAAACTAACCGGAATCTGACAGTTTACGGAGTCTTGCTGGACCCTTGTAGAAACTAACCGGAATCAATGTCGGGACAGTTTATAGAGTCTTGTCGGACCCTTGTAGAAACTAACCGGAATCTATGTCGGGACAGTTTACAGAGTCTTGTCGAACCCATAAAGGAGCTAACCGGAATCAATGTCGGGACAGTTTACAGAGTCTTGTCGGACCCTTGTAGAAACTAACCGGAATCTATGTCGGGACAGTTTACAGAGTCTTGTCGGACCCATGAAGGAGCTAACCGGAATCAATGTCGGGACAGTTTACAGAGTCTTGTCGGACCCTTAAAAAGTCGCACCCTCAAAAGGTGTGCCCAATCTATCAAAAGGCGTGCCATCAAAAGGCGTGCCCAATCCATAAAAAGGCGTGCCATCAAAAGGCGAGCCCAAGTCATAAAAAGGTGTGCCGGACATGATGGCGAGGCACGTGGGCGCCTTGGCTTGCGCGCCCGTTTTGTCGTCTGGTGGCAAGAGGCGCGCGATGCGCGTGGTTGCCTCGGCTATTTAACCAAGACGGAGGCTGAGACAAGAAACTGAGAAAAACCTCTGAAAAAAAAAACTCTTTGTTTTGCTGAGAGAGATAGTGCGTTTTGCTGAGAGAGATAGTCTGTAACACGTTGTTGCCCAGAAAATGGCCTCGTCCTCGTCTTCCCGTGGACTGCTCACCCTCTTTCCCGACCTCAACGAGTCAACAAGAGAGAGAACTGGTGCGGTGGCACTGGAACCTCAACCAAGCGCCCCGGAGTTTGCTCCGTTGAACTTTCCGATGCGGTCTGTGGAGCAAAGAATGGCAGTGTAGTCGGATGTGGAAGCCAATCAGTATACATTGAAGTCATGTGTGGAAACCATGACTGCGGTTACAAACTTGTCGAACCGGCTGCAGAGTAGGGCAAATGAGGTGCAGCATTTAAACGGCCAACTGGCTCTGCTCCAGCGCATGTATAAGGATGCGCGAGCAGAGATAAGTGTACTAAAGGCAGAAAATAAGGAGCTGAAGCGGAAGGCCACCGTGATGTTCCGATTTGGAGGGCCGCCATATGCTGCAGTGGAGGAGCAGGGAGGAGGCAACTTGCTTGGTGGTCTAGGAAGCACGGAGGCAACACCGTCAAGGGCCTTCCAAGACAGAGGCAAGAAGAAGAGACCGGCTGCAGAGTGAGAAGAAAAATCCCACTGTGGGTGTGGTTGTTTTGTTGTTTTTGTTTTTTTTTTTTTTGTTTTTTTTTTTGTTTTTTGATGTAAAATGGGGATCGGGGCGAGCCCCGACATGAATAAAATGAGTTTGTGGAATGATGAATTTTTTTTTTTTTTTTTTTTTTTTTTTTTTTTTGAAAAGTAAGGGAATCGAATAATAAAAAAAAAAAATATGGAGATAGTGATGAAATGATAAGCATGGTGATGATGAATATTAATAATGAATAAAAATAGAGCACCAATTAAGTTTTATAATAAAAAATAAAATTTGGGTGGTGAATGGGTGTGATTAAAAAAGAAAAGTAAGCATGGTGATGATGAATATATAATAATGAATAAAAATAGAGCACCAATTAAGGTTTATAATAAAAAATAAAATTTGGGCGGTGGGACAAAAAGATGGTTTATAATAAAAGTGCACATGGGTTGGTTCCAGAGTTATATTGGTCTCTTCAACCACTACCTCTGTCTCTTTGAAAAGTGAAAAGCTAGTCATCTCTCTCTCTCTGCACCTGGTCTCTCTCTCTCTGGCATGAACTGGTTTGGAGATGAAGAGATCACACGCATACACACATGCATCTCTCTCTCTCTCTCTAGATCCATGAGTCTCTTCGGTCTGGGCAGGAACCAAAGGACATTTCGCCCGGAGTAAGGGGGCACAGCTGAGAAAGCACATTGATGCAACATTAGGGAGTGGAAATCTGAGAGAAGCAGTAAGACTTCCTCCAGGGGAGGACGCTAATGAATGGCTGGCTGTCAACACTGTGGACTTCTTCAACCAGGTGAACTTGCTGTATGGTACCCTCACAGAGTTCTGCACTCCAGAAAACTGTCCTACAATGACTGCAGGCCCCAAGTATGAGTACAGATGGGCAGATGGTGTACAAATCAAGAAACCAATTGAAGTTTCAGCTCCAAAATATGTTGAATATATTGAAAACAGGGAAGGGAAAATGGAGGAAAAGATGGATGTGGATGGTGGAAATAATAGAGTGGATGATTCTCCGAGCCCAACCCCGAGAGAGAGAGATATCAAGCATCTCTGGGTATATGAGCTGGTCTGTGGTCTGTGTGGAGGATGGGTCTGGAAAAGCTTGGTCTTCGTTGGCAGCCATTGTAAAGGCAGAGAAGAGCTTAATTATGGAAGAAGGTATGTGTAAAAAAAAAAACAAGCAGACTAGGTTGAGGTCCGGCGGGCGGCTAAGGTGAGGTTGCCGCCCGCCGGGAAGCGAAAATACTAGATTCTTAAACCTGCTCTGATACCATGTAGAAAATTTAATGTATAAAGAGAAATAGTGTTAAAACACATGTATTATTGATTTATTGTTGTCTTACAAGATTGTTGTGTATAGATTTTGTATATTACAAGCTATTATATAGGAGAGGTGTGAGGTAGGTGAGTGGTGGTAGTGGATGGTAGTGGAGGTGGTGGGTGGTAGTGGAGATGGTAAGTGTGTTAGGTTTAGTGGAGTGGATGTAGTGGGTTAGGTTAGTGGGTTAGGTTTAGTGTACATTAACAGCCCCCCTCAAACTCAAGGAGGTTAGACACAAACCAACTTGAGTTTGGAGAGAGTTACAAAACAGAAAAATAAACTGATAAATAAAATAAAACAGGATAGGAGACACGGTATGGTCGTGTCAGACCGTTGTAGCAGACAGTTTACGGGGTCATGTCGGACCGTTGAAGCAGACACTGTGTGGTCGTGTCAGATGTAGAAGACAGTTTACGGGGTCATGTCGGACCGTTGTAGCAGGACAGTTTACGGGGTCATGTCGGACCGATGTAGCAGGACAGTTTACGGGGTCATGTCGGACCGATGTAGCAGACAGTTTACGGGGTCATGTCGGACCGTTGTAAAAGACAGTTTACGGGGTCATGTCGGACCGTTGTAGAAGACAGTTTACGGGGTCATGTCGGACCGATGTAGCAGGACAGTTTACGGGGTCATGTCGGACCGTTGTAAAATGTTGTGGTGGTGTACCAAGGGGGCGACTTAGGGAGTGCGCCATGAGTGACTTATACATGATACTATGTATAACCCCCCCTCAAACTCAAATAGGTGTGAAGATAGAAACCTATTTGAGGTTGAAACAAAGGGATTGATAAAGCTGGCTGGTGTAGAAGACACTGTATGAGTGTGTATATATGCTGCCCAAAAGATATACATGGATGTAGATATCGAGCCCTCAAAAGTCGTGCCCTCAAAAGGTGTGTCATCAAAAGGCGTGTCATCAAAAGACGTGCCCGAATGCATCAAAAGGCGTGCCATGAAAAGGCGTGCCAGTTTGTCGGCGAGAAGAGGCGCGCGATGCGCGTGGCTGCCTCGGCTATTTAACCAAGACGGAGCTGAGGCCGAGGCAGAGGCTCAGACAAGAAACTGAGAGAAACCTCTGAAGAAGTCTGCGTTGTGCTGAGAGAGATAGTCTGTAACACTCTGTTGCTGTTGCCCAGAAAATGGCTTCGTCGTCCCGCGGGCTGCTCACCCTCTTTCCCGACCTCAACGAGTCCACAGGAGAGAGAACTGGTGCGGTGGCCAGTGAACCTCAACCAAACACCGCTGGGTTTGCTCCGCTGAACTTTCCGATGCAGTCGGTGGAGCAAAAAATGGCAGTGCAAACGGATGTGGAGGCGAATCAGTATACTTTGAAGGCATGTGTGGAAAGTATGACGGCGGTCACAAACCTGTCGAACCGGCTGCAGAGTAGGACAAATGAGGTGCAGCATTTAAACTCCCAGCTGGCTCTGCTCCAACGCATGTATAAGGATGCGCGAGCAGAGATAAGCGTACTAAGGGCAGAAAACAAGGAGCTGAAGCGGAAGGCCACCGTGATGTTCCGATTTGGAGGTCCTCCATATGCTGCAGTGGAGGAGTATGGGGGAGTGAACGTGCTCGGTGGACAAGGAAATACGGAGACCGGACTGGCACGGGACACCCAAGATAAAAGTAAGAAGAAGAGACCTGCAGTAGAATAGAGAAGGGAAAAGAAAAATCCCACTGTGGGTGTGGTTGTTTTGTTTGTATTTTTTTTTTTTTTTTTTTTTTTTTTTTTTGTGTGTAAAATGATGATCGGGGTGAGGCCCGATATGAATAAAATGAGTTTGGTGTGCAGTTCTTCTTCTGCCTTTTTTTTTTGTTTTGTCTTGTTTTGTTTTGTTTTGTTTTGTTTTTTTTTTTTTTTTTTTTGTGTGGTTGTGCAAAAATAAAAATAAAAATAAAAATAATAATAAGAATAATAATAATAAGAATGGTCTGGGCAATATCACACCGATTTTTTTTTTTTTTTTTTTTTGTTTTTTTTTTTTTTAATAAAATAAAAGAAAAGAAAGAAAGTGGAGCAACGGGTGAGGTGCAAAAGGTGATGATAATTGTGTGTGAGTGGAGAATAAAGAAAAGAAAAGAAAGGGGTTGTGTGGCGCTTTGTCTTTTTTTTTTTTTTTTTTTTTTTTTGTTTTTCTGGAAAAGCATGCTGTGTCCCCCACCATCCAAACACTGAGCTAAACTAATGGTTTTATGAGGCATGAGTTTAATATATAGATATATTAAAAGAAAAAAAAAAAATGTGGGAAGTAACGTGGGTGGTGTAAAATAGAGGAAAAGAAAAAATAAAAAAAAAAAAAAAAAACAAAAGAAGAAAAGTAAAGTGGGGTTGGTGAGTTGGGGGAATAAAAATAATATATATATATATATATAAAAAGAAAATAAGAATCTTTATCACACGGATTGTAAATCTAAAAAAAAAAAAGTTTTCCATCAGAAAAAGGGAGTGGGCGATATGTGATTCGCCAAGAATGGAATCCTCCAGCTGTTAAGGGCTCGGTGTCGGAGGAGAGAGAATGTTAGCCTTGCTTGTCTCAACAATACACCCATTCATGACCATTTCCTCCAGCATGAAATGTGCTTTCTCTAGATGGAACATGATGTCCAGCTCGCACATATTGCCAAAATGGCGATCCATGGTTTCAACTAAAAGGTGTATGAATTCCAGAATAGAAAGCTCATTTTCTTCATTGTCAACTCCAACCAAGAAGAATAGTGATGCATAGCGCCGGTATACAATCTTGTAGTTCCGATGCTCGACAAAGGAACACTGTTGTTCGGTGCGAGCGAGGCATTTACGAACGATTTCGCCCTCAAGAGCACGTCTTTCGTCAATAGTGAGGTACTCGGTATTCATGGCGTCGGAAGTTGTCTCCGGCGAAGAACAAGGGTTTTCGGCCGATATTTGGGTTCTGTGTTGCACTGTAATCGAGATGGCCATCGGGTCTCCGCCGTGGCCGGAGGTGAACGACCCTGTTTCGGCCCTGGACCGGATTGGGTGTTCCGGCGATGTACCAGAGTTTCCGAGATGGTTTTTCCGAGCTGGCAAAAGATTTTCTGAGCAAGTGTTTGAAGAGAGGTTGAGGTCCGGCGGACGGCTAAGGTGAGGTTGCCGCCCGCCGGTGAAGCGAAAATATTAAGTTCTAAACCCGCTCTGATACCATGTTAAAACACATGTATTATTGATTTATTGTTGTCTTACAAGATTGTTGTGTATAGATTTTGTATATTACAAGCTATTATATAGGAGAGGTGTGAGGTAGGTGAGTGGTGGTAGTGGATGGTAGTGGAGGTGGTGGGTGGTAGTGGAGATGGTAAGTGTGTTAGGTTTAGTGGAGTGGATGTAGTGGGTTAGGTTAGTGGGTTAGGTTTAGTGTACATTAACAAATAGAGAATTGTATTATTGATTGATTTATGTTTGTTGTTTTTATTACAATGATTCATGATTCCTATATATAGAAGAGGGTGAGTGTGTAGTAGGTAAGGAGTAGGTGAAGTGGAGGTGGTAGTGGTGTAGTGGGTTAGGTTTAGTGGAGTAGGTTTAAGTGGAGTAGGTAAGGAGTAGGTGAAGTGGGTGAGTGTGTAGTAGGTAAGGAGTAGGTGAAGTGGAGGTGGTAGTGGTGTAGTGGGTTAGGTTTAGTGGAGTAGGTGAGGTGGTAGTGGTGTAGTGGGTTAGGTTTAGTGGAGTAGGTTTAAGTGGGTGAAGTAGGTGATAAATTTTAACAGTATAAAAGTTGTGTTTTAATGTTATATGATTAGTTGGTCACTAGATTGTCATATTATCCATTATTAATTGTTTTCAAAGTTACTTTATGAAATTTTGAGTAATTGAACAAGTTTGCGTAAAATTTGTTCCTACAACCTTTGTACAATTGCATGAGTCTAACCATTGTAGCTAAAAGGCTAAATACATTGCTATTTGTCTTTTTTTTTTGACTCCCTGTTATATATTATGAATCCTTCGTCATTATACATTATTCTTGAAGACTGTACTTTACTTCACTCAGGCTCACACTTGTGCTTTGTGCCTAGGTTCCAAGAAATCTTTGCGCTCATGTGTGCGTGCCTCACACTTCCACCAACATTGTTCCTATTGTTTCTTCTATGTAATTGTGTCTTCTGCTGTGCTGCTGCTGATTTTTGTTTTTTTTTTTAATTGCAGAGCACTACGCAGGCAATACGATTCCAGCTGCTGCAAGCTCCCCCATCTATCATTAACTTTTCTGGTGACTTGAAATATGGTATTCCTATTTATTCAGACTTTGAAACTCTTTTAATAAATGTTTGTAGGTTGACTACGTGTTCTGCCCATGAAGTAAATTAGTTTCTGGTATTTTTCCCTTGAATCAGTATGGTTTCTTGCAATACCTTCCAATTCAATGGGTAGTATTAAAATGTTATTTCTGTTTTGTATCCCGTTAATTATGACATTATACAGTTGTAGAAGAAGCTTTATTTGGTCAAAGCTTATTTTGGGTGACTATTCTTTCTCATCCAGCAACAGAAGCATTTGACTTGTCCAACAAAGACAAGAGAAGCATTGAAAATCTGCAGTTACAGCTTTCTCCTAGACGGGTTTGGATGGCTTCTTCCATACATAGGGGTGAAGAAGAAGGTTAGTTCCTGTTAGATTCACTCTTCTACTGTTCTGCAAGTGTTTCAATCTTTTTGAGCTTGAAACAAGCAGCTAGTTTAAACATGGCTTTTTTTAGATTTATGGCTTAGGTTCTTATGCAATGCTACATCCACCAAACATCCTTGTTTTGGTTTGTGATATCATTCTACAATGCAATTTTGCATGATTTCTAACACTACCTTTAGAGTTATGCATGCCTGTGTGCTGCATAATATTGATATCAAAGGTCAATGTATTACTCTTCTTGCTCTTTTTAGAAAAGGAGCGGTGGTGGTGAAGAGCCTGTCTTTTATTTATGTCATATTGATTCTTTCATGCATGAGTGAGAAAGTAGTGTTTCTTACAATGACTGACTAATGAATATTATGTTTTCAAATTGTTGACTGAAACGCACTGGAAACTGATTCACAGTAATGCTAGGAGTTCACAAATTGCTAAAGTTAGTGCATCCTGATGTAGTCACAATTATTGTACCTCGACATCCACAACATGGACAAGAGATTGCTCTGGTACGATTCTTTTACATTTTTATCTGTATAAGAGTACAATAAAATCGGCAATTGATATGATGTCTCATATTGTGTCCATATGTCTGCACCATTCTTTGTTGTTTTATATCTTGATGGCTCTTTTAATGAGTTTCTTCACTTTTGCTGCTCATGCACAACTTCTCAATATGTATGTTACCGTTTGGAGGTGGCATGACTTATTTATCTCAAATACTTGAGTTTGTGGTCAGATAAGTATGCTTTTATATATGCTACCTTGGCAGCTTTTAGGAACTTTACAATATATTGTTTGAGATTTTCTTTTTGAGAGACCTGGAGAAAGGTTCAACTTAATGATGAAAGTAATTATGGGTTAAAAGACAAATTGGTTAATAATGCCAGCTCAATTTTGACTAAATTTCTTCAAATTTTGAAAATGGAAAAGAGAACCAGAGTATTGACAATGAAATGGTTAACAAGGGTGGTGGCTAACAAAGAAAAAATAGTGTAATCTTTGGCCAATAACCCAACGTGTGAATATGTGAAAGGGGTGACAAAAGGTTATATTGATATGATTAGGGATATGTATGAAGGCATGGTGACCACTATTAGATTGTCTAGCTGGAGAGACGAGTGAATTCCACTTATCAGCCTTAAGTTATCTTTTTGTTTTAGTTATTGGATGAGTTGATGCGAAATATTCAGGGTGATGTACCATGGCGTATGCTTTTTGCAGATGATATCGTGTTAATGGATGAGACTAGAGAAGGAGTTAACACTAAGTTGGAGATTTGGAGAAAAACACTTGAATCTAAAAGATTTAGGCTATGAAGCATGGACACGGACACGGTAATTTCTAAAAAATGAGGGCACGGACACGGCAAAGGACACGACAATTTTTTTAATTTTTTTATCAATATTTTTATTTTAAATACACATTAATTATTTTTTTTATTTATTATATTTTTTAAATAATGTGTTCCTATTAATTTTTTTATTTTATTTTACATACATTTATTTTTATTTTTTTAAATATGTATAAGTATATATTATCTTATAATATGTATTATATATTATCTTATAAATATATTATATGTTATATAATAACTATTATTATTATAACTATTATATAATATATAATAATAATAGTTATTATATAATAGTTAAACCCTAACTCATATTACCTATGAAGCATGGACACTCCAAAAATGGTGCCGTGGCAGTGTCCGACACGCGGACACGCCGGGGACACGTACGGGTGTCCCTTTAATTTAATAATTTTTTTTGGAATGGGACACGGCAGGGACACGGCGGGGACACGCGTGTCCATATCTGGACACGCCAAGGGACACGGCGGGGTTCTTTTTTAAATTTTCTATATTTATTTGGGGTCAAAGTATAATATTTAACAAGTTAAAAAAAAAAAAAAAACTAAACTAACGGGCAAAGCCCTAATCGAACAACTGAGGTAAAAAATAGTAAAATCAGACCTCTCAGTCGAAGTCGAAGCCCTCCTCTCTCTCAGTCGAAGTCGAAGCCCTCCCTCTGAAGTCGATCGAAGCTATCTCTCTCAGTCGCAGCCCTCCGAAGTCGATCGAAGCCCTCCGAAGTCGATCGTAGACCTTCGATCCAGTCGGCTGTGTCTCTGTTTCAGTCGATCCAGCGTCTTCGACCTTCGATCTGGTCGTCTTCGAAGGTAAGCCCCTCTCTTGCCTGTCTCTTTCTCTTTCGCTATCTCTCTCTCTCTCTCTGCTCTGCTTTGGTTCGACTGAACTGAACTGTCTTCATTTTTTTTTTCTTTTTTTTTTTATACGTTCGACCAGACTTTTTTATTTTTATTTTTGTTTTTATTTTTATTTGTTTATACATTTACATATATAAGACCTTTTTTTTGTTTAATTATATGTAAAAAAAATTGTATTTAAAACTGTGAGATTTTTATGAGTATATATTAAAAACTGTAAAAAATTTTTTTATACAGTATGTAAACTCTTTTTTTATATTTTTTATATATAAAATTGTATTTAAAAAATAATAATTATAGGTTTATATATATACATATATACAGTATGTATACTCTTTTTTATTATTATTATTTTTTTATTTTTTATCCTTCTTCTTTGCCTCTTATTTAGTGCTTTTGTGACAAATATTGTTGGATGTTGGATGTTTTCCCCTTATATTTATTTCAAGATGTTGGATGTTGGATGTTGAATCTTTGGCCTCTCTTATATTTATTGAATTAATGGTTACTATGCTAGTGTTTGTTAATTTACATAACACATACAAATATATATATTAAAAAAAAAAAAAAATTCGCCGTGTCCCCCGCCGTGTCCGTGTCCCCCTTTTTTGAAAATTGCCGTGTCCCGTGTCCGTGTCCGTGTCCGTATCCGTATCCGTGTCCGTGCTTCATAGCATATTACACCTCTTGTATATATATATATATATATGAATCAAGAAGATAAAACGAGAGAAAGAGAAAGAGAGACAGAGAGAGAGAGAAGCGAAGCGAAACGATTGATCGTGATCGCGATCGCGATCACGAGGGAGAGAGAGAGGGTGAGAGAGAGAAAGAGAGAGGGGCTCACCTTCGAAGTCGTCTGGGGTGTTCGACTGTTCAAGGTTGTTAAAATCGGGATCCTACGTTGGATCGTTGGAGGTGTTTATAGGATCGAATTGTAGAATCGGATCGAAGATCGTAAGATCCTATTGAAAAAGACAAATTACATAATAATTTAATTTAAATAAATATTTCTTATAAAGTATACACAAAATGAGCCTATATTCTATTAAAAACAAGTGAAGATAGTGTGAAAAATATAATACTCTATATAAAATGTACATATAATATTATGCAATAGAAAACTCAACGGTAAAAGTTTTGTATTTCATCAAAAAAGAAGGTGAAGAAGAAGAATTCTATAACAAAATACTTTACAATCTACAACAATGCATAAAAAGTGAAGAAAAAATATTTAACAAAGTTGGATATGAAAATAGATTAAGAACTCATAAGAGTAGCTTAGTCGAATGATAAGGTTTGTCGTTAGCATCCCTGGTGGAGCGGATTCAAGCCACAAAAATAATTTCTCTAAAAATTGGGATAAAGTTTCAATCATCTTACCCTTCTTAGACTCCGCTAAAGCTAAGCTTGTTTTTCCGACTATTTAATTTTCTTAAATTACTGCAATATTTGAATGTTTGTTTCCTAGTTTGTTGTTCTTAGTCTATTTGATTCAATACTACTTAATTTTTATTATTTATTTTGACCACATAAATTGGTATTTAGACAACAAATATAAAATTTACAATAAAATATGTCATACAATACAAAACAAGGCTTGTAAATTGGATCGAATAGGATCGGATTCGGATCGGGATTCTATGATCCTATAAGATCCCACTACCAGGATCGAAAGATCCTACCTATAAGGAGATTTTTACACGATCCGGATCGATTGTACTCAAATGGATCGTAAAATCGTAGGATCGTAAGATCCGAATCGGGATTCTGATAACCATGCGACTGTTCGATCGACAGATGGAGCTTCGATCTTCGACTAGATCGACTGGATGGAGTTTCGATCGAAAATGATATCGCGCAACAGGTTTGTCTCTTCACTTTCTTCCTTCACACTCTCTCTCCTTTGTCTCTCCCTCCTTGCCTTGTCTCATGCTGTGTCCAGATTTGGACACGCATGTCCCCTACAAAAAAAAAAAAAAATTAAATTAAAGGGACACGGCAGATGGCGTGTCCTCGGCGTGTCTTCGTATCCGACACTACCACGACGATGATTTTTCCGTGTCCATGCTTCATAGGATTTAGGATAAACAGAACTAAGGCAAAATACATAAGAGTATGATTTTAGTAATACTAACAGTAACAATGGAAGGAGAGGAAAAGTCAAAATTGAGAATCAAAAACTACTTAAGAGTGAACATTTTTGTTATTTATGATCAATTATCACAATGGCTGGGGTGATTGGAGCAAATGTGATCCATAGAATTAGGGTGGGATGGCTTAAGTGGAGGAGTGCGTCTTGGGTACTATGCGATAAACGAGTACCCATTAGACTAAGAGGAAAGCTCTATAGGACGGCTATTAGATTAGCGATGTTTTATTGGACCGAATGTTGGGTAATTAAGAAACATGTAGATAAGATGAGTGTTGTTTAGATGCGGATGCTAAGTTAGATGTGTGGCAAAGTTAGAAAAGACAGAGTTAAGAATGAGTATATTCGAGAATGGATAGGAATAGTACCGATAAAAGATAAGTTTGAGAAAGAATAGATTGAGATGGTTTGGTCATATATAATGGAGACCAACAAAGACAGTAGTAAAGAGATGCGAAACAATAATGGTAGATAGTAGTGTTCGGGAAAGGGGCAGACTTAGATTGATGTGGACTAGTGTAGTGAATAGAGATATGAATCTCCTTAATTTGACTAACAAAATGGTCTTGGATAAAATCGAGTGGAGAAGAATGATTCAAGCAGCCAACCCCATTTGATGGGACTTGTAGAAAATAAATTGATGTATATTATTGTTTGATGTATATTCCAATTACAAGGATTACTATTATATAGGAGTGTGTTTGGGAGTAGGTGGAGAGTAGGTGAAGTGGAGGTGGTAGTGGTGTAGTGGGTTAGGTTTAGTGGAGTAGGTGAGGTGGTAGTGGTGGTAGGTTTATGGTAAATTCTAACAGCCCCCCGCAAACTCAAGGAGGATAGAAACTAACCAACTTGAGTTTGAAGAGAGGAACAAAACAAGAAAATACATAAAAATAAAAAAGGATAGGAGACACTGTATGGTCGTGTCAGACCGTTAGTGAAGACACTGGATGGTGGTGTCATAACGTTGTAGAGGACACTGTATGGGGGTGTCATAACATTGTAGAGGACACTGTATGGGGGTGTCATAACGTGGTAGAGGACAGTTTATGGGGTCATGTCGGACCGTTGTAGCAGACAATGTTGTGACAGTTTACGGAGTCTTGCTGGACCCTTGTAGAAACTAACCGGAATCAATGTCGGGACAGTTTACAGAGTCTTGTCGGACCCATAAAGGAGCTAACCGGAATCAATGTCAGGACAGTTTACAGAGTCTTGTCGGACCCATGAAGGAGCTAACCGGAATCAATGTCGGAACAGTTTACAGAGTCTTGTCGGACCCTTGTAGAAGTCGCACCCTCAAAAGGTGTGCCCAATCTTTCAAAAGGCGTGTCATCAAAAGGCGTGCCCAATCCATAAAAAGGCGTGCCATCAAAAGGCGAGCCGAAGTCATAAAAAGATGTGCCGGACATGATGGCGAGGCACGTGAGCGCCTTGGCTTGCGCGCCCGTTTTGTCGTCTGTCGGCAAGTGGCGCGCGATGCGCGGATCGGCCCTGGCTATTTAAACCAAGGTTGAGGCGGAGGCTGTGCATACCAGTCTGAAACCTCTGAAACCAACCATTCTCTGAAAAAAAAAACTCTGCCTCTTCGGAGAGAGAAACTTTGGAACACTTTGTAGCCCAGAAACCAACTGTAACATCTGAAACACTCTGTAACAACCCTTTCGGACATTATCCGTCTGAAATCGCTACTTCGCTGAAACACTTAGCAACCCAAAACATGGCCTCTTCTTCCCGTCCAGCTACCCAGAACATGGCCTCCTCTTCCCGTGGTCTGCTTACGCTCTTTCCAGAACTGAACGAGTCCACAAGAGAAATAACTGGTGCGGTGGCCAGTGAACCTCAACCAAACACCTCTGGTTTTGCTCCGTTGAACTTTCCGATGCGGTCGGTGGAGCAAAAAATGGCGGTGCAAACTGATATTAAGGCCAATTAGTATACTCTGAAGTCATGTGTGGAAACCATGATTGCGGTCACAAACTTGTCGCACCGGCTGCAGAGTAGGACAAATGAGGTGCAACAGTTAAACTCCCAGCTGGCTCTGCTCCAACGCATGTATAAGGAAGCGCGAGCAGAGATAAGTGTGCTAAAGGCAGAAAACAAGGAGCTGAAGCGGAAGGCCACCGTGATGTTCCGATTTGGAGGTCCACCATATGCTGTAGTGGAGGAGTATGGGGGAGTGAACGTGCTCGGCGGCGTGGAAAACACGGAGGCAGCACCGTCAAGGGCCGCCCAGGACGGAGGCAAAAAGAAAAGACCGGCGGCAGAGTAGAGAAGAAAAAACCCGCCTGTGGATGTGGTTGTTTGGGTTTTGTTTGTTTGGTTTTTTTTTTGTTTTTTATTTTATTTTATTTATTTTATTTTATTTTTTTGTTGTTGCGGTTGTGATGTAAAATTGGGATCGGGATTGAGCCCGGCATGAAAAAAATGAGAAGTTTGTGGAATGAAAACCGAGTTGGTGGTGAAGTTTTTTTTTTTTTTTTTTTTTTTTTTTTTTTTTTTTTTTGTGTGTGTGTGTGTGTGTGTGTGTGTGGTGAAAGGCAAAAATTGATTAAAAATAAATAAAGAAGTGGGAATAGGTTTAAAAGTGGACACTGCCAGTGGAAAACATAAGTGTATGGACTATTTGATAGAAGAATACTAATAATAAAAAATAAAACAAGTGAGACCACTTGGGTGGGTTTTTCCTCCTTCTTTCTTTTTTTTTTTTTTTTTTTTAACGTGATTGATTGAAAGCTGTGTGTGGCTATCTGTCATGCATGTGTCAATGGTGTGGGTGTGGGTGTGGGTCTTTTTATTCTTTAAAAAGATATATGGCAGTGGAGTAACGTGGGTGCTTTGAGTAAAATATTATAAAGAAACATATATATATATATATATATATTAAAATAAAAGAAAGTGCTTGAAGTGGAGCAGTGTGTGTGCTTGCAAGTTCCAACTTCTGCAATGCTTTGTAAGGCATACACTGGCTTGATTTGAAAGACAGAATGCAGTGGATGTAAATATTAAAAATAAAAAGAAAGGAAGAGAGAGGGTTTAAAGTGAGAGGATGTAGTGGTGTAGTCTATCTATCATCAGCAAGAGGAATAGCAAGAACACCATAAGAGAAGCTTCAAGCATGTGCCTGGCGAGGTGAATCTGGTCCGTGGGATTGAGAGAGTCGATTGGACGGCTCTGGATCTCGGTGACGCTGTAAACAGTGATGGACATGAAGACGAAGAGGACTCCGGCGACGGTTTTGACGACGAGAGGGCCTGTGCCTTGCTTGAGGCGGTCCAACGCCATGATGACGAGCTTCCTGAGAGGGGTTTTGAAGAGGAGGATCAGAATCACCACTAGTTCGACCAGAATCGCAGGGGATGCCAGATCCAGATTCTGCCAGATCCAGATTCTGAGGTGATTGCTCTGTCTCAGAAGAGTTTACTAGCTACCAATCGTTTTGTATGTGAAATCTGCAGCAAAGGGGTTTTTCGGGCACAGGACTCTGATTTTCTTTACTTGAAAGAGAATCAAAAGACTCGGATTGAGTCACAAGAATGGTTTTTAGAGGAGACCAAGAAGATCTTATGATTGCGATGTCTTCGGAATCGCCATTGTCGAATGCGACATTGTTCCATACCTGAAGATCTGATGCGTTCATGGCTTCTGGGTATTGAAGAACACTCATCTCCAGTAATGTATGAAAACTTTTGAGAGAGAGATGGTGATTTGTAAGTGGATTCTTGGAGCGTTCTTGAGAGAGAGAGAATTGTATGTGTCTATGTGTGCAGGTTGAAGAAAGGAAATTTCAAGGTATGTGTAGAAAATTTTAGCAGATTAGGTTGAGGTCCGGCGGACGGCTAAGGTGAGGTTGCCGTCCGCCGGTGAAGCGAAAATACTAGGTTCTAAACCTGTTCTGATACCATGTAGAAAATAAATTGATGTATATTATTGTTTGATGTATATTCCAATTACAAGGATTACTATTATATAGGAGTGTGTTTGGGAGTAGGTGGAGAGTAGGTGAAGTGGAGGTGGTAGTGGTGTAGTGGGTTAGGTTTAGTGGAGTAGGTGAGGTGGTAGTGGTGGTAGGTTTATGGTAAATTCTAACAGGACTTAAGGCTTGGTTTGGTTTATGATCAACTATATTTGATCCAATCGCTTTATATTAGGGGTGGATGCCAGTACCAAAAAAAATGGAGGACTTTAGTGTGGAATATACAAATATATAGTTATTTGAAAGCTAATAGGTGCTAAGTCCCCCCCCCCCCCCCCCAAAAAAAAAAAAAAAAAAAAAAGGATTTTTGTACGGAATATACAAATATCGATCTGGCTCAAAAGCCGAGGGGTGCCATATGGCACCCCCACATCTAAATGTAATTCCTCCCCTCCATGCATCGTTGTCCAAACAAAAAAGGTGACCTTCAAGGAGTTTACACTTCATATCTCCAAGGGAAAGAACTCCCACTTTTCCCAACCAAGGCACCATGGTATGATTTAACGTCAGCTCATCCTCTGTGTTGCCCAAGGTAGTCACATTGTATAAAAACTTAAAGAAACTCTCAAAGTCCTTGAACTCCCAATCCTGCAAAGCTTGCCAAAATTTCACATTCCAAAAAGCCTGCTTATCCCTTGAATGAAATAGTCTGCCACCGTAGTAACTCTATCCACGGCAATGCTATAATGCAGGAAGTATTAATTCTCAATCTTGGTCACTGCCTTACAGGGCATTGAGATGTGTCATTCTATTTCTTGTCTTGATAGCCATCATTTGACAATGGTATGGTACAAAGAAGGCTAGAGTAAAAGAAAAATAATGAAGATTTTAGACCAATACGAAGAATACTATGGTTCCATAAAATAAACACAACATACCATCTGAAACATACAACGTTGTCTGAAAGTTTAATTTCAGGTTGTACTACAGTACTCTGTTGTAGTATGAAAACAGTTGATAAGTATCCAACAATATTTTCTTTATCAACTCTACAAAGTGCCTGCATATGATTTTATTCCAATGAATTAAAAGAGACTTCTACCAGCTCCATATTGATAGGAGGTACATGTATTGTACATGAGTGAAGGCACCAACTCGTGAGTTGTGTTGATGATTGTTTTGATGCATGAACCTCATATTGCTGCTGAAATGCTCCATTAAAATATTTACCTATGAAGGATTTGATCATATAACTTTGACTTTATGAAAATTTTCACTCGATTTGTGATAGTCTGCAATTGTCATGTCTTTGCCTTAATAATGCAGGAATTGCAGAAAGAGGGAGTGAGTGTAGCGCTAAGGTCTCGTGATGACAAACTTATGCCAGGAACAAATATATATGTGGTGGACACATTAGGTTCGTATTTTTGGCTGGTTTTAGCATTGCATCTTGTACCTTCTACTTGTTCTATGACCCACCTGAGAAGTGTATGCTTCTTTTCTATAACCAATTTGGGCCTCACAACTTGTGCTTTATTTAGTCTACAACTCAGTCATATTCATGACACTTAATTCCATCTTCTTGCGGCTAAAATTTAGAATTCATTCACCAATTCCAATATATGTAAGCAATATATATGGTCCAAGCATGTGATTATGTCGTCTTATTAAGCGAACCAATATCATCCTTAGTGTTTCGCTTTCCCTCAGACCCTCACCTACCAGATGACCCCTTTTTAACAATATAGCCTCTGGGCCTCTTTGTTTCAAAGTATATGTTTGAGGAAGGTGCGAGAGGTGTGAATGGTTGCACTTGTGTGCTTGATGTGGTGTTCTGGAGGAACTGGTGTACCTTTGAGGAAGTAGAGACTACATAAGTTAAAGATGTCATTACTTTTGCTGCTTTCCATTACCTCTATTTCGGTGAAGGGCTTAAGTTTTTGCTTTCAAAGTATGTTGTTGATAATGTCATTGCATTCTATTTCAACTTTTTTTGTGGGTAGGTGAACTAAGAGATTTTTATAAGTTAACTCCGATAGCTGTAATTGGAGGTTCTTTCTTGCCTGATTTGACCGGCCATAACATTTCAGAAGCTGCTGCAGCTGGCTGTGCGGTTTTGACTGGTCAGTTATCCTGTAAAAGCCCTGCTTATTTTCTTCATATATGGTTCTGACAAATTTAGAGGCTTTGTGCTTTGCAACTTACAGGTCATCATGTTGGACACTTTGCCCACATGGTACAGGAAATGCAGCGGTTAAATCCTTTATCAGTTCTGCAGGTGTGAATAGCATTTTCCCATGTGTATATCCCTATCTTTTCGGCTTGAATATTATTTGGAGAATCTGATTAGTTGGAACATCTTCTCAACTATAGTTATATGTTCTTCAAGAAAATTGCATTCATTATTAAAATTTTGGTACATCCTTGTCTCCTTTTCTTTTGGACTGAAAAATGTTGTCGTCTTTGTTCTATAGTGGTCTTGTCCACTCATAATTCTGGCTTCCCTTTCCCAGGAGCACATCTACAGAATAGAGAGAGCACGTACCACATTCCTACTATACCAGGGCCTTTAGCTTTCACTGGGAAGAAGAGATGACACAATGTGCAGTCTAGATTTGGATTTAGCTTAAAACCGTGCTTTGTGGTTGAAATTTTAGCTTTAAAAAATTTGTAGTAATATCTCGGCTTTATTCTCGATTTAATGGAGATCTGGGTCCATTTACCTTAAACCAAGTCAGTCTAGTAGTGACATGGTTTGCTCCTTTTTCCTTTTTCCCCAGTTGACATAAGAATTGTGAACAAAAAGTGGAGCTCACCCTAGCAGCTACCCAAAGCTGTTCAAATATCTGTTTGTAACAATGCCAAAAGATCTAAGTAATATTCTTGATTTGGCACTTATTAAGTTTGAACACCATAAGATTTCTTAGAATGCGAGATTGTTAGATCCTAATGTAGGCAGTGGTTTGACATGAGTGTTCACATTTATTTAGTTCTACTGGGCCTAAATATAGAAGAATTGATGCCATATCATGGAGTCTATTATTTCCCTGAACTTTTTAGAGATAGCATATTATCCACCCACCCCATATTAAATTCATTACCTGGACTTCTTTTTTATTTATTTTTGATAAATCATTCCTTGAACTTTTTGCTTGAGTAAAATTAACACTTTGTTAGTGCTCTACACAAGGATTATAATTTGGTAAAATTTTCTTTTTGAATCCAGGTGTAAAACTTTTCTTTTCTTTTCTTTTCATTTTTCTTCCTTATGCATTCATTCTTTTGTTCATTTATTCACTCATTCTTGTCCTTGTCCACGTTTCCAAGAATCTTAGTGGTACTGATCTGCAGGTTTCTGGAAAACTAGAGCTTGAAAAAGCTCTCTGTGAATTCTTCAGTAACACAGCAGTGCTCGAAGCAAGGCGTGCAGCTGCAAGACAAGCATTTCATGCTTTGTCAAGTGGGATTATTGAAAACATTTGGAATATATTACATTTCCATGTTTTCAGAAAAGCTTTGAGTTAGAGGTGAAAGCTGGTGGCTACAGAAAAAGTAAAAGGTGAAGTGTGACTACATCCTTCAACATGAAATTTATGGTATCTGGAGCTGAGTCGTTTCATAAGTGCTAAACCACAAAATCCAATTATGTAATTTGTTGGATACTGGGAAAACAACTTTTGTGTTGCAACCAAGGTTCTAAAAAGCGGTTGCGGTCACTGTAACGGTGGCGGTAGCGTGGTTGCAGTTGTGGGGTGTAAAGGCCGTAGCGTAACGGTTGCGGTAACCGGAACCGTGAATTTTTTTATTTTTCGCACAATTTGAAAAAAACTTACCGATACGCATATTTTTTTTCCATGTTCATATTTATTGGGTTTAAAATAAATATTGATCAAATTTTGTAAATTTTTAAGTATTTTTAAGTATTATCCAATATATTTTATATTTTTAAATCACTATAAATTGAGTTTTTTACAGTTTATTTTAATAATTAATGACTTTATATTATCCAAAAAATCAATCACTAACTATTATATATAAAATAAACAATGACAAAAGTAAGAGAATAAATAAAGAGCCTAAATATATATATATATATATATATATTTTAATCAAGCCAAATAGATAATGATCACACTTACTATTATTATTATTTTTGTTATTATTATTATTATTATTTTCAAACAATATATAGATAGACACACAAACAAAATGATTGAGTGATAGCAGCTGAATAAAATAGCATAGGTCTTACAGCTTCAATGGATCAATAACATGTTTTTCATCTTCCCTCTTCTCTCTCTCTATCTCTTGCTCTTCCATTTTCTCACTTTATCTTCCCTCTTCTCTCTATCCCTCTTCTCCCATTTTCAGCTTTTTTTTGTGTGTATTAAAATCCACCTACTCTCCACCTACTTCACCCACTTAAACCTACTCCACTAAACCTAACCCACTACACCACTACCACCTCACCTACTCCACTAAACCTAACCCACTACACCACTACCACCTCCACTTCACCTACTCCTTACCTACTACACACTCACCCTCTTCTATATATAGGAATCATGAATCATTGTAATAGATATCAATATAAATCAATCAATAATACAATTCTCTATTTCTCTTTATACATTAAATTTCTACATGGTATCAGAGCAAGGTTAAGCACTTAGTATTTTTCGTTTCACCGGCGGGCGGCAACCTCGCCTTGGCCGCCCGCCGGACCTCAACCTATTCCGCTTATTTTCTACACATACCTTCCCATCACTGCCTAAATCCTCTCTCTTGAGGCCAATGTGAATTCCTCTTCTTCATAATCTGCACTAATTGTGGCATCTTTTCCTGGGGCAAACTCTGCAACCCAACACTCAATCTATGCTTCTCCTCCATGCTCATTTGCCTCTTGTTAGGATCCTTCGCCTTCGGCTTTGGTTTGGGCTTCGCCACAGCCTTGAGCTTCACTGCAGCTTTCAGCTTCACGGCAGCCTTCGGTTTCACAGCAGCTTTTGGCTTCGCAGCTGGCTTGGCCTTTGCCGCTGGCTTGGGCTTCACAGCGGCTTTAGCTTTTGGCGCAGCAGCTTTTGTTTTAGCCGGAGCCTTCTTTTCCTTTTTCGCATTTACAGCCTTCGGCTTTGCTTCCCTCTGGTGGCTCCCTAGGTTCCACCTGAGCTGCATGATTCATTTATAGCTGCAATTGATAAGGGAAGTATTAGAACAATGCCCAATAGAAGTATGCCAGCTGCTCCTTACCCTACTCCTGGAGCACTATTAATAGGTGATGCTTTCAACATGCGTCATCCTTTAACTGGTGGAAGAATGACTGGAGCCCTGTATAAGGTGTTTTGTGCATCTCCTGATCAAGCAAGGAAGGAAATGCGTGAAGCATGTTTTGATTATTTGAGCCTTGGAGGTGTGTGTTCAACAGGACCAGTGGCTTTACTCTCTGGTCTAAATCCTAGCCCATTGAGCTTGATACTCCATTTCTTTGCTATAGCCATATATGGTGTTGGCCGTCTCTTGCTACCATTTCCTTCCCCTAAGCGCCTGTGGATAGCAGCTAGATTATTTTTGGGTGCATCGGCTATCATTTTTCCCCTTTCTCTCACATGGGCTTGTCCCCTCTCTCTCCTCCGTTTGATTTCAAAATCCATTATTTTTATTTATTTTCTCCAAACCACTTTCCTTATTTCCCCCATCTTTCATTTTGATTTCAAATATATTTTTATTATTTCTTTCTTTATTTTTCTTTCACATTATTTTTTAATCTTTTTCAAATTCCATTCATACCATATAGCTTTGCACACCAAACCATCTTTTATTCATCTCAGGGATCAACCCCGATCACAATTTTAACAAAAAAAAAAAAAAAAAAAAAAAAAAAAACAACCACAACAACACAAACCACAACACCACAAGATTTGTTTTCTTTTCTGCAGACGGCCACCCACCGACCTCACTTTTTCGCCTATTCCGCCGGTCTTTTCTTCTTGCCTCCGTCCTGGGCGGCCCTTGACGGTGTTGCCTCCGTGTTTCCCACTCTACTGGGTACGATCACTCCACCCTGCTCCTCCACTACAGCATATGGCGGACCTCCAAATCGGAACATAACGGTGGCCTTCCGCTTCAGCTCCTTATTTTCCGCCTTTAGCACACTTATCTCTGCTCGCGCATCCTTATACATGCGTTGGAGCAGAGCCAGTTGGGCGTTTAACTGTTGCACCTCATTTGTCCTACTCTGCAGCCGGTGCGACAAGTTTGTGACCGCAGTCATAGTTTCAACACAGGACTTCAATGTATACTGATTAGCTTCAATATCAGTTTGCACTGCCATTTTTTGCTCCACCGACCGCATCGGAAAGTTCAACGGAGCAAAACCAGAGGTGTTTGGTTGAGGTTCACAGGCCACCGCACCAGTTATCTCTCTTGTTGACTCGTTGAGGTCGGGAAAGAGAGTGAGCAGACCACGAGAAGAAGAGGCTATGTTCTGGGTAGCTGAACGGGAAGAAGAAGCCATGTTTTTGGGTTGCTGAGTGTTTTAGAGAAAGGTTGGTTACAGAATGTTACAGAGAACGAAGAGGTTTCAACTGGTTTGTTATGCTTCCAAGCCTCAGACTTCGCTTTGGTTTATAAAGACAGAGACGACGAGGCCGACACGCGCTCTGTCAATCACGTGCATCGCCGCGTGTCAGGCGCCCCTTTTGATGGCTCGACGCTTTCTGTCGGGCACGTCTTTTGATGAAGTGGGCGCGCCTTTTGATGGCACGCCTTTTTATGGATTGGGCACGCCTTTTTGATGGCACGCCTTTTGATAGATTGGGCACACCTTTTGAGGGTGCGACTTTTTAAGGGTCCGACAAGACTCTGTAAACTGTCCCGACATTGATTCCGGTTAGTTTCTACAAGGGTCCGACAGGACTCTGTAAACTGTCCTGACATTGATTCCGGTTAGCTCCTTTATGGGTCCGACAAGACTCTGTAAACTGTCCCGACATTGATTCCGGTTAGTTTCTACAAGGGTCCAGCAAGACTCTGTAAACTGTCACAACAACTGTCACAACATTGTCTGCTACAACGGTCCGACATGACCCCATAAACTGTCTTCTACACCGTTTTGACACCACCATACAGTGTCCTCTACAACGTTATGACACCCCCATACAGTGTCCTCTACAACGTTATGACACCCCCATACAGTGTCCTCTACAACGTTATGACACCACCATACAGTGTCTTCACCATCGGTCTGACACGACCATACAGTGTCTCCTATTCTCTTTTATTTTTATGTATTTTCTTGTTTTGCTACTCTCTCCAAACTCAAGTTGGTTAGTTCCTATCCCCCTTGAGTTTGCGGGGGGCTGTTAAAATCCACCTACTCTCCACCTACTTCACCCACTTAAACCTACTCCACTAAACCTAACCCACTACACCACTACCACCTCACCTACTCCACTAAACCTAACCCACTACACCACTACCACCTCCACTTCACCTACTCCTTACCTACTACACACTCACCCTCTTCTATATATAGGAATCATGAATCATTGTAATAGATATCAATATAAATCAATCAATAATACAATTCTCTATTTCTCTTTATACATTAAATTTCTACAGTTTTTTTCAAAAGAAACAGTTTGGAACCGTTACGTAAAGGTACGTAAAAGGCCGTTACGACTGTTACTGCACCGTTACGACCGCTACGGCAGCCGCTACGACCGACACACCTGTGAATCTCAATCACACTGCAAAAACGGCCGTAACGAGTAGCGGTAACCACCAAAACCGTTATGTAACGGCGTTACGTAACGGTTGCGGCCGCTTTTTAAAACCTTTTGCAACTATGTGAAGAAAAAAAAACTATGATTGAACAAGCAACAAAATAAATAAATCTGTCTTGTATTTGTGCGTGAACTAGATGTCAAGACCCGGGGGTACAAACATGCAAGGATAATTAGAACAAAATAAATTTCCATATCTTTTTCAGTTCTTTTTTTTCCTAAAATAATTTCTTGATGGGCTAACATTATTATCACTGTCTCCTGTTAAATGAACTGTTTGAAACATGTACATAAAACGAGTGTAGCTGAAATGAGAATGTTTAGATAAATGTGTGGTTTGACTAGATAAAATAGAATTAGAAATGAATATATTTATGAAATGGTAACAATAGCACTTATTGAAGATAAATTAAGAGAGAGTAGGTTAAGATGGTTTGGTCATGTACAATGAAGACCTCTAGATGCAATGGTAATAATAGGATCTCCTTAAGTGGAGATACTGGGGGGGGACCTTAGTTGACATGGGATGTGGTAGTGGAAAAAGGTGCAAAATTATTGAATTTAACCTAGCATATAGCACTTGGTAGAGCTGAGTAGAGAAAAAGGATTCATGTAGCCAATCCCACTTGATTAAGACATGAAGCTTAATTTGGTTTGGTTTTTGGAGCATTGTGAAAGAGGCTTCTGACTTGAATCTTTCTGTGGTGAAAGAGATTAATATCTGACTGTTTGAGTTTGCTTGCAACTGTAACCCTCATGGCTTTCATTTTTCTAACTAATTAGGGAAAATATGAAGTTAATTATCTTCGAAAGTAAAATATTATATTGTTATGATTGCTATTATCATTTAACCAAAAAAAAAAAGTAGGGCAAAAGAATCTTACAATTGTTGGTGTTTTGCCTATTTTTTATGCTGTTCATTGAGTTAGCAAGAGAAAAAATCTGTTATTTTCTTCTGTCAAAAAAATAAATTAGGAGAGAAAATCTGACGATTCATTCTTTGTTGCACTAAAGAACAGGTGAACATGCTACTGCTAACTTGATAGTGCATCAGGAAGAGAACTATGACAACCGCAGATGATATACTGAATCGGTATTGCCTCAGCCACAACCTATGCAGCTGTGGCTCTCTTATGTTGGAATTCTCATAAAGCCATACAGAAGTAGTTGAGTCCCCTCACGAGCTTAAAGCCAGCTTCTTTTCAGCAAAATGGCAAGCGATCACTAGGTATAGCGAACGGATCATCCTTATTTGAACATGTCATACTCTTTGTATGCTTGGTCTGAGAAGCTTCCGGAAAACTGGACGGTTCAGGTAATCTGCACATTATAACAAACCTCCTGCCAGCTTCCCCGACTGTCACAGCTAGGCGACGTGGAAGAATGTCCCAGGGTGATTTATTCTCCCCAACACTTGCTAGTTTGCACCACACATTCTTTCGAGCTTCGCACTGTTACAGATGTGATATTAGATTGCCCTGCCGGAGAAGCCATGAAAATGACGTTTTAGGTTTTCTTCTTCAGATGTTAAGGGTGAACTTGGGCACATTAGGCTGTGTTTGAATCGTGAATTTAAGTAGAGATTTGTGTAAAGAAAATAAATGAGGGAAATTATTTCTTTTATGACAGGTCCCACCATTTGATATGTATGATCATGATTATTTTATATATGTTAGTTTTGTAATTGATTGTGTTTGTAAACTCTGTTGATTTACAAATGCTTGTTGATAGGCCACCAAATCACGTAGAATGGGTTAACAATTTGCTCAAATTGTGCCCACTTCTGACTTGTAAATGTAAATGTTGATGCCAAACCAATGAGTCACCCACTTTTTCTTATGTGATCAAACAGTGAGTTGGGATTAAAGTTGACGTTGGATCATTACTCTTTTTCTCTGATGGGATTTTGCAAAAGCAATAATGATGTACTAGTAGTAAGGGAGTAAGAAGAGCACGACCTTCAACTTTTAAGAAATCACATTTAAGTTAAAGTTTCAAAAACGTTTTAAATTTTTCCCCCTTAAAATTATATATTATACCTTTTAATTTCTTTTTTCTTTTCTTAATTATACTTCATACAAACTCAACCCACAGGTATTAAAACATTGACATAGATTCACTTCTTATTTAATACACATAAATCTAAGAAATTATTCCCCTCTTTTTTTAGATGCGAGTAGATGTATTATTTTGTGAAGTAGGTTAAAAGTGAGTTTATTGGCTTTTGTGGCTTTTTTGAGTCGTATCACATTTTTATTTTTATTTTGTATGTTTTCTAAAAAAAATTAAAAAATTAATTTTTTAATCTACTTTTCAAAATAGGCCAATGTGTATACTTAAAATGTGCTTTTTATTAAAATCATTACACTTTAAACATTTTCATTTCTTTTTATAATATTTTTGTACCTTCATCCCCATAAAAAACCAATACCAAGGGCACCTTTTAATATTTGTTTATATATATATATATATATAAATAAAAAAAATATTAAATGTAACAGTGATGATATTTAAAGTAACTGGCCAATAAAAAATCACAAAAGAACTAAGTTAACAAGTTTTATTTCTCATTAATTCAACATTGTTATGATCTCTATTACAAATTAAAATTATTCATTAAATAATAATATCGCTACATAATATTAATGCTATATTCAATATTTAGTCAGATATTAAAGAATTTGACTAACCATACATTGACAATATCATGGTCTGGTCTGTACTTTACGTGACAGCTAATTTTCAACGCCAATCCCGCCTTCAATCTCTGTGTTTATGCCACCCCAAAAATTGACAACAAAAAAAAAAAAGACTTGTTAGGCTTGTACCAATATTAAGCTGTAACCATTTTTCTGTACCCATGAAGGCATTTCTTTCAGATTTGATCAACAGATTCAGCATTGGCAAAACTACTTTACTTCCTCATGACTTAAAGTTTAGGAATTTTTTTTTTAAATTTTTACCTCCCACAAAAAATGGGTAGTAAATCATAGACAAATAAAATTTGATGTTCTTGATTATTTATTAATATAAGTGAGAGCATCTTTAATGTCTCTTTAAATGAGATTTGTTAGTTATTGTAGTTAGCATTGTCATATTTTAGCTACTAATGGACTAATTATTACAATAGTTAATTTAAAAAAAAAAAAATCAAGATTAGTTATATTTAAAGAACCTTGAGAGCGCTCTTTAAATAATTTATGTGTATAGATAAGTAAAATAAAAAGTAATATGGAGTACATAAGTAAAAAAAAGAATTAGACAAAATAAAGAATTACAGTATCTTTTTTATATTTTAGCTGGTAAAGTTGTTGGAGTTGCTCTAAAATTATAATTTTAACAACACATATCTAAAAGTATAATAATAATCACTAAGGTGGGAATTCATAATGACAAAAATAAATAATTCAATATAAAAGGAGAAGAAATATAATTTGTGTAAAAAAAATTCATCTAGAACAATATGAGCTATTTATATTTATTCATTGAAATCAAAAAGTTCGCCACTATAAATCATAATTTCATTGTCACGTCATTTTATTTGACAATTCATTTAAAAAATTAATAAGTTAACATTTTTCATATAATAAAAAACTCACATTAGGGAGAACCAATCAATATATACTTTTAACAATGGTAAGTCTCAATTAAAATGAGATTTAAAAGTATACAAAAGTAATCGACTACCGAACTAACTTAATTGGTTTATCTATCTCTTGTTTTGTTTTGCATGAAAATAGTCTTGAAAAGTTGTGAATGAAGACTGTGTGATCATATATTTCAAATTAGGGGTGTACACGGTCCGGATTGGTTTGGTTCTAAGAAAATTCAAGAATCGAACTGATCCTAACGGTTTTGTGATTTTGAGAATCAAACCAAACCGTTACACTTGTAAAACCGGACCAGAACCAAACCGAAAAAACGGTTCGGTTTCAGTTTCGTTTACGGTTCTGAAAATTTTTATTTACAAGAATAAATTGTTAATATTAGCAAAATAATTACTCAAATTAATTACATTTAACTCATGATAAAAACTAATAATATTAAGTATTACTTAATATTACATATCTATAAAATCCTAATATCATTAAAATTATAAAAAACCAATTAATAAAAATAAAACTTGATATTTTATATATATATATATATATATATCTTTTAAAATTCGGTTCGGTTCAGTTCGAACCGCGATTTTTTCATAAAATTCATTAACTGAACCGTTTTTATGGTTCTCATATTTCTTAATCCGAAACCGAACCAATTCTTAATAAAACCGAACCAAACTGTATGATTCGGTCTGACTCAATCCGAATTACCGATTTAAACAGATTTTTAAACAGTCCTATTTCAAATTACATATCTCATAAATGTTTACTCAAATAAAGCCTCTTTTACTTTCAAGGACACAGATTACATATAGTAAGAATTCCATTAGTGCTTACAAATTGCATTTATTGTCATAAATGATTGTGATCCAAAGACACCCAAATGAATGGCACTAGCCAGTCTATAGGTTTGTCAAAGTGGTTATATTCCAATTTTTTTTTTTATAAATGTAAGATCCAAACATAAAATAAATGGGCTTACATTTATGCAGTGATATGTACAATTTAACTATCTAAAGTGAAATTTTACTTTTTATTTTTAAAAAATTGCCAATTAATTGAGTTATTGATGAAGTTTGAGACCCCAAGCACTAACTCAGCACATTGGTATGGTACTTCTAAATCAATAAGTCATGGACTAGACAAACTTGACTTGACCCACCTTATTTAAATGGATGAAAGATAAGATTGGTCCATCCATTTTTTTCTCTATTAATCTTTAACACTGCATACATATATCATAATAGCGTTCTAAAATTATTCAATAATTTTTGATTTATTAATGGAAAAAAGAAATATGGAAAAAATATGAAGAAATATATATATATGTATACAAGAATGTAGTTGGATGTGAAGGAAAAACTGTTTGGTTGTTTAGGTTTGCAGGAAGAGGGAGAAAGAGAGCTCATGAAATTAAGAAAAAGTGTTGTAATGTAATTAACTCACAATCACCAAGAAAAAGTTTCTTCTAATCTTGTTGAAAAATAATGAAATCTTTCGACTTTGTGCTTCCTCCCACATCAAAAGACTAAACTATTGTGACTATATTGCCATAGTGGTATGATATTGCCTCCCCATTTCACAAATTTCATGATGTATCCTCAATACAACATTTTGAAAGATTTAAATAATTATTACAAAATATAGAAAATTCACAAATTCAATATAATATTACTTTCAAATTAATAATAAAAATCCAACTTTTTTTGGTTTAATAGTTGAGAGGGAATAAAAATAGGGAGCTTTTTTGATAAATCCATTTTCTAAGAGTTTTATTCCATCCAACCCATATTCTTTTTTACTATTCCATTAGGTCCAATTTGAGATAAGAAGACCAAAATACCCTTTTCATCTACTTATGTTCCATTTAGTTCACATTATTTTCTTATGTTTCAATAAGTCCTATGGGTGACATAATTACCAAAATACCCTTAATGTGAATGTTCACACCGTCAATATAAATGTTTATATCGTCAATGTGTAGGGGCCCGGCTCATGTCGATCCTCGTGGGTGCCCGAAAAAATTCGAGTCGGGCCGGGCCGCCCCACAAGCCAAAAAAATAGGCTCGACCCGGCCCGTTGATAATACGAATATTCACATTGACAAGTTAACATTCACATTAATAGGAGTGTAAAATTGGCCTACGGCCCGTGGGCGGCCCGAGACCAGCCCGTCGCCCGGGGCGGGCCCGGGCCTGCCCGTTCACAATATGAATATTCATATTGACATATTAATATTAACATTAACATTGACAAGAGTGTAAAATTGGCCTATGACCCGTGGGCAACCAGAAGCCCGGGCCCGGGTGGGCGCGGGTCCGGCCCGGCCTGTTGACAATGTGAATATTCACATTGACATGTTAACATTCACATTGATAGGAGTGTAAAATTAGCCCGCGGCCTGTGGCCGGCCCGAAACCCGCCTGCGGCTCGTGGGCTGCGTTGGGCGGGCCCGGCCCGACCCGTTGATAATGCAAATATTCACATTGACATGTTAACATTCACATTGATAAGAGTATAAAATTAGCCCGCGCCCCGTAGCTGCCCGAAACTAGCCCACGGCCCGTGGGCGGCCCGGGGCGGGCCTGACCCGGCCTGTTGACAATGTGAATATTCACATTGACATATTAACATTCACATTGATAAGAGTGTAAAATTGACTCGCGTCCCATGGGCGGCCGAGGGCGAGCCCGGTCCGGCCCGTTGACAATGTGAATATTCACATTGACATATTAACATTCACATTGATAGGAGTGTAAAGTTGGCCCGTGGCCCGTGGGCGGCCCGAAGTCCGCCCGCTGCCCAGGGTGGGCCCGGCCCGGCTCGTTGACAATGTGAATATTCACATTGACATATTAACATTAACATTGATAAGAGTGTAAAATTAGCCCGTGACCCGTGGGCAGCCCGAAGCCCGGCCCCGGGCCGACGTGGGCACAGCCCGTTGACAACGTGAATATTCACATTGATATGTTAACATTCACATTGATAAGAGTGTAACATTAGCCCGTGCCCCGTGGCTGCCCGAAACACGCCCACGGCCCGTGGGCGGCCCGAGGCGGGCCCGGCCCGGCCTGTTGACAATGTGAATATTCACATTGACATGTTAACATTCACATTGATAAGAGTGTAAAAGTGACTCGCGTTCCATGGGCGGCCCGAAGCCCGCGGGCGGCTCGGGGTGGCCCGGGTTTGGGTCCGGGCCTACCCCGGGCCGCGGGCGAGCTTCGGGCAGCGGACAAGTTTTACACTCCTATCAATGTTAATGTTAACATGTCAATGTGAATATTCACATTGTCACGGGTCGGGCCAAGCCCGCCTTGGGCTTCGATCGGGTTTCGCGCCGCCCACGGGCTGCGGGCCAATTTTACACTCCTATCAATGTGAATGTTAACATGTCAATGTGAATATTCACATTGCCAACAGGCCGGGCCCGCCCTGGCCCGAGGGCGGGCTTCGGGCTGCCCACGGGTCACGGGCCAATTGTACACTCTTATCAATGTGAATGTTAACATGTTAATGTGAATATTCACATTGTCAACAGGCCGGACCGGGCCCGCCCCGGGCCGCCTATAGGCCGTGGACGGGTTTTGGACAGCCACGAGGCGCGGGCTAATTTTACACTCCTATCAATGTGCATGTTAACATGTCAATGTGAATATTTACATTGTCACGGGTCGAGCCAAGCCTGCCTCGGGCTGCGGTCAGGCTTCGGGGCCAATTTTACACTCTTATCAATGTGAATGTTAACATGTCAATGTGAATATTCACATTGTCAACGGGCTGGGCCGGGCCCGCCCCGGGCCGCTGGCGGGCTTTTGGCCGTCCATGGGCTGCGGGCCAATTTTATACTCTTATCAATGTGAATGTTAACATGTCAATGTGAATATTCACATTGTCAACGGGCCGGACCGGGCCCGCCCTGGGCCGCCCATGGGCCGCAGGCGGGTTTCGCGCCGCCACGGGACAGGGCCTAATTTTACACTCTTATTAATGTGAATGTTAACATGTCAATGTGAATATTCACATTGTCAACGGGCCAGGCCGGGCCGAGTCAGGCCCGCCCTGGGCTGCTGTCTAGTTTTATACTCTTATCAATGTGAATGTTAACATGTCAATGTGAACATTCACATTGTCAACAGGCCGGGCCGGGCCCGCCCATGGGCCGTGGGCGGGTTTCGGGCAGCTACGAGGCGCTGGCTAATTTTAGACTCCTATCAATGTGAATGTTAACATGTCAATGTGAATATTCACATTGTCAACGGGCCGGGCCGGGCCCGCCCCGGGCTGCGGGCGGGCTTTTGGCCACCCATGGGCCGCGGCCCAATTTTATACTCTTATCAATGTAAATGTTAACATGTCAATGTGAATATTCACATTGTCAACGGGCCGGGCCCGCCCCGGGCCGCCCATGGGCCGTGGGCGGGTTTCGCGTTGCCACGGGACAGGGGCCAATTTTACACTCCTATTAATGTGAATTTTAACATGTCAATATGAATATTCACATTGTCAACGGGCCGGGCCCGCCCTGGCTCACCGGCGGGTTTCGGGCCGCCCCCAGGCCAATTTACATTCCTACAAATGTGAATTTTAAAATATGAATGCTCACATCATTAAATTGCTAATCGTTGAAAAAATATTTATAAGGGTATCAAAATTAAATATAAGGGCATAAGTGTCCAAGAAAATAGTGTAAATCAAGAAAATGGACTTTATGAAATAAAACTATACATACATGGGACTAAATGGGTTAAAAAATTCCTTCATGGACTTCTTGGATTAAAACACTTTTAAATTGGACTTATCAATAAAAATCCCATAAAAATAACTAATAGTTGAGAGGAAATAAAAATAACCACAAAAATTATGTGGGTCCAGACATTGCCACGTGGCATGGTTATAAATTATCATATGTATGACAATTATCAAATTCTTATCAAACACTGTATTAGTGTTTTATGTTGTGCAAAACTCATCAGGATATGAAATCTTATCGATATAGAAGTCCTTCACAACCAGAGATTGTTTGGGATATGACTTCAGAAACATTCAAACTACTTGGTAAGTAAGTCACTGGATATTATAAATAGGCAACACCCTCTTGAGTTGAGGTACGCATTTCTCTCTATGAATTAATCCATTAAATATTTTGATAATATTGGAGGACTGACTTAGGCATCAGAGGGCCCCCGGCTACGGCTGAGGGTGTTTTGTCTTGCAGATAGCGATCGCGTGGTGGTACTGATCATCTTCTTTGTTGGATTTATTTATCATCAAATACGGTATTTTTTATGTCTATACAATTGGCGCCATCTGTGGAAAACGATAAAATTCAACAAAGATAATTAATAAATCATGATAAACTTTCTTGGAGGGCTTTGTTCATGATATTGATTGTTTTGTTTTTGACCGATTATATACTTTTATGTTGGAGTTCATCAACAACAAAAACAAATAGAATGTTCTTGTATAAATATGCTTTCAAATCTACATGGATTTAAACCACTGCTTTTATAATGGTCATCATTCATTAAAGGCTCTGCCAAAGATTTGCTATCTCAATATATATAGTATAATGTGTTTATGTGGATATGATGAAAAGCGATGTTTGCAAAGTCACATGCAACGAGTTTCAGGATTTTGTTCGTACACACTCGTTTTTGTTTTCTGTAGTTGCTTCTAGGCTCGGTGAAGTTAATCGTACACATAAGAGGATTGACACAAACTCAACGGAGGAAAGAGAAATAGATGAGTTGCGATATGGTTAAATAAATCGAAATATAAGTCATTGCAAAAAAATAGTGGCTTCCTAGCAAGATATTATATTGAATTTTTTTATTTGCGGAATATGGATTTTATGCATTATTACTCTACGGATGAAGATATTTTATTATGTATTGTGGTGAATTTTGATTATCTATGGACCATGAAGTTCATGCATTATTATTCTGACCACGAATATATGAAAGATCAAATTATTATATCAGACTTTTATTATCTGAAAAATATGAGTTTTTATACCAAACGTGGATGAAGACTATTATTTGGGTCAAATATGCTGAGATGGAGTTCGCGCTTTATGGATCATGGGGGCAATACGAATTACGCTACCCTTTGCTTACAAATTTTATCTCCTTGCCAAGTTGGTTTGGGCAAAAGATAAGTTGGTAGGTTTGACCAACTTAAAAAATCTTTGTCAAGTGGGTTTGCCTTGGTGAAGTAGATTGGCAGGTTTGACCAATTTTGAAAATCTTTGTCGAGCAAAGTAGGTTGGCAGATTTGACTAACTTAAAACATCTTTATCAAGCGGGTTTTGCTTGGTGAAGTAGTTTGGCAGGTTTGACCAATTTTGAAAATCTTTGCCGTGCAAAGTAGGTTGGCAGATTTGACTAACTTAAAACATCTTTATCAAGCGGGTTTTGCTTGGTGAAGTAGATTGGCAAGTTTAACCAATTTTGAAAATTTTTGTCGAGCAAAGTAGGTTGGCAGGTTTGACTAACTTGAAAAATCTTTGTCGAGCGGGTTTTGCTTAATGAAGTAGGTTGGTAGGTTTGACCAACTTTGAAAATCTTTGTAGAGCGGGTTTTGCTCAGCAAAGTAGGTTGGCAGGTTTGACCAACTTAAAAAATCTTTGTCGACTGGGTTTTGCTCGACAAAGTGGGTTGGCAAGTTTGACAAACTTTGAAAATTTTTGTAGAGTAGGTTGATGGTTTGTCCAATAATGAGATTCCTTGTCGAGCAAGTTTTGCTAGCCAATAAGCCAGTTGGTGTTTTGGTAGTTTCTAACAAGATTAGGTGTTCTTGGAATAAGTCCTCATGAGGTTAGGCATTTTTGGAATAAGTCCTAATAAGGTTATGTATTTTCGGAATAAGTCCTAACAAGATTAGGCGTTCTTGGAATAAGTCTTAACAAGGTTAGGCATTTTCGAAATAAGTCCTAAAGAAGTTAGGCATTTTCGAAATAAGTCCTAGCAAGGCTAGACATTTTTGGAATAAGTCCTAAGAAGATTAGGCATTTTAGGAATAAGTTTCAACAAGTCCTGGCATTTTCGGAATAAGTCCTAACAAGGTTAGGCATTTTGGAATAAGCCCTAGCACCCATGTATGGTTCTAGCTAGGTAATATTACACGGCTATTTTTATCAAAACAATAGAAAGATTCCACTCTTTCACTAGGTTCAAAGAGAATGAAAGCTTGGGGGCAATTGAGAGGGAATAAAAATAACCACAAGAATTATGTGAGTCCAGGCATTGCTACGTGGCATGGTTATAAATTATCATGTGTATGACAGTTATCAAATTCTTATCAAACACTACATTATTGTTTTATATTATGCAAAACTCATCAGGATGTGAAATCTTATCGATATAGAAATCCTTTATAACCGAAGATTTTTGGGATACGACTTCTGAAACATTCAAACTACTTGGTAAGATATTATAAATAGGCAATACTCTCATGGGTTGAGGTACGCAATTTCTCTCTATGAATTAGTCCATTAAATATTTTCAATTTCTCTCTATGAATTAGTCCATTAAATATCTTGATAATATTGGAGGACTGACTTGGACGTCGGAGGGCCCCCGGCTACAGCTGGGGGTGTTTTGTCTTACAGGTAGTGATCGCTTGGTGGTGCTAATCATCTTCTTTGTTGGATTTATTTCTCATCAAATACGGTATTTTTTATGTCCGTACAGTAGTGATAATTTAGGATTCCTTTGGGAAGTGGGCTGATTTTTTAATTTTTTTTGATTATTTTAGCCTGTGTCAAGTCTTGTTTGGGTTGGAATTTTTGGATTTTTAATTTTTGTGAAAAAAAAATGAAATGATTATGATTTGAATGTGATTTTGTCTTATTAATATATATATATATATATATTTTTTTTGTGTGTGACTATTTTAGCCTTTTAGCCTCCCAATCTTAATTGCGAATTGAGAGTTTAGAAAACTGAGCTAGATTTTTGGATTAATAACTACAAAATTTACGGGAGTATTTTATAATGTGTACGTTAGAAGTGTGTTGGTTTTTTATTATTATTTTTTTTTTAAAACAAATTTCCTCCCACAAAAAATGGGAAGTAAATCATAGACAAATAAACTTTGATGTTCTTCATCATTTATTAAATGCTAAAGGGTCACAATTTTTTGGCCACAATGGCTCAAAATTGTCAAAACGACGTCGTTTTGGGTAAAACGACGTCGTTTTGGCATGTTTTGCACCCAAAACGACGTCGTTTTGACAATTTTGAGCCATTGTGGCCACAAAAATTGTGGCCCTCAAACATTTTCCTTTATTAATATAAGTAAGAGTATCTTTGAGGGACTTTTTAAATGAGACTTGTTAGTTATTATTGTCAGCATTGTTATATTTTAGTTACTCCAATGAGCTAATTATTATAATAGCTATTTTAATAAAATTCTTCAAGACTAGCTATATTTGAAAAGTCCTTCGAGCGCTTCTTTAAACAATTTGTATGTATAGATAGGTAAAATAAAAAGTAATATGGAGTACATAAATAAATAAAAAAGAATTAGACAAAATAAAGAATTATCTTTTTTTATATTTTAACTAGTAAAGTGGTTGTAGTTGCTCTAGGGCTGGTTTGGGGTGTCCTAAAAAAGTGCACTTTTTGTCTTTTTGGACTAAAAAAGACAAAAAAAAATATGGAGGTTTGGGTTAACTTTTTGACTTTTTATGGAAAAATGTGTATTAAAAAATTGTATAAAAAAAGTGTGTAAGAGATGATAAGAGAGGAGTGGGCCCCAGCCAGCCATACAACCGGCTGTACAACCGGTAGACTCAATTGGAGTTGGAAATTATTGGCTAATTTTTGTACAAAGCATTGGACGGTTTTGTTTAGCCCGTGGGGGTCATCACGGGTCCCATTTTAATAATCTGAACCGTTCAATGTGGTCCCATTTTGTTTGGTATTTAATGAATTTTTAAAAGATTTTCTTTATAGTTTTTTTACTTTTTAAGTGTATTCATGTTAAGTGTGTCTAAAAAGTAAAAAAATTACTTAAAATATTTAAAAAATTTAATAAAAATAAAAAAACACAGAAAATAAAAAAATAAAATTTTTTGAAAAGTGTTTTTCAAAAAATAAAAATAAGCAAGGTATTAAAACTCTCTAAAGCTTTTTTTTTAGAGCCCCTGATCTTTTTTCTGAAAGTATACAGAAGTAATCGACTACCCAACTAACTCAATTGGTTTATCTATCTCTTGTTTTGTTTTGCTTGAAAATAGTCGTAAAAAGTTGTGAATGAAGACAGTGTGATCATATATTTCAAATTACATATCTCATGCATGTTTACTCTAATAAAGCCCCTTTTACTTTTAAGGCCACAGATTACATCTAGTAAGAATTCCATTAGTGGTTACAAATTTCATTTATTGTCATAAATGATTGTGATCCAAACACACCCCAAATGAATGGCACAAGAGCCCAAATGAATGGCACAAGAGCCAGTCTATAGGTTTATCCAAAGTGGTTATATTTTGTGGGGATATATTTTTTGAGTCCCAACACGTGGCCAAGGTGACGCCGACGTGTCAGCCGAGGTGCCACGTGTCCCGGTTATGATGCCAAGGTAATCTCAGCAAGGCCGAAGTTATCTCTGAAGATATCAGAATCCGAGATAAGCGGATAAGGGACAAGAGTCCTTGAATGAGGAAGGACTTCAGCCTGGACAAGGATAAAACTCTTAGAGAGTTTATCTTTATCTATTGGAGAGTCCAGGATGAGCATTGAGCAAGAGTCTATTGAAGCTAGGCTTCTAGTGGGACTAGGATTGAGTTAATTATAAAAGAGAGGCACCCCCGATAGGTCTAAGGTACACAATTTATATCCTGAACAGTGAGCTTAGCACTATTGACTATCTTTGAGAGATATACTGACTTGATCGTCGGAGTGTCTCCGGGTGGACGAACCACTGCCGGAATCTTCTCTTTCTGTTGCAGGTCAGCCAGGTGTCATCTATTCTGCCAGTACTCTCCAGCTGAATAACTAAGTTGGCGGTGTGATCGGAAATTCACTCACACAATTTGGCGCCGTCTGTGGGAAAGAAAGGAGAATAGATGACCAGTGACGGACAGAAGGATAAGGTTGGAAACGAAATCCCTGCTGGGAGTGGAAAACACGTTGACTCAAACGTGGAAGAAGACGGTCGCAATAAGGAGACTCAGAACCAGAATCACGGCAAGAAAGACGTCGGCCAGGATGGCGACGTGCCAAAGAAACCAGATCGAAGCAGATACTACAACGAGGACGACCTCCAGGTATGGAAGGATAGATGCCTGCGGAGAGACGAAGAGGTGAAAGAGATGGAAAACAAGTTGGTAGACCTGCAATCAGTCGTCAACTTTATGATGCAAAGTAATGTCATTCAGTAACCATACCCACTGCAAGACACGCCGATTCCAGTGGCCAATGCCCAGAAGGGAGGGCAGAAGCCAATCCTAATAGCCCCTCAGCACACCAAAAGCGAAAAGCACTCTCACCGGCCTTCCAGGAAGGTTGGGCGAGGAGAGTCGAGAAAAGAAGAGTCACGAAGAACACATCGCACTAAAGAAGTGGACCCAAGAGAACATCGGTACGTTCAAAAGCAGGAGCTGTGCTTTGACACAACTCATGGAGACAGGTCAAAAAGGGCCCAAAACGAAGCTGAGAGTAGTATGCTGAAAAGACTGAAGTCGGGAGATAGCCGAGCTCCTGGGCAGAGCAAGGAAAACCTGAGAGATTACCTCAAGAGGAAACAACATAATGCCGATACCGAAGTAACTTCACTTGTTAAACCGAGAACACCCTTATCGGTAGAATTGAACAAATTTGAGGCGCCAAAGAGATTCAGTATGCCGAGGTTCCAAATTTACGATAGTAAGTCAGACCCCAACTTCCACGTTGGATTATACTTGAACTCGATGACATTATATAGTGGCAACAAGCCGTTGCTCTGCAAAGTGTTCCCCTCATCCTTCGGGGAGATTGCATCAGATTGGTTTCACAAACTACCGAAGGGAAGTGTGAAGACCTGGGAAGGCCTGGCCGAGATGTTTGTGGCCAGGTTCGTGACAAACAAACTGCAGCCATTAAGGGTGGACGCATTGATGGCTCTGAAGATCAGTAAAGATGAAAGCCTTAGGGCCTATGCAAAAAAGATACTATGAGGTGTTCAACCGAATACCAAAGTGTAATCAAGAGGTGGCGGTCGTATCTTTCAAGAATGGCCTAAAAAACGACTGTCCACTATGAAAATCTTTGGCAAAGATATTGCCAATAAGTATGGAAGAGCTCATGGCGAGAATCGAGAAGTATGCCAGAGCCGAAGAAGATACATCGGGAACCAAAGAGGCAAAGCAAGAAAAGGGAAACGGCTCGCCGAAGCGAGGCCGAGGTAACAACGGATCCAGCAAGCAAAAAATAGGACTGAGGGCTATACAGGCAGTTACGATTGTGTTCCGAATCCCAATTCACAAAGTCCTGGACAAAATTCGGAACCAACCCTATTTCAGAACCCCAGCAAGGGCACCAAGAGAGTTTATGGGAAGAAACCTTGGCAGACATTGTGCTTACCACAATGAAGATGGGCACATGACTCAGGGTTGTAGAGCCCTGAAAACACACTTAGAAGACCTGGTGACGCAAGGCCATCTGAGGGACCTTGTCGATGAGGCCAGGACAAGGGAAGAACATGCAAGATTGCTTCAGGCGACAACAGCTCTACCTCCCCCAGCACAGCAACCACAAGCAGGAGGACATCGGGTAATTAATGTAATTCACTCGAAGGTCAGCGAAAACGAGATTAGGGGGGAGACCCAGAAGGTGAAGCACTTGCAACATGTCTACCAAGTCGGGGAGAAGAGACATCAGGCAGAGGAGTGCGAAGGACCAATAGTATCCTTTTCTGAAGCCGACCTTGAGATGGTGCAGCATCCGCATAATGATGCCTTGGTAGTATCCCTCTAGGTTGGAAAATGCCAAGTAAAGTGCATCCTGATTGACCAAGGCAATTCTTGTGACATCATGTACGTCCGATGTTACAAGGAGCTTGGCCTTCACTCAGACGATATGGAGCAATCCAATAGCCCAATGGTCGGGTTCAATGGAACACTGACATGACCACTGGGAACAACTAGCCTGGAAGTGCAGGCAGGCACCAGGAAGATAACAACAGAGTTCACCGTATTTGACACACCCTCTCCTTACAACATCATTTTGGGAAGGCCATGGTTACATGCAATGAGGGCTGTTCCCTCAACATTGCATAAACTATTGCGGTTCCCAACAGAGCATGGGATTGAGGAGGTCAGAGGAGATCAGCTGTAGGCAAAGAATTGCTCCATGGCAGCAATGAAATCCACCTGCAGCATAAGAGAACCAGAAAAGGCAGAGATCGAAGACGAAGACATGGAGGTCTTTGAGGAAGTCGGCAAGGAGCCAGCCGAGAAGAGTGAAAAAGCACTGAAGAAAGTCCTCGTCCAGGAGGGGGATGAAGAACGCTTCTTTCTTCTCGGCTCGGACTTAGCTGAAGAAGAGGAAAAAGAGTTGGAAGCTTTTTTGAGAGCAAATGTTGAGGTGTTTGCTTGGACGCCTTACGAGATGTCTGGCATTGACCCCGAGGTCACTTGCCATAAACTGAATGTTGATAGGTCGGCAAAACCCGTAATCCAACAAGCAAGAAGACCGACATTGATACACGTCGAAGCAGTGGAAGAGGAAGTAGATAGACTTCTGGAGGCCAGGGCCATTCGAGAGGTAAATTACCGACATGGCTATCAAACACAATGGTGGTGAAGAAAAAGAATGGTAAATGGAAGGTCTGCATGGACTTTACCAGCCTGAACAAGGCCTGTCTCAAAGACAGTTTTCTTCTACCCAAGATTGACCAGTTGGTAGACGCCACTTCGGGGCATAGAAGGATGAGCTTCCTAGACGCCTACAAGGGATACCATCAGATAGCCATGTATGCCCCAAATGAGGAGAAGACTGCGTTTATCACCCCAAAAGGTTTGTACTGCTACAGAGCAATGCTTTTTGGGTTGAAAAACGCAGGAGTAACTTACCAAAGACTGGTAACCAAGATGTTCAAACGCCTGATTGGCGGAACAGTGGAAGTTTACATTGATGACATGTTCGTGAAGACCAAGGAACCTAAAGGTCATCTGGCCGACCTGAAAGCAGTCTTTGACATCCTCAAAACATATCGGCTCCGACTCAATGCAGCGAAGTGTGCATTTGGAGTGGGATCTGATAAGTTTTTGAGATACCTGGTGACTAGAATGGGCATTGAGGCCAGCCCAGATCAGATTAAGGCCATCCTGGAATTGAAGAGCCCGACGTCAGCAAAACAAGTACAAATGTTGACTGGAAACGCCTCCGCCCTAAATAGGTTCATAAGCAGAAGCTCAAACAAGTGCAAACCTTTCTTCAACTTAGTGAAGAAAGCCACATATTTTTTATTGACAGAAGAATGCGAGGTCGCCCTGGCCGACTTGAAGAAGTCTTTGACCACAACTCCAGTTCTTTCAAATCCAGAACCTAGGGAGGAGTTGTTTTTGTACTTAGCAACTTCAGAGCACGCAGTAAGCACAGTGGTAATTCGAGAAAAAAAAATGGGAGCAAAGGGCTGTTTACTATGTGAGCAAAACCCTGGCCGATGCAGAAACAAGGTATCTAACCTTAGAGAAATTGGCACTGGCTTTAATAATGGCTTCAAAGAAACTGAACCATTACTTCCAGGCCCATAAAATTGTGGTGCTAACTAAACACTCCTTGAAGTCCTTGCTGCAACAAGGAGACCTGATAGGAAGAATAGCTAGATGGACAGTGGCCTTGGGACAATATGACTTGGAGTACAGACCTAGAACAGCAATCAAAGGCCAAGTTTTGGCCGACTTCGTGGCCGAGTTCACACCAGAATCCATCATACATCGGGCTCCGATGAGCTAAGGTAAACAATGTCCAAGCAAGCAAGGAGAAACCCAGCCAAATGCAACAGAACAAAGGAAAAAGAAAAAACTCAGACCCTGTAGAATTTACATCAGCGACTCCTTTCGACTGTTTGTCGATGGGAGCTCAAACCAGCAAGGAGCGGGGGCAGGAGTAGTACTGGTATCTCCAAATGGAGAGATATTGGAACAATCCATTTGATTGGGGTTCAAGGCCTCAAACAATGAAGCAGAATATGAAGCATTGATTGCAGGACTAAAGCTGGTGATAGCAGTAGAAGCGGATGAAGTGATAGTCTTCTGTGACTCCCAGCTCATAGTCAACCAGACAACGGACGAGTTTGCAGCCCAAGATGAAAGAATGTCAGCCAACGCAAAGGAAGTCAACAGGTTAGTGGCCTTGTTTCAGAATTACCAACTACATCAGGTTAGTCGAGATGATAACAGTCATGCCAATGCACTGGCCAATCTGGCTAGTGCAATACAACCAGGAAAAGCAAGGACGATAATGGTCGAATACCTGTCGGGCCCGAGTATTGAATCACTGATCGGAGAGCACGAAGCAATGTGTGTGGATATGGGACCAAGCTGGATGGATGCAATTGTAGCCTTCTTAAAGGAGGAAAAACTGCCAGATGACCACAAAGAGGCGCACAATATCAGATTGAAGTCGGCAAGATTCAGTCTGACAGCAAAAGGACATCTCTACAGAAGATCCTTCACTGGACCCCTTTTGAGGTGTATACATCCCTCACAAGTTGAAGATTTTTTATATGAAATATATGAAGGAATTTGTAGAAGCCATGCTGGGGGCAAATCACTTGCCCATAGGGCCATTACGCAGGGGTATTGGTGGCCCTACATGCAGAGAGATGCAGAAGCCTATGTGAAAAAGTGTGAAAAGTGCCAAAGGTCTGCACCCTTGATACACCAACCAGCAGCAGACCTGAACCCAATATCCAGTCCTTGACCGTTTGCCCAATGGGGCATGGATCTCGTTGGGCAACTGCCCCAAGCAACTGGACAAAGGAAGTACTTGCTGGTAGCAACAGATTACTTCACCAAATGGATAGAAGCTGAGCCCTTGGCCAAAATCCGAGATGTGGACGTGAAGAACTTCATATAGAGAAATATCATTACCAGATTTGGGATTCCAAGAGCAATAGTTACCGACAATGGAACATAATTTGACAGCAAGCTAATCAAAAGCTTCTGTGCAAAATTCAAAATCAAGAATTATTTTTCAATCCCAAGCTTTCCTCAAAGCAATGGACAAGCAGAAGCATCCAACAAAGTTATTCTGGATGGAATAAAGAAGAGGCTGCAAGCAGCGAAAGGAAAATGGGTGGATGAGCTACCAAGTGTACTTTGGGCATATCGGACTATGCCGAGAAGATCAACAGGGGAATCCCCCTTTGCCATGGCTTATGGCACAGAAGCTGTCATTCCACTGGAGGTCGGCATCCCAGGGATCCGAACCCAGGGAGTAGAGAATGGAACTAATGATGTACTCTTAGCCCGAGACCTGGATCTACTAGAAGAAAGAAGGGAGAGAGCTGCAATTCAGCTAGCAGCATACTAACAGCAGCTTGCTAGGGCTTACAATAAAAGGGTTAACCCAAGGGAGTTCCAAGTCAGTGACCTAGTCTTGAGAAAAGTCGTCGGCAACAAGAAGGATCCCAGGGAGGGCAAGCTTGGCCCGAATTGGGAAGGACCCTACAGAATTACTTCGATATTGGGCAATGGGGCATATTGGCTTAAAGATAATGAAGGCAAAGAGTTGCCAAGGCCCTAGAATACTTGTAATCTGAAATTTTTCTATCATTAGATTTTTTTTTATTTTTTGCCGAAGTAATGAATAAAATTTTAGCAAAATTCTTCTACATTTATGACTGATAAGATACTCGCTGATGTTTCTGGAATACATGTATAATGAGAACCCAAGTGGAACTTAGGTTCACATTAGGGGGCAGAGAGAAGAAAAATGATGTTTAACACTTGTTGAAACTTGAGAAAAGTTTGCAAGTTGAAGTTAAACCGAAACGATGTTAAACACTTGTTGAAACTTGAAAAGTTTAAAAGTTGAAGTTAAACCAAAATGATATTTAACACTTGTTGAAACTTGTGAAAAGTTTACAAGTTGAAGTTAAACCGAGATGATGTTTAGCACTTGTTGAAACTTATGAAAAGTTTACAAGTTGAAGTTAAACCGAGATGATGTTTAACACTTGTTGAAACTTGAGAAAAGTTTACAAGTTGAAGTTAAACCGAGATGATGTTTAACACTTGTTGAAACTTGTGAAAAGTTTACAAGTTGAAGTTAAACCGAGATGATGTTTAACCCTTGTTAAAACTTGTGAAAAGTTTACAAGTTGAAGTTAAACCGAGATGATATTTAACACTTGTTGAAACTTGTGAAAAGTTTACAAGTTGAAGTTAAACCGAGATGATGTTTAACAATTGTTGAAACTTGTGAAAAGTTTGCAAATTGAAGTTAAACCGAGATGATGTTTAACACTTGTTGAAACTTGAAAAAAGTTTACAAGATGAAGTTAAACCGAGATTATGCTTAACACTTGTTGAAACTTAAAAAGTTTAAAAGTTGAAGTTAAACCGAAACGATGTTAAACACTTGTTGAAACTTGAAAAGTTTACAAGTTGAAGTTAAACCGAAATGATATTTAACACTTGTTGAAACTTGTGAAAAGTTTACAAGTTGAAGTTAAACCGAGATGATGTTTAGCACTTGTTGAAACTTATGAAAAGTTTACAAGTTGAAGTTAAACCGAGATGATGTTTAACACTTGTTGAAACTTGAGAAAAGTTTACAAGTTGAAGTTAAACCGAGATGATGTTTAACACTTGTTGAAACTTGTGAAAAGTTTACAAGTTGAAGTTAAACCGAGATGATGTTTAACCCTTGTTAAAACTTGAGAAAAGTTTACAAGTTGAAGTTAAACCGAGATGATATTTAACACTTGTTGAAACTTGTGAAAAGTTTACAAGTTGAAGTTAAACCGAGATGATGTTTAACAATTGTTGAAACTTGTGAAAAGTTTGCAAATTGAAGTTAAACCGAGATGATGTTTAACACTTGTTGAAACTTGAAAAAAGTTTACAAGATGAAGTTAAACCGAGATTATGCTTAACACTTGTTGAAACTTAACAAGTTTACAAGTCGAAGTTAGACTAAGGTTAAACACTTGTTGAAATTTTATGAAAAATTTATAAGTTGAAACCAAAGTCGTACCAAGAAGGATACTTGGGTACTTGCCGAGGTAAATCATCAGTTTGTATAACCGAGGTGTGTCACCCCAAGAAGGTTGCACAAGGATTGAAGTGTATATAAAAGATATACAAAATATTCTAAGTATGGAAGCATACAAGGCAAACATGCAAGCATTCAAAACAAAAGAGTTGAATTAAAGGCACATCGGCGATGTGAAGAATTTACATTACTTCAAAAAAAAACAAAAAAAACAAAGTACAAAATACAAAGGAAAAAAGACATCAAAGTCAAGACTCTTCGGCAATGACAGACGGTTGGGTCTGAAGTTCGGATGACTGCTGGGAAGACACCTCGGCAGCCTTTTCCGCCGCAAGCTCAACATCAATTTCCTGAATGGTTTCGTAGAGGCTCTTGTCAGCAAGAAGCACGTCGGCTGATGCCTTCTCAACTGTAACTTCTTTGGGAACTTCCTCACCCTCCTCATCTTGAGTCAAGTCCAGGACCTGCTCATTGTCACGACCCAAACCCGCCCCTATGGGTTTAGCACCGTAACCGGCCAGTAATCCGAGATTTCCGAAGGCTTGCTTAACAGTAAAATAGTAATACAGAGTACAGGGGCTGGCAGAAGCCAAAACAGTAATAAAAGATGTCCAATGAGCTGTGACAGTCTGTATGCAAAAAGAATTTTTAAACATATACACATTCAAACCATAACAGTATATACATACATTATATACAGGTATTCAAGTTAGGGACCAAATCCCTACCATAGCAGTACAGTAACAGTATATACAGTCTATACAAAATAGAGACAAAAAGGGGAAATCTAAAACACACCGAAGCAGCCTTAGCTTGGCAGCACTTGGAACCTCGCAGTGAGGCACGTTGGTTGGCTTGACAAAACAAGAGCTTAGCCTGACGCTTCTAGCAACGGTCCGGTGCCTGAACACCTACATATACATATGAGCAGTGAGCTAAAGCCCAGTGAATAATATATGCGTAAAGAGGTTAAGAATGATGTCCTTTCAGTATTGAAAATAGTCATTTATCAGTATATCAGTCATTCAGTTTGTGGCTCATATTTAATGCCATAATAGTCATTCAGAAACTATAATAGTCATATGTGGTACATCCAATAGCAAAACAGTACAGTAGGTCTTAACAGACCGAACAGTCAGTTGATGGCCATCATATCAGTAAACAGTAGTAGTTTCAAACATGGAAACCAACAGAGATCTCTGTGACAGTAGCAGTACAGTACAGTAACAGTAAATTGCTATGGATGCCACAAATACAGTTCACAAATAGGACAAACATTCATTCAGTAAGAAATATCATTTCAGAAAGCGGTATAGTTGCTCATTCAGAAAATGTTCATGATTGAACATATCTCTACAACATTGTTACTCACAGAGCACTGGGCTATAAGCAGCTAAAGCGTCCTCGGATGCCAACCCTACAGTTACAGAATGAATACACACTAAGCTACACAGTTGGGAAACAATAACTTAATCCCTAATTTGCCTCGGTGTGGTTCTACATCAATATTCTCATTAAGATGCCTTAAACTAGGCCTACGAATACCTAGGAAGGAATGAGGATGCAAAGATGCACTTAAAAACACTTTTCAAAATTTGTTGAAACAAGGGTCCATGCTCGAGCATGGCTTTCTACGCTTGAGCGGACATGCAGAACAAAGAATCTCCGCTCGAGCGTGGTTTCCCCCGCTCGAGCGGACTGTAAAATCATGCAAAAGTACTAGATGCATGCAATTTACGCTCGACGGACGCTCGATCCCCGCTCGAGCGTGAGACACAAGTCCTCGCTCGAGCGTGCATTCTCTCGCTCGAGCGGACTGTAAACATGGGCAATGTACTGGATACATGCATTTCCCGCTCGAGCGTCCCTTTCCCCGCTCGAGCGGGCTGAATGAACTCAGTGTGTACGCTCGAGCGTGGAGTTCGCCGCTCGAGCGTGAGTCCAAAATCTAGAATTTTCGGATTTGAACCTCAAGCTCAAAACTCAACTTTAAAGCATCAAATTCGATCATTTTGGGATAATTTTCTGAAAAATACTTGTAAACTCATAATATGACATGTCTCAAAGATCAATTTGAGAAATCAAAGCCCAAAGGTAGTTCAATTGAACACAAATTCAAAGAAGTTTTCATGAACATGAAGAACAATGCAAATTCAACACATGCATGGGCTCTTAGGAACACCAATGCTACAAAACAAGATCGAATGCAATGGTTAACTTCAAAACATGGTGAGTTCATGGATCAAGACCAAAAATATGAACATGCATGCAATAATTTCCATGAAAACAACTCTAAACTTCAAGATATGCACATGCATGCATGATACAAGCTTCAATTCAACAATTTAAGCCATAACTTAGCTATAAACTCCAACAATCCTCTAAACCATGCAAGAACTAACCCAAAATATGAACAAGAAGGTAAATTCACTACCTTCAATCTCCAATTTCAAGTCTAGGAGCTCAATTTGCAAGGAATCCTTCAATCTCCAAAGCCTCCAAGCCAAATTTTGATGAAATCAACTTTTTCCTCTCTCTCACTCTCTCTAGTCGGTTAAGGCTATAGGAATAAGGCAGAAGAAATGGTGCTAAACAATACTAAAGGTGAGAGAAGTAGTGGCCTAGCATAACCCACTCAATGGGAATTAGGTAAATAACGTCAACTTATGTAATTTAACATTATTAAATCTAATTTAATCATACCAAATCACATTTCAATTAAATATACCATAAAATCACATAAATTCCAATTAGCATAAAATATTAATCAATCTCGGATTCGGCCGCCGATAAGGCCTTCAATTTGCAGTTTAAAACATAAAACATGAACAGATCATTTAACGGTCAACAGATAGAAATGCATTTAAACTAATACACTAAATCAATCAGTTCAGAATTTCAGTCAATCAGTCAGTTAACATGCTTAATCATAGATTAGCACTAATTAGTGGTGAGGGTTGTCACAGTCTCCCCTCCTTATAAAGAGTTTGGTCCTCTAAACTTGAGTTACCTTCATTCTGGAAGAAAACAGGATTCAGTGGGAACAGTTAAGGATATCTCTTGATCATATCGTCTTCCCTTTCCCAAGTGGCATACACGCCACCATGGTTTTTCCAGTCAACTTTCACTAACGGAATCTCTGTATTCCTTAACTTTTTGATCCGTCTGTTCACAATCTGAATAGGCCGTTCTTCGTAAGTGTAGTCATCACTTAGCACTACATGGGTAAGCTCAATCACATGGAAAGGATCCCGAAAGTAATCCCTCAACATTGAAATGTGGAACACGTTATGCATGTGCTCTATTTCAGGAGGAAACGCTAATTGATACGCCACTGGATTAATCTTTTCAATAGTCTCGTACGGTCCGACATATCTCGGTGCTAGCTTACCCTTGACTCCAAAACGAGTCTGGCCTTTCATCGGTGTCACTTTAACAAAAACATGATCACCTATTTCATACTCTTTATCTCGCCTCCGGACATCCGCATAACTTTTCTGTCGGCTCTGTGCAGTTTTCAGTCTCTGTTGAATCAGTTTCACTTTTTTGGTAGTTTCATGTACAATTTCGGGCTCAAACAAAGGCCCATCTCCAATTTCTGTCCAGCAAATCGGAGATCGACATTTTCTGCCATACAAAGCCTCGAAAGACGTCATACCAATGCTCGAGTGAAAACTGTTGTTGTAGGCTAATTCAGCCAACGGTAAATGGCTTTTCCAATTTCCTTGGAAATCAAGAACACACATTCTTAGTAAATCCTCCAGAGTCTGGATGGTTCTTTCTGACTGACCATCTATCTGAGGATGGTATGCACTACTCTGTCTCAGTTCAGTACCCAATGCTATCTGCAAACTTTGCCAAAATCTCGATGTAAACTTCGAGTCCCTATCAGAAACAATGGACACACTCCATGCAATCTAACAATCTCATCAATATAGATTACAGCCAATTTGTCCGTATTATAAATTGTTTTGACAGGTAAGAAATGAGCAGATTTAGTCAGTCTATCAACAATAACCTAAATTGAATCCATACCTTTACTGGAGCGAGGTAAACCAACAATGAAATCCATAGTGATATGTTCCCATTTCCACTCCGATATCGGTAAGGGTTGCAATAAACCTGCGGGTCGTTGATGTTCGGCTTTGACTTGTTGGCAATGAAGACATTTCGACACAAAGTCAGCAATCTCTTTCTTCATTCCCGGCCACCAGAAATTCAGTTTCAAGTCTTGGTACATTTTTATATTTCCTGGATGGATAGATAGTTTTGAATTGTGGCCTTCTTGCATAATTCTTCTTTTCAGTTCAGAATCACTCGGTACACACAATCTTTCCTGAAATTTCAACACATTATTCTCAAATTTAAAATCCGGCCTCGGTTTAGATTCCCGTTCTTCGATGATCTTCCTCAAGAAGTCATCATGTTGTTGTTTCTCTTTAATCTCTTTAATCAGTGTCGATTGAGCGAAAATAATGGCTATTGTTCCACCTTGTTCACGCAAAACAATCTCAATTTCAAGTCTTTCAAGGTCACATAGCAATTCTTTCTGCCCGGTGAGTAAACAGGCAAAATTTTCAATCGATTTTTGGCTCAGTGCATCAGCAACGGTGTTAGCTTTTCCTGGATGGTACAAAATTTGCAGGTCATAATCTTTTATCAGTTCTAACCATCTCCGCTGCCTCATGTTCAGTTCTTTCTGTATGAAGAAGTATTTCAAACTCTTGTGGTCTGTATACACCTCACATGTTGCCCCATAAAGGTAGTGACGCCAAATTTTCAGTGCAAACACTACTTGTAGACGCGCCCGTGGGCCTCGCTACAGTTCGGACTCGATTTGTGTCGCGGTTCTTAATCTTGAACCAAAGAGTCCAAATCTGGCAAATCGTTTTGAGAAAACAGATTTTAGGAAAGAAGTGCCAAACATGGACTGCTTTGCCAGATACAGAGTCGCCACCTAAATATTTTTATGGTGGAATTTAGGAAACCCTGACTTGGTGCCGAAGGCCACATGTCCGTCATCACCGGAGCTATCTCGGCTCGGGAGCTTGGGTACGATCGGGGAAAGTCAGCTATGAGCACCCCCTTTTGCCCGGTCCGAAGACCGGCCTCTACTAACCGTGATATCTAATTTTGAAAACATTATGTGTTCTTATTTCGGTTATTAGCCTAGAATTACTATGTTATGCGCACAGCAAACAAGTATAGACCAAATCGCCCAAATTGGAATAAAACATTTCAGGTTTGCTTTGAAAGTGATTTGCTACTCGCGAGTAAGCTAAAATGCAGGTTTTGCCACCCTCGAGTGGGCTTTTATAAAAGACGGTTTTGCCACTAACTAGTGGGCTTAAAACTCACAGTTTTAATGCATTATTCCAAGTTAGGTAATTCAACCTCCATCCACAGGCATTCAAGCAGTTATATCACATAAGCAGCTAGCCTCATGGTAATCATGCTGTCATGGCAACACTCACACGCATGCAAGGATGCTAAAGCAAAAGAACTTACAGAGTACTCCAAGCCAAAACAGAAACCAGTCAGTAATCACATGCATGATCCTAGTTCATATTTGAAATGGCTAATGCAACACATGCAAAGATGCAATCTAAACAGGCTCGACTATCCTAAACATGGCATGTGAAATGCTGCAACTAACAAATACTCAACTTGGAATTGAAATACGAGTGCAGTTAGCATGATGTACCGAGCCTGGTGCATCAAGACAAATGTATGAATGCATGCATGCATAGCATAAGGTATGCTAATTTAAACATGTCCTATTACTAACCATCAAAGCAGGTAAGTAAAAGGGAGAAAGAAGTGGGGGTTGGAAGACATGCACACACTCACCCACACTTATTACAAATTCGCCCTCGCTTGGAGGGACCAAAAGAATAATACAAATTAATTAACCTACAAGCTAATTAATTATTACAAACCAATTAATTAATTAACAAATTAACTAATCTAATGAAAGCAGTAAACGGCCTCGGGAAGAGGGCCCAATGCAATGCGTGCTCGGGTCTTGCTCGGAAGTGCACCGCCATACATAGGCTGCCTCTGTTTTCCTTTCTTTACTCCTCTGGAGGCTGCCAAAACCTCGGGATTGCTTCTCTGGATACTGAAGAATGCCATCGGCTGGGTAGAATGCTCACCGGCAGTGGCATGTGATCACCGGCCATTGGTGAAGATATCGGCAGAGGGGAGATTGCCGGTCGGCACTTATCACTGCCGGTCGGCAGAAAGTTCCTGCAGAATCTGCAATTGACAGCAACAGAGGGCAAGGCAGAGCATGGCAATACAATTCAAGGCATATATGCACCGATCATGTCCCTTGTCATGTTAATGACTCAAAGGGACATGCTCCTTGGTTCTCGGACCATCAATCGCGCATTTCCATGCGTGATGGCCCAAGAGACCAGGTTATGCATTTCCATGTCAAATGCAATGCAAACAATCAAACCAATGGGGACTTAACCTCTATCATGGATAGTCAAGAGGCCAAGCATGCATGCCAATACAATGCAACCTAAGCATGTTAACTAGGCATGCAATACGGCAATGCAAATGAGCATGCAAGAAATGCAAGGCATAGAACAATGCGACTAACAAGTGTGCAAGGCTAATGTAGGCATTCAAGCATGTAAGCCAACATGTGACTTCATTCAATCATGTGATTTCAAACATGCAACAACTCACCAATATGCTACAATATACAAGGAGAGCATGCAACAAACAAAGAGATGGACTTAAACATGATTTGGGCATCTCTAATTAGGCCCAAAACAGTGGCCATAGTGCTATGAAATAAGGGCTAAATGACATGCAAACATGCATGCAAATATGGTCTAATTCCTAAGGCCCACCAAAGAAGTATTGAACTACACTTAGTGCAACCACACATGGCATGAATTAAATGACTAAAAATAGAATTTTAGCATATTAAAACAAGGCCTAAAGATCACTTAGATGGCATTCAAATGACCTAAATTTAAAGACATGCACAAATGCCAAAAGATGGAGCATGCTACACAAACTTTCAAAGCATTAAAGAGGTGTCCAAGGCAAGCATACAAGCATGTCAAAGGGACTGAAATGATGCTACAAATGGTGCCAAACCAATAAAACAAAGTAAATAAAGCATGCTACATACTCACACACTTAAGGCCAACAAGCCAAAAAGCAAAGGGGCTATACTAAACATGGAAAATGTGAATCTAAAGACCCAAGACAGACCTTAAGCATGTTAAAACATGACCAAAAACTTCACAAAGCTAAGCCAAAATATGCAAGCATGGTGGTCCAAAGGCAAGATGCATTTCTAGGCAAAATAGAGGAATACAAAGCAAGTGTATGATGCACATGGGATCTCACCAAACCATCAAAAATTAGTGAATAAAACATGTGAAAATAGGCCCAAATAACCACTGATACGCAACCATGGCATGCAAAAATGATGAGTTACTTTAGAGGGACATGCAAGGAGTTATTAAGCACATGCAAGATAGACATTCAATATGACCAAAACAACTCTGGAAATGGCTTATGAGGGTCCTAAAACCCACTGAAAAATGCCTGAACCGAGCTCAAGAAGTGTGCAAATATAGGCCCCTTTGTAAGGCCAAAAAGGGCATCAAACAAGACAACAAGGAGAGGGGATGGCCCTCTCCTTCTTAGGACCTTAAACCACCATCCTCACCACTGAAATCCCTCAAGATTTCAGTGGTGAGGAGGCCCAAATGAGGTGGTCCCGAAACTCGCCAAAAATAGCACAAAATGGGGCCAAACAAGGCCTAAGAGGGGGTAAACGACCCCAAACACAAAAGTGGTCTTAATGAAGTATCTTAAACACAAAAAAATAGAACTTTTTTATGTTATACACAAAGCCCAAATCCGAAAGCAAGATAGGCTAAAATGGTGTGCAAAAACGGAGAATAAAGAGGGAAAATGGGTTACCTTTGTAGCCAAAAGGGGACAGCAGCCTCTAGACCCAAAAATGAAACCTTCAACCTCTGAAAACAAGACCCAAGAACCTCCAAGTGATGATGAAAGTGTTGTGCTAGGAGGTGTAGTTCAAATGGCCAAGAACTAGACCCTTTTGGACCCTTTAACCCACCCAAATGTAGAGAGAGAGGGAGATATATAGAGAGAGTGATATGTATATCTTATATATCAGATTTTCTAACCCCTAAAATGGAAGGAGAGGCTCTCCTTATATAGAGAAACCAAAGGGGCAAAGCTTCTCTTAGAAGCTTTGACCAAAAAGGCCAAGCTTCTCTTAGAAGCTTGAAGCAAAAGGGCCAAGAAGGCCAAGCTTCTTGGAGAAGCTAGACAAAAGGGCCAAGCTTCTTGGAGAAGCTAAAAAGGGTCAAGCTTCTTGGAGAAGCTAAAAAAAAGGATCAAGCTTCTTGGAGAAGCTAAAAAAAAGGGCAAGCTTCTTGGAGAAGCTAAGAAAAGGGTCAAAAGGTTCAAGCTTCTTGAAGAAGCTAGACAAAAGGATCAAGCTTCTTGGAGAAGCTAAAAAAGGGTCAAGCTTCTTGGAGAAGCTAAAAAGGTTCAAGCTTCCTCAAGAAGCTAAAAAAAGGTTCAAAAGGGTCAAGCTCCCTGAAGAAAAGGTCTCGGCTAGGAAAAGTGGCCGATTGATCAGAAGTAGTGGCCGGCCGACTAAACACAATGCCGACCGACAATAAATAGTGCCGACCGGCAATATACATTGCCGATGGCAGCAAAAACCAGCCGGTGGCCTCTGGCCATGGCCGGTGGTGTGTGGGGATGCCTCACAAGGCATTCCCTGCCCCTCCAAGGCAAAATGCAAGTGTTTGGTGCAAAACCAGACACTGAACAGTCAAGTTCGAAGATCCTGAGGCAAGGCGCGTAGCCGAGACCTCCGGGAACTCCAAACGAACACAAACATGGATGATCACCGAGTGTTCAAACGGTGACGTCCAAGTCTTGAGGACGGTAAAAAATAGGGTGTCTATACTACTGCAGCAAGTTCTAAATCATAGGTCGGGTAGTTCTTTTCATGCGGTCTCAGTTATCGAGAAGCATATGCAATAACTTTACCATTCTGCATTAAAACACATCCCAAACCCTTATAAGAAGCATCACTATATACAGTATAACCATTCATACCTGAGGGTAAGGTGAGAATCGGTGCAGTCACTAGTCGAGTTTTCAACTCTTGAAAAGCTGATTCCCTCTGATCAGTCCAGTCAAATGGTATCCCCTTCTAAGTCAGCTGTGTTAGCGGTAGGGCAATTTTGGAGAAATCTTTGACAAACCTTCTGTAATACCCAGCTAAGCCTAGAAAACTTCGGACTTCGGTAACATTTGTCGGTCTAGGCCAGTTCACTACTACTTCAATTTTCTGTGGGTCAACTATAATACCATCCTTACTGATCACATGTCCCAAAAACATCACACTGTCTAGCCAAAATTCATATTTAGTTAGTTTTGCATAAAGTTTCTGTTCTCTTAGGGTCTATAGGGCAATGTTCAAATGACGTTCATGTTCTTCCATGCTTTTAGAATAAATCAAAATGTCATCTATGAAAACAACTATAAATTCATCAAGGTATGGTTTGAAAATTCTGTTCATAAGGTCCATATATGCAGCAGGTGCATTGGTAACTCTGAAAGGCATAACAAGAAATTCGTAATGTCCGTACCTCATTCGAAAGTCAGTCTTTTCGATGTCCCCTGTCTTGACTTTCAACTGGTGATATCCAGATCTAAGATCAATTTTGGAGAACACTTGGGCACCCTGTAACTGGTCAAATAAATCATCAATGCGAGACAATGGATATTTATTTTTCATAGTTACCTTGTTCAGTTCATGGTAGTCAATGTAGAGTCTTAGTGAGTCGTCTTTCTTTTTCACAAATAAGACTGGCGCGTCCCACGGTGAAGTACTGGGCCTGATGAACTTCTTATCTAACAGTTCCTGCAGCTGAAATCAGATATGGGGGAGGTACTACTCCAACTCCGTTAAACACAAATTCAGGCAGTCCAGGTGGACGGAAAACAACTTATTTTGTTACACAATCTATGGTAGCATGGTATTTTGTTAACCAATCCATTCCTAATATCACATCAAAATGATCTATATTCAATGGCAGTAAATCAATATACAGATGAACATCCCCAACAATAATTTCACATGCAGGGTACATATATGCACAAGTCATGGATCCTCCAACAGGTGAAGATATAGCTAACAGATAGTTCATGGGTTCTAATGGTCTATTCAATTTTTGTGAAAAAGCATGCGATACATATGAATGTATAGACCCCGAATCAATCAAAACATACGCATTTTGAGCACAAATTGAGAGTATACCTGACACAACGGTCTCGGTATTCTGTACATCTCCGGGTACGAGTGCAAACACTCGGCCTTGCCTCATAGGCTCTTTTCCAGTAGCTTTGGGGTTGGGTTTTGATGGAGCAGTTGATGCTGCTGCGCTTGGTGCAGCTTTACTACTGCCTTGAGATGTGGAAGGGAAATCTTTCACCATGTGGCCTACCTTGCCACACCTGTAACAAGCACCAGAGATTTTATAACAAACCCCCTTATGATTCTTACCACATTCGGAGCAGGGCGGTATAGAACGGTTTCCTTAACTAGAACTGTTTGTTAACCCTGTGTTCTGCTTTTTGTTCAACGAACTGTTCCGGCCTTTCTTAAATTTAAAACCCCGTCTCTTACCACGCCTTTCAGACGCTGGTATTTCAGTCTGTTTCAATGCTTCGATGTTTGACTCAGCCATTATTGCTCAATCAAGAACATCCACGTATTTCAGCAATTTCAAAACATTGATTCTGTCAAGAATTTCTACATTAAGGCCGCCTTCAAACTTCCTGGCTTCTTGTAGTTAGTGTCCACCATGTGCGGTGCATATCGGGCAAGTTCAATAAAATTTGATTCATACTCTGCTACCGATATGGTGCCTTATTTTAGTTGTTTAAATTCAGTCACCTTTCGATCCCTGACACACTGTGGGAAGTATTTCTCAAAGAAGGCTCCCTTAAACTGAGCCCAAGTTATAACAGTGTCGGTGTCACGGACAAGCATCCACCACCTTCTGGCCTCTTCTTGTAAGGTGAAAGTAGCCAGTAGCACTTTGTGTGCTTCAGAACACGGAAAGACTTCAAACAATTTCTCGGTCTCTAGGACCCATGCTTCGGCCTTTAAGGGTTCAAGGCCTCCCTGGAAGGATGGTGGTTTCATCTTGCTAAACTTCTGTGTCAGAGCTATTATATCATCATTAACATTCTGTTCCGGTTGAACTGGGGGAGATGGGGGCTGTTGGTTCTATTGTTGTAGCCTCAAGGCCTCCGTCAACATTTCAACTGTTCTTTCTAGCCTTGTCATTCTGGCCTTAGATGATTTAGTTTCATCACTAGTTCTTGCATTCTCCATTTCACTATAGACAATTATGACAATTATAAACATAGACAGTTGCATACTTAACATATTAACACATTAGCACGTATATTCATGTCATGGCCACACACACTTATCAATGCTCATGCAATGCCATATTCACTTTCCTAGGCCATCATATAGCTCATTTGGACACGTGTGTGTGGTATAACTCGTGGTTTAGTATCGCTCTGATACCACTCTGTCACGACCCAAACCCGCCCCTATGGGTTTAGCACCGTAACCGGCCAGTAATCCGAGATTATCGAAGGCCTGCTTAACAGTAAAACAGTAATACAGAGTACATGGGCTGGCGGAAGCCAAAACAGTAATAAAAAAATGTCCAATGAGTTGTGGCAGTCTGTATACAAAAAGACTTTTTAAACATATAAACATTCAAACCATAACAGTATATACATACATCATATATAGGTATTCAGGTTATGGACCAAATCCCTACCATAACAGTACAGTAACAGTCTATACAGTCTATACAAAATAGAGACAAAAAGGGAAAATCTAAAACACCTCGAAGCAGCCTTAGTTTGGCAGCACTTGGAACCTCGCAGTGAGGCACGTTGGTTGGCTTGACAAAACAAGAGCTTAGCCTGACGCTTCTAGCAACGGTTCGGTGCCTGAACACCTACATATATATATATATATATATATATGAGCAGTGAGCTAAAGCCTAGTGAATAACATATGCGTAAAGAGGTTAAGAATGAATGTCCTTTCAGTATTAAAAACAGTAATTTATCAGTATATCAGTCATTCAGTTTGTGGTTCATATTTAATGTCATAACAGTCATTCAGAAACTATAGTAGTCATATGTGGTACATCCAATAGCAAAACAGTGCAGTAGGTCTTAACAAACCGAACAGTCAGTTGATGGCCATCATATCAGTAAACAGTAGTGGTTCCAAACATGGGAACCGACAGAGATCTCTGTGACAGTAGCAGTATAGTACAGTAACAATAAATTGCTATAGATGCCACGAATACAGTTCACAAATAAGAAAAACATTCATTCAGTAAGAAATATCATTTCAGAAAGCGGTATAGTTGCTCATTTAGAAAATATTCATGATTGAACATATCTTTACAACATTGTTACTCACAGAGCACTGGGCCATAAGCAGCTAGAGCGTCCTCGGATGCCAACCCTACAGTTACAGAATGAACACACACTAAGCTACATAGTTGGGAAATAATAACTTAATCCCTAATTTGCCTCGGTGTGGTTCTACATCAATATCCTCATTAAGATGCCTTAAACTAGGCCTAAGAATACCTAGGATGGAATGAGGATGCAAATATGCACTTAAAAACACTTTTCAAAATTTGCTGAAACAGGGGTCCATGCTCGAGCGTGGCTTTCTACGCTCAAGCGGACATGCAGAACAAAGGGGCTCCGCTCGAGCGTGGTTTCCCCCGCTTGAGCAGACTGTAAAATCGTGCAAAAGTACTGGATGCATGCAATTCATGCTCGACGGACGCTCGATTCCCGCTCGAGCGTGAGACGCAAGTCCTCGCTTGAGCGTGCATTCCCTCGCTCGAGCAGACTGTAAACATGGGCAAAGTACTGGATACATGCATTTTCCGCTCGAGCGTCCCTTTCCCTGCTCAAGCGGACTGCGTGAACTCAGTGTGTACGCTCGAGCGTGGAGTTCGCCGCTCGAGCGTGAGTCGGAATTTCCAGATTTGAACCTCAAGCTCAAAACTCAACTTTAAAGCATCAAATTCGATCATTTTGGGATAATTTTCTGAAAAATACTTGTAAACTCATAATATGACATGTCTCAAAGATCAATTTGAGAAATCAAAGCCCAAAGGTAGTTCAATTGAACACAAATTCAAAGAAGTTTTCATGAACATGAAGAACAATGCAAATTCAACACATGCATGGGCTCTTAGGAACACCAATGCTACAAAACAAGATCGAATGCAATGTTTAACTTCAAAACATGGTGAGTTCATGGATCAAGACCAAAAATATGAACATGCATGCAATAATTTCCATGAAAACAACTCTAAACTTCAAGATATGCACATGCATGCATGATACACGCTTCAATTCAACAATTTAAGCCATAACTTGGCTCTAAACTCCAACAATCCTCTAAACCATGCAAGAACCAACCCAAAATATGAACAAGAAGGTAAATTCTCTACCTTCAGTCTCTAATTTCAAGTCTAGGAGCTCAATTTGCAAGGAATCCTTCAATCTCCTAAGCCTCCAAGCCAATTTTTGATGAAATCAACTTTTTTCTCTCTCTCACTCTCTCTAGTTGGTTAAGGCTTTAGGAATAAGGCTGAAGAAATGGTGCTAAACAATGCTAAAGGTGAGAGAAGTAGTGGCCTAGCATAACCCACTCAATGGCAATTAGGTAAATAAAGCCAACTTATGTAATTTGACATTATTAAATCTAATTTAATCATACCAAATCACATTTCAATTAAATATACCATAAAATCACATAAATTTCAATTAGCATAAAATATTCATCAATTTCGGATTCGGCTGCCGATAAGGGCTTCAATTTGCAGTTTAAAACATAAAACATGAACAGATCATTTAACGGTCAACAGATAGAAATGCATTTAAACTAATACACTAAATCAATCAGTCAGTTAACATGCTTAATCATAGATTAGCACTAATCACTGGTGAGGTTGTCACACTCATTCAGAGAAGGGGACTTGGTCCCAGCCGCCTCCTTTGGTTTCCTCACCAAGGTCTCTTCCTCGGACTCAGATTCGCCATCGGATTGAGTTGGGGTTGGGGTTGGAGTTGGAGTTGGAGGGAATGGAATAGGAATAACGTCAGCATTCCTGAGGGGCGAGTCGTCGGGGACTTCAAGCTTTTTTAGAAGAGACATCCAACCAAGGGTGAAACCCTTGTTGCATGCCTGCTTCACTTGCTTTTCATAGTCCACCGTGACATCGGCCACTCCCTCATTATAGCCCTTCTCGTTGGCTGCCTTGAGCTCGGCGTCCTTCGTGGCCAAGGCCTCTTGCAATTCCTTTTGGGCCTGGGCCATTTTCTCCTCGGCCTCCCTCTTTTCAGACTCAAGGACCTTCTTAATGGCCTTGGCGGATTCTGCTTTTACTTCGGTGACATTTTGGGCCTTGATGGCAGCCTCGGCCTGGTCTTCCAACTTCTTCATCTTGGATTGTAAACTCTTGTTGGCCTTTTGCAGACTGGCAACTTCTCTCTTCTTATCGGCCAGTTCTTTCCGGTTCTTAAAGGATTGAATTGAGAAGGAATGAGCATGCTGAATGACCTAAAAGTGAACAATAACAAAAAGTTATTAGAAAATTTTCTAAGTACAAGAAAAAAAGAAGAATGACCAAATAAAGACACTTACTTGGACAGAACGCTGGAGCATCAAAGCGTAGTTTTCATATTCACTCAACTTGGCGTTCCCATCAAGATCGCCAGGAAATAGCAGAGCGGTACTAAGGGTAACGCCAACGTTGATGTCATCAACACTATCGCTAGCCCTAACTGGCTTATCCTCCAGTGTGATTTGGGGGCCCAGGGGGCATCCTACTTTCGAGACCTCGATGTGGTCGTGGCGGATGACCTTGGCCTCTTTGATTTTGGGGATTCCGATGGTTGGCCCTCGGATGACCTCTTTTCGGCAGCAAATGTGGTCTTCTCACTCTCAGTCAATTTCGAAATTGGCAAAGTATCTTCAGTGTCAACCTGAGTCACCTTTGCTTTCGGCTGAGCCTTCTTTATTCTTTTCAGCTTCGCAGGGGGCTGAGATTGCGCTGGTGAAGTGTTAATGGTTGATGGGATGCTGGCCAAAAGATCCTTGGCGACTGCTTTTTGGTGGCCTATTTTAGCAGCAGAAACAATTCGGGGTCGTCGACGGTGCTGGGATATTGGGATGAGATATGGAGCCGAAGTTGATGGCTGATCTGTCGGGTCAGAAGTTGATCCTTGATCTGGCCGAGATGAGAAGGCAGATTGAGGAGTTGTAGCGAAAGGCGGAGAAAGGCTTTTCTTCTTTTTCTTGGGGACGTCGGGAAGAGCTGACTTGTACATAGGAATGAAGTTAAGTAGAAGAGGGGCCTTCCGTTTGAGGACTGGAAAATCCAACAGTTTCCTCAAGTCTTTGTTGGGAAAGAAAGACTGACGGAAGCCCTTTGGTGGCTGAGGAAGTGCTGCAAGAAAAGCAAACATTAGAAACAAATAGAGTATTGAAGACTTTAAAACAAACAAGTTAAAATGGACACAGGGCTCTTACCATTGCCCTCTATAAAAACCGTTCGAGGAAGAGGGTAAAGATGGAGGTCATCATCTGGAGCGAACTCCCAATTCCCCGAGGTAATGAAGTAGTCGTGTCGAGCTCCCTTGTTAGAGTCTGGGAGGTCGGCTACGATATTGTACTCTGTAGATCTTGACTTGAGGTAGTAAACCTAACCCGTATCTTTTTTGAGGCCACACATGGTATAGCAAAACTGGATATCGGCTAAGGTAACCCTAACGTTTTCTTGTTTGGCTAAGGCTATGATGCCATTAATAACTCGGTCGGAGTTTATGGCAAGCTACATTGGGTTCAACTTATAGTAGTGAATGATCTCACGAAAAACGATATTGAGTGGGAGCCGAAGTCCGCACTCGATGAAAGCTACAACAGGAAAGGACATGGAATCAGCTGTGGGCATGATAGAGTCTTCCTCCCCAGCCAACCTCAGATGGACGTCGACTGGGATGTCAAACTCCTGCCTAAAGTGTTCTAATATGCTCAGGGTATCTACCTTATGTTTCCATATGCCCATGATATCGGCCTAACTAGGAGGAACTAGGTTTCAGAATGAAGATGTTTTAAAAGGGTTATTGGGACCTCGGCAAAAACCTAAAAATTTGCTGGGTAAGAATTTATGGAAATAGTTTTAGTTTTCCCTAAGAAATCGTGGGTTCTACAAACAAATTCCAAACCTAGATCTATGGAAACGAAGATTGAAGGCACGAATCTGAAAAAAAGAAAAGCAAAAGTGCGATTCAGAGTCAAGAACAGTGAAGGATCATCAAGAAACACAAGACAGGTGTAACAAGCCAAGAACAGTGGTAACAGCCAACAAATGTGTGAACAGTATGTATTCGAGAATGAATGCGGAAAAAACAGAATCACAGAACAGACTTGTGGTGGAAAACAAGATACAAGATGAAGCATCAAAGATATGAACAAGATTGCAGAACAGTAGAGTTCAATAAAGCAAAACAAAAAACTAAAAGATCAAAGAGGAACGGTGACTTACCAGAGAAAAAAAGCCGATGTTGAGTTCGCCGAAGTCAGAAGAACGGCGGCAGCAGGACAGATTGGCAAGAACCTCGCCAGAGGAAATGGACGGAGCAAGTTACAGAGCTTTGGAAGCTTGAACAATGGAGGATCTTGAGGGGAAAAGTTAGAAAGAGAAAAAAGCTTTAGAAGTGAAAAGTGAAGAGACGAAAGAGAGGGAATTGATTTTTGTTAAAACACAGAAACGGCGGCAAAGAGGTTATTGATGTGCCTAGAAGAACGTATGCGTCAGATGGCGCATGCAAAAATGATTCGATTTACAGGTGCGTACCTAGTACGGTCTAGTGAAAAAAAGACGCGTGGCTGAAAACGATTGAGTTGTTATGCACGACAGCTCATGCGCATGAAAGAGCACTTGGAGATTCTTGTTCTGTAAAAGGCATGTCGGCCTGGATGACGATCTCGCCTGGGATATGTTAAGCCGACATAATGATAGGAGGTACCGATATAGGTTCCATCACCTCAGAATGCCGAGGTAATAGAACCTAGGGGGCAGTTGTGGGGATATATTTTTTGAGTCCCAACACGTGACCAAGGTAACGCCGACGTGTCAGCTGAGGTGCCACGTGTCCAAGTTATGATGCCGAGGTAATCTCGGCAAGGCCGAGGTTATCTCCGAAGATATCGGAATCCGAAATAAACGGATAAGGGACAAGGGTCCTTGAATGAGGAAGGACTTCAGCCTGGATAAGGATAAAACTCTTAGAGAGTTTATCTTTATCTATTGGAGAGTCCAGGATGAGCACTGAGCAAGAGTCCATTGAAGCTAGGCTTCTAGTGGGACTGGGATTGAGTTAACTATAAAAGAGAGGCACCTCCGATGGGTCTAAGGTACGCAATTTATATTCTGAACAGTGAGTTTAGCACTATTGATTATCTTTGAGAGATATATTGACTTGATCGTCGGAGTGCCTCCGGATGGACGAACCACCGCCGGAATCTTCTCTTTCTGTTGCAGGTCAGTCAGGTGTCATCTATTCTGCCAGTACGCTCCAGCTGAATAACTAAGTTGGCAGTGTGATCGGAAATTCACTCACACATATTTCAATAAAAATTTTACAAATTTAAGATCCAAAAACATAAAATAAATAAGCTTACATTTATGTAGTGGTGTGTACAATTTAACTATCTAAAGTGAAATGTTACCTTATATTTTTTAAAAAATTGCCAATTAATTGAGTTATTGATGAAGTTTGAGACCCCAAGTGCTAACTCAGCACATTGGTATGGTGCTTCTAGATCAATATGTGGGTTGGCTTTCTAACTTTTTGGTTATTTAGTCTGGGATTAAAAAGTCTCGTTTGAAATGGATTTTTTGATTTTTTTAATTTTTGTGAGAGAAAAAATAAAATGATTAAGGTTTAGATGTAATATTTTATCTTATTGACTTTTTAACTTATTTTGTCTTTTTGTGACTAAAATAGACAAAAAAAAATTTGTGTCAAACATTGCCTTACGAAATGGACAGACTATGGAAGATAAGATTGGCCCATATATTTTTTTCTCTATCAATCGTTAACACTGTATACATATATTATAATAATGCTTTGAAATTATTGAATAATTTTTATTTATTAATGGAACAAAGAATTATGGCAAAAATATGCAAAAAATATATATGTATACAAGAATGTAGCTGGATGTGAAGGAAAAACTGTTTGGTTGCTTAGGCTTGCAGGAAAAGGAAGAAAGAGAGCTTAGGCATGATAGAGTCTTCCTCCCCAGCCAACCTCAAATGGACGTCGGCCAGGATGTCAAACTCCTGCCTAAAGTGTTCTAATTTGCTGAGGGTATCTACCCTATGTTTCCATATACCCATGATATCGGCCTAACTAGGAGGAACTAGGTTTCAGAATGAAGATGTTTTAAAAGGGTTATTGGGACCTCGGCAAAAACCTAAAAATTTGCTGGGTAAGAATTTATGGAAATAGTTTCAGTTTTCCCTAAGAAATTGTGGGTTCTACAAACAAATTCCAAACCTAGATCTATAAAAACGAAGATTGAAGGCACGAATCTGGAAAAAAGAAAAGCAAAAGTGCGATTCAGAGTCAAGAACAGTGAAGGATTATCAAGAAACACAAGACAGGTGTAACAGGTCAAGAACAGTGGCAACAGCCAACAAATGTGTGAACAGTATGTATTCGAGAATGAATGCAGCAAAAACAGAATCACAGAACAGACTTGTGGTGGAAAACAAGATACAAGATGAAGCATCAAAGATATGAACAAGATTACAGAACAGTAGAGTTCAACAAAGCAAAACAAAAAACTGAAAGATCAAGGAGGAACGGTGACTTACCAGAGAAAAAAAGCCGATGTTGAGTTCGCCGAAGTCAGAAGAATAGCGTCAGCGGGACAGATTGGCAAGAACCTCGCCAGAGGAAATGGACGGAGCGAGTTACAGAGCTTTGGAAGCTTGAGCAATGGAGGATCTTGAGGGGAAAAGTTAGAAAGAGAAAAAAGCTTTAGAAGTGAAAAGTGAAGAGACGAAAAGAGAGGGAATTGATTTTTGTTAAAACACAGAAACGGCGGCAAAGAGGTTATTGATGTGCCTAGAAGAACGTATGCGTCAGATGGCGCACGCAAAAATGATTCAATTTACAGGCGCGTACCTAGTACGGTCTAGTGAAAAAAAGACGCGTGGCTGAAAACGGTTGAGTTGTTACGCACAACAGCTCATGCGCATGAAAGAGCACTTGGAGATTCTTGTTCTGTAAAAGGCATGTCGGCCTGGATGACGATCTCACCTGGGATATGTTAAGCCGACATAATGATAGGAGGTACCGATATAGGTTCCATCACCTCAGAATGCCGAGGTAATAGAATCTAAGGGGAAATTGTGGGGATATATTTTCTGAGTCCCAACACGTGGCCAAGGTGACGCCGACGTGTCAGCTGAGGTGCCACGTGTCCAAGTTATGATGCCGAGGTAATCTCGGCAAGGCCGAGGTTATCTCCGAATATATCGGAATCCGAAATAAGCGGATAAGGGACAAGGGTCCTTGAATGAGGAATAGGGATGGCAATTTAAACCCGGCCCGACGGGGACCCGATCCCCCGACCCCAAAATAAGTGGTTTTTCCTCAAAAAATATCCCCGTGGGGACGGGGATGGTATTAAAAAATCACTCCCCGATCAATTTCGGGCCGGGGACAGGGATAAGCTTGTCGGCCCCGCCCCCGGCCCCGCCCCGCCCCGGAATTTCCCCAATTCATCCACGCCTCTGTATCTCTTTGTATTATATAAATATTATTAGTTGTATTATATTTTGTATTATATAAATATTATATAAATATTAGTTGTACTTTTGATCTCAACTCTCGTAGATCTCAACACTCTTACTGACTCACTCTCTCAATTCTCATTCTCTCTCTTACTCTCTCGTCTCTCTTAGTGTCTCGTCTCTCTCGTTCTTCTCTCTCTCACTCTCACCGACACGGCGTCACTCTCATCGACACGGCGACACAGTCACCGACTCCTCTCTCTCACTCTCAGTTACCGACACGGCGACACCACCACCACTCTCTCACACACCTCGTTTGCTCTCTCAGCTCTCGTCTTCAGCCGCTGATTGCTGGTCCAGACTCCGATCTACACCACTACCACCGCTGGTCCAAACTCCGATCTACACCACTACCACCGCTGGTCCAGACTCCGATCTACAGATCTGTTGTTTGAATCTGTTTACTGGACGATGATTATAGATCTGTTGTTTGAATCTGTTTAATGGATAATGATGATTATGAATCTGTTTAATGGATGATGATGATTATAGATCTGTTGTTTGAATCTGTTTACTTGGATGATTATAGATCTGTTGTATGATTATAGATCTGTTTCCACCGCTGGTCTAGACGCTGATCTCATTTTTTTATTTTTTTTAGCCGGGGAATGTTCGGGGTCGGGGAAACCCAATCCCCGTCGGGGGTTGGGGGTGGGGGCGGTGATACGTTCCCCGTCGGGGATCGGGGTCGGGACCGGGGGAAATTTGACCATCGGGGATGGGGGATGGGGAGGGTGATCCTCGGCCCCGCCCTGCCCCGTTGCCATTCCTGATGAAGAAGGACTTCAGCCTGGATAAGGATAAAACTCTTAGAGAGTTTATCTTTATCTATTGGAGAGTCCAGGATGAGCACTGAGCAAGAGTCCATTGAAGCTAGGCTTCTAGTGGGACTGGGATTGAGTTAACTATAAAAGAGAGGCACCTCCGATGGGTCTGAGATACGCAATTTATATTCTGAACAGTGAGTTTAGCACTATTGATTATCTTTGAGAGATATACTGACTTGATCGTCGGAGTGCCCCCGGGTGGATGAACCACCGCCGGAATCTTCTCTTTCTGTTGCCAGTCAGTTAGGTGTCATCTATTTTGCCAGTACGCTCCAGCTGAATAACTAAGTTGGCAGTGTGATCGGAAATTCACTCACACATATTTCAATAAAAATTTTAGAAATTTAAGATCCAAAAACATAAAATAACTAGGCTTACATTTATGTAGTGGTGTGTACAATTTAACTATCTAAAGTGAAATGTTACCTTATATTTTTTAAAAAATTGCCAATTAATTGAGTTATTGATGAAGTTTGAGACCCCAAGTGCTAACTCAGCACATTGGTATGGTGCTTCTAGATCAATATGTGGGTTGGCTTTTTAACTTTTTGGTTATTTAGTCTGGGATTAAAAAGTCTCGTTTGAAATAGATTTTTTGATTTTTTTAAATTTTTGTGAGAGAAAAAATAAAATGATTAAGGTTTAGATGTAATATTTTATCTTATTGACTTTTTAACTTATTTTATCTTTTTGTGACTAAAATAGACAAAAAAAAAAAATTGTGTCAAACATTGCCTTACGAAATGGACAGACTATGGAAGATAAGATTGGCCCATCTATTTTTTTCTCTATCAATCGTTAACACTGTATACATATATTATAATAGCGCTTTGAAATTATTGAATAATTTTTATTTATTAATGGAACAAAGAATTATGGCAAAAATATGAAAAAAATATATATGTATACAAGAATGTAGCTGGATGTGAAGGAAAAACTGTTTGGTTGCTTAGGCTTGCAGGAAAAGGAAGAAAGAGAGCTCATGAAATTAAGAAAAAGTGTTGTAATGCAATTAACTCACAATCACCAAGAAAAAGTGTTATAATATAATATTACTTTTCTTCTAATCTTTGTTGAAAAATAATGAAGTCTTTCAACTTTGTGCTTCCTCCCACATCAACAGACTAAACTATCATGACTATAATATTCTGTAATGGTTGAGGATCACAATTTTTGTGGTTCAAATGATTTAAAATTACTAAAACGACGTCATTTTGAGTACAAAATAATTTTGAAATTGTCAAAACGACGCCGTTTTGACAATTTTAAGTCATTTGAGTTATAAAAATTGTAACTCTCAAACATTTTTCATACTACTATAGTGGTATGATGTTGCCTCACTTGGGTCCCCATTTCACAAATTTGATGATGTATCCTCATACAACATTTTGAAAGATTTAAATAATTGTTACAAAATATAGAAAATTCAAAAAAACATATAATATTACTTTCAAATTAATAATAAAAATCCAACTTTTTTTTTGGTTTAGTAGTGATAATTTAGATAACTAAAATAGTTTTTTTCTATTCATAACTACAAAATTTAAAATAACATTTTAGTATAATGTGTACGTTAAAATGATGTTAAACACATATTGTCATAGTATGTGTTGGGCCAACCTATGGCATGCAAATAGCAGTACCAGCTAAGTTGATATGGAAGAATTGCTTAGACCATGGGACATAGTTATGGGATGAGATTTTTTACCAAAATTTCAGTAAGTAAATGGTGTGAGCACAACGAGGAATTAATGAAGTGATCTTGTAGTAAACAAAACTACTTTCACTTTCCATAACCAAAACAAAAGAAAGTCAATTAGGTCCTACAATTGCGATCAATCTTGATAGTTCTTTAATTGTGGTGGCCCTAATTTGGATAAAGGTAGAGTTTAATTTCATATTTTTGTACACCATCATTTTGAGATTTTATCACAAAAATGTTTAGTGTGTCAATTTTTTTATTAAATTTTATACCAAACACTCACATAAGTCTGAAATTTTTTTATCCCTACCAATGCTCATTTTGAATTATTTTGAGAAGTTAGTTAAAAATTAATTTTTTAAACTTTTTTCTGAAAAAATTTATAAAAAAATAAAAAAGTTATACAACCCAAAATAAATTAAAAATCAAAATTTGACTTTTAACTAATTTTTCACATTAGGCCTTTATCAATTGAGTTAACCGACACTTTCTTGCTCTCAAATGCATGAACTCTAGAACTATTAAAAAAAAGAAAAAAAAAAATTGGAAAAGAAGAGTTCTGGAGAGTTTTAATGATATGTGAGTTTTAAAATGATGTAATGTTTGTGTCTTGTTTTTATTTTATTTTTTTCATTGTTAAGTCATTAGAGCTATGTTTAAAGTTTCTAAATTAGAGAGATGTATCATTTCTCGATAGTGATAGAGAGTTTTAATACTAGAACTCTAACATGACAGTGAGGTGTCAAATCCAAAAACAAAAAAAGAAAAACAAGCGAAAACATCACATCATCGTGTGGGACACACTATTAGAACTCTATTAGGCTCCGTTTGTTTTCAGAGATAAAATGAAAGGGATTCATAGTGAGGGGATTCATAGTGAGGGGATTAATAGTGAAGAATTGTTAAATTATTTTTATATAAAACAAATAAAAAAATATAAAAAATTAAACATTATATTTAAAAAAAATTCCCAATATATAAAAAATAAAATAAATAAAAAAATTTCTAATCCCTTCACTATTTTTCTAATACCATCTCTACTTCCTCCTTACCAATCCCCCTTCCTCCTCCTTACTAATACCAAGAGATTACTAATCACCTCCCTATCTCTCAAAATAAACACTTCATTCTCAATCTTCTCCTCACTACCAAATCCAATCCCCTCCCTATAACCCCAAACAAACGGGGCTTTAGAATTCATAAATTAGAGGTACCAAACATTATTGATCATTTCTGTTAAAAAAAAAAAAAAAAAAAAAAAAAATTCTCTTATCAATGTTAGAAATTAAAAAAGTTGATAGAGTGATGTTTTTACTCATCAATTCCATTTGAGAGGAACAGAGAACAGCAATCATTCATACAACCATTCCTCCCTCTCATGCTTAATCATTCCCCTCCTCTCCTAATAGTTTAGAGAGAGCGAAATTTGACTCTCTCTCCTCTTCCTTTAATCATAGGCACTCATACCATGGCTTTCAAGGATAGGGAATCAATTCGACTCCTGTATTTCTTGTTTAGTTCCATGCAAATTTTCTCCACATCTCATAAATAAAATAAAATAAAATAAAATAAAACATATTTACTCAAAATTTTAAATTAGAAAGTTGTCCAGAATTACAGATTCTTATTGTGAATGATTATTGCTCTTAAATTTTAAATTCTGAATAAATTTTTGAAGATTTTTCTAATGTAAACCTGAAAAAAAAAAAATTTATTGCAAATGAAATTTCTTTTTTCATCATTTTTTTGTCCCTCACCTAATTATATTTAATTAAATCTCTTTTAAATGTATATATTGGGAACAGAACAGTGGTAGTTTACAAAAATAATTATAAATTCATGAAAAAAAAATTAAGATTTTAATTATTAAATATTTGTAAATTTTACCGTTAATTTTTAATATTTTTAATATTTCTCCTCTTTATTTTTCTATCTTTCAGTTTTAATCTTTTTAATATTTCTCCTCTATATTATCTTTTGTACAAGTATTGTCCTCCACCTATAGATGACAAATTATCGGGACACCTCTCTAATTTTCCTTTTGGCCCCATTGCTATTCCTAGAAAGAGAATTTTTATTTTTTCTATATTTTTTTTTTTTGTCTTAATTTTGAACATGATAATAAAAATGAATGCCCAAATCCCACTTTCTGAAGACCTATTTCTTTAGGAAAGAAAAAATGTTGGATCTCAGCTTGTCGAGTCTAATTTTAGGGAAATGTTTCGTAACTCGAAACATTTTATCCCGAATGGCTCGAGGGAGAAGACGCAGAGAGAAGCAGAGGGAGAGAAAGAGAGAAGCAGAGGGAGAGGGAGAGAAAGAGAGAAGCAGAGGGGGAGAGAGAGAGAGAAAACGATCGTTGCCCTGGCCAGTCGCCGATCGTCGCCCCTCCCAGCCGCTGATTCGCCAATCGTCGTCCAGCCCAGCCCCGCCGTAGCCTCCGACCGCCGTCGCCCCGCCTCCGCCTCCTCCTCCCCCGAATATTATACCCCCTCCAGTCCTCCTTCTCCTCCTCCCTCCTTCCTCCTTCTCCTCCTTCCTCCTTCTCCTTTCTTCCTTCTTCTTCCTGGTCTTCGTTCTTCTTCTGCAAAAAAAAAAAAACGAGCTATTCGGCCTTCCCGTTTTCGAGTTACGTAGCACGATCGCTAATTTTATTCCTACATAATCAAAGTATAAATAAATTTTTTAATTAATTTAAAATAATAAAATTTATAACTTTCTAAAAGAGAACTCAACTCCAAACCAATGTGCTAACAAATTTAAATTCTCACCAACCAATTAATTTTTCCCCATAGTGAAAAAAATTGTGCTTTCTTTTTTCTAGAATTTAACCTTTTGTTTTCTTTATATTTTTAAAAACTCACACACACCCAATCATCCACTTCCCGCCGAGACTCTCTCTCTCTGTATCCCCATGGATGTTCATGCTCTTCCTCTCTTCTCTCTCCTCCTTTTCCTCTCACTCTCACTCTCTCTCTCCACATACTCTCTCTCCACCACCACCACCACCACCGACACCGCCGCCCTCCTCCTCTTCCAATCCCAAACCGACACCCACGGCAACCTCGTCTCCAACTGGACCCTCCCCAACACCGCCGCTTCCACCGCCTGCTCCGCCGCATGGCGCGGAGTACGGTGCACCAACGGCCGCGTAACCGCCCTCTCTCTCCCTTCCCTCGACCTCCGCGGCCCCATTTCTTCACTCTCCTCCCTCGATCAGCTCCGCCTCCTCGACCTCCACAACAACCGCCTCAACGGCACACTCGACCCCATCGCCAATTGCACCAACCTCAAACTCGTCTACCTCTCCGGCAACGACTTTTCCGAAGCAATTCCATTGACATTCTCTTCTCTCATTCGTCTTCTCCGATTAGACCTCTCCAACAACAACCTCAAAGGCCCAATTCCAGACTCTTTCTCTAACCTCACTCGCCTCCTCACTCTCCGCCTCCAAAACAACGAACTCTCCGGCCAAATCCCCAAATCTCTCGCCTTACTTCCCTCACTAATAGAATTCAACTTGTCCAACAACGACCTCTCCGGAAATTTACCGAAAAATCTCAGAACCAAATTCGGCGATCGGAGCTTCTCCGGCAACCAAGGGCTTTGTGGATCGAGTCCTTTTCCATCTTGTTCCTTGTTCCCATCGGCCCAAATCGTACCATCAAAACCGTCCTCGTTTCCTTCCACCTCCATAATCGACGAAACCGAGCATAAACCTCGAAGAGGGCTTAGTCCTGGAGCCATAGTAGGAATCGTGATTGCCAATTCAGTTCTTCTACTCGTGATCACGTCGTTCGTTGTAGCTTTTTATTGCGGCACACAATCTAGAGATTCGAATTCGAGATCTGGAAGCGAAGAAACGAAGAGATCGAAGACATCAATTGAGAAGAAGATTTACGCGAACGATTATGAAGAAGAAGAAGAAGAGAGCGGCGGTGATCGGAGGAGCAAGCTGGTGTTCTTCGACAACAAGAAGATGTTCGAGCTCGAAGATTTGTTGAGGGCGTCGGCGGAGATGCTGGGGAAGGGGAGCTTGGGGACGGTGTACAGGGCGGGGCTCGACGGCGGGTATACGGTGGCCGTGAAGAGGTTGAAGGATGCGAATCCATGTGAGAGGAGAGAGTTTGAGGAGTACATGGATTTGATTGGGAAGCTTAAGCATCAGAATATTGTGAGACTGAGAGCTTACTATTATGCCAAAGAAGAGAAGCTTCTTGTGTATGATTATCTTCCCAATGGAAGCTTGCATTCTCTTCTTCATGGTATGTATGCATGATTTTCTGAATCAATTACTTGTTTGATAAGTGTTGGAGCATCTCTAAATCAATACTTAAATTTGTATTTGTGTAAAAATTATTTAAAAATTTCACCATTTGTTAATTTTGTATTTATTTATTTTATTTTTTTGAAAAACAAAAACCTTAAGTACTTATTAAATTTTTTAAAATTATATTTTAGTTTTAACTCAAATTTATAATCTAAGTTTGTTTATGTTTTTTATCAAATAAAAGTTTTTACTCAAATTTAAATAAAATTGTGAGTAAGGATGGGGCATCATCTTATTCTATTCGTGGTTTTTGAGAGTCTAAGTTTGGTTTGGTTTGGCTTGGTTTCATTCCCACGAATAAGTGATAAAAAATGTAGTAGAATATAATGTGTTTCTAATCTTATTGAAAAAACAATAATGATTCATCCCTCTTTTCCTCCCATCCCCTTTGACCCCCTCTCTCTCATTGGTTACATTTTCGTTTTCTTTTTTTTCCTACTCCTCCAATCACCACCCGCCACGTGGCAAAGGGGGGTGAGGGGGTGACCCCCAAAAGGGGGTCCCAAGCATTATTCTTGAAAAAATTAGCACCAAATCAAATCCTTCGTAACCATCTAAAGAGGGTCATAATTATTCAACTTTCACTCAATTAGGCTATATGATCTTTCCTTGCGGCATCTCAATTTTTGTTCAAAACCAACCGATTATATGTCATAATTTGATTTTAATTATTTTTGAGTTTATCTTACGCAAAAGGCTTGAAGGATTCTATAGAAATTAAAGGATGTTACGTATTATCTTATTTTCTTACTCCAAGACACAAATGAGTAGATTTCATTTATATTTATAAATGTGAGTCTCATTGATTTGTGTCTAAAAGTGAAAAAATGAGATAAGAAATAGAATTATATATAACATTATTCCGTATAATTTCATACGAGAAATAAATGAAAATAAATAGTGAAAATTGCTCTACAAATACCTCCCTCTCTACTTTAACCTTTATTAAAAAAAATATAATATTGGACACATATCCATTAGTACTCAAATAATAAAAATATAAAAAATACTTATCAATGTTTAAAAAAAAATTCAAAACCAAAACAAACTATACCTTATAAAAAATAGATCGAAACCTAAAATTTCAATGCTCAAATTGGTTGGATTCGACTGATTTTTGTTTTTGTTTTTCAACCCTAAAGGTTTTTGATTTTGTTGATGTAATTAGGGAACCGGGGACCAGGGAGAATTCCACTGGACTGGACCACAAGGATCAGCTTGGTCCTCGGAGCAGCTCGAGGACTTGCAAGGATTCACGAAGAGTACTCTGCAACAAAAATACCACACGGGAACATAAAATCCTCCAACATATTGCTAGACAAAAATGGCATTGCTTGCATTGCTGATTTCGGGTTAGCCTTGCTTTTGAACCCAGTTCATGCCACTGCAAGGCTGGGTGGTTACAAAGCACCCGAGCAAGTCGAACTCAAGAGACTCTCTCAAAAGGCAGATGTCTACAGTTTCGGTGTCTTGCTTTTGGAAGTGCTCACCGGGAGAGCTCCATCGCGACACCTATCACCAACACGTCCTCGGGGAGGGCAGGAGGAGGAGGTGGCAGTGGATTTGGCGAAGTGGGTCCGGTCGGTGGTGAGGAATGAGTGGACTTCAGAGGTGTTTGATCATGAACTTTTGAGGTATAAGAACATTGAGGAGGAACTTGTAACAATGCTGCAGGTTGCTTTGGCTTGTGTAGTGGAACAGCCAGAAAAGAGGCCTACAATGGGTCAAGTGGCTAAGATGATTGAGGAGATAAGGGTGGAGCAGTCTCCGTTGGGGGATGACTACGACGAATCGCGCAGTTCGCTCTCGCCTTCGCTTGCCACCACCGCTGAGGAGGTGTTGGCCGGTTTCTGATGATCTTTCGTGGACCGGTACTTACTTGCCAGTGTTTCTTGATGGTTCTTTTCTACCTTCTTTTTTACCTTTTGCACCTTCTTATTGCAAATTATTGTTGTCGTTGGATGCTCTATATTGTGAGGAGCTATGGACTTTTCTTTTTTATTTTCCTCAACCTTGTATTGTTTGTATGCTTCATGTTAATAAATTTATGGTATGTAATGTAATTTTGAAATTTGGGTTGATTATTAGTTATTTTTTTATTATGCAAGCATGACCATAAGAGAGTGATAAACAAAACCCAAGCTGAATTTTTTAATTTGCTTGATGATCCCTGCTGTTTGAATTTGATTTTCCAGAAAATCTGTCAAATCCTATGGCACTATTGGGGAAGAACGAAATAAGCAGTTTTTCATAAGCAAACAAGCCTATTTGGGTTGTGGCTTCTTTCAAATTTTTAAAATGTGTATATATATTTGTTTTTAGCAAATTTATGAATGCAATTTTACTCTCAATATATTTGTCTTTTCAAAAATATGTATACATATATATGTTTTTGTTTTTAGCAAATTTATGAATGCAATAACTTATTTTAGTCCATCTTTTTATCTTTTTTAAGTCACATCAATCAATATCTTCTCTTACTTTTCTACACATTTTTTTATAAAAAGTCAAAAAATACACTTATTTAAGACATCCCAAAACTCTCAATATATTTGTCTTTTCAAACTTGTTTACAAAGGCTCCACCATACTATAAGGATAATATGATAATTTCACACTGAACAGTAAGTTTGAAAAGACAAAATATGTTTTTAACAATTACTAGATACATCAACATTTTAAATTTAAAAAAAATAATAATAATAAACTACTTTTAAAAAAAAAAAAAAATCGACAAAACCCCATCAGAGTGTAGTAGCAGTGGATCACATCTTTTGCAGCTGTCATCAACTCATCGCAGATGGGAGAAAAATTAAGGCATGTTTGAAATCGTTTTCATACACTATTTCTATTTCTATTTTTCAGAAAACACAAAATTTTGATAAACTGTTTCCCAAAACTGTGCCCCAAAATGTGGCAAGTCTTCCTACTTGTCTACGTATGTTGACTGAACATAGTATGAGCTGGATCAACAAAAGCATAGAAATCATATCACAAAATTCATCAAGACACTCATCATTCATAAACCAACAGCTGTGATACACTTTAAACCCTCCAGCAATTCAAAGTCCACTCATAATCAAAATCTTAAGCTAATCATAATGCATCATGAACGTTATTAGCATCGACAAGCGACAAAAACTTTTATCAGTACATTACACTGTTAATACATTTTGCGTCACTCCTTTCTCCTATCCCAACTATTAACTATGAAAAGTAAAACAATCTACGATATGAGAAATACAACAGAGAAACCACAACAGGACAATGATTAAAGCATATCATTAATCATGTCATCACAGTAGAAAATAAGTTAGCTGCAACATCTTAACCGGTGTACTATTTTTCGGAGATCTTCCCTAACCGCGACTGAGTTCTCTATTAGTTTTAGAAAGACCCACCAAAGGGTAGTTTGGCACATGATCGGTCGATCATAGGTTCAAATGCTAAAGATTGTAATCAGAGAGATGATGATCCACAAATATTAGCTAACTCTTCCCGTCTGATCAATCAGTGTACCGACTTGTTCTCCACATAATGCTCTTGATATGTTCCCAGGCTCATGAAGATTAAATATCACAACTACAAGAAGAAATATAATTTCACAACATTAATTTTTCTATTTTATTTTTCAGTAAGAAATAAGAAATATTGAAAAACTATTCTTGTTTTTTTTTTTAGATGGCAATATTCTTGTATTTATATTACTATGCAAAAATTATCACAATTTCAATTTCATAATAGTTTGAATACGTGATCTAGAGTGTCTGAAAAGTATTTGATACTTTTCAAATTACAGAAATGATAGAGACTCCCTTTTTTCTTGATTCCCACAACCCCTACAGACACGTGTCAATGAGTGATAGGAGGAAGAAAAAAAAAAAACAAAAACAAAAACAAAAAGTAAAAAGTAAAAAGTTGGCCAATCCCAATACATTGGGAGTAGTGGGAGTTAAGGAAAAATGAGATCTCAACCTTTTTCCTTCAAATTAACATCAAGTATTAGATACGTTTAGGAAGTATCATATACGAATCTACAAGTATCCGAAGAGTATGACAAGACACGAGTACGATATGGATACAGCTCCCTTTTAAAAGTATTTGTGCTTATCAGAGATTCTAGTCACAAGCACAAAAACAAATGGCTAGCAAAAAATATACAAACCAGGAATTCCATTCTCCTCGCAGAATGTTACTGCCATTGTGTCCATAGGGGAAGCACCTCTAGAGGCCAACTCCCTGAAGGAAATGTGCTCAGAGACGACATTGTTGTTTCTGGAATCACAAAGATAGACACCATCTACATTGGTACCTTTGAGGACAGCATCAGCATGAACTGAAAAGGAAAAGAGGTATTCATATTTCATTTTCAGTGAATATAAAAAATATAAATAAACTAATCTGTATTTATCAGTGGAATTCTCCCAATGGAGCAAGGCCATACTCTCTGAAGCTCTGAGAGCCGCTGCTGTATCAGTGGAGAATAGTGGATTTCCGGTGCCAGCACCAATACCACCAAATATTACAACCCTAGCTTTTTCAAGATGCCGAATAGCCCTTTGCCTATTGTATGGTTCAGCAACCTCCGGCATAGCAAATGCAGTTTGCACACGTGTCTGAATACCCATCTTCTCTAAAGCTGACTGGAGCAATATCGAATTCATCGCAGTTGCCATCATACTGGTAACAATTTCAAAGTCATATCTTAATTAGGTTATCGCTAACCACAACTGCAAACCATTTAACAGCTAGTCTTGCAGTCAAAATGGAAGTAGGGTTAAAAAAATTACATGTCACAGTCAAGCTAATAAAACGCAAGATTCAAAGTACTATGTTATTCATATGCAACAAAATTCAATAACGTAGATACGAACAATCAAAACCTTCCAACAAACTGGCAACATTATATTTGACGATAGATGAGTGCAGAGTGAACAGAAGGAACAGAAGGACTTCATCAACTCTTCTTTGTACTCATCTCAGCCTGACATCAAATAAGACTTCACCACGAGGTAGAGGAAGATACCTTCCACAAATACTAATATGCATGAAGATGTGATCCAGGAGAGTAGGCAACATTCTACCAACTTTTTTTTGATAAATAAGCAATATTCTACCATCTTAGCAGGCTGGTTACAACAGTATGCAATCAAAAGGAGAAAAAAAAAAAGGTGTTTTATCCTTTCATTTTAATTTCTGATTATGCAGAGAAAACAATTTAGGATGTTTCTACCATATAACAACAGTCTCGGTTAAATGCTCAAGAAGAATTCACCAAGTTAGCTTGACCACCAAGTTTAATTACTATGAATAAATCATTCAAATGAATAACTATTATGTTGCCAACTATTTATCGATGTGTGATGCAGCTTTCTAATGTGCGAGAACCTAATACCCCAAGTGCAACTGTCGACACTTCACTTGTTTTTTTCTTCTTCTTCTTCTTCTTTGCTTTCACTTTCTTATCTTCTTAAAATGTCATTGCATTTTCAGAGCTGCTTGCCAGATTTGATTTTAAAACATTAAACTCACTATTTAGCCCTTATAAACCATAAGTTGTGTACCAAATCCCTGTCCCAATCATCTATAAGCCAAACCTAAAATTAAACCTTAATTTGGTGATAAAAATAAATGATCCTACATCACAGAGCATCCGAATTACTATTGTTGTAGTTCTATTTACAACCCCGAACAAAGATATTCAGCCCTCAAAGCCCTAGCCCATTGATATCCAAGAAAACTCTACCACAGGGCCTACAATTGAACACCCACGAGACCATTAAAATGATGGCTGTCCAGAAATTCCAGCACCTAGACCTCGCAAATCAAGCTCGATTGAAGCCTGGTCTTGACTCATCAGGGGCACCTCTAAATTAGTCTTGATAAAGTATGGGATCCTGAATAAATTTGTAATAGATGGGGAGTTGTTCAAAGATGGTAAAGAAACCTTGATTGGTAAGTCCTTTTATATTTGATGTGGTGTGTGTGGAGGGAACAGAATAGGTGGACTTTCGAGGTTGTAGATTTAGTGGTGCATAGATTGAAAATGTCCTTACTGTAAAGTTTTAATTTTGGATTAAAGGAAAATATATTGAATCTTACGTTTCTCTTGTTGAGTTTAAAGGTGAGTTCAGTTTGGTAGAAGGGCTCTAGTTTGCAGGACCACTATTAGTGCTGAGTGCATAGATTGGCAATGCTTTTACTTCAACTTAGCAATAAAAGGTCTATCCAAATCCAAGAAACTGCTAGTGAACACATTTTGTTAGTATCATGATCGCTCGAAGTAAAAGATATAAAAAAAAATTTAGCTTTATTACTAAAAAGAGGCTATTATTGATGCTGTAGCCACATTACCCAATTTGATAGGCAGTACATCTATCTAAACCAGTTGATGTAACCCATGTGTCTCCACAAAAGAAATTACGGCCTCCAACAACAATTGCCACCTAAGTATCAAATGAGGATATGCATGTCACAAGTCATATTCATATCACAACAGAAAATTCAGGTGCATTTGACAATCATTCAAAAATTAATACCTCAACACCAAGGTGGCAAGCAGTTGAAACTTCTCTGGCAATCAGCATTGCCACCTATCCCAAAAAAAAAAAAAAAAAAAAAAAAAAAAAAAAAAAAAAAAAAAAAAAAAACTCAATTTACGGGATCTAGTCCAGATGAAATGCGAAGGTAGGTAGTACAATACACTCTCCAGAGTGGTCAGAAATCATGGTTAAGCTATCCAAATCTCAACAGATATAAAGGAGTTTAAAATAAAAACCTTTGGGTCAATATTGTGAGGACCAGTGCCAGCCAAGGCAGCACCACTGATTTTGAAAACCACTCTCCGCCATCTAGGGTTTGTTAATGACTTCGACGACTTCAGGTTATTCATCTGTCCACTGGGGCTTGGTGTTGAAATTCCATACCTGCCCAAAAAATTACCGTATATTACCATATTAGACATAGGATTAAAAAAATACATATAGGTAAAGTATATGTGAATAAATATAAAACCAACATCTACCTCATGATACTAATAATCCACTAAATACGTGTGCATAACTTGAATTTCTCCGGAGTCACAAAGCATGGGATTAAATACCTTGAATCGATTGCAGATTTTGAAATCAAAATTCAAGTGAACACACAAGATGACACGGCACATATTATCAAGTGAACACTAAATTCTAAATAAATCTCAATTTAAAAATTATTGGCCATATGAAGGAGGCAAAAGCAAGTTAAAAATCAATAAATAAGACGTGCTTTTTATCTTCAACCAGATCCGCATTCCATGCCACATACAGGCATCAATTCAGTGGTAAGTATGAAAAATTTGTAAAACAACTAGTACAATAAAAGCAAATGACTAATCATTTCATAAAGTCTGATCAATTTGAGGACCTCCAATTACAAAATTTACTTACATTACAATCAAAAGCTAATAAACAGAAATCATTTCATTCAGATTGTTCATAAACACGATCAATTTCAAAATACAACAAACCAGAATCAGCTACCTCTTGGATTGTCGAAGAGAATTAGACGATCCGGAAACAGCTTTCTCATCCTCGGATACAGCTTTCGAGTGCAATGAATTACCAACAATCAACTCCATGTTATTGAACCAAGGCCAATGACTAGCCGAAACACCACCATTATTCATCCTATGCCGCTCCAACTTATACCTCTTCTTCAAGTTATCCACTTTGTTCTTGCACTGCTCAACGCTTTTCGTTTGCTTCTCACAACTCTCGCTCACAATCGCAGCCACTTCCTCCCAATCCCTCCCTCTCAAATTCCCCCTATTCAGCTGCGTAAACTTCTCCGTATACGCATCGAGCAGGCACGCGATCGCCGTATCGCTCCACTCCTCCCTGTCCTTCCTGTAATCTCCGCCGGCGGGGAAGGAGAGCTTTGATTTTTTGCGAGAATTATACGGTGTGCCACCGTCGCTGAGCTCTTCTCGATCCTTACGCTTGTTGTCGTCGTTCGACGCATCGTTTGCCCTAGGTTTATTCGGATCGGACTCGTCGGAGAAGTGGTGGTGGAGGGGGGACGGGTTTGACGGCGGGGCGTTATCGTCAGCGAGGAGAGAGAAGTCGTCGTCACAGGAGGCCATGCATGGGAGGGACGTTAGGGTTAGTGGGAGAGAGAAGACGACGTTAGTTGTGAGGAGGAGGATTGGGTGATGGCGATGGAGGTGGATTGGAGGGTTAACGTGCCGTGAGTGAGCGGGTGGGTTACCGTCACGGCTTTTCACGGGTCCCGTCAAGTAAGTGAAGGAAAGTGCCGTGTGTGTATTCAGTCACGTGGGTGGGACCCGGTTGGACAAGATCCGCCAGACATGTCTTCGTAACGACACCGTACGCACCAAAAAGTTGCCCGTCATTCGTTTAGTTTAGAAAATAAAACCCGAAAAATGAGTGAGACTTTTTTTTTTTTTTTTTTTCTTTTTTTTTTTTTTTTTTTAAGGATTCTTACAATTTTCATAATGATTTATATCATTCATGATGTGTGAGATTCACTTATGTATGTATGAAATCCACATCATGAATGATATGGATAGAATTGTGGGAGTTCTCTTTAAAAAAAAATCCCTATCATTGCTCATAAAACAAGGAGAGCATTTTTTTAATAAATTCTTTTTTAAGAGTTTTATTTTATTTAATTCATATTTTTTTTTTACTATTTCATTTGATCTTATTTGAAGTAAGAAGAGTAAAACACCATTAATCTCTCTTACTTTCTATTAATGTTGATATTTAATATTAATTATCATTATATTTTGGTAGTTCTCATACATAATGATATTGACTGTCATTATATTTATATTAATTTGAAATAAAATTTTTATCATTGTATTGTCAATTACATGATGTGAATATTCACATCATGGAATTGAAATGAATATTTATATCATTACATTCACATTAATTTAAAATAAATTTTTGTCATTCTGTTATCAATTACATTATGTGAATATTCATACTAAAACATATGAATTGAACGTTTACATCACTACATTAGATGAGAGATAATGTTTACATGTTGTAAATGTTTACATCACTACATGTTGTGAATAAGAATGTGTTGTCAATTAAAAATTTTGAGAAGATGGTTAAAAGTTACTTTTTTACTTTTTTTATTTTTTTGTGAAAGAGAAAAGTGAGTTAAAAGCTGGGAAGTGGCTTTTAATCCACTTCCCAAAATAAGCCATAATGAACGTCTTATTTTTAATATGTTATCAATTAAAAATAAGAAGGTTCACATGTTGTGAACGTTCACATCACTACATTAGATGAGAAAGAATTTTTCAGAAATGTATTGTGAACATTCACATTAGATGAAAGAGAATGTTCATATTATTTTTAATGTGTTATCAATTAAAAATATATTCACTATGCCTCCGTTTGGGAAGTGGGTTGGTTTTTTGACTTTTTGATTTTTTTAGTTATTTTGGCTTGGGCTAAAAAGCTTGGTTTGGAAAGAGCTTTTTGGCTTTTTGACTTTTTTGGATTTTTTGTGAGAGAATAGTATAATGATTATAAGTTAGATGTGATGTTTTGTTTTTTGTGACTAAAATAGTCTATTTTGTCTTTTGTAGCTAAAATAGTCACTTTAGCCCTTCCCAAACAACACCATAATATAAAATAATAACATCAATGTTATTTAATTGTGTATGGAATTTCCTATGTGTTGGTCCTTTCCCTTCTCTCTCCTCCCCCAAACATTAAATATTAGTATTAAATATAAGGGCATAAGAGTTTAAGAAAATAGTGTAAATCAAGAAAAATGACTTTATGGAATAAAAGTATAAATACATAGAACTAAGTGGGTTAAAAAATTATTCATGGACTTCTTGGGTTAGAACACTTCTAAATGAGATTTATCAATAAAAATTCCATAAAAAAATAGTAAATATTTTTAAGATAAATTATAAAGAATTATTAAATTTTTTACTAAATCTCTCATATGAGTGTGAATTTTCTACTAAATCTCTCACATGAATGTGGAATACACTTTCTGAAATTTGATTAAAATACGAATCGCTTCCTATGATTTTAGATATTACATTCCACCTCTTGAGATTTCCAATTTTATAAAAAAAATCATCTCTTTTATTAATAAATCATCAAGTCAATTAATTATTTTTAATAATGTTAGAAATATGTTTTAATTAATAATTTAGGTAATTTTATTATTGTATAAGAGAATAATTATGAATTTTATTTGTTTAGTTAATTCTGTTAAGTAAAAAATTATAATAAGGAAATATTTGTAATTTTTCAAACCACAGGAGATAATCTGTACTTTAAGCAAATCTCAAATAATGTATTTGTAATTTACTTATATTTTTATATTTTAATCATATTTAAAATAAGTGTTTTTTTTTTAAGTCCCTAATATTACAATTTTAAGAGATAAAGGACGTTCCAAACTTTCATAGTATCTCAGTTCCTTCAAAAGAGTGCTACTATCTACCCCTATCGTTTTTCTTAAAGCCCTCACATCTTTCATTTTTTTTATTCCAAATTTATTCAAACATAAATTTTCATTTTTATCCTCATTCCTAAATTATTATTATTATTATTATTATTATTATTATTATTATTATTTTTTAATTTGTCAAGGTAGGTTTATCCCTAACCTTCTAATCCTAATTTCCTAAACCCAAACCCTAACCCTAATCTCCACCCTACCTCACCAGCTATCCCCATCACCTCTAGCAGCCACCATTACCTCCAATCGTCACTTTCCCATTTTCCTAACCTCCAACCACCCCTCTCCGACTCTCCTAACCACTCTCAACCCCTTAGCCCTTATTTCCATACCTCCACTGCTGTTCATCCCTTCCGATCACTTCCTAACTCTAACCGACACCTTCTTCACTGCATCTTTTACCAGTGCAGCCCCCTCACCTTCCCCACAACACTCCAAGTTCCCAACCTTGCCCATACTCTAGCGAGAGAAACAAATAGAGAGATCACGTAATATTATTTATTAACCAAGTGTTCAATAATTTTGCAGGCCAAGGTGGGAAATCAATAAAGTAGCACTAACATAAGGCCCAAAGACAAATGGCATTTTGTTTGCATAAAATTAAGGACCTATATCTACATATATAAGAATCTCTTTTATTTTGGTGGTTTATACTTTTTGTCCTATTTTGTTCTTAACTTTTATTTCTATTTTGTCTTTGTAGTGGGGTTCAAAGTTAGAGAAGTGATTAGAGAGGTAAAACTATGTTAATGATCCAATAATGGAAAAAGTGGCTAAAGAATGAGTAGCAGCAACAGTATGGGAGTTAGAGAGTGTGTAGCTAGGTGAGGGTGAAACAAGTGGCTCAAGAAGAAGTGTATGGCAGTACCAAATTGGGCAGCATCTCCCCTAAATTCCCAAAATTCCTCCTGTTAAACCTTGGGAAATGGGTCCTATTTATAGGCTTTTCCTTAGCACCAAGAGGACACCAAGTGGCCAAATAGAGAAAAGACATGTGTCCTAGAGGATCACATAGAATATTTTGCCTTGAGCCACTAGGCTGAAGGTGCCACATGTCTCTCTGCATGTACTATGTACTATATGTTTATCTTCACATCTATCTTTTTGAGCCTCAGTAAGTGTAATTGCGCCTCAGTAAGTGTAGTTGCGACGGGAGTGTTTGGCGCTGTAACTCTTTTTTTAGCCTCAGCAAGTGCAGTTACAGCGGGAGTGTTTGCTTTTGCACTTGCCTTCTCAACCTGAACCTTAGCAAGTGCACTTGCAGCGGTGAACCTTGCCGCTGCACTTGCCTTCTCAGTTCTATTTGGTCAGTACATGCATTCTCAAGACTCCATTAGTCTGCTATCAGCTATGTTCATGTTCACCTCAGCGAAACCTCCACCCTTAGCCACCTAACCACAAACTCCCCAACTTCCTAGCCAAGCCTACTATTGGCCATGTTGTGCCTTAATACCAAGCCTAAAGGGGCTTTCTTAGTCTTGCTTGTGCGATTAAAGTAGGTCCATGACCTGGGTAATGGAAAGGGAGTCCCTTATGTTCGGGCTACCCTGCTCCCATCTTCGCGGGATTGCCATGATAAACTGGTATCTCTAGGCTTGCTATCAGCTCCAACTAGTAAGTCTTGGGACCTACTATCGACGCCAAATTAAATGAACTTTGAGAGAGAGAGAGAGGGGGGGCCTACTATCAGCCCTGGGCTAGTAATGCCTTGGGGTTTGCTATTAGCGCCAAGCATTACCCTCTAGTTATAGAGGGAAGCCTCTTTCAAAGGCTGTTATCACCTTGGCAGAGTATCCCTTCTGTAACTTAGTTACTGCGGTAGTAGTTACTTCGGTAGTCATTTCTCGCAGCAAGTTTAGGTAGCAGGACCGAAGATATTAGAGATGGTGGCGCTGATAAAATGCCTCCGCAACTTAGGCGCTGCAAGTATTGCCTCTGCAACTTAGTTGTTTCGATTTTTTCTCCTTCGCTTAGCAACTCCAGATGGTTGTGGTACCGACATTACTTGGAAGAGCGGCGGCACCGAAGATAGTTGGAATAGCAGCGCTGAGACAAAGTGCCTCAGCAACTTTCCTGCTGCACATGTTCCATTTGTAACTTCACCATTACGGGTGTTGCCTATGCAACTTGACTTGGGCATTTTTTTTCGTGGAGTCCATTTGGAGCCCTGATGGGTCGGATCTGCTTTGGCCCACTATTGGTCCACTTCCCTTGAACTTTGGCCCATGCTCATTTTTTATTCCCAGTCGTCTCTTTGGGGTGACCTCAGTGCTTAGGCCCACACTTAGTTTGGGGTTTAATTTCTGACCCTCTATATTTTACCCCCTGTGCATGTGGAGGACACGCTCCCTATTTCCCGTGCGTGCATGACATCAGCAAACAACCCAAGGGCTGTGTCGGTTGGGTCAGAAGCTATGTCAGCTCTGAAAAGGTGCCATTTTGACTACCAGGTCGAAATGGCCTATGGAAGCATATTGGCACCCTTTGCTGTTTTTTCTTTATAAATAACACCCATGGATCCACTGGTCCCTCACTTATTCTCAACACACCTTTCTGTCTCATTTGTCTTTTTTTCTCCCTTGCCCCCACTTTCCAAAGCCTTTCTTACCTTTCTTTATTCATTCTCATGGCCAGCACTAGGTTTCTTTCCGACAGGGATGCCCCCACCCCCTACTGAGTGGAGGCAAGCCCTATACTTCGAAGGGCTGGCTGACCCCTTCTGGAAGGCAGTTAACTCCTTCATTCCTGATGCCCTTCCACTGGAGGAGCCTCTGCTCCTTTTTGGGGAGGCTACTTCAGATGATGCTGACATGGTCAACCCAGCCTCTGTGCTGCGGTTCCGCGTGTAGCGTGGTGACTTTCCACATTCATATGTCTATTATCGCACTCACTCAGGTCCTCCAGCAAATTGGTCCCTCTAGGTTGATGACATTATTGCTGATGGTGGCTTTAAGCAGCGCTTGCGAGATGTTCGTCTTTTCAACGCCATCTGATTTCAAGGGAGTTATCAGTGCGCAAGGTGCAGACCAACACTGATATGGTCGTCTTCTGCTAAAGTCGCGACACTCACATTTTTGCCTTGGCATGGGGGGAGATAACCCCAACCCTGGAAAATGTTGTTGTCCTTCTGTGCCTCAACACCCGTGGAGAACACTCCTTTGATCCAACGTCCCTGACTCCTGCAGAGCAAGTTGCCGTCACTGTTCTCCAAAGCGCCTTTGGGAGGCGCGGAAGTTTGGTTCCTGGTATGACCTTAGAACTAGAGAACTGCTCTAGGAGAGGCCTAAAATGGACAAAACCACCTACCTTTCTTGGTTGAAGCATTTCTTCAAGGACCTACAACCAGTTGTAGGTGACATCACTGAGCAGAGTCGCAATTCCGTAGTCGGGCCAGGCTACCGCAGTGACTTGTACTTGGCTGCCTTCGTTAGCTATTTTATCTCCTTCTTTGTTCTACTAAGTAACCCTGCTGAAAGTATTAATCCCTTGGCGTTTCCTTTGGCTGTCAAGCTTTCCAACAGCAGTCAGATTTCTCTGGCCCCTCTCTTCTTGGGGAACCTATATTTCTATCTTGGTCTCATCCATTTGGACATGGAGCGGTCTATGGGCCGCTACGATGTGTGGAGTTTCGTACACATTTAATTTCTGACTGCTTTTTTCTACGAGAGATTTCCTACCATGGGCCTTATCCCTAAGGAACACGAGCCCTTCTTCACCGATAAAGTCTTTGATGCGGAGGGTCGTCCTGTTTTAGATGCACAGAGTCGCCCTATCACAAGGCAAATGCGTCAATCCCTCCCTCGCATCTCTCAGTGGTCTGGTCTCGGCACCAACAGACCCTCTGCAGACTATGTTGACCATATGAAGGAGTGCGTGTTCCGCGCTTTGACTCAGCCTCTTCCAAGCATTTCTCGTGTCCCCTTTTATTTTTCAGAGGCCCGTCACGTTGATTTTTCTCTTGACAGTGTCCAGACCAATTCCCTCCTTATTGCTGCCATGATTTGCCCCAAATTTCTGCTCGTGTGGAATGAAGAGGGCATGTCCAGCGTCGTCTATCGACCAGACATGGTCCTTAGGCAGTTTAGAATAGATCAGGGTATCCCGCATGCCCCTCCGCCTTAGACTGATTTCCATCAGAGCTTTCAGCGGTTTGCCCACAACTACACTACTCTACTTGTGGAGGGCTTAGGCTTCATGGAGCTTCCCTCACTTGGGACAGAGTGCGCCTTTGCTTCTGATAACAGATTGTTCTGGCACCACAACCTTAATTTTTTCCTCAATTTTTGTGGCAGTGCTCCCGTTGTTCCCGCGATAGAGCCCATTCTGCAGCCTGACTTGTTTTTTTGTCTGCCCTCCGGCCGAGGGAAACAGACCAACATATTCTGCCACTTCAAGTTTCTATCTTGGCCTGTTGTGGAAGAGCCTCACCCGTCTAGGGCAATGTATGTTCGACCCTTGCAGATTGCCCCTCTCCAAGTCAGTACAACAGTACGCATGACCCGCTCCTGACTGAGGGCAGCCTAAATAGCAACGGCACCAGTTATCGTGGCACATGCCTCACCAAGCAGAAAAAGACTCCGAAGGATATCCATACTTAGAAAATATTTAGTATTACTTCCTTAGACTTCTTATATTTACTTTAATAACCGCATGATCTTCTTCTTCTTTTTAGGACCCATCGACCACATTACCCTCTGGTCCAAGAGGTTCTTCTACTGTCATTGGCATTTCTTTAAACTCAGATGACAACGACAACCTTTCCATTGCTACTAGGGTCACAAGACTCGGGGCCCGAAAGATAGTTTTTCCAGATGTTGAAGAGGAACCAAGTGTGAGAGCCGAATCGACTACTGAGGCCGAGCCAGTTACCGAGGCTGAGCCAGTTGTCGAGGCTGGGCCAGTCGTGGAGGCTATAGGCAATGTACAAGTTCCCCCTACTGTGGAGGTTGCAATGGATGATATAGTTGCTGAGGGTTTAGAGCCTTCACACCCTTCTCACTTTGTGCACTCTGGCCATTCCTCTATTGGCGGAGATGATTTCGTGCCTAAGACCCCTAGAGAAGATCGTGGCATGAGAAAACCGCTGGAAGTTTCATCATCTCCCCTCGGAGCTGCATCTGGCGGTTTTTCCTAGTCTACCGATTCTTTGTTAATTCAACAGACTCCACTTCCAAACGTTCAAGTAGCTGAGATGAGTACAGGTGTGGCGGCTGCTGCCACTGTCCCTGCTGTGCCCCTCCTAAATTTGGACCAACTTACAGAGATAGCTGTCACCTTAACCGCCCGCACTATCATTGCTGCCGCTGGGACCTCTGACCCAATTGCTTCGGCAACCTCTGAACAGCTAGCAAACTTGTACCCCACTTACTTTCCAGAAGTGCCAGCTGACCTTGGGGTGTCTCAGGATTTTTATATTGGGATGGATACCACTGCTGTTCCAGATTTGAATGTTGGAGATTGCTAGATGGACGACCTTTTTTCGGAGCGACACGACGATACAGGTAGTTTTGGCCTTTCTCGTAAGGCTAGTTCACCCGGTCGCTAGCCAGCATCTACTCACTCTAATACTGTTGGGAAATCATCTTTAGGAGAAGTGCACCACTCTCAAACCTTTGATTGCTCCATCAGTCTCCTTCTAGTGATTGAAGCTGGCGGTGATGTGAGAGAGTCCCCTCAATCCTTAGAGAAAGTTTCCTTCCTAAGTTATTGGGTCTTTTCCGAAGCTGCTTCCACTCTTGCTCGTATCCATGCACTGCATCCAGACACCTTTACTACCTTTAATGTTTCTGGACCTATAGTGCAGACGGCACTGCTAGAGTTACTTACTAGTTTCATTCGTGACCTTGCTACCAAGCAGATCCTAACAACCCCCAGTAAGTTTGTGAGAGTGCTGAGGCCAACCTGAGTGGCTTTGAGAAGAATGGTTTGAACCTATTATGGATGAGGGACAGGCTTCAGGCAGTTGATGGTTTCCTTGAGCATGCTGATGTGGCGATGATTGCATCCTTAGAGGAGACTATCAAGAAGTGTGAGGGTGTCTTGGAGCAGCACCGGTAGAACTTGGCTCAATTCAGAGAGAAGCACTTTGCATTGGTTGCCTAGTTGCCTCAAGATGTGACTCTGATAGACTCCCTTTTGAAGGGTTTGATTTGACTTGATGTAACTCTATGACTTTGTTATGATTTCTTTCATTTTCTTTTCTTTATTTTGTTATTTCATTGTGCTTGGTGCGCCTTTTCTTTTCTTCTTCTCTGTTATAGCTTCTTTTCAAACATTGTAATCAAGTTCTAGAAGTTTGACTTTAATGGAAAGCATGGACGTTTGGTAGTACCTTTTGGGTTTCATTTCATCACGTTCTTTACATTGCTTTTACATAGCTTCTAAAGATAAGCAAAACTCTTGCAGTGAGCAAAACTCCACCATGACTAAGCTTTTACAAGTGTAAAATTTCACTAAGTATGGAAAACGTTCCTTAAACTAACTGTATATGAGAGCAAAAGGTTTAAAAAGTGTATGACACTTTCTCTACACTCTGCTTTGGAAGCATTAACAAAGAAACTTACAACTCTTTTTCCTGAACAAAAGAAATTAAGAAAAATATTCTTTGACATACTTGGCATTGATAGGGCCAGTTCTGAATCCATCATCTACTCTTGTCAACTTGTAATACCTGCTGCTGCTTGTCTCAGCAACTTTGTAGGAGCCTTCCCATCTGGGTGAGAGCTTGGGAATTGGTTGCCCCCGCATGATTGCGTCCACTGTTTTCCATACTAAGTCTCATTTCTTGAGCTTTCTGTGTTGAACAGATTGATTGTAGACATGGGCTATAGATTGATGATACTTTTCCATTGCCCGCGAGGCCCGATCTCTTCTTTCTTCAACTATCTTTATGTCATTCTTTCTGATGTCTGGAAATAAGTGTGCTGACATAGCCATCCTTGCTGAGGGTACTGCCAACTCAACTGGTAACACAGCTTCGAACCCATATACTAGGAAAAATGGGGTTACCTGGCTTTCTCTTTGACGTTCTATATGCCCAGAGCACTACGGGGAGTTATTCAGACCATGTGCCCCCTGCTTCATCCATCATTTTACTAAGTATTCGGATGAGGATTTTGTTGGTCGCCTCAGCTTTTTCATTCCCTTGGGGGTAATATGGACTAGACTTGCGGTGCTTAATCTGGTAGGCATCCAGCAGTCTTCCAACGTGGCAATTTACAAAAGGAGTTCCATTGTCAGACAACATTACTTTGGGTATGCCAAACCTACAGATTATGTTCTCTCTGATGAAGTTGGTTACTCCTGCCCCATCTGTCTTCCTTATCAGTATAGCCTCTACCCATTTGGTGCTAACTTCAGTTGCTGTAAGTATCTATCTATAGCATTTGGATTGTTGTGCTATAGGACCTACCAGATCAAATGCCTAAGTATGGAACGGGTAAGGAGTCTTGATGTTGCGCAGTTCAATTGCCGATGTATGTATCAAGTTCCTAAACTTCTGGCAGGATTGGCATCTCTTCACAAAGTTTTTAGTATCTTCTTCCATTATTGGCCAGTAGTAGCCGAGATGAATGAGATGTCCATATAATCGATGCCTTCCATGATGCTCTGTCTTGTGGGCTTCCCTCAGCACCTCATTTGTCTCATCTTTTGATAAGCACGCTAAAGGTTCCCCTTCGAAGCTTCTTCGGTACAACTTGCCTTGGTCAAGGAAGAAGCGGAGGGCTCGCCTCTTAACTCTGATTGCATCGGCTTTGTTCTCAAGTAGTGTGCCATTTTCAAGGTAGTCGATATACGGTTGCCTCCATTCTTCATTGCTTAAGAAATGAGCTTCCTCTTCCTTAGGATAGGACTGACACTTTGTACATTGCCTCTGCAACTCAGTACTTTTCTTCTCCATCTCTAACCAGTAATACCCTTGCCTCTGTATCCGTCGGTATAGACTGATATCTCCATCTCCACAGGACTTAGCATGGATCTGCTTAAGCCTGTAAGTTGCTTCTTGTCTACCAACGCATCTTGCTAGCAAGTTGTTAGGACCACGAAAATACAACTATCATATGAGGAGCAAGAATGATGCAAGTTCTGCTAGTCTGATTATTTCCTAGCCAGTTTTGAACTGTTGGACAATATCAGTTTTCCATCCCTCAGTATCTTGCTCAGTATGTTCTTTGGCTAGTACTATTGGTGTTGTTCTTTTCTCGATGATAATAGCTATACTATCATTTGGTATCTCCACCTTTGCCCCCGGTGTAGCCAAGGCATCAGGGAAACGATTGCATGTTCGAAGAGTATGCTAGATTTGGACATCATCAAACTGAGTGAGCAACCTTTGAACTATGGTGCGATACAAGGCCAACAGAGGCTCCTTCAAGGCGAAATCACCCATCGTTTTCTTGACAACTAACTTAGAGTCGCCCTAAATTTTCAACTTACGGAGGCCCTTCTTTTGGGCAGCTATTAGACCCAGTATTAGCGCCTTATATTTAGCCTCGTTGTTTGAACACTCAAAGTCAAGCTTATATGATAGATAAAACTTCTCTCCTTCTTGACTGGTTAGTGTTACGCTAGCTCCACCTTTCCCAGCTCCAGAAGCTCCATCAAATTTTAAGTCCCAATAAGTCTCAATTGTAGCTGTTGAGACATGGACCTCGCCTGGTAAGGGTACCTCTGTAGGTTCATGTTCACCAGATGGGAACTGGGCCAGTTAGTTTGCAAGTGCTTGGCCCTTAATAGCCTTGGGAGTAACACAAGTGATGTCATATTCTGCTACAGCCAAGAGCCATCTCGTCAGTCTTCTAGTCAAAGCGAGCTTGCTCAGCAAGTAGGGAACTGGATCACTCCGGGTCACAACCTGGATCGGGTGTGCCAAAAAGTAGTGACGCAACTTCTGCGCTGTGAAGATTAAGGCTAAACAATGTCTCTCAATTGGGGTATATCGCGACTCGGCACTATTGACTTTGCAACTGATGTAATAGACTTGCTTCTCAATGCCAGCTATGTCTTGGACAAGTAGGGCTCCAATAGACCGAGGAGTAGAAGTCAAGCACGGTACCAAATGCTTTTCGGGCTGTGAGGCAATCATTGTAAGTGGAGAAGTAAGTGCTTTCTTCACCATATCAAACGCCTGTTGGTGTTCTTACAACCATTCAAACTTGTAATTCCCTTTCAGTAGTGTCCCAAAGGAAAAAGGTTATCTCAACAAGGGCTGAAATGAACCTCCTGAGGTATGACACTTTACTTAGGAATTTTTTCAAGGCCTTTTAAGAGCGTGGCAATGGCATCTCCATGATTGACTTGATCTTATCTATATCTACTTTAATCCCCTGTTGGTGTATAAGAAAGCCAAGGAACTTGCTGGCGGTAACTCCAAAGGCACACTTGAGAAGGTTCATCTTGAGGTAGAATTTGCAGCAACGTTGAAAAACTTTTTCCAAGTCGCAAAGGTGTCAACTTGCCTTAGTAGACTTGACCACCAGATCATCCACATATACTTCAACTTCATGATGCAACATATCATGGAACACTACGGTCATAGCCCAATGGTAGGTTGCCCCTGCGTTTTTCAAATCAAAGGGCATCACCGTATAGAAAAAATTTCCCAAAGGCATTCTAAAAGCCGTCTTTTCTGCGTCTTTTAGTGCCAATTTGATCTGATTATAACCACGGAACCCATCCATGAAGGAGAACGTCTGATGGCCTGCAGTAGAATTGACAAGTGTGTCAACATAGGGCAATGGAAACTCATCTTTCAAGCAAGCCTTATTCAGGTTGTGAAAGTCTACACAAACCTTGATCTGACTGTTTTTCTTCTGCACAAGCACAATGTTTGCTAGCCAAGTTGGGTACTATATAGGCTCAATGAACTTGGCCCTCTACAACTTTTCTATCTCTGTCTTAATCTTTGCTTCAAGATCAGGGTGGTACTTCCGAGCATGCTGCTTGATTGGTTTAGAGTTGGGAAAAGTGCCCAGATGATGAGTGACAAGGGATAGGTCAAGACCAGACATCTCGTCATATGTCCAAGCAAAGACATCACTGTATTACTTTAGTAGTGTTATCAATTTTGCCTTAGATGCTGAAGCCATTGTATCACTGATAAACACCAGTTTGTTCTACCCAGGCAAGTCACTAAGGTTGACCTTAGCAAGTACCTCCTGCTGGGGTTTAGGCCTACCTTGCATACATTCAGGGGCGGTCTCAGGCATCTCCACCAACTCGTCCTGGGACTCCTCATCGTCACATTTATTCGTCTCGGGGCCATCCTCCCAAGGTATGAAGTTTGGCCCCTAAGACCGTCATAAGTAATAAACTGTCTTGCCGCCCTCACACACCTTAACAATCTTAGGCGAAGGACTTGTGGATTCGTTACTCCTTTTCTGTCCACCACTTTTTGGAGCAGCCTCCGCATCTCGAATATCTTCTCACTTCGACAATTTTACCCCTTCAATCTTATCAGTCCATGGAGTTTCATTTGTAGACAACTCAATAAACAAAATTGCATCCGAATAGTGTGCCTCTTCCACTCCGAATGGCTTTTCAGACGCATTTATGGTCACTGTGAGTTTTCCCAACTTTGCCTTTACGCCTTGGTGATAACTTGACAGGATAGCCCCATATCGGTGCATCTAAGCTCTATCATGTATCATATGGTAATTTGTGTCTGCTTCAATCATATAGAACTTAGTTGCAGAACGGATCTCGCCAACTGCTAAGTCCATGACAACATGACCCCTAGTAACTTTTTTGGTCACCACTAAAACCCGTTACGGTGATGGGTTGGCAAACCCTCCTAGATTCTAGGATACCAGCCTTTGCAAAAGTGTCAGTAGTGATGATGTTTATAGACGCCCCACCATCAAGGAAAGCACTCTTGAACTCTCCATCATTGATGTAAGCTGTGACAAAAAGATTATGGTTATGAGGAAATGGGTATGCTCTGTCTGCTTCTGAAAAAGTGATGGACCCATAATCTTCCTAGATGCGCCGAGGCACATACTCCTTAGCCTCAGCAACTTCATCATGGTGCACTTTGGAGATATTAATAAGGGCCTTTGTTGCTTCCAACCTGGTGGCTTAGCTCAGCCCCAACTAGTCAAAGAAAGCGCAAAACTTAATAGAATTTTGCAAGGCTTGAGCATGAGTATCCTCCACGAATTTTGCCTCTGCAGGTATTGTTTCAGGGAGCTGGCCAGTTGCGATTTCTTCTAACTCATCATAGTAGGACGCCATGTGCACTTGATGCGCACAAGCCCAAGATAGCCAATCATGTGTACATTCTTCCCCTTCTCCTTCTGATTAGGATAGGGGTCCTTCCTTATATCACGATTACCGGCATCTTTGAATTTCAGCTCATCTACGTCAACTTTCTTCTTGAAGATGCTTTTCAACGTCCAACAGTCCCTAGTAGGGTGTCTGGTGGTTTTGTGATAGACACAGCAATATGGGCTTTCTTTGTCCTTCTTGCTTTGAGTGACATCAACTGGAGGCAAAGTAAGTTCACCATCAGCGACCCATTCTTTAACCAAGGCCTTAACATTCTCAAGGCTGCAAGGATATGGATTTTTATCCTCATAACTCTTCATCTTCCGAGAGGACGAGGCCTTCGCTTGCGAGCGGCTCCTCCTATAGAGGTTACCGCAGCAACTCTACTACTGTTAGAGTAGCGATGGTTGTCACCAAATTTGTGTAAAGGACCAGTGGTACTGAGGTTTCTAGCTGTCTCAATTAAGGCTGAAAAGGTAGGAAGATTATAATTCACCAAGAAAATTTTGTAGTCGCGTATGTCACCCTCCACACATATGCTGACTAAGTGACCCTCATCCACTGGCTCATGAAAGTCAATAGCCTTGTCTTGGAACCGCTTAACATAGTCCAGTATATCTTCACCTTCTTTTTGGACATTTCGCCCAAGTGTGAGGGTTGTAACTTTCTCTTGGACTTTGAAGAACTTCGTGTGGAACTTGTTCACCATCTCTTCCCAACTCTTAATCGAGTTGGGAGCCAAGTTCACATACGAACTGTAAGTCCTTTCACTAAGTGATTTGGAGAACTCCCGAAGGCACATAAAGTGGTCACTGTCATAGACGATAAGAGTTTCAGTGAAACTCACCACATGTTCTCTGGCATTGCCTTGTTTTTTTATCAAACTTAATAAACTTGGGCACTGTATACCCAGTTGGGTATGGCATAGTCAATATCTCCTGAGAGTATGGGGGCTTCACATCTGGGTCTAGGAGAGACGGCAGCTGTTTCTTACTACGCTCTTGCTCGAGCATAGCTTGCACATCGACAAGAGTAACAAAGTGAGTGTGCTGGAATGGTCCAATATGCTCCTGGGTAGCTGAACCAGCAGCCGTACCGTTTGTCTGAGGCACCACCAAAGGCACCTGGATCGGAATCTGAACCTCAAGGAACAAGTTAGGTATTGGGTTTGGGACTACTACAGGCGAAGGTGCTTGCACTGGAGCTGGTCTAGAAGCTATGGCCATAATAGCCTCAGTGAGAGTTTACAAAGCTGCCAAGATCTCCCTCTGCGTATTCTGGAGTGACTAAACTGCATCAATCACAACATTGTGGTCATGGTCTTCCGCATGTGCTGCTCCGCCATTGGAAGAGCCTTACTGCTGTGGGGGTTGCTGAACTTCATATTCTGCTATCTTTTCCAGCGAAGTGTGTAAGCCACTGTGGGTTTGAACCATCAACAAAGTAGCCTCCCCAGCGGAGTTGCCAGAAATGTAGGGGGGTTCAAAGTTAGAGAAATGATTAGAGAGACAAAACTATGTTAATGGTCCAATAATGGCAAAAGTGGCTGGAGAATGAGTAGCAGCAACAGTATGGGAGTTGGAGAGTGCGTAGCTAGGTGAGGGTGAAGCAAGTGGCTCAAGAAGAAGTGTATGGCAGTACTAAATTGGGCAGCATCTCCCTCAAATCTCCAAAATTCCTCTTGTTAAACCTTAGGAAATGGGTCCTATTTATAGGCTTTTCCTTAGCACCAAGAGGACACCAAGTGGCCAAATAGAAAGAAGACATGTATCCCAGAAGATCACATGGAATATTCTGCCTTGAGCCACCAGGCTGAAGGTGCTATGTGTCCCTCTGCATGTACTGTGTACTATCTGTTTGTCTCCGCAACTACCTTTTTGAGCCTCAGTAAGTGTAGTGCGACGGGAGTATTTGGCGCTGTAATTCTCTTTTGAGCCTCTGCAAGTGCAGTTACAACGGGAGTGTTTGCCTCTGCACTTGCCTTGTCAGCTTGAACCTCAGCAAGTGCACTTGCAGCGGTGAACCTTGCCACTGTACTTGTCTTCTCGGTTCTATTTGGTCAGTACATACATTCTCAAGACTCCATCAGCATGCTATCGGCTATGTTCATGTTCATCTCAGCGAAACCTCCACCCTTAGCTACTTAACCAAACACTCCCCAGCTTTCTAGGGCGAAAGCCACAACCAAGCCTGCTATCGGCCATGATGTGCCTTAGTACCAAGCCCAAGGGGGCTTCCTTAGTCCTGTATGTGCGACTAAGGTAGGTCCATGACCTGGGTAATGGAAAGGGTGTCCCTTATGTTCGGGCTACCCTGCTCCTATCTTCACGGGATTACAGCGATAAACTGGTATCTCTAGGCCTGCTATCAGCTCCACCAGTAAGTCTTGGGACCTGCTATCGACGCCAAGTTAAATGAACTTTGAGAGAGAGAGAGAGAGAGGGGCCTACTATCAGCCCTTGGCTAGTAATGCCTTAGGGCCTGCTATCAGCGCCAAGCATTACCCTCTAGTTGCAGAAGGAAGCCTCTCTCAAAGGCTGTTATCACCTTGGTAGAGTATCCCCTCTGCAACTTAGTTGTTGCGGTAGTAGTTATTTTGGTAGTCATTTCTCGCAGTAAGTTCAAGCAACAAGACCAAAGATATTAGAGATGGCAGCATCGACAAAATGCCTCTGTAACTTGGGCGCTGCAAGTATTGCCTCTACAACTTAGTTGCTTCAGTTTTTTCTCCTTCCCTCAGCAACTCCAGATGGTTGTGGTACCGACATTACTTGGAATGGTGGCGGCACCAAAGATACTTGGAATGGCGGCGCTGAGACAAAGTGCCTCATCAACTTTCCCGTTGCACATGTTCCCTTTACAACTTCACCGCTGTAGGTGTTGCCTCTGCAACTTAACTTGGGCATTTTTCTTCGTGGAGTCCATTTGGAGCCCTGATGGGTCAGATCTGCTTCGGCCTACTGTTAGTCCACTTCCCTTGAGCTTTGGCCCTTGCTCCTTTTTTATTCCCAGTCGCCTCTTTGGGGCGATCTCAGTGCTTAGGCCCATACTTAGTTTGGGGATTAATTTCTGACCCTCTACAGTCTTTTATTAATTGGTGGAATGATCTTGAGTGAAGAGTTTTTAGAAATTTTATAAAGTTTTTGGGTCAATTATGTAAGGGTTTTGAATTTCTTATTTTGTCATTGACTCATTTTTAATTCTCCATTTTGCCATTTTTTTGTTTCTATATATATAAGAATTTTCTTTCATTTTGGTGACTTGTACTTTTTTTTCCCTATTTTACCCTAAACTTGCATTTCTATTTTCTATTTTGTCCTTTATTAGTTGGTGAAATGACCTTGAGTGAGGGGTTTTAAAAATTATTTAAGGTTTTTGGGTCAATTATGTAAGGGTTTTGAATTTCTTATGTTGTCCTTGGCTTGTTTTTTAATTCTCCATTTTGCCATTTTTTTGTTTCTTTCTTTTATTTTATTTTATTTTATTTTTTGTTTTTTTGGTGGAGTTTTGAAGTTTATTTTGGAAAATCAACTTTCATAGAGGTATCATTTTTGGGTAATTATATTTACACACCGTACAAACTCTCAGTACATATCACAAATGGTGTTCAGATAAAAACTTTTAAAAAATAATAATTTCATTCTATTTCACAAAATTTAATGATATTTGGCCATTATTTCAATTGATTAAGTATTATTTAAGATTATTATCCCAAAATAAGATTTTTCTTCTCGACATTGAATACAGTACAAGATTAAACAAATCAAACGTTCATATTGTAGGGTTTGTCGAGCATATCATTTATAATAAAAAAAATTAAATTGATCGGATATGTTTTGAATTGTTCGAAAGAGCTTCATGCTATATTTTAATAATAAGAGGCCTTCTTATCCAACAATTGGAGAAAAAAAGGAAAAAATATAGGAAATTTTATTTACACGTGATATCATACAAACTCTCAAAGGGGAAAAGGAAAAAAAAAAACATATTAGGAAAAAAATGTCAAAAGTAAAAAACATTTAATTTTCCAAAATTATCCCGTTTGAGTAATTATAAATATATTAAAAATTTGAAAAGATAAGGACATTAGAGGAAAAATATTCTGAAATTTAAATTTAAGTGTAATAATTGCATGCCCCCTTACAAAGTTGGAATCCTCAAAAGGGACCAACAAATTGAGATAGAGGGAGATAAATGTATACATATGGATAATGTTATAGTACACACCAAATAATCATTCTTTTTTAACCTTTATCGTTGAATTAAAATAAAATCATTCTTCTTTAACTTCTACCAAATGATTATTCCATTGTATTACTCTTCCAACAAATAAACACTACCTTAAAATAAAATAAAAAACAAATTTTAATATAAATAAATAAATAAAATGGCTGACTCGCCCATATCTTGTACGAGCCTACCTACCTAGTGTATATATATATATATATTGCTTTTGTTGTTTTCATTAGTCATTGTGACTATATTCAAACTATCTCCATATGTAACTTGTGGTGGTGTTATCAGTTGTAATAGGCTATTGGAAGGAGATGTGGCTGGAAGTCGGAGGGGTTGGACAAGTAAGGTAGGATTGTTGGTGACAGAAAGATTACAAAAGAAAAGTTAAGGGTGAAAAAAAAGTGGGTTATGGTTGAAATTAAGGTAGGGGGTTCAAAGAGAAAATGGATGAGACTCATTTAGGTGGGTAGGGGTTCAAAGAAGTAGAGGAGGCCAAAGTAAAAAAGTATGGACATTTAGCAGCACTCCCTTCAAAAACATGCACCTCTTCCCTTCAAAATTGTTGGACCAAAATATCTTTACATTTTACATTCAAACGTTTTTCACTTTTTGAAAATTTTCAAAACTTAAAAAAAATTTCAACAAAAATTATATTTTTGGAATGCTCTTGTCAAGATCTATCAAACAAGATCGATGATGAATATGAAATTCAGAAGAAAAAAAAAATTGACAAAATTTTACTGAGTTAAAAATCAACATCGAAGTAAATTTCTTTTATTACATTTGCAGAGAAACCTCAGAGAAAGTCAAATGTGTTAGAGAAAATCAACGTACAAGTAAATTTCGCTGACTGCATTTGCAAAAATGTGTTAACAAAAATGAACATGTATGTCAATTTCTCTAACTACATTTGCAGAGAAATTTTAGAGAAAAATCAAATGTGTTAAAAAAAATCAACATGCAAGTAACTTTTTCTCACTACATTTGTAAAGAAAATTCAAAGAAAATCAACCTTACAAACAAATTTCATGTATAGGTCTAATGAAATTTCATATTGCAAGTGTGTGATGACCAAAAAAGATCAATATGATAGAGAAATTTCAAATATAGGTCCAGTGAAATTTCTTTGGTATAAGTTTAATAAAATTTTAGACAAATTTTACACAAATTACTCTATGAAAAAAAAATTCAAATTAATTTTACCTGGTATAGGTTTAGAGAAATTTTAGCAAGCTCTCTAAATTCTCTAATAAAGGTCTAAGGAAATTTCTAGTATAGGTCGAGTGAAGTTTCTGTGGTATAAGTCCAGAGAAATTTCAGCAAGTCCTTCAAATTCCTCTAGATCCGTGAGTTTATTGTTGTCCATGATCACCCACTCCTTATTCTTCAGCAAATAGATCAAGACTGTGACGCCCTAAAAAAAAATAATAATACAAATAACCCCACTCATAAGAGAAAAAAATATAACATAACTGGTACGCTTCCATATATCAGAGTTCGTATTACAAAAGGTGTTACTTGCATTATACATTCATAAATGTCCATCCTGAATCTACATCATGTAACGCTGATTAATAACAACAAAATAAATGTCCTCATGGACTTACATCTTTCCAAGACATTACTTGGTTAAAACAAAAGAGATTCATAAGCTCTATACAAATAAAGCCCTTGGCTTAAATAAACATTAAAACACAAGGATAACAAAATAGAGCCTCTAGCCCCTAAGTCCTCCCAAGCTACGTCCTTGGAGGAAGCATATCACCTGTACTTGAAAATGGTCACCCAAGTAGGGTGAGCCAAAGCCCAATAGAGATAGACTAACACAATATATATGAGGTTTAACTAAGAAAACTGTCAAACAAATGTTCATTATTCAAGAGCAACGTACATTTTCTTTCCCATGACCATACAATATTGATGTCGACATCTCAATCCATTTCTATTCATTCATTCCAAGTTAATTCATTTCATTTCCAGTCAATTCATGAGTCGAATTCATTATTATCTATACAACCCAAATGAGACTACAACTCAGTGATTCACAAATCAATACGAGCATTGTTCAAACACTTCAATTTTGCCATTTTACGGAATTCTCATCCGAGGCAATCGACACCCATTTATACTTAAGCACTTCAATTTTTCCATTTTACGAAATTCTTATCTGAGGGAATCGGCACCTACTTATACACAAGGTTTTGGGATTTTCACCATGGATATTCCGGCCAACTTAATTATAAATGGAGTCCATTCCTTATCTCCTTCCAAACAATGATACATATACAATGTATTTAAAAGCATTGTCATATACAATGACTATCTACAACACATATTCAATGACATAATTTAAATGATTAGTTTCAATTCACCTAATCCTCATGCATTTTCTACAACAATCATAGCTATCCTCCACTGATAACCCAATACAGATATTTCTAAATAGATATCTAATCTTTATAACAGATAATTTATCAAATTCCCATAGGTGAGTGATTTATCAAATCCAACTACACCATTTATTCACACATCCTCCCAATTTCACATTTCCCATATCAATTTCATTATTTATATAAAATAATTCTTCAACACAAATTAGGGAAAATGTTCTCCATTTCCCAAATATCAACCCCAAGGCCAAATTCACCATTTTAACCCAAAGTAGCCTCATCTTCAAAACCCCATTTTCATTCATAGAATCCAACATAGAAACCCCTCTTTCAAATTAGATCCAAACCCTAACTTTACCTAAATCACTCTCAAACCTCATCATTTATACATAACAACGAATGACTAGGTTAAAAACCATAACAAAGTGTAGAATATCCCTACCTTAAATGTAGAAGCCCAAAGGAGAAGAAGAAATGCTTTAAGGACACCGAAACTCGACTTTGTTCGGATCAAAGGAAAGCCCACAAGATGACTTATCTTTTTAACAAAGGAACTACAATTGAGAGATCCCCAAACCTAAGTGTATTTGTAGAGAGAGAGAGAGAGTGACGAATTAGGGTTTTTTTGTAACAAGGAAATCAAAAAGTGATACAAAATTGGTCTGCTATGAACTGATATATGCGATGCTCACTCGAGCGAAGGAGTTATCGCTCGAGTGACCAGACACAATAAGTGACCTCGCTCAAGCGCAAGAAGCGTTGCTCGAGCGCAAAGTACATACCTTTAGAAGTTTTACAGACGCACACACTCGCTTGAGTGCAAGAAGCCTCGCTCGAACGAAGAACTCCACCTTCCCAGAAATTCTGTATCTGGGAAAGAAACTCGAGAACTCTCAAATCTCGCTCGAGCGTAAGAAACCTCACTCGAGCGAAGAAGCAAATTTCACAAGGCTCACTCGAGCGCAAAAATCCTCGCTCGAGCGAAGAAGCCAAAATCTAGGCAACAAGAAGTTAGACCAATTCATAACCAACCTGTTCCAAACACGCCCAACACATTCTAAAACTCAAACTCAAAGACAAATGAAGGAAAACAAGACATGGATAACAACATCAAACCACGGAACCCGAGTCTGGGATACAACAAAGGTTGGGTCAAAACCGGAATCGCTATAAAGACCTATCATCATGGTAATGGATGTGGTCAATAGGGTGGATGTGGTCATGAAGGAGGTAGAGGAGGGTTCAAAACTTGGTGTCGAAGACATGGACAAGGTCGGCATTGATGAAACAGTTGTCAGAGTGGAGGAGATGAAGGTGACAATGAATAAGAAGATAATGGATTTGGGTTAGAGGGTTTGGGAAGACAAGATTGTGAGGTGGTGGAGAGATCCAAATCTGTATAGAGAGAGAGAGAGAGAGAAAAGAAATAAGATAAATGGAAAGATGATGCCGGAGTGGGAGCTGGCGATGATAATGAAGTGGTCGTCGAAGCGGAAGAAGGCAGATGTAGTGGTGTCGAAGAGTGAAGAGATTGTGGATTTGGGTTTTAGGGTTTGGGAAGAAAGAGACTAGAGAAATAGATAAGAGAGAGAAGGGAGACCTAGATAGGTAGAGAGAGAGAGAGAGAGAGAGAGAGAAGAGAGACCCAAATAGGTTGTGAGAGAAGAGAGACCCAAATAAGTAAAGAGAGAAGAGTGTGGGTAAAGTTGGTTTTTTTTTTTTTGTGAATAAAATAAAAGTAAAGATGTGAGGGACCTTATCTAACAGAAAAAAAATTTTGTGAACCTCTTTTACTATCCAAAGTTAGAGAGAGATGTTAGACTAATTTTTCCTTAAAATAAAAATTATTTTAATCATCTTCCTTGATATTTAAAGAAATATAAGTCTTATATTTTTGAATTTTTTTAAATATGATTAAAGTGATTCAAATAAATAAATAATTTAAATAAAATATTATTTTTTATTCATATAACTAATGAATTAATAATAAAAATAATATAATTATTATATGAATTAAAATTTTAATATAATTATATTAAAAATATTAGATTAAGTGCAAGATTGGAAACCATCTAAAATAATTAAAAGGTCAAAATTTTATTACTAAAAGTAAACTCTTTTTATTTTTTTTATTTTTTATTTCATAAAAATCAAATAAAATAGTTATTTTTCAAAATAATCATAAGTGTATTATTTTAAAAGTTCTTTTAAATATGATTTATTTTTTATTTGTTATAAGAAAATTTGTAAATAAATATAAAAAATAATATAATAAAAATAAACTAATAAGCAACTTATTTTGGTCTCTCTAAAACAGACTTAAAATTTAGGAGAAGTGACTCATATGCCTCGTTTATTTTGGGAGATAGAGAAGGGATTGAAATTGAGATTGAGATTGAGATTGAGGTGGAACCCACTAATGTTTTGTTTGTTTTAGGAGATGGAGAAGAGATTCATTGTCTCCTCCGAATTAGGATGGGCATTGGGACCCGTTTGTTTTGGGGTGTAGAGGGTGGGATGGGATTAGGATGGAGGTGGGGTCCATTTAGTGTTATGTTTGTTTGTAGAGTTGGGGAAGGGATTAGGGTGGAGAAGGAGATTAAGACGGAAGTTGGAAGAGGGATTGAGATGGAAGAAGTGGAGGTAGTATTAGAAAATAGTGAGGGGATTAGAAATTTTTTTATTTTTTACATGTTGGGCATTTTTTTGAACATTAATGTTTAATTTTTTATATTTTTTATTTGTTTTATTATTTTATATAAAAATAATTTAACAATTCCTAAACTAACAACTATCATCAAAATAAACACAATTTTACTTAATTCCCTCACTAACAATCCCCTCACTATTAATTCCCTCACTGTCAATCATCTTCATTCTACTTCTGAAAACAAACGAGACCTTGGGAAGGAGATTAAGATGGAGGCTTAGGACTTTATATTAGAAAATAGTCCGCTGGACTATTTTTTTTTTTTTTTTTACATGTTAGATATTTTTTTTTAACATTAATATTTAATTTTTTATTAAGTAAAAATTATTATTTTATTTGTTTTATTTTTTTATATTTTATTTTGTTTTTTATTTTTTACTTTTTACATGTTGATATTTTTTTTTAAACATTAATGTTTAATATTTTTTTATTTACTTTATTATTTATATTTATTTCTTATAAAAATAATTTAATAATTCTTACACTAATAACTATCATCAAAATAAATATAATTTTATTTAATCTCCTCGTTATCAATCACTTTATTAATAATCATTTCAACACAAATTTCTTTCGTTCTATCCTGAAAATAAAAAGGAAACAAACGGCCATAAGTCCTTTATTTCTAGAATAAAAGAGGTCAGAAAATGACCGACAGCCCGCCGCCACGTCTGATCTATTAAGTAAAACGATCGTGATACGTAGCTCGAATGCCGCGGCTCGAAACGCGGCTCGACACCAAAACGACGTCGTTTTGGTGTCGATTTTGGTTTTTTTTTTTTTTTTTTTTTTTCCTGGTTTGCAGAAGAAGAAGAAGAAGATGGTTTGCAGAAGAAGAAGAAGAAGAAGAAGAAGAAGAAGGGAGAAGAAGAGAAGGGAGGAGGAGGAGGAGGAGGAGGAGGAGGGAGGGAGGGAGGGAGGGGAGGGGGCCATAAAAACCGGTTTGAGGAGGAGGGGAGGCTGGGCTGCGACGGAGGCGGGGCTGCGACGGAGGAGGAAGCAGCAGCGGCGGCCGGAGCTGCGACGACGGTGGGGCGGGGCTGCGACGACGCCGACCTTCCTCTCCCTCCCTTCTCTTTCTCCTCTCCCTCTCTTTCTCTCCCTCTCCCTCTCCCGCTCGAGCCATTTCGAGCCTGGTAGCTTCGAGCTACCAGGCATTTCCGTAAGTAAAAAGTCTATGATCTCACGAGACATACGACGACACACAGTACTACAGTAGGTAGGATTTGTACAGGACGGGCTTTTTAATAATTTTTTTACTATTTTATAAAAAAAATATGTCAAAAAAAGGAACAATGATAAAAATATAATAATAATATAAAATAATTACAAAATGATAAAAGTATAAAATTTATTTATAAATTATTTGGTATAAAATTACCATGATAAAGGTATAAAATTACCATGATAAAGGTATAAAACCAGCAAATTAGCCGCGTTTATAAATTAAAGAAATTTATAAATTTCTTTAATTGTCAATTTTGGTATATTCTAACTTAAATCAATTTTATCATTTTATATTTTTACATTTTCTTCACTAATTACTAATGCCTAATTTGATATGGAGGGCAAAGTAGTTGACCTAGAACTGACTGATGAGTTACTTCTGAAGTTGTAGAGTTATTAATTCCTTTGAGTTTATTATTGGAAGTTTGACCAATATTGATTTGACTATTTTTTCTAAATAGAGGTGTATTAAATATTTCATCTTCAGTTTCAATTTCAGTAGGGACACTAGATGTACTATGTCTAGAGGATTGACTACGGTTAAATTTAATTCGAACTGAACCATCAGTATATTGTTGAATATCTTGGATATCTTGGATTGAAGATTGTTGTTGATTATGTTTGTAATTTTCATTAACAGTAATCCATTGATCAGGAAGATCTATATTTTTCAATTCAATCATTTGAGGGACATTAAGATGAGAATCAGTATTACTACTTTGGATTAATAGGATTTTATCTTTTGGACTTTTATGTAAAACTTGAACATTTAAATTGATTTTCATGCATTTATAGTGAACACGATAAATTAATGCAATATTGTGAACTTTTTCTTTCATATTTGTAAATGAACCATTTAATTGAATATTTAAAGTTAATGCATCTAAAATATGTGGATCACGTAAACTAAGTGTGAAATCAGGAAAGCAATTAAAATGTACTGGACTGTTAGGACCCTTTGTTGTCAAAATCCATGGATCAAAACCAAGGTTGTTACAGGTTTTCAGTTTTCCTGTTTTTCAAAATCTGGTCTCCCCGCTCGAGCGGGGAAAGTGACGCTCGAGCGGGGATTGGTAGCTCTCAGCATCTCTGCAGTCGCTTGACAAAGTACTGGATGATGTAATTCGGCGCTCGAGCGTGGAAACTGCCGCTCGAGCATGGAGCCTGAATGAAATCACCAAAGTTGAAGTCTCCGCTCGAGCGGGAAGACCCACGCTCGAGCAGACCGCGCGATCCCAGATTTTATGAATTTGCTGGTTGGGTCTGTTTCAGATTTACTTTTCCTAGATCTTGTTCAAGAGTCCTAGGGTTTTGTTCATAGGTTTATTCTGGGTTGTTTTGTGAGTTTTTCCTTGATGTTTTGAGAAGAGTCTTCACTCATGATCTAAATTACATACATCAAGGAGTTGGTTACTTTATCTTCAAGAGAGAGTTCTCTTCGGTGGATTCCGAAGATTCAAGCATATAGTTTCAAAAGGCGTTTGATTCTATACGTAAGTGAGGTTGTGGAATCAACTTCAGGATTGATCAGTTCCGAGACGAAGTCGTGGAAAAAGAGTTACAGAAGATTCGAAGACAAATTGACTGAGTTGGGTAATTTGTATGATCTCTTTGTAATCTTTTTACTTCAGTAGTGGATTGATTAGTGGCGTTTCGCCCGTGGTTTTTTAATCACAGTTGGAGGTGTCCAATTGTGGTTTTTTCCACGTAAAAATCGTTTGTGTCGATTTATTAATTATTCTGAAAAACAAACAATCTAAATCACTTTCGTAAGTGCTTGTTGATTTAGATTGTGTGTTTTGGATTTCTGGGATTTGGAATATTTTAATCTTGATCTAATCACGAATCACTTAGGATTTTCAATTGGTATCAGAGCGGGTCACTCTTTTTAAAAAAAAATATAGGAGTGTGATTTTGTGTGACTAGTGATATGGATTCTATTCGTGAAGGTTACTCGACTCATAGACCTCCTTTACTCAATGGTACAAACTATTCTTATTGGAAAGCTCGTATGAGAGCATTTTTAAAATCCATCGATGAGAAAGTTTGGCACAGCGTAATCTATGGGTGGAGTGAACCTACTATCACCATTGATGGTGTTGATATTCCTAAACCCCTTGATAAATGGGACACGACTGATTACCAAAACTCGAGTTGGAACAGTAAGGCTCTCAATTCCCTGTTTTGCTCCGTCACACCTGAAGAATTTCGTCGTATCTGCACGTGTGAGGTAGCAAAAGAGGCTTGGGACATTCTTGAAACAATTCACGAAGGTACTACTTCTGTCAAAAGGTCAAAACTTCAACGTCTCACCTCATCCTTTGAAACCCTTTTTATGCACGATGAGGAGACGTTTGATGATTTCTATGCAAAACTCAATGATATCATGAATTCCTGTTTCACACTCGGGGAAAAAATCCCGGAAGCTAAAATTGTTGGAAAAATTTTGAGGTCTTTACCCGAGAGGTTCCAACCAAAAGTGACAGCCATTGAGGAGGCTCAGAATGTTGATACCCTCAAGCTTGATCAATTGGTTGGAAACTTGCAGACTTATGAAGCCCACCAGATTTCAAAGAAAAAACAAAAAGAAAGTGTGGCTTTCACTAGTGCTCATGAGTCTGCAAAAACTCCGGAGGCTGAATTTGATTTAGAGTCTGAGATGACGGCTATGTTTACTAAACAATTTAAAAAAAATTTGAAGAAAAAGAAGCCTAATTTCAGAGACCCTATTTCAAAAGACAAGAGTAATGATAAACCCAAAACTTTTCCACCAAAACTTGCTCCAAAAACTGAAAAGAAGATTGTAAAGGGACAAGGGGTCAAGTGCTATGAATGTCAAGGGTTTGGTCACATTGCCCTTGAATGCCCTTCGAAAAAGAATCGAAAGAAAGTCTACACTGTAACTTGGGATGATGAAAGCGGGTCGGAGCAAGAACCCGAAGAACCTGAATCTAGAGAAGACGGAGATAGTGCTTTCATGGCATTTTGGTCCACTTTCACTCAAACTCTTCCAAAGCCAGCAGAGTTAGCTCGTGGTCAGAACCTGCATCATCCTCCTACCTTTGATGGGAGTAACTACCTGTTTTGGAAAATCAGAATGAGGGCTTTTCTGAGAGCCTTTGATCCAGAAGGCTGGCAGGCCATTGAAGAAGATACAGAATGTGTTGACAGTCCGAGCAATCTGAGAGCTCTTAGCACTATTCGAAGAGCAATTTCTGTTGAAGAACAGCAACGGGTTGTTCGTTACACAAAGGCTAAAGAGGCATGGGAAATTTTGAGCCAATTCCATGAAAGAGGAAATTCACATTCACCACCATCCAGCAACTTTTCAGTCTTAGTTGCTAGATTGGAAGAGGCAAAGGAGAATGAAGAGCAAAAAGAGGATGATGAAACATCTGATGACAATGATGAGATCAATGGCGATGAACTACAACAAGCTTACGAAAAGCTATACGAGGAATCTCTGAATTTATCCAAAACCAACGACAAACTCTCTCTCAAGATCAAAACATGTGAGAGTGAGAATGTCAGGCTGAAAGGAGAACTTGTAGCAGCAAAGCAGAATATCGTCAAGATCTCGAGTGACAAGCAAGACTTATGTGGAAAACTACTATCCTGTGAAACTGAAAGGAATGAACTTCTGAAGGTGTATTCCACATATGAAGAAAAGCTTGAAAGTCTTGAGCTGTCACAAGCCAGATTGGAAGAGATAGTCTGTCAAAAGGATGAAGAGCTCCGTGTTGCTAGAGCCACTATTGCCATGTGGAACAAAGGTTCCAAATCTTTAGAAGACATCCTCGGGTCTCAACAAATGGGTTGCGACAAAAGCGGGTTAGGCTATGGTGCAACAGCTCACAAGGGACAGGCCTCTACTTCACATGACAAGAAGACTCAAGCAAAGGGAAAATTGAAGGTAGACCAGGCTGATCTCTCTCTTCATCTACCTAAAGCTGGTAAGATCAACAAAAAGGAGGTAAAACCGGTTTTTATTTGTCATCACTGTGGTAGGTATAGCCACATTCGTCCTTATTGCTATGAATTGTTTGGTAAGGTGTCTCAAAAGGGTAGAAATTCAAATACTTTTTGGGCTAGGAGACAACCTTACATGTCTAGGCGGAATACCAAGACTAAAAAGATTTGGGTGAGAAAAGATGATTTGACTTGTTTAGTTGTTCACACTGCTCTAAAAGCACGTGATTCACACATGTGGTATCTTGATAGTGGGTGTTCTCGTCATATGTCCGGTAACAAATCCTACTTCACCTCCCTTGAAAAATATGAAGGAGGAATTGTTACCTTTGGAGATGGCGGCACTTCGAGAGTCATTGGTAAGGGCTCTATAAGTGTTGCTGGTCTTCCCAAGCTAGATAATGTTCTACTAGTTGATGGTCTTAAAGCAAATCTTTTGAGCATTAGTCAAATGTGTGATTCCCATCATGAAGTATTGTTTTCAAAAAATAAATGTGAAATTTTGGATAAAAAGGGAAATACTATCTTACATGGGGTTCGCACATCTGATAACTGCTATGGGATTGTTACTACTAATGATCTCACTTGTCACTCTGTCATCATTAGTAACATTGACCTGTGGCATCAAAGATTAGGTCACATGAATTTCAAAGACCTAACCAAGATAGCCAACAAAGAGCTTGTGAGGGGAATACCTAAACTGGGTAAGAATTTGAGCCATGTGTGTGGACCGTGTCAACTTGGAAAGCAAACCCGTGCCCCTCATAAAAAGGTGAACAACTTTACAACCAAACGTCCTCTTGAATTGGTTCACATGGATTTAATGGGTCCTACTCGCACTGAAAGCATCGGAGGCAAAAGATACATTTTTTTAACTGTTGATGATTTTACTCGATTTTCTTGAGTAAATTTTTTGAAGGAAAAATCTGATACGTTTGATGCTTTCCAGGCCTTAGTCTTTAAAATTCAAAATGAACAGGGTGTTTCCATTGGGCGTATCATAAGAATCCGAACTGATCATGGTCGTGAGTTTGAAAATTGTTCGTTTTCGGATTTTTGTGATATGCATGGAATCAAGCATGAATTTTCTGCTCCTATTACTCCACAACAAAATGGAGTTGTTGAGAGGAAGAACAGGGTTGTTCAAGAAATGGCTAGGGCCATGCTCCTTAGCAAGAAACTTCCTCCTAAGTTTTGGGCTGAAGCCTTAAATACTGCTGTTTATGTCATAAATCGCGTGTATTTAAGGCCCGACACTTTACAAACTCCATATGAATTGTGGAAGGGTTTGAAACCTAATGTAAAATACTTCAAAACTTTTGGGAGTAAGTGTTACATCTTCAAAGATAGAGAGCCTTTGGGCAAATTTGACTCCCGAAGTGATGAAGGTATTTTTCTAGGGTATTCAACCACTAGTAGGGCTTTTAGAGTCTATAACCTGCGAACTTCATCTTTAATGGAATCTATCAATGTGGTTATAGATGACACAGGTGCACCTACTCCAGCAACAAATGAGGATGATAATGATGAGTCTCCAACCTTGGATACGGAATCACAAAATCAAGGAGAATGTGTGGACCAATCACAAGAAATGGTTACAGAACCATCTTCACAGGTAAGGTCAAGTCCAAAGAGTGCTCCTAGGGACATCACTCTTGTTGCTTCTGTCACCACAAGTCCTGAGCTTAAGCCATCAGTAAGGGTAAAACTGAATCATTCAGCTCAACAGGTGATTGGAAGTGTCTCGGATCGAATGAAAACCCGAAGACAGATTCGGGATGAGGTATCACATATGTGTTATGTTTCATTAATTGAACCTAAGAATTTTAAAGAGGCCTTGCTAGATGATAGTTGGGTCAATGCTATGCATGAAGAATTAGGTCAATTTGAACGTAACAAAGTTTGGACTTTAGTTCCCAGACCTAGAGACATGAATGTGATAGGTACCGAGTGGATCTTTAAAAATAAATCTGATGAGAATGGTACAGTTGTTAGGAATAAAGCAAGGTTGGTTGCTCAAGGCTACACACAAGTAGAGGGTGTTGACTATGATGAGACGTTTGCCCCAGTTGCACGTCTCGAATCTATTCGTATTTTGCTTGGTGTTGCATGTTTTCTTGGCTTTAAATTGTTTCAAATGGATGTGAAAAGTGCCTTTCTGAATGGGTACTTGAGAGAAGAGGCTTATGTTGAGCAACCAAAAAGGTTTGAGGACCCTAAATGTCCTAATCATGTCTACAAGTTAGACAAGGCTTTGTATGGATTGAAACAAGCCCCTCGAGCTTGGTATGATAGGCTTACTACCTTTCTTCTTGATAATGATTTTCAAAGGGGTAGTGCAGATAAGACTTTATTTGTGAAACATACTAAGTCTCATATTCTTGTTGCTCAGATTTATGTTGATGATATTGTGTTTGGATCCACTGCTGAACATCTTGTGAAATATTTTTCGGATTGCATGACACATGAATTTGAGATGAGCATGATGGGAGAGTTGTCTTATTTTTTGGGTCTTCAAATTAAACAGTCTCCTTCAGGTATTTTTGTGTCTCAGTCTAAGTATGCAAAAAATCTGGTGTCTAAGTTTGGTCTTGAGTCTGCCAAACATGCACGCACTCCCATGAGCACCAGTCTTCACCTCTCCAAAGATTCCTCTGGTATTGATGTTGATCCTACCCTTTATAGGAGTATGATAGGGAGTCTTTTGTACCTCACAGCCAGTCATCCTGATATTGCTTTCAGTGTAGGTGTTTGTGCCCGTTACCAAGCTAGTCCTAAAGAGTCTCATCTTCTTGCTGTCAAACGCATCATTAAATATGTTAATGGGACATTGGGGTATGGGGTTTGGTTTTCCACTGATACTACAGCTGAAATTACTGGTTTTTGTGATGCCGACTGGGCTGGGTGTGCTGATGATAGGAAGAGTACATCCGGGGGGTGTTTTTACCTTGGGAATAATCTGGTTTCCTGGCATAGTAAAAAGCAAAATGCCATTTCTCTTTCGACTGCTGAGGCTGAGTACATTGCTGCAGGGAGTTATTGTGCACAAATGTTGTGGATGAAGCAAATGCTTCATGATTATGGGATAGAACAGAACACTCTTACTCTTTTCTGTGATAACACAAGTGCCATAAACATTTCAAAAAATCCTGTCCAACACTCTCGCACCAAACACATTGACATTCGTCATCATTTTATTCGAGAGTTAGTGGAAGAGGGCCTTGTTGTTCTTGAGCATATTCCCACTGAGCATCAGAAAGCTGATATTTTTACAAAACCCCTTGATCTTCTTCGGTTTGAGTTCCTTAGAAAGACCTTGGGTGTCATGCTCGATCACTAGAGTGATACTTGTGACTTGAGTAGGTGTAAGTGTTTTGCCTTATGTATGCTTGGATGTCATAATCTCATCGTCATTGATATCTGTTGTACTTGCATCCAACTTTTTATGTACACTACTCATGCTGCTTACAAGATCTTATTGGTCATTGGTCATAGCTCATTTTGAATGCCCATGCTCATTAACCTCCTGATCTCATTCTGTACACATCCTTAAGATTAATTGTTGCAGGGGTTTCCGCACATGTGATCAAAGTTCTCTATGGACCACTAACAGTGTTTCTTGTACTTTTACAGTGGAATTGACCGATACTAGCATATCATGGGTGATGTTGAGTCTCTTAACCATCTACCATCTGTTTTTCACTTCCACGGTTTCTCCCTCAGTTCCTTGAAGTCCGGGCATTAGGAAAAGGCTACCTCAGAGGCACCAACCAGGCCATCCTTTATGATTTCATTCTTCTCTGGTTTGGTTTCCATACTCTTGAGAGTGAAAGCCACCAGTGAGTGCCCATAAGAAAAATATAAAAAAAAAATATAAAAAAAAATAATAAAATAATAAAATAAAAAATGGGACTCATTGATTGAGGGGGAGCCTCCGCATTTACTCAACAAATACCCCGTGATTCCTAGTGGTTTGACTTTTCTCTGTATTGTTGAGTTACTCTTGATGGAGGTCCAGCCATCCGATCACTACTAGGATTAACTCTAGCTCAGTGACCTCCCATGGATTGCACACACACACATTTTTTTTATGAGCTCTCATGTTGGATTTTGAGTTGTTCATTCTCTTGTAGTTTATGATCATTGATTATATTTTATCTGTTTTGCTCATGGTGTTTAGTGTCATTTTTTTTACAACTGCAAGTTTCCAGAATTCATGAATTGCGGATTATCTCCTCTTAGTATTTCATTTCTGGCTGAATGTGCTCATCTACTTTTGTTTCGGGTCTCATCTCTTGTTATTGAGTATTTTGTTTTTATTTAAAAAAAAAAAAAAGTTTTTTTTTCCGCTCGAGCGGCACTTGTTACGCTTGAGCGTCGTTTTGAGCCTTGCAGTAGTTTGCTCTCTGCCTTACAGTTCTGAGAGGGGTGATTTAGGGCTCGAGCGTATGTGTTCCCGCTCGAGCTGGTCTCTGCGTGTTTTGTCTCACGCTCGAGCGGTAATTATGACGCTCGAGCGGACTGGTTTTGTATATATTTCCCTCCTTCGTCCTTTCAGTTCATTTTTTTTCCAGTGCTCTCTCTCTCCTAGGTTTTTTTTCTTGCGCTTCCCGTCCTCTACTCTTCCGTGGTGCTTCCTCAGTGTTTTCGTGTGTTTTCCCATCTCAGGTTTGTCTCTTCTCCCTTGCTTGTGTCGGATCTCTGTTACTTTGATATTCGTCTCTGTTACTTTGATGAGTCTATTATGCGTTTGTTTATCTTGCTAACGGTCCTTCATTGTTGCTTTTGATTAGTGAATAATGTTGTACTGTCCATATCATGCATCTAGGGTTAGTCTTTTGGGCTTTTTGCTAGTTTTTTATTGGTTTTGAATTTGGGGATTTTAGTCTACCTTTATTATCATGTGTTACTTGATTTTTTTTTTTTTTTTTTTTTTTTTGCATAAGTCCTCACCATGCTGCATACATTTTTGCATTCTAGATTTCTTTTATTGCCTCATGTTGCTATATCATTGTGTTACTAATGTTTCTGTTGTTCTCTTGTCCTTGTTGGTTTTTGGTTGTATTGGGTTGGGGTTTGTTTGTCCTGTTTAGTCATGTCCACCTTCAAAAGACGTAAGTCTACAGCCACTCGCCCTACCTATAACACTGACCGCTTCCCGTCAGCTGAAAAAGCCAAGTTATACCGCGAGTCCTACTCCTCCCGCTCCATCCATCTTGAACGTAATGTTCAAACCTCCACCTTTGAGTCCATTTCTATCCGATCTTTTTTTGATTCTTTGGGTGGGGATCATGTACTTTTGTTCTCTGGGTCACAAAATCTTACTTGGGTTCGGGAATTTTATTGCAATATGGAAGGTCTTAATGACATTGGAACCTCTTTTAAGACCTGGGTTCGGTCAAAGGAAATCACTGTTACCACTGACCTTATCCGCGAGCTTTTAGGGATTCATGAGAGATTTCCTACTTTTTACCCTTTTTCAGTGCGCCCTACGTGTGATTTTGATGAGGTTGCTCAGTTTCTTTGTGGTTGTCCTCGCTCTTGGCCTTCCGGTTCCTTGATCAAACAGCATGAACTTCTTCCACAATTTAGGTTACTCAACTTAATTGTGTGTGCCAATATCATAGTTACCACTCACTGCTCTGAGATTAACCAGGATCAAGGCTTTGTTCTTCAGTGTATAGCCCACAACCGTCCCATCGATCTTGCCACTCTTATCATTCAAAAGATGTTTGCTCCTTTTGAGCGCAGCAATCTTGGCTTACCCTATGGCTGTCTCATTAACCGACTTTTAGCCAAGTTGAAGGTCCCTGCTTTTGATGAGGATGAATTCGCTTCTCCTTCCCGTCCGTTTACCAAAAAGACTGTCTCCCAGAGTCAGTCTCACATTAGGGGGGTTCCTTCTGGTTCAGGTCGATCTGGTGCAGGTCCCAGTACTGCTGCGGCCATGGCAGAGGAGGCCGAGTATGATGCTGTTGCTGGTGGAGATCTTGGTGAGGGGGAGCAACACCCTCCAGTTCGTACCGTTCGTGGTCAGCTTCAGTCCCTCGAGCGCTCTGTTGGTTCCCGTTTTGACCATCTTGAGGCGCGGATGGATATATTTGAGGCACGACTCACAGATCTTGAGACCACTACTGATGCTCGTTTCGGTGCCTTGGAGGCTTCTTCCCAGCGGATTGAGGATTCTGTGGCACAGTCTTCATCCCAGTTGGCTCAGATCTTGACCTTGCTTCAGATGCAGTCTCCCCCTCCGGCTTCGTGATCTTTGCTCTTTGCTCCTTTGTTTTGTTTCTCTTTCTTTTGTTCCATCCCGGACAAAAAGGGGGAGTGTCTTTGGTGTTTTGGTGATGTTTTGGATAATTTTACTTTTGGTTCCTTTGTTTTGGTTACCTTGTTTGAATGATTTTCTTTTTACTTGTCCTTGGTTATTTCTTATTTCATTCATCTAATCCAGTTCCACATATTTTTGGTTGGCTTGTGTGTGGTTGTTTTCTTTCAGGATTGTTGTTCACAAGCATGGATTTGAGCTTTGGTTGTGACTGTTGGATCGTTGTTGGTGATGTTGTTTTTTATTTATGTTGGAACATTGTTTTTTAGACTTGTTTGGAATATTGTTTGAGTTCTTTTGTGATGTTTGTTAGGATAACTGTTTTAGAATGGTTTTGTCCGGGATTTGACAAAGGGGGAGATTGTTAGGACCCTTTGTTGTCAAAATCCATGGATCAAAACCAAGGTTGTTACAGGTTTTCAGTTTTCCTGTTTTTCAAAATCTGGTCTCCCCGCTCGAGCGAGGAAAGTGACGCTCGAGCGGGGATTGGTAGCTCTCAGCATCTCTGCAGTCGCCTGACAAAGTACTGGATGATGTAATTCGGCGCTCGAGCGTGGAAACTGCCGCTCGAGCGTGGAGCCTGAATGAAATCACCAAAGTTGAAGTCTCCGCTCGAGCGGGAAGACCCACGCTCGAGCGGACCGCGCGATCCCAGATTTTATAAATTCGCTGGTTGGGTCTGTTTCAGATTTACTTTTCCTAGATCTTGTTCAAGAGTCCTAGGGTTTTGTTCATAGGTTTATTCTGGGTTATTTTGTGAGTTTTTCCTTGATGTTTTGAGAAGAGTCTTCACTCATGATCTAAATTACATACATCAAGGATTTGGTTACTTTATCTTCAAGAGAGAGTTCTCTTCGGTGGATTCCGAAGATTCAAGCATATAGTTTCAAAAGGCGTTTGATTCTATACGTAAGTGAGGTTGTGGAATCAACTTCAGGATTGATCAGTTCCGAGACGAAGTCGTGAAAAAAGAGTTACAGAAGATTCGAAGACAAATTGACTAAGTTGGGTAATTTGTATGATCTCTTTGTAATCTTTTTACTTCAGTAGTGGATTGATTAGTGGCGTTTCGCCCGTGGTTTTTTAATCACAGTTGGAGGTGTCCAATTGTGATTTTTTCCACGTAAAAATCGTTTGTGTCGATTTATTAATTATTCTGAAAAACAAACAATCTAAATCACTTTCGTAAGTGCTTGTTGATTTAGATTGTGTGTTTTGGATTTCTGGGATTTGGAATATTTTAATCTTGATCTAATCACGAATCACTTAGGATTTTCATGGACCTTGATGCAGACCAGTTTCCATCATAGCCATTAAACTATCATTGTAATTAAGAAATCGAGCATCACGTAAGCACAATAAAACAGAAGTATTTTTACATTGTATAGTTAATGGTTTGATTCCAACTTGAATTAATCCTAAATGAATAAAATTATGACCAGTTTTTAAATGTCTTTTGATTAATTAACATCAAATAGTTGACACGTTTCTCTGGGTTTTTCTAAAGCATAGACTTGTTCAATAGTTTTTACATGCAGATTAACATGAAAAGTATCATGTATAAAAGTAGTTTTACAAATTTTTTTAATTGCCAATTTTGGTATATTCCAACTTAAATCAATTTTATCATTTTGTATTTCTACATCTTCTCCATTAATTACTAATGCCTGATTTGATATGGAGGGCAAAGTAGCTGACCTAGAACTAACTGATGAGTTACTTCTAAATAATTGATTCATTTTTCTTTTAATTAAACTATTTTACAGGAATCTTAATACATTGTCTAAATTTATCATGTTTTCACATACCCGTGTTCATACATACCCTATTCGGAAGACCCCTAAAATCCAATACTGCCTAACCGAAGGACTTACCAAGGATTGGGATGAAAGTGGGTGACTACAGCAAGGTGGAATACATAGATATAATTTTGACAGATTAAGATGACTGGAAATAGATTAATCAGAAAGAAAAGAGAATGGATTTATCAGAAGTAACAACGCATTAAGTAACAGATAGCAACATAGCTTGGCTTTGATACCAAAAGGGAAAGCAGCGCAGAATGAAGAAAACACTTGAAAATACAGATAAAATGATGGAATAATTTACACAAAATTTAAAATAACCATTTAATTAAAATACTGAAAATAACTTACAATTACAATTGTTGCAAATGCAAGGATCTTTAATTGGTTACAAGAGAAAGGTTTGATTTTCACTCAGAGCCCTCAAGGTTTTTTCAAAAACGAATAATGTCTGAATGGATACATTTGATTACAATATATAGAAAAAGAAATTGACTATGCAGCATGTGATTTGAATAATTGATGAAGGCAGCTGGCAGCATTGAAGACTGAGCAGGCTGTCGGTTGCTTTCGACTGATTGATTGAACAGTTAAGCAACTTTAACAAAAGTTGATTGATGAACAGTGTGAACAGTAACTTTTACTATTCATGATTTCGGTGGAACATGTGATTAGGGGAATCAATATAAATACAAATTGGCAGCTTTTCTCAAAAGAGTATTGATTGAAGCTAATTTGTATCTATATGGAATCCAATGTTGAATGAATTAATTAGGCATATGGATCCTGAGCATCTTGAAACTCTGGACGTCCATATGTGTGTGATTGGGTAGTTGATCCTTCAGAAGAATGTGAGCTTTCTGAACCTTTTTCTAAACTGTTTGAATTGGAGGTTGATTGGGCTTCAGCTTGATCCACAAGTTTGCAGGCTAACTGGAGCAGTTCATCTCTGGATGACTTGGGCTTGATCTTGGACTTTATTTTGGGCTGAGCAGGAGATGAAATGGGCTTAGCCTTAGCTTTGGATTGTGATTTGGGCTTTGATTGGGCTGGTTGAGCAGCAACAACTTTGGACTTAGATTTATCAGTGGGCTTTGCCGATTTAGCTTTTGATTTGGGCTTGGAACCACTAGCTAAGGGGCTTCCAACATTGACTGGAGGAAGGCTTGGGCTTCCATGACTGATTGCAGCAGTTGGGTTCTGCTGGGCTTTAACCATTGCAGGAGTAGGAGCAAATTGATCAGATGGAAATTCAGCTTGGACAATGTCAACAATGCGAGGCACTGTGAACTTATCCCACCATTTAACAGAATGTTGACGAATAATTATGTTATCAATAATTCCATAATGCCATTTGAATATCCAAGGGATTTTATATTTAGATATAAAAATGAGCAATAAGGGAAATGTCCTTTGATAAGGGGTGAATGGGAAAACAGTAGCAAAATAATTGATTTGTTTAATCAGAATATCAGGGAAGATATCTGAAATGGTGCCATCATGAGTCCACCATCTCAGAAACCAAGAAGGTAATTCTGATTTGAACTTTTGATCAAATTTAATGAACCAGGAGTGACTGAAAGTTTCATTTTGGTACAAGAAGATCTTGAACCAAGTATCAATGTAATCATGGTAATTGTATGGAATAGAATGACCAGGTAATTCACGAAGCTGATAAGGAGAACCCCATTCAGCTAGAGAAACAATGTTATGAATATAAATAGAATGATACAGAGCCTTACTAGCATAGGTCCGATCATAAATGGGTTTAATCAAGACTGATTGATGGTTTATCAAAATGTCTTTGTAGTAGGTAAGTGATTTGTCTGGATGTGAAAGAACAAAATGGCATCCAGATCCAAAATAAGATTTAGCAAGATCAAAAACAGTTTGACTCTTGGGGTGACTAGGCTCTTTGAAAAAGAGATTAGTAGTGGTTGATTTAATATAATCAGATCGAGTAGACCTGATTGGATTAGCAGTGAATGGAGTAATTGAAACTGCTTGGCTGGAAGAAGCAAAAGGATCAGTAGCCAAAGCAGAGGAGTAATTAGGTCTTGGAATGTTACGAAGGACATGGTAACGGTTAATCATTTCAATAAAATGGTACTGGGTCATGAATTCTATAGAAGATGGTTGATTATCAATCAAAGGGACCAAAGCCTTAGAAGGAGGTCGTGGCTGAGACATATGTAGAATTGAAACAAGATTAAAAGCAAATATTAACAACCAGAAAGAAAATCTAAATAATTCTGGTAGTAATTTAAACAGTTAAAGTAATCAGTGAGTAAATTGCGACGAGCTTGAATCTGGTGATAAATGATGTATTGGGCTCTGCTAGTAGTTTTTCTAGCTAATTTAAGGCGATGAATACGTTGGTTAACTTGGTGTATCAGGGTTTGATAATGGATAATTTGGGCTTTAAGGTATGGAATTTGTATGGAATATGTGGAGTAGCACTCATCCTTTACCCCCTTGTAAAAATTCCTGGGTAAGAAAATCAGGAAGAGAATTTTGACAACCAGGTAAATAGGCAATATCAAAATCAAAAATACTTAAAATAGATTGCCAACGAGCAAAAATTTGCTTACTAGCAAGATTTTGAACATCTTTTTCCAAAACATATTTAGCAGATTTACAATCAACACGAAGTAAAAACTTTTGATTTAAAATATCATCTTGAAATTTAGTAATACATAAAACAATAGATAAAATCTCTTTTTTAATAGTACTATAGTTTAATTGTGCTTTATTCCAGACACCAGAGTGATAACGAACAATTTGTTCAGATGATTGAGGAGTGACTTTTTGAAGAAGAATGCCACCATAACCAATATTAGAAGCATCAGTTTGAATAATTTTGAATGAATTTTCAGTAGAAATACCAAGACAAGGAAGAGATTTAACATAGTGTTTGACTTGTTGAACAATAGCAGTGTGAACAGAAGACCTAGGAGGAGGATTATCCTTTAACCTATCAAACAGAGGTTGACAGACTTTCCTAAGATCTTTACAGAATTCAGCAATGTAATTGAGTGAACTTAGAAATCTTTGTAATTGGGTTTTATCAAGAATTTCATCAGGAAACTTAGACGCAAACTCAATAGAGCGACTAATTGGGAGAATAGTATTGTGGTGAATATCATAACCTAAAAATCGGACTTTAGTTTGAAACAATTTAGTTTTAGGAGCAGATATGACTAAACCATGACTTTTAATAGTATAAAAGAATGCAGTTAAATGTTTCCAATGTTCATTAATTGATTTTGAAAAAATTAATATGTCATCAATGTAAACAATAGAAAAATGACTAAATGGGTTGAATATATCATTCATTACATTTTGAAATTCACTAGGAGCATTTTTTAAGCCAAAGGGCATAACATTCCATTCATAATGACCAAATGGTGTAGTAAAAGCAGTTTTATATCTATCATTAGAGTGAATTTGAATTTGTCAAAAATCACTTTTTAAATCAAATTTACTAAAAATAACAGCTTGACTAAGTCGTTTAATCAAATCTTTTTTATTAGGGATAGGATACCTAATCCATTCAAGAACAGCATTTAATGGTTTATAATTACTAACTAATCGAGGGACACCTCGCTCTAATTCAGCATTTTTATTAATATAAAAAGCAGGACAAGACCATGGTGATTTACTTGGGCTAATTATTCTATTTTTTAATAATTCATTAATTTCTTATTTACACATTTCAAGTAATTCATAATTCATTTGAATAGGTCTAGATTTAGTAGGTATTTGTCTTTCATTAAAATTCTTAATATAGGGTAATATGACTACATGTTTTTTCCTATGCCAAAATGCAATAGGTAAAGTAGAACAAACAGTAGTTTCTAATTTTAATTTAAAATCATTAATTTGAGAAATAATAACTGGATCAGTTAATTGTTGATCAATTCTTTTATAATTAATTTCTTCTTTAAGGAAATTTAATTGTCGAGTTAATCTATTAATTGTGTGAAAGATAGAGCAATCCTTTAATTGATTTAATTCTAACATTTCAGGTGGTGATAAGAATTTAAATGTAATAGGTTGTCCTAAAACATGAGTAGTTATTCCTTCACTAGATGTAGTAAATGGATATAATAAGTAAATAAATGGTGTTCCTAAAATAATTTTATCAGTCATATTTTTAACTAAAATAAATGAGGTTTTAAAGCAAACATTATCTTGACAAACATGAACTTCAGGTAATTTGTATTTAATATGCATTTTACTACCATTAGCAGAGATTAATTTCTCATGACATTTTTCATAATATTTAGTAGGAAGTAAACCTTCTTGAATATAGTTTAAATCAGCACCAGTATCAATTAAAGCAATTAATTCTAATTCAAAATTATTAATAGCAATTGTAATTTTGGAATACCATTTTTGCATATAAATTTTATTAATTAGATTTAATCGTTTATCTTCAAGATTATTAGATTGTGAACGATTATCAAATAATAATTTCTCAGGATTTGTATGATCAGAATCATGTCCAGAATTATGTTCAGACTCATGAGGAGATTCGTGATTATGTTGTTGGAAATTATCTAGACTTTGATTAAGTTTTAAAGTAATAATTTTATCTTCTAAATGTTTATCTTTGCTTCGTAAATCTTTAATAGTTTGTTTAATTTGATTAATTTCATATTGTAGATCTTGTAAAGTAATTTCTGTTTGTTTATTTTTAAATCGTTCTAAAGTTTTGGATAGACTTATTATGGGTTTATCAAACTTAGGTTTGGTATCACGATTAGTTAATAAGGATTTCAATTTATCAGTGTATTTCTTTTTTAAATCTGGATCATCTAAACGGCTAATTAATTCGATAAGAGCAGATTCTTCTTGATTTTGTTTGGTGAGAACATTGATTTGTCTAACTGGTTTACAACAAATATCATTACAACCTAATTCAATATTATTATCAGAATCATTACTAGGTGAATGGTAATCAGATGAAGTACTAGGATTATCAGAAGAGGAATCATTAATAGATTGGTTTAATTGGAAGATTTCAAATAATTGATTTTTTAAAGTATCATCAATTTGGAGTTGATTTACTTTATCTTTTAATTTTTGTTTTTCTTTACATTTATTAGAATAATGACATTTTTTACCACAGTTATAACAAGTAATATCTTTATTAGATTTAGATTTTGGATGTGTTTTAGTTTTATAATATTTCTTTTTGGGTTTAGTGTAAAATTTATCATTTGATTTAGAAGGTGAATAATTCTTTTTGTATTTATTAGATTATTTGTAAGATGACTTATGTTTGGAATATTTGTGTGCTTTTCTACGGGAAGGTGCAACAGGGGGTAATCCATATTGTTCACAGAAATTTTCTAATTCATATTTATCCTTATGTTTATCTTTATTAGCCTTTTGACTAAGTTTAAGATCAATACACATTTTTAATCCTTCTTTTTGAATAGTGCTAATTATATCACCATAAGTTAAATTATCATATTCAATAACACCAGTAGGTTGACTAAGAGCATCTCTAATTTTATGAGCAAATAAATTAGGTAATCCATTAATAAATTTTTTTTCCAGAATGATTTAGTACAGTCTTCTCTTAACATAACTCTAGAGGTAAATACATCTTTATGCCATCTAAAATCACTTAAGGTTGGATAAGTAAGATTACTAAGTTGATCATGTATGCGAGAATAGATATTAATAGGGGCACCTATGAAATGTCTGACTATGGTATAAATTAAAGTATTAATATCATCAGGTTTACATTAACCAAGTGTTTCATCAAAGATTGAGAGATCATTTTCATCTTTTTGATTAGCATATAAGATTGATTCTCGTTGATCTTCAGTAAGATATTTTTCCCACCAAGATTTGAGCATACTAGTAAATCCAGAAGTAATTAACAAAACGATTTCAAGTTGAGTATATTCAGGATAATTACTAAGATAACTATTGGTAACCATGGGTAAATGATTTAATTTTTGAAGTATTTGATCTTCACTGAGACCATCGATATTCCATTCGTATAATCTTTTAGCAGAAACAGAAAATTGATTAGAAAGATTAGTTTCTTCATATTGGAGATCAGGAGGAGTAGGTCTAGAATACCAATTTTTTGTAGTTTGAGGATTAACTTTAGGATATTGAATTTTATTAAGAGTAGATGATTGAAATTGCTGAGCTAATTGATTAATTTCATTATCAGTAGTACTGGTTTCAGATTGATTAGAAGCAGTATCAATAGGTTGTTGATTAAGTATAGTAAGACATTTATCCTTAGAAGGAGAGGGTGTTTCGGAAGTATTTAATTTAGTAAGTAATTTTTCTATGGCTTTAACAGTAGAAGTATCATTGGTAACTAAACTAGTTCTTTTGGATCTATTACTAGGGAGATTAAGTAAAGGTTGATCTAAAGATTTTGTAACAGAGGTAACTATAGTGGAATCAAGATGAGTTTCAATTTTTTCTAATTGCGTACCAATTGTTTTTAAACACTGATTAATATAATTATTTTGTTTAATAACTTTTTTTAATTTCAGGGTCAGTACCAGGCAGCTTAAAAGGAGAGGCTGGGACGTCAGAACCTTGATGATCAATAATTATACTTTCGAGGGGATGATGACTAGAACTAACAGAAGTATTTAGAGAAGTCTTCCATTTATGTTTTGTGATTGTATTAATCTTTTTGTAATAATTATTGTAATATTCAAAGAAGGGCATTTCTATACTATATTCAATCATAAAATCATACCATTTTCTAGTTATTCGAGATTGGTGAGCAGAATCATATTTGGCACAATAAACATGTCTTTGAATTCTATTTTCTTTAGATCTAAATTCAATAGGTAATATGTCAAGATCAGGAGTAAAAGCTTTTTTGATTGTCATTAATTGAGGATTGATTGGAAATATTACTTCGAAATCAGTTTGAGTAGGTGATTCTTGAGATTCATTATCATCTTCAGGTTGATGTACAAGATGTGTATATTGGTGTACTACACTCCTTATCTTTCTTTCTTTCTTTTTTTTATATATTTTTATCTTTTTCAGGTCATATTGTCTTTTTATTTTTCTCTACATTTTTTATAAAAATTTAAAAATATATATATATATTTAAATCATCTTAAACACCACTAAAAATAAATGAGTCCACCTGAAATCTTTCGCGGGCCGTTCATGTTCATGGTACACTTGACTTGACAATGGTTTTGTTTGAGGCAAGTTAAACGGAGAGCTAAGTCTTATTTTTTAAAAAATTTTTTGGCTAATTTAATTTGATTAAATTAGTTTAATTTTTTTGTTGTTGTTGTTGTTGTTGTTGTTACTTAGATGTGATGATTGTGAGAGAAAAAGTAAACTGATTATGATTTGAATGTAACATTTTATTTTATTGACTAAATCAGCCTATTTTGGAGTGTTTTTAGAAGATGGTTAAAAGCTGATTTTTTATTTTTTTGAAAAAATCTGTAAAAAATATGAGAGATAATGTGACCTAAAATTGGTTAAAAGTTAGGAAGGGACTTTTAACCCACTTCCTAAAAAAGTGCTTATTTAGGCATTTAATTCTTCCCAAACATAGCCTAAGAATTAAAAGTTTATGATTTAAAAAATACAAAAATAAAAGTATGTCTTACTCAATTTAGGAGTTTTTTAAAAAAATTATTTATATCTCTTAAATTATAAGTAGAATCAACACCAAACAATCACACAAAAACACTTAAAATAAAAATATAAATATAAATAATTTAGATAAATTATACCAAACAATCTAATTAACAATTATACTTTTGATGCTCATCTCCAACCCAACACTCTCAATTAGGGATCCAGTGTCACTGTTGTGCGTGAAGCACAGCAATGACTATTGTGCTGCTCGTGAAACTCATTTCGGATTCTATTTTGATGATCTGAACTTTTGAAAATTTAGAAAATATCAAAAACAATATATATATATATATATATGAAATCAAGTTAACCGGATATAAATAACATATTCATCAAATAACATTTGTATTTAGTTTGATACATACATATTCATTTTTTTATATAAAGATGTTATTTGATGAACAGGTTATTGATATCCGATCAATTTAATTTTTTACAGGTATATTGTTCTCGATATTTTCTTAATTTTCAACAGTTCAAATCATCAAAATAGAATCCGAAATGAGTTCCACAGGCCGCACAACAGTGACTGTTGTGCTTTATGCACAGCAGTGAGACTAGCTCCCTCAATTAGAGGATGAAAATAAAATAATTTATTCAAAACGTGAATATACAATATTTCACTATTCACCTAAATTTCAACCACAAGTCATCATTTTTTCTCTAAATATTTCAATCAAAAATTGAATATTTTTTGTTTATTAATAAATATTTAATATTTAATTTTTGTTAAATATATTTAACATTAGATTCATTTTAGAGATGTGATTTCATTCTTTTTAATGACACAAATTTTATAAAAATTAAATATACATATTAAAAGTTATTTGTAGTTTAATATATAATCAAAATTATAAAAGAATATGATTGGTAGATAAAGTTAAAAATAAATATATTTTGAGAACAAAATTAAAAAAATAATAAAAAAGAGTTTTAAAGGTCCTTCTCTATTTTTTATCCTCCCTCCAAATATGGTGGACCAACCCATCATTCTCCCAAATGGAAATAAATTTAGAAATCTGATGTGATATTCCAATAGTCATATTTTGGTATCAAATATCAATTCTATCTGGTGTGCCAAAAGCTAATGTGACGTTTTAGGATCACATATTCATGCCAATTTTAACATCATGATTCCTTGATATCTTTTTCTTTTTTTTCTTTTCTTTTGTCTTCAATTGAAGTATCCAAAGAGTTTAAATTTTAAAAATAATATAATAACGGATTTTTCCTTGATATCTTTTTCTTTTTTTTCTTTTCTTTTGTCTTCAATTGAAGTATCCAAAGAGTTTAAATTTTAAAAATAATATAATAACGGATTTTACATATCAAGTGGATAACTTTTGTACGAGCACGAAATAATTCTTCTCGTATAATCCTGTTGATTAAGTGTGCGCTCCTCCAAACATTCTCGCTTTACTTCCTGAAAACACAAACGTGAGCTAGCTGGCGGGTATGTGCCAGAAACCCCTCCGATGCCTAAGTCAGCAAATAGACAATAGACAAAAACTCTGTCTATTTAGGAGTCAAAATTGTGATACCTGTACATAAGTTCTGTTACGAGCTTTTATAGATTCCATGTGGCACAATCCTAGTAGGACTTTTTATTCCTCAATGTAGAGTCCTCCTAGGAATCACATCTCTAAGAGATAATGCTTATCCCTTAACACCCTTCTCACTGCTTTAACCAAGTGAAATGGTTTTACCTCGATAGTATGACAAAACGACCGAACTAACACTGCCATGCTTGAACTCGGCAAATTTAGCCGAGCTTCACTTAGCTCGGTCCCACTTTGCTCTTCCAATGCAGTCTTCCTGTACCTCGGTTTAACTTACTCCAACCGGGCTATCTCAGTCATTTATGACCGAGCTAACTAGGCCCAATGGCGAAGCCCATTTTTACTCAACCCGCAGCTCGGCTCACTTCTGTCCTATCTTAGCTCGGCCCAGATTTACACATTTTACCCTCTCAATTGCCCCTTAATGCCATCTGCAACGCATGATTTGAGATTACCTATTTCCAGCCGAGCTAAGTGTACCGATTGAGCTAGGTTCCACCGGGCTCATGTTCTACCGAGCTACCGATTTTCCTGGCTAAGAAATGTCTTGTCAGTTGCTCTGTATGTCGTTCTGCTTCTCAAGTACATCTGAATCGTTACTTATTCCTATGGACACGTGGCTTGCCTCTACTGGCCATGCACAACTATCACAGCCGTCTCTGTACCTCGCAAATTTTGAACAGTCCCATTCAAATCTATGCTTTATACAAAAAATCGTACTTTTTGAACAAAACACACCATTGCTCATCTTCTCGCACCTGCCTTCTGAGCCTCCATTTTCACGACCATAGCTTATGCAAAGCTTGTGTTTGCAACGCCATTCTCACGATCTTGATCTCCACCCTTGCATCCCAAAGCTGTAAGTGGCTCTATCCTTTTTCCCTTCCATTTATTTTCGCATGGTATAGCAATGTATAGCATAGTATATGTACGCTTTCCAAAACACGCTAGTATAGGCTTCACATTAATGAGTAAGAACCGCTTAGACCCAAAAAACCACATGATAGATCCTCCAATGGATTCACTAACAATCGGTAAAGTGATGCTTTTGATCCAAAATTTCACCACGACCGAGATAGGAATTTGTTTGCCATATGTGCGTATTAGACTAAACTAGAAACCTCTCCCAATGATCGAACTAGGACTTGGTGCCCTCCCTTGCGTTTACAACCGAACTAAAAACCAACCTGCTCAATGCCTGAGCCAAAAACTTGTAGCCTCTCGTTGTGTTATAACCGAACTTAAGAACGGGCTGCATCCCATTCAACTGTACTAGGGTTTATTTCCATCTATCCTTCTTTTCTAGCCCGGCTCAATGATCTGGGCATAACACTGTTTATCTTCACTTTGCAAACTTTGACTATGTTGGCCAGGCACACATTTACACGCTCAACTGAGATACTCAACGTCATTTCAGCAACGAGCTAGGATCCCGAGCTAATTTATTCATAATTTTATTTGAAATGGGTAAATACCGGTTCTTAGTACACTCACCCGAGGCCATTGCCGAATTCCGTAAGGACTACAACAACCCTAACGATGTTCATTTCTCTTTAGCCGAACTAGATACCACGCCCTGGGGAAAACTAGGTTTCGTTCCATTCACCGTGATATCCATTGTTGAGGCCGGTCTCCGATTCCCAATCTAGCCACTAATATGTGAGTTTCTCAGGCAAATTAGATTATGCCCTACTCAACTTAGCACCAACTCTTACTGAATAATAAACGAAATCGCCGAGCTAAACCATTGGCTTGGTCTCAACCTCGGATTGGCTGAGCTATTCCACCAATACTCGCTCGGCCAAAATGACAACGGTTGGGTGTATTACTTGAGAATAAGAAAAGGCCGAGAGAAAATAATTAAAAATACACCGGACAAAGACTTAAATGACGATGACTTCTTCTGGGTTTCAGGCAATTTTGAAGACTAGGAAGCCCAGATATCGGGCTACCGTATTAACTGGAATAAGGAAACTCCAGGTAAGGATACCTCGGTTCTCTTTTAGTTTTACTATTCCAGGCTATAACTTTACACTGTGCTAACCATTGTCTTTGTTCTTCTGTGTAGATCTAAACCAACTAAAATCACAGTACCAGTACGCCAATCAGGACGCCCTTTGCGCGGCACTTCGGTACCGTCACCGTGGTTGGGCCGAGCTACTGAACTTCGAACCCACGTACACCTACAGCGGAAGAAGGAAGACCAAGGTAACGGACTTCCTTCTCAAGCCATCACCATAACCAAATCCCACTCTTTCCCAAATTAACCTCATTTCCTTTATCGAAGAACAAGAAATGGCCAAGCGCCGAGCTGTACGAGCCCTGATTACCGAGACAACATCAACTCAAGCCAGCGGGGCTCAAACCCAGACACCACAAGCAGGTCAAACACAGGAGGTTGTGGTAGCCCTTCCAACAGCCTGGGCTACGTCATCTCGGTCAAACAAGCGACGACGCTCTGCTTCGACCGAGCCGCAACGACTGATTGATGAGGACGAGTGTGTGCTTCCTGACACCACAATGTCGAGCCTCGAGCCCGTGCATTCCAACCGAGCTAGCCCTTCAGAGTGGGCTCCAAAAATGACTTACAAGAACCACGCTATCTCGAACACCAACTCAGTGGTTGCAGACAAAGACCACACTCTTGCCTTCAATCTTGCCAAAAGTGTGTGTCTGCCAACCGACATGGAGCACCACAATCATTTGACCGAGCTTAAGGCCATCCGCTCGGAAACTAAGTCGATGGTGCTGGTAAGTGCCCCATTTGTTTTGCCTTCCAAATCACGTCTGTTTGCCCGGTTTTAACCATATTGGCCATCTCTCCTTTTGCAGGCCATGCAGAAGAACCATGTTGCCCATAAGCGTGTGCTAGAGCTGCGCAAGACAACACGGCTAGCGGTTGCAGAAGCCAATGCTAAGACGGCCGAACTAGAAGAAGCTAAGCAAAAGACGACCGAGCTTCAAACTGAAATCGCCCGACTTACCAGGCTAGCCAACTCGGCGGAAGCGGATAAGCAGAAGGCTTTGGCCGAGCGGAAAGATCACTATCTACGCGAGCTGGCCAAACTCGAGAAAAAGAAGGATGTAGAAATCACCGAGCTGTAGAAGAAGATGGAAGATGTACAAGATCGTAGCTATAAGAATGGGGAAGCCACCTATATTCTGCAGTGTGAAGCTGCAAAGGACATATTTTTCAAGTGTGGATGGAAGGCGGCTGTTTTGCAGCTTGGCCAGGGGCAAGAAACCGAAGTCTTCCAAAATCCTCCCCCTCACTTCATCCCGAGTTACTTGGCAAACTACGCCAATACCATCCAACAAAAGCTGTCCCAAGAGGGAGAGGAGGAAGGATCCCCAGAGCCAAACAGCGCCCCACCAGTCATCAGTGAGCACGGTCTTCAAACTGCTCAATCAACTCGGGTAGATCCACTAGTGCTAGACACGGTTGATAATGCGACTGTGACCAGACCTTCCTGCTGAAACCGGGCTACCGAGTGGTGAGGTTCGGGTTGACCTTGATGCAGATTTGGATGACCTCTTTGCTTGACCTAGTTTTTCTTCTTTTGATGTTTCTCTTTTTTGAAAGTACTTGTAACCGGGCTTAAGCCCCTCTCATGTAATGAATACTTTGAAGTGGAATGACATGTGCTTTTTCTTCAACTGTTTGTTCGGTTACACTTACATATAATTGCCTTTTAACATTTCATTGCCAAGATAGCTATCTCGGTTCAAGAGTTTTGTAACCTGCTTACATGTTCGTCATACCTGCCAACTTTCTTCAGCCTAGATCTTGATTTCAGCTGGAGAGAGATAAGTGTTGGTTATTCCAGCCAACTTTCTTCAGTCTAGGTCCTTATCTCGGCTGAAGAGAACTATATGTTGGTTATTCCTACCAACCTCTTCAGCCTAGATCCTGATCTGGGCTGAAGAGAGATAACTGTTGGTTATTCCTACCAACCTCTTCAGCCTAGATCCTGATCTCGGATGAAGAGAGATAACTGTTGGTTATTCCTGCCAACCTCTTCAGCCTAGATCTTGATCTCGGCTGAAAAGAGAACTGTTGGTTATTCATGCCAACCTCTTCAGCCTAGATCTTGATCTCGGCTGAAGAGAGATAACTGTTGGTTATTCATGCCAACCTCTTTCAGCCTAGATCCTGATCTTGGCTGAAGAGAGAACTGTTGCTTATTCCTGCCAACCTCTTCAGCCTAGATTCTGATCTCGGCTGAAGAGAGATAACTGTTGGTTATTCCTGCCAACCTCTTCAGCCTAGATCTTGATCTCGGCTGAAGAGAGATAACTATTGGTTATTCTGGCCAACCTTTTTCAGCCTAGATCCTGATCTCGGCTAAAGAGAACTACATGTTTGGTTATTCCTGCCAAACTTCATGATTGCCCCTTGCTGGCAATGTCTGAGAACAATTTTTACAGTAGAAAGAATTGTACTAAAAACTACTTCTTTTATTTGAAAAATGGAAAATTACAAGTATTTAAAAATTAAAAATAAAATAATTTGAGATTGGCAGCGTTCCATGGCCTGGGAATAGCCTTGGCGTCTCCATCTTCCAAGTGATATGCTCATTTTCCTGCTAAACCAACCACTTTGTATGGTCCTTCTCAGTTAGGTCCTAACTTGTCGTCTCCAGGTACCAAAGTGTTGCCCATTACTTTGCGTAATACTCAGTCCCCAATCTTGAATTGCCTCGGATGCACCGTCTTGTTATATTTTTTGGATAGCTCCTACTGGTATGAGGCAATGTGAACTAGAGCTCTTTCCCTTCTCTCTTCTACAAGGTCGAGTTCTAAGGTTATAGTTTCCCCATTCAAGTCTGGGTCGAAATTTTCACTTCTAATAGTGAGGAGGCCTACTTCTAGTGGGATTACTGCCTCCATGCCATAAGCAAGGAAAAAAGGCATTTCTCCAGTTGATCGCCGATGTGTGGTACGATAAGCCCATAAAACATGAGGAAGCTCCTCAGCCTACTTGCCTTTTGCTTTCTCCAACCTTTTCTTCAAACCATCTAAGACGACTTTGTTTGATGCTTTTGCCTGGCCATTCGCTTGAGGGCATGCCGGTGTAGAGTTGTAGAATTCTATCTTGTATTCCTCGCAAAAGCTCCTGAAGATTTTACCATCAAACTGAGTGCCGTTGTCAGATATTAGGGCCTTGGATATGCTGAATTGGGTTATGATGTTCTGTCAGATGAACTTCTTTACATCTTTTTCCTTTATTGATGCGAGTGCTTCAACCTCCACCCACTTTGTGAAGTAGTCTGTTGCTGGGAGAAAGAACTTTCTGTTGCCGGATACTGTTGGAAATGGGCCCACTATGTCCAGGCCCCACATTGTGAAAGGCTATGGGCTGGTTAATGGTAGAAGTTCTCTGGCTAGTTGATGTATTTGGTGTGTGAACTTCTGACATTTCTTACACCTCTTTACATATTTCTCAGAATCTGCTTGCATATATGGCCACCAGTATCCTTGTGAAATTGCTCTGTAGGCCAATGATCTTCCCCCTTGGTGGCTTCCGCAAACTCCTTCATGTATCTCGAACAAAAATGCTTCGACCTTGCTGGGATGGACACATTTCAGGTAAGGTCCTGTGAAGGATTTTTTGTACAATGCCAATGATAGAGAGAGCCAAAATTGTTGTGATTTTGCTCTGATCTTGTTGGCCTCTTTCTTTTTTTCAGGCAAGATGCCGTCTTTTAAAAATACTATAATGGGATCCATCCATGAAGGGCCTAGTTTGGCACAGCATACCTCAGCTACTTCTGGTTCTTCAATCACGGTCTGCGTAGGAAGTCGACCAGTAATGGATGTGGGACAGATGTATCTTCCATTGAAGCAAAACCTGCTAGTTCGTCTGCTCTATTGTTTTCTTCTCGGCCGATTTGCTCTATCCGCACTACTTCGAACTTCATGATCTCTTTTCTGACTAACTCTTGGTACGTAGCCATTCTCTTATCTTTCGCCTTGTAGTCGCCTGAAATTTGGTTTACTACTAGTTGTGAGTCACTATAAACCATTAGCTCGGTGGCCTTCATGAAGAATGCTGATTTTAGGCCTGCTAAAAGCGCTTCATACTCCGCCTCATTGTTTGATACTGGGAAGCCAAGATTGACTGCTTGTTCCACTATTAGGCCATCTGATGAGATGAGGACTATGCCAAGTCATGCACCGTGCCTATTAGATACACCATCCACAAAAAGCTTCCACATCTCTCCGACGAATAATTTCCAATAAGTAGAGGGGTCGGATGACGTCTTCGGGTCATGTGTGTTGCTGATGTTTTCTTCCAAGTCCATGCCTGCTGTTGGGGTTTGCTCTTCACTATCTGACTGCCCCAAGTTTTTATTTGTTGATGAGTCTTTGCTAGGCATAGCATGGTTTGTCCCTTCCTTCCTGTCTTCAATTCTGTATGGCCTGGAATGTAGGTGGGTATCTTGTTTTGGGGGCTATTCAGTTCCTGTGGCACTTTCCATCCCGATTTCGATTGTATCAATTAAGTCAACTGGGTAGATATGATGGCTTTCTGGTGTGAACTCAGCCATAGAGTCTGCCAAAGCTTGGGCTTTTATTGCTGTTTTGGGTTGAAACTTGATATCGAACTGTCCCGGCTCTACTGCCCATTTCAAGATTCGTCCAGAAAAGTCTGCCCTCTCAAACAAGGCCTTTAATGGAAAAGTTGTTAGGACGATTATAGTGTGGGCATGGAAATAATGCGTCAATTTCCTTGAGGCCATCATCAAAGCTAAGGCCAGCTTTTCCAATGGTAGGTACCTTGTTTCAGTGTCCAGCAAGGTTTTGCTAACATAAAAGATATGCAAGTGTTGGATTCCTTCTGCTCTGACCAACACTGCGCTGACCGCATGTTATGAAATCGCCAAGTATAAGAAGAGCTCTTCTCCTGGTACTGGGGTTACTAATAATGGAGGAGAGGTCATGTACTCCTTCAGGCTCTCTAGGACATGGTCGCACTCTTCATCCCACTCAAATTTGGCTTTCAAAGCTTGGAAGAACGATCGACATCTATCTGACGATCGACTTATGAACCGGTTGAGTGCGGCTGCTAGGCCAGTGAGATGTTGTACCTCTTTGACTGTGTTAGGCCTCTCAAGTTCCTGGATTGCCTTGATCTGAGAAGGGTCAGCTTCTATACCTCGGTTGGTTACCAGGAAGCCTAGGAATTTTCCTAATTCTACACCGAATGCACACTTGGATGCATTCAGGCGTAACTTCTTCTTCTTCAGAATTTGGAACATTTCATCTAGGTCCCTGAGATGGTCCTTCTCATCCTTGCTTTTGACCACCATGTCATCTATGTAAGCCTCCATTGTTCTTCCTAACAGTGGTTCAAACATTTTGGTGATCATCTGTTGAAATGTTGCCACTGCATGGGTTCTTTAGGCCAAAGGGCATGACTTTGTAACAATACAGTCCTCTAGGCGTCGTAAAAGATGTGACCTCCTAGTCTGGCTCATACATAGCGATCTGATGGTAAGCTCTATACGCATCAAGAAAGCTAAGTCGGTTATGTCCCGCCGTTAGGTCCACCAGTTGGTCTATCCGTGGTAGAGGGAAACTGTCCTTTGGGTATGCCTTGTTGACTATTTTGTAGTCCACACAAACACGTCATTTTTCGTTTTTCTGTGGCACTACCACAATGTTAGAGATCTACCTAGGATAGTGCACTTCTCTGATGGCTCCTGTCTTCAGCAGGTTTCCCACTTCCTCCGCGACTATCTCCGCGTAGTAGAGTGTTGACCTGTGAGTGCGCTGTATAATTGGCCTGGCATTTGGGTGGATATTAAGTTGGTGGCATATGAACTTAGGGTCAATGCCAGGCATGTCATATGGCGTCCAGGCGAACATTTCGATGTTTGAGATTAAGAATTCCATAATCTCAGTTCTCTTAGTACTGGATAAAGACGAGTTGAGCAAAAAGAGTTTTTCTGGGTCTCTTTCATCTATCCTTACCTTAACCAAGTCCTCCACTGCCTTCTGCTCTGCTGCTTTGCTGATATCTGTAAACAATTCGTTGCTTTTTGGCTCTTCCACCATCTGGACGAACCCTTTCGCAGCATGGCTGCCATTTACTGTGACGAAACATTACTTCGACATGATTTGGTCTCCTAAGACTTCTTCAATCACGCCGGTTTCGTTAAGGAATCATACTACCCAATAGTAGGTTGACGCTACTGAGCGCATGGCATGCAACCATGCCCTTTCCAAGATTATGTTGTAGGTGGATGGGACCTTCAATACCCAGAATTCCACCTGTTTCGTCACAGTTCCTGCCTTGACTGGAAGGATTATTTTGCCCACTGGCCATTCTGGAATTGAGTTGAAACCGACGAGTGGAGATATCGTAGGAGCCAAGTCTTTGTCCTCCAATTTCAACTGTTTGAAGGCCTTGTAGTACATTAACTCGCATGAGCTTCCTTGGTCGATCAAGATCCGCTTGATATTGAAATTTTTGATGAGCAACGTCACCACCAGTGCATTGTTGTGAGGGCAATGTAGCCTTGCTAAGTCTCTGTCTGAAAAAGGTGTGACATTCGTGGCTTCTGTTCTGCCCTTTTTCACAGTTGGTTATGCACTTAGTACCTCTCTCAAGTTTGATCATCCCCCTGAGCTCACATACCTGCTCAGGTTCGACGACTCCATGTATGACGTTGATTACGCCTTGGGGTGGACCGTCGACCAGCATCCCGTTTGGTTTGTTGGCGTCCTGTGGGGCTGGTTGTGTTCCCCCTTCTATATACTGGTCCAAGTGTCCAGCAGCCACTAACTCTTCCAGATGTTGCCTTAGTGGTGTGTAATTCTTAGTGCGATGCTCCTTTTCATCATGGAAGGTGTAGCGTGACCTCTTATCGTAGCCTCTTTGTGCTTCTCCCAACTTGGTTGGCCATCGAACGAAGGGTTTGTTACGTATCTCGCTGAGAATCCAGTAGATAGGTTTATTGAATACGGTGGTGATGGCAGTGCGGACTCTTAACTTCCTCTTTTCTAGGTCCTCTTGGCTCACCTACCTCGTCTATTCCTGCTTGGTTGCTTCACTGTGTTGACTTTCGCTGTAGTTTTTTTATCTAGCAACGCTGTTATGCCAGATTTTGCTTTAGCACGGGCGCTATCTTCTTCTACTCGGATATGTTAATGTACCCTCTCCATTAGGGCCTCCATCGTGAGGGGTGGCATTATAGTAATTGAGTCCCTCAATTTGTTTCTGACTGGTAGACCCCTTTTGTATTGTGCGATGGCGAGATTTGTAGGGTAATCCCCAATCTGGTTGAAGGTTTCCCAATAACGACTGTTGTAAGACCTCAATGTCTCCTTTTCGCCCATGTCAATAGAGAGTAACTGATCAATCTCCACTAGTGTTTTGGTATTCATCCTGAATCTTGTTACGAACGCTTCAGCCAACTGTGCCCATGAGGCTATGCTACCCTTCGGCAACCTTTCGAACTAGGTCAGACCTAGGTCACCAAGGTTGGATGGGAACATGATGCACATTAGAGCTTCGTTTCGCCGGTATACTGCCATAACCTAGCGAAAGTGGCTTAAGTGCATATAGGGGTCTGACTTCCCTTCATAAATAGTAAATTTGGATTGATGGAAGCCTGAAGGTAGTAGTGCGTTCTCTATTGCCGGAATGAATGGTGAGCTCTATAACCTTGCTAATACTTTATCTGCTGGTTCGTAAGTAAGGTGCGGCATTGGCAACCCTATCTCGACACTCCCGTGTGTCCTAGGGGCCAATCACTGTAGGGCTGAAACCCTGCGAGGGTCGCGAGCCCTGGTGTCTTCCTTCCAACAGGCCCTTTCCTCCAGCACTGTCCGTAAGTCCGCTGACCTAGGTAACTCCGTGTGCCTAGAAGTCGTCTGGTGCGTGTGTGAAGGGTAATAGCTACTTCCCTCTGTATATGACCTTTCAGTCCTCGTTCTCTCAGACCTGGAGTGACAAGTCCTGGAAGTCCTTGATTGGGTGTCGCCTGTTCTAAGGCTCCTACTTTCTGCTTGTGATGGTGTGGTATGCCTGTCACGATCTTCCGAGTGGCAAGGGGGCGTATTGCCTTTGCGCCCCTCTCCTGTCGCCATCCATTTTCCTTTTATCTGGCGCTTCATTGTCTCCATGTCTGCCGCGATCCTCCAAAACTTGAGGATCAAGCCTCCGCCTTTGTCTTTCAGGACTTTGAGAGCAACGAAGGCTAGTGCCCCGTCTCTCCTTAGTGTCCCTCCGGGAGTTTCGTCGCTGGGGTTCTAAATCCGCCATGGGTGGGATAGGAGGTAAACCTTCGCGCCTCCCACCCTCCTCGGGGTCTGCCCATTAATAGCAGATTGTGGCAAATCTTCATTGTGCGCCATTGCTTTCAACTAGAGAGGAAAACTTGATCAAGAGATTTCGTTCTTTGTGAAATTTTCCACAGACGGCGCCAATTGTACGAGCACGAAATAATTCTTCTCGTATAATCCTGTTGATCAAGTGTGCGCTCCTCCAAACGTCGTCACTTTACTTCCTGAAAACACAAACGTGAGCTAGCCGGCGGGTGTGTGCCGGAAACCCTTCTGATACCTAAGTCAGCAAATAGACAATAGACAAAAACTCTGTGTATTTAGGAGTCAAAATTGTGATACATGTACATAGGTCCTGTTACGAGCTTTTATAAATTCCGTGTGGTACAATCCTAGTAGGACTCTTTATTCCTCAATGTAGAGTCCTTCTAGGAATCACATCTCTAAGAGATAATGCTTATCCCTTAACACCCTTCTCACTGCTTTAACCAAGTGAAATGGTTTTACCTCGGTAGTATGACAAAACGACCGAACTAACACTGTCATGCTTAAGCTCGACAAATTTAGCTGAGCTTCACTTAGCTCGGTCCCATCTTGCTCTTCCAATGCAGTCTTTCTGTACCTCGGTTTAACTTACTCCAACCGGGCTATCTCAGTCATTTATGACCGAGCTAACTAGGCCTAATGTCGAAGCCCATTTTTACTCAGCTCCCAGCTCGGCTCACTTTTGTCCCATCTTAGTTCGGCCTAGATTTACACATTTTACTCTCTCAACTTTCATATCAAATTAATATATGCCAATTTACTACCTAAGACTTTAAAAAAAATAATAAAAAAAAAATTGACCTATTAAATTTTAAATATTTGAATGAAAATGCTCCTAAAAGATGAATTGAAAATTAAATTCTTTTAAATATAAAAATATGAAAAATAGGTTGGAGATGCTTTCAGACCTTTTCCGTGGTTCAGCCCACCGAACCGAACATGCGCCCGTCGTGTTCTGCTGCTACCCACTGAAGCTAGCACCAAACTCCACAAAAACGCGCGCAATAGTAAACGGTTAGAGGTTGGTCCAATTTTAGAGCAAAAAGAGGTCAGAAAATGACCGACGGCCCGCCGCCACGTGTGATCTATTAAGTAGAAAAGTCTATGATATTACGAGACATGCGGCGGCACGCGGCAACAGTTAAAAGATCAATGTTTTAGTTTTTTTAATTTTTTTGATTATATTAATTTTTTATATTTTTTTAAATAAAAATTAAAAAATCAACTTCTAATTTATTTCACAAAATAAGTAGGTAAAATTTGTTTGGGATGTGTTTTTTTAATAGCTTTTTACTATTTTATAAAAAAATATATGTAAAAAAATTGAACTATGACAAAAATATGATAATAATATAAAATAATTATACAATGATGAAAGTAAAAAAATTATTTACATAATTTAACACATAAATTATTTGTACTTTTATCACTTTGGGTTGTTTTGGGAAGATGGTAAAAAGTGACTTTTTGACTTTTAACCAAGCTTTTGGCTTTTTTAGACAAATGATTTGGGAAGTTGGTAAAAAGTAACTTTTGACTTTTTTTATTAATATTTGTTTATGATGTCAAATCATAATAAAATGACCAAACTACCTCCATTTATTTAAAATATTTACAATTTCACCTATGTAACACATTTTGACCTATGAGGGGTAAAATTGTAATTTCACCGATGGCTAAAAACTAACTTCCCAAATGAAAAAAAAAACTAAAAAAACTAACTTTTAACTTTTACTACTAACCAAAAAAAGTGACTAAAAATCATGTTGCCAAAATAAGCCTTTATAATTGTTTTGTGATATTATCATTTTTTTACAATTATTCTTACAAAATTGAAGAGAATAATTATAAATATTTAGGCTACATTTGGTTTGAGCGTGGAATCATAATTCTACACTCAAAATTTTTAAAATACTTTTCAAAATACATTGCTAAACACACAATTCAAAGTTCAATTCAAAAATTAATTTCAAAACTCATAATCAACACACACAACTCAAAATTATTTCAAAGCTCAAAATTAAAACTTTTTTCAAAACTCTATTTAAAAAAATATTCTTGAGCGTTGTCTTTTAAAAATTATTTTTACAATCATGATTTGAATGTTGTCTTTTAAAATTTTTTGGATTTATTTTTTTAAAATATTTAAAAAATTTCTTACTTTTATTTTGGGATAAATATTTTATATTTTGAATATTTATTTATTTATTTTAATGTTCACTATATTTCATATATTTTTGTGCTGTATTTTTTTAAGTATAAAAAATTGAATTTTTTTTAATATATAATTTTATTTTATTTTATAAAAATATTTTTAAATATTTTAATTTTTTTATTATGTGTTTGGTTACGATTTGAGTGTAGAGTTTTGAAAGTAGTGTAAAATTTCGAGTTATGTGTTTAGTTATGAGTTTTGAAAATAATTTTTGAATTGAGTTTTGATTTATGTTTTTTGTTACAATTTGAGTGTGAAGTTGTATTTTGAGTTTAAAATATTAAAATTAAAAAATAAAATATTTACAAAATAAAATAAAATATTAAAATTAAAATATTTAAATAAAAATTATATATTTAAAATAAAAAAAATAAAATTTTCTTAATCATTTTTTAATATTGACAAAAAATCCAAAAAATTCATAATACTACTCAAAATTCAAAAACTCAAAATACAACTAAAAACTCTTTTCAAAATTTGAAATTCAAAAACTCTTTTCAAAATACTTTTCAAAACCAGTTCCGATTTGTAGCTTGAAAATATTGAGGCTCGAATGGTCCGAGTTCTAAAACGACGTCGTTTTAGATTTTTTTCCCCCCCCTCTTTTCTCTCTAAAGCAGAGATGAAGATGAAAAAGATGAAGATAAGAGAGAGAGAGAGAGAGAAAGAGAGCACATCAACCAACTCAGGTCATCATCATCAACTGAGAGAGAGCATCAACGTCAAACAACAACACATTATTATCATCATCATCGCACATCATCTTTTTTTCCTTTGTTTTTTTTTATTTTCTTCTTCCATAACTTAGAACAAAGGAAAAGAGAGAAAGAGACAGAGAGAGAGAGATAGATCTATATACACACACATATCAACAGATCAGGGAACAGAGAGAGACATACACAGAGATCATCAACAGATCGGGGAACAGAGAGAGAGAGAGAGGTACACAGATCTATACAGATCTGTGTACACACATAGAGGATGGCAACCCAGTGATGGATGGAGCCTCTCTCTTTCTTTCTGTTCCCTTTTCTTTTCTCTTTTTTTTTTTTCTTTTCTCTCTTTGTCTTTCTCTTCTTCCCTATTCTCTTTCTTCCTCCCTCTATTTTAGAGATATAAGATGAGGGGAAAAAAAACTGCCCAAAACAACATCGTTTTGGTCAGTCGAGCCATTCGGGGTAAAGGAATTTCGAGCTATGAAATATTACTGTTTCAAAAGTCACAACTAAACAATTTTTTTTTTCCAAAACTCAACTCATAATTTCACACTCAAATCACAACTACAAAAAGAGAATCACAATTGCAAAACTAAATCAAACGCTACCTTAATTTTTATATGATTTTTGAATTTTTAGACTAAGGCATTGTTTGAGAAGGGCTAAAGTGGCTATTTTAGTCCCAAAAGACAAAATATGCTATTTTAGTCACAAAAAATAAAACATCATATCCAATATATAATCATTACACTATTCTCTCACAAAAAAAGTCAAAAAAAACCAAAAAAATTAAAAGGTTAAAAAACCAACCCACTTCCCAAAGAAAGCCTTAGTGTGTTGTTTAACTATGCCTAAAAATAAACTATGATCTTAACTCAACCACATGAAATCTTTGGCAGGCCCTTCATGTACACGGTAGACTTGACAATGGTTTTCTTTGAGGCAGGCTATTAAGGCTTTGACATAGATTACTTTGGTTATTTTAATTATAAAAAAGTAAAATAGGTTAAAAAGTTATTAAAATAAAATGTCATATTTAAATTATAATTATTTTATTTTTTTATTTATAAAAGTAAAAAAAAAAAAACTATTACAAATGAGACTTTTTAGCTCTAGGCTAAAATAATTAAAAAGTCAAAAATTCAAAAAACCAATCTACATCCCAAACGAAGGCTAAGTCTTCGTTTAAGAAGAGTTAATTTAGTTTTATTTTTTTGTTTTTTTGACTAATTTAGCTTGACTAAATTAATTTTATTTTGAAAGAATTTTTAATTTTTTTTAAAGTAATGATTGTGAGAGAAAAAATAAAATGATTATGATTTGGATATAATATTTTTTCTTATTGGCTAAATTAACCTATTTGATCTTCTTCTTTTTTTTCTTTTTTTGTTTATTTAGGCATTTTACCTCTTTCCAAACATAGTAAGACTTCATAATTTAAAAAGTACAAAAATAAAAGTATATCTTACTCAATTTTTAGGAATTATTTGTTTAATATATTTAAATTATTTATGTCTATTAAATTATAAGTAAAATTAACACCAAACAATCACAAACAAACACTTAGAATAAAAAAAATTATAAATAATTTAGATAAACTATACCAAACAATCCAATTAACAATTATACTTTTCATGCTCATCTCCAATCCATCACTCTCAACTAGAGAACAAAAGTAAAATTTTTTATTCAAAATGTGAATATATAATATTTCATTATTCACCCTAACTAACCACAAGTCTTCATTTTTTTCTCTAAGGATTTCCTTCCAAAATATTGCTATCAAAAAGTGAATATTTTTTGTTTATTAATGAATATTTAATTTTTTATTTTTGTTAAATATATTTAACATTAGATTAATTTTAAAGGTATGATTTCATTCTTTTTAATGATACAAATTTCATAAAAATTAAATTCACCTATTAAAAATTATTTGCATTTTAATATATATTCAAAATTATAAGAAGATATGATTGATAGATAAAGTTGAAAAAAGAAATTAAAAAATAAATAGTGTTTTAGAGATCTTTTACTATTTTTTTTTTATTCTCCTCCCAAATGAAAATGAATTTAAAGCATCTCAAATCGATACTTCAAATCTTGTGATACTCTAACATTCAAATTTTTGCATCTTATATCAACTTGGCATGGTGTACCAAAAGTTGATGTGACATTTTGACATCACCCTTTATGTCAAATTTGACATGAAGATCCTTTGATATATATATATATATATATATTTCAATTATAGTATTCAAAGATTTTATATTTTAAAAATGATATAACAATAAATTTGACATATGAAATGGAAAATTTTCATATCAAATTGAAGCCTTTAAAAAAATTTGACATATTAAATTTTAAATGTTTGGATGAAAATGCTTTTAAAAGATGAATTGGCAATGAAAATCTTTCCAATATAAAAATATGAAGAATGGGTTTGGAGATGCTCTCAAACCTTTTCCGCGGTTCAGCCCACCGAACCGAACATGCGCCCCTCGTGTTTCGCTACCCACTGAAACTAGCACCAAACTATCACTAACGCGCACTTTCAGCGAACGTTTGGGGTTGGTCTAATTTTATACTAGTGTTTAAATTTTTTAATAATTTAAAGAATGAAAAAATTTATCTTAACAGCTTTGAACTGTTTAGTAAAGGGTAAATTATCCTGATTTTTTTTTTCAAATTTTGAAAAAATATAAATAATTTTATAATTTTAACATAATTTCAAAATCTTTTTTCAATAAAGATAAATAAATTAAAACTAATTAAATAATGTGCAAAGACAAAAATAAATAATTAAAACTAATTAAATAATGTGCAAAGACAAAAATAAATAAATAAAGTAATATTGCTAACCTGGTGTGTTTGTTCAATAATAAGTGACTATGTACTTATATAGTTCAACAAAATATAAATGATATGGAGAAATTATAAAACATTGTTGATCAAACATATGTGATAATTTACAATAACAAAGATACTATACTATGTGCAATGTAGTTAAAAAACTTGTATTGTAGTGTCGTTTAGTTATCGTTGATGTCATTATACCATATTTTTAATTTTACAAAATTTATAGAAATAAGTTTTCACATAGTATACTATAATATTATATATAATATCATAAAAGTAATTTAAACTTGTTAAATTACATGTACAATAAAATTTAGAAATATCAATATATTATTGTTTCAACAAGCTATTTTGGCAAGAGAGAGAAACGCATCGTTTGGCTAAGAACACCAGACGCGTGCGTTTTTCGACAAAATTTGATTTGAGATTGTTACGATACTACCAATGTTGTTTACATATTGCAATAGGGCATTTTGATAATTTTATAATTGTACACATGACATGATAACTTAAAAAAATATTATCTCAAAAAGTAAAAAATTAATTTTTTACCAACTTCCCAAGTCATTTTATGAAAAAATCAAAAAACTTGGTTAAAAGTAAAAAAGTTGCTTTTTACCACCTTCCCAAGATAGGCCAAAATTAAAGAGAGTAAAATTATGCTACTTTCAATTAATTGAATAGAGAAAATATTTCTTCTTGTGAAAAAAAAAAAAAATTATTGTAAACACCAAAAAATTCCATGTTTGGAAAGAAAGTTGCTCTCAATTAAGTTTTATGTTTTAAAAGAAATAAAAATAAAAACTCTATTTATAGTACAATGTAATTTTTTTAGTCAATTGGCAAAGGAAACTGAGTAAAAGTTGAATTGAACCCACTCAACTGTATCTCGTTACGCCCATAGTTTTGTGATCTTAACTAATTAATACCATACTTTTGTTTGGGATAAATTAAATAAGGTTTAGTTTGGGAATATTAAATAAATATATTTTTTGACTTTTTATAAAATATGAGTTGAGTTTGGATTGAGTTTGAAATGATGTGTTAAAGAGGTGATGTGACTTAAATAAGATGATAAATAGGATAATGACTTTTTGTCTTTTTTTCAATCATGCCAAACTTGAATGTATTTTTTAATTTTTTATAAAATATGAGTTGGGTTTAAAGTGATATTGTAGAGAGGTGATATAACTTAAATAAAATGATGTGACTTAAATAGGATAGTAACTTTTTAACTTTTTAAAGTTATGTCAAACCAAGCCTTAAGAACAAAGTCCACTTTTATGGACTAATCAAACATTCCTATAACAATTATGGCCTCTTTGAAAACTTGTTTAAAAGTCAGTTTTTAACTTTCACCTAACAGAGGCCAAGTTTGACATCCTTAAAATAATTCATCTTTTTATTTTTTTATCTTTTTTTCATCACATCACCTCTTTATTTTTCTCCACATCTTTTCATAAAAAGATAAAAAGTACATTTATTTAGATCATCCCAAACAACCCCTTATTTATAAAAAGACAAAATACGTCAAAAAATCAACTTTTAACTAATTTTTCAAAATACCCCTATATAATTTTAAGGAATAGCTTCTTTTCCGTTTGAAAACAGATTAGGTAATGTTATTGAGGCTCGGTGGACCTGACTCTAGGTTTATTTTTATAATTTAAATCATTTCATGTGTAAAGTTTGTTGAATATATTATTGTTCTTAAAAATTATTTTGTTCGAATATCAATAATCACTTGATCAAATCGTATTTATATTTATGACTTATTTTTAAAATGATAATTATTATTAAAATAAATATAATATGATTAAATGGCTATCGATATCTAATAAATATAATTTTTTTTTATAAAATTGATATATTCTATAAATTTTAAATATTAACAATTTAAATTATCAAAATCCGTTACAAATAGAATCTATTAAGAGTTAACAATGGCCCTGTTTAATAGAACTGTGGGAAAGTACTTATAACTTATACCTGAACAGCTTATAGCTTATAACTATGAACATAAGCTGATTTCTGACTTATAAATTAAATATCTCCTACCCCACTCAAAGAATAAGCTGATTTCTGACTTACAAAAAGTTATAAACTGCATTGTTAAGCTAAACTAAACATATCCAAATAACTTAAATTAAACTGAAAACTAAAATAAGTAATTTTTAAGATACACCAAACAGGCACAATATCATCGGTCCACTTCCAGTGGGGAGTTTTATCTAATTTTAAATGAAGCACTCGAAACGAATTTTACGTCGATCCCATTAGACGCATCAAAGAACACACATGCCTACGGTGTCAAATCTTTTGTCATCGTAAAAGAAGCCTATGTATGGGAAGTGGTTTTTGAGGTTTTTTTATTTTTGACTAAAATAGTTATAAATAATAAAATAGATTTTATAATTACATTTGTTTTTCATAAAAAATTTAAAAAAGTTAAAAAAAATAAAAAATTCTTTACAAATCAAATTTTTTAATTTTAAATTAAAATAATTAAAAAAATCAAAAAATTAAAAAATTAATCCACATTCCAAACGAAGCCTCAGGATTAGATCTCCAATTTATTGAAACCCAAAACAAGTTGTTATAAAAAATTGTTTTTTTTTTCTTCTACGCAACGCAAAAAAAGATGTTTTATGTATTGTGCTTTGATTTCGGGATAATCAATTATTAATTAGATTTAATTTAATTTATTAAAAAAACTCATTGTCGAGAAATTAATGATGTATCGCAAATTCAAAATTAATTAGAATACAACAGCGCAAAATTTGAAAAAGAATCAATTGAAATCTGACTATTTTTTTCACACCCCAGGAATTCAAACCTGAGTAACTTATGTGGAGAAAAATGCAGTCTCCACTGTGCCACCATCCCGGTGTAAA